>NC_087369.1:99972788-100597788 GCF_030014295.1 Loxodonta africana
GTGTTTTAGGCAGAGAGAACAACAAATGCAAAGGTCATGAAGCCCATATTTTAAGGGCTAATCTGTTGAGGGAAGGGTGAACATTTTGTACCCATTGATATTTGCTTGGGGGAATGGCAGATCCAATAAGGGAATTGTCCCTCGGGAAACCTACCAAGACACCTGTGAAATATGAAACAATACAGTAGGCATGTTGAAATCAAACACCACACTTCATTTAGTGACTATATTTTAGTCAGTTTTAGATCGTTCTGGAAAATTTGATTAACAAATAACATGAAATACAAATTTTGCTTTTACACCCTCTTTCTTACCCATTGATTTTTTTTCTCTTTTTTTAAAATAAATTTTTATTGTGCTTTAAGTAAAAGTTTACAAATCAAGTCAGTCTCTCATGTAAAAACCCATATACACCTTGCTGCACACTCCCAATTACTCTCCCCCTAGTGAGACAGCCTACTCCCCATTGATGTTTTAACATTCTCAGAGTACAAACTTATAATTGAACCATTAAATCTGTATTTACTTCTAGGGAAATTTTATAGTTCATATTCTTTTTGCATCATGTTTTACATAATAAAGTTTTCATTAAAAAGCTAAATATTGGGAAAAGCTCCATGTCCAAAGTGATTCTTCAGTTTGACATCCATGATAGGAACTGTGAATCTTTAAATATGACCAGATTAAGACCCTGTGAGTAATGTGAGAGGGTAACACACAATCTGGAAATAAAGCTGCTCACCCAGTGTCGGGGCTGATAGAATGTGATTAATGAAGGAGATAATGGGCTAAAGAAATATAGCAACAGAGGACAGTTGTCTTGGCGGAGGCCTGCTTTTTGATGCAAGTCAAAGTGTACAGTTTTATACCTAAAGGGAATAAAAGTAGATCATTTTGGGACTTCTGACAGTGAAGATGTGGTCACGAAATAATATAACATTTTGGTTCTCAATACTCAGTTTGTGTAAAGTAGGACATAATCTCAGTGTTGTAGAAATTGATTTCATGTTCAAATCTGAACCAAAGAATTTGTAATGGAAAGAGCCAGATATAATTAGAAACTTTATAAAGATTACTTTGAAGATAAAAGTTTAAGGATGTGAGGCGAAACTTACCATATAGAGGCATTAATTGAAGCATAAAAGTTTAAACTGTTTTAAAATAAAACAAACAAGAGGGATGTTTTAAATAAATAATTGGTTTCAAATCATGTAAACATTCCAAAAATAAGCATTTTCTTTTCACCTCATGAAAATAACACGCTGTTTTGTTCTTCAGTTGTTTTATAACATGTATTTTACCCATGTAAAACTCGCTTCCATGTGCGAGCTTAAGTTGTAGATTAGAAGAGATACATAGAGAAGCTGCAGGAAATTTAAAGACCATTAGAAGGCTTCTGGATATTTTTTGAAAGCAATTTATAAAATGTTAATTATGCTTTTGCAAGAACTTTAAATGTTTCTGTAAAATGCTTTCTGAGAGAATCCTTTCAGTTATTTTAAAAAAGCCACCTTTGAACCAGGGATTTGAACCGGTTCTAAATGGTTCAGGCATGGCAAACGGAAACAAAGCAGGGTTTAGAATCAGTCCAAAGGGCTTCAGTCATAGTAGAGGGAAACAAGGGCGAGCAGCATACGTGTTGTGTAGCAACCAAATATCTTGCCCCTAGGTTTTTGACCTGAGTAGGAAACAGCCATACACCACTCAAAGATGGCCGCCGACCACACTGATTTGATTGTGTGTCACTCTCCACATTCCTGCCAATAATCTAATCTCCCACATTAGGCTCCTGAAAGTTTTCTGATGTGCGAGATTGGACTATTGGCTCCTGAAAATTTTCTGATGCAGGAAATCAGATTATTGATAGGACTGTGGAGATCCACACACATTCAAAGCGGAGTGGTCGGCCGCCGTAATAGAGCAGGGCACTGCTCCCTGTTTCTTACTTGGGTTAAAAGCAGTCGCACAAGAGATTTGGTTGCTATGCAGCATGTACACTGCCCTTGTTTCTCTCTGTCATGACTGACCCTCTTGAATTGGTTGGAGTTGACCATGGAGTTGACCCTTGTTTCAGCTGACCATGACTGAACCCTTTAGAACTGGTTCAAAGCCTTGCTTTTAACACTACCTACTTTTTTTACCTGCCACCATGCTGTGCACTTTATCTGTTTGCTCTTTTGGATTCATTAGGATTCAAATGAATTTCACTAACCTCTAAATTTGTGTGACAAAATAATGAATGATGCAAATTTATTTTATTGACCCTTAAGTTAGTAAACTTACCTTGTAATATTAAAGTTCATTAAACCCCCCCTTTTTTATCTTGTATTTTTTTTTATCATCTCTGCTATCTTAATGTTCAGTTTTACTTAGGAAATGAGAAGCCCCTAACTTTTCAGCTTACAAAACCTAATGATTAGAATGGCAATAATTTTGTAATGGGAACAACTCTGACATGATGTTAGTGTGTGGACTTGTAGTTATTAAGTAGGGTGTTTAATGTTTGCATTCCCAAAATGAAGTTCCTTTACAAAAATTACATTTGATGAAATAAAAGTGACATTAATGGGATCTCGAATTTCTTTTCTTTCTTTCATTTTAGTAAGAAACTACCATGGTATTATAAATTATCAATTTTCTCATTCCTTACTGTTCAACTACTGTAACATTCTCCAGTGATTCTCAAAATGTGTTTCCACAACTGATTTGCTAGTTCAGTCTTAATTTGAAAATAAAATTTGTTTCCCCTTCAATCTTAACAGCTCACATTTTTCCTTGGTTTTAAAATAAAAGAGTATCCAAAGCTGAAAACTTCAACATGTTATCACTTAAATAAAACATGATGGGGTCACCGTGGTTTCTTAGAGAAAGTAACTTAAGGAAAATATATTCTGATATTAGAAAGTATAACAATTTAGTAAATCTTTTCAAAGGAGAAATATGTTCTCTGAAATAGTAAAATATTTTTACATGCCATCTCTATATAAAGTACTAAATTTTCATCTCTATAAGAATACAAAATTTCAAAATGTTATGTGTAAATGAATTATGATTGTCATGTTTATAATGTAGGTCTTCTCTGTGCTTTTTCTCATAAAGATTGCTGCATGTACTCAAACCATTTGTAGTATTGAATTCTATTACAGGAGAGCACATTTTTCTACACATTTGATTATACTGCAGGTCATATCTCATCTTCAGAAATATACCCAATACATACTTTAAAATTGAATAAATTTTACAAACTTAACATATCCAAGATACAGTACTAAGCACTGTGTATTTTTCGGTTCTAGTATATATGACTTATATAGCTTGCTATTTTAGATATAAGGTTTAAAATATTTAGATTATACATTATTCATTACTGCAATGTATCCTTACTTTTTTTTTTTATCCTTACTTTATGGGCAACACAACTCAGTGAACTAAAAAATTTAAAATTTTTTTCCTGAGAAGTGACTGCAAGGGAAATAGCCCAAATCTGTCAGCAAGTAGGGCATTAAGCAAGGAAACTTACAAGGGGGACCGTAGCAGTGTCACAATTTGAAAATTATATTCTAAATTTGCACTTTTCAACAAATTCACTTGTAAAATAAAAAAAGGGATATACAGGAAATTAACAAAATCCTTATTGCCTTCCCCCATACCACAATGAGGTATTCAATTGCTAACGTAATAGTAACATGGCCTTGTTATTGCTTGCCTTGCACAAATTGATAGAGACTGAGTGACTCTTTAGAAGACTAGTTCAAGGTAAGACTCATTCTTAATTTCACGAAAAGCAAACAATAAACCTAGCCGGGTGCTTAAGGCAGCTATTAACTTAAAATTGAATTAGATGGTCTCACGCTGTAATTCTTCATGTTTTTTTAAAAATCCATGAATTGTATCTAGTCTTTTAGATATCCTCCTTCACCTGAATGCTTCAATAGTGTGTTAGGAATAATTCCTGTCATCTTTGTCATCATACACCACCCAGTTCAGAATATAAGAATACAAGCATTGGTTTGCATGAATGGATTAACAAGTCACAATTATTTAATTATTCCTTAGTGAGTAAATCATGAATGCTGTTAACTTATGCCTAATGTTCATTAAAATGGGATCAATACACAACTATTAAATCCAAAGAATATTGAATTAGGGTGGAGAGGGGAGGAGAGTCTACTTCCCAATCTGCTCCCAGTGTTTGGAGGAAGAAGAATGCTATACAAATAAGAACATGGGAGAAAGGGATTTTTTTTTCTTTAGTTGTTGCCAGAAAAGCTTAATGATGTTTTAGAAGTGATATTACACCTCAGAAACGTGGTAATGCATCTTTAAAAGCTAAACTACGTCTTCTTTACTTTTATCAAATTCTCTATAAATCTTTCATGACAGTTTATTTAACAAAGTGTCATTGAAACTGTATAGATGATTGATGTGACCCATGTAAGATCAACATGAAATGTTTGTAAATGTCAGCAAAATGTGACCATCTAAAAGCATATAAAGATAGAGTTTCTGTGAAAGTGAAAAACAAACATAAAAATGTTTATCTTATTCTTTGCTTTCTGGGATGTAACTACAAATTCATAGAAGTATTATATTAGATTTTCCTTGGAGTTCATATCATCAAAGGTCTAATTTGCTTTTGACATTTACCCTTTTAAAGCTTTGGTCTTTTTCTCATTGAATAAGTTTTCCCTATCACCCATGGAAAAAATAACATAGACTCAGAATTTCTTAGAAAAAGATAATTATTTTGGAGAATATTAGCAGAACCGTCACTGAAAACCTGTTGTACAAATTATAGGAAGCTGTCAACATAGAAATATATCTAGAGTTCCTATGTACACAAATAGACAAAAAGCATTGTTGATTTTCCATTTATTTGAAAACATTAGTGATATAAAAACAAGACTAATATGATAGAGAATAAAAGAGAAGGAAAATCACATTAAAATACAAATATTATATAAGAAGAGTACCTCATTGACTCACTCTGAACTGAATCATTTCTTTATATTTCTCTTCTATGTATTTTTGTATTAAACAGATATTGTCATTAGAATAGAGCACATTCCTTCCTCAGGAGTGATGTTTGGGTTGTTATATTTTTGTATTACATAGGCACTAAAGCAGGATGACTAGAGTGAAGTCAACGCAGATGCTGAATGGGAAATGAAAAATAGAGAATACAAAACTAAAATTTGAAAATCAGTAGGTATCAGTGAGATTTTCCCTTTAAATTAGAAAATTTGGGGGGGAAAGGTTTGGAGCTTGTGCATGTAGTGATCACTTAATAAATTCATTGCTTCTTTTTGCAAATAAATGCACAAGTCCACAAGTACAGGCTCTTTCCTGTTACGATTTGTCCTACTGTCGGGGCTTAAGTGTTGCTGTGATGCTGGAAGCTATGCCACCGGTATTCAAAAACCAGCAGGGTCACTTCTAGTGGACAGGTTTTAGCTGAGCTTTCAGACTACGACGGACTAGAAAGAAGGACCTGGCAGTCTACTTGTGAAAAAAATTAGCCAGTGAAAACCTTATGAATAGCAGCTGAACATTGTCTGATACAGTGCCGAAAGATGAGCCCCTCAGGTTGGAAGGCACTCAAAAGATGACTGGGAAAGAGTTGCCTCCTCAAAGCAGAGTCAAGCTTTTGGGACCTTCATTTGCTGATGTGGCATGACTTAAAATGAGAAACAGCTGCAAACATCCACTAATAATTGGAACATGGAATGTACGAAATATGAACGTAGGAAAATTGGAAATCATCAAAAATGAAACAGAACTCATAAACATCAATATCTTAGGCATTAGTGAGCAGAAATGGGCTCGTCCTAGCCACTTTGAATCAGACAATCATATGGCCTACTAAGGAACGGCATTGAACTCATCGTCAAAAAGAACATTTCAGGATCTATTTTTTTTTATCCTGAAGTACAACACTGTCAGTGATAGGATAATATCCATATGCCTACAAAGAAGACCAGTTAATACAACTATTATTCAAATTTACCCACCAACCACTAAGGCCAAAGGTGAAGAAATTGAGGAATTTAACCAACTTCTGCAGTCTGAAATTGATCGAGCATGCAATCAAGATGAATTGATAATTACTGGCGATTGGAATGCGAAAGTTGGAAATGAAGAAGGATCAGTAGTTGGAAAATATAGCCTTGGTTATAGAAATGATGCTGGAGATGGCATGATAGAATCTTGCAATATCAATGGCTTCTTCATTGTAAATACCTTTTTCCAACAACATAAATGATGACTATACACATGCACCTCACCAGACGGAATACACAGGAATCAAATCGACTGTATCCGTGGAAAGAGACCATGGAAAAGCTCAATATCATCAGTCAGAACAAGGCCAGGGGCTGACTGTGGAACAGACCATCAATTGCTCATAGCAAGTTCAAGCTGAAGCTGCAGAAAACTAGAACAGGTCCATGAGAGCCAAAGTACGACCTTGAGTATGTTGTTGTTAGGTGCCATTGAGTCAGTTCCGACTCATAGTGTCCCTGTGTATAACAGAATGAAACACTGCTCAGTCCTGTGCCATCCTCACAATTGTTGCTATGCTTGAGCCCATTGTTGCAGCCACTATGTTAATCCATCTCATTGCTGACCCTCTACCAAGCATGATGTCCTTCTCCAGCGACTGATCACTCCTGATAAACATGTCCAAAGTATGTGAGATGTAGTCTCACCATCTTTGCTTCTAAAGAGAACTCTGGTTGCACTTCTAAGACAGATTTGTTTGTTCTTCTGGCAGTCCATGGTATATTCAATATTCTTCTCCAACACCACAACTCATAGGTGTCAATTCTTCGGTCTTTCTTATTCATTGCCTAGCTTTTGCACACATATGAGGCAATTGCAAACACCATGGCTTGGGTCAGGCACACCTTAGTCTTCAAGGTGACGTCCTTGCTTTTTAACACTTTAAAGAGATATCTTGCAGCCAGTTTCCACAATGCAATACATCTTTTGATTTCTTGACTGCTGCTTCCATAGGTGTTGATTGTGGATCCAAGTAAAAAGAAATCCTTGACAACCTCAATCAAACCTTGAGTATATCCCACCTGAATTTAAAGACAATCTCAAGAATAGATTCGATGCATTGAACTCTAATGACCGAAGACCAGACTAGTTGTGGAATGACATCGAGGACATGAAGAAAGCAAGAGATCATTAAAAAAACAGGAAAGAAAGAAAAGACGAAAATGGGTGTTGGAAGAGACTCTGAAACTTGCCCTTGAATGTTGAGTAGCTAAAGTGAACGGAAGAAATGATTTTGTAAAAGAGCTGAATGGAAGAATTCAAAGTGTGGCTCAAGAAGACAAAGGAAAGTATTACAATGATATGTGCAAAGACCTGGAGTTAGAAAACCAAAAGGGAAGAACACGCTCAGCATTTCTTACGCTGAAAGAACAGAAGAAAAAATTCAAGCCTCCAGTTGCAGTAGTATAGGATTCTATGGACAAAATATTGAATGATACAGGAAAAGCATCACAAGAAGATGGAGGGAATACACAGAGTCACTGTACCAAAAAGAATTTGTCGATGTTCAGTCATTTCAGGAGATAGCATGTGATCAAGAACCAATGATACTGAAGGAAGAAGTCCTAGCTGCACTGAAGACATTGGGGAAAAACAAGGCTCAAGGAATTGACGGAATACTAATTGAGATTTTTCAACAAACGGATGTCAAGAAATTTGGAAGACAGCTACCTGGCCAACTGACTGGAAGAGATCCATATTTATGCCTTTTCCAAAGAAAGGTGATCCAATTGGATGTGGAAATTATTGAACAATATCATTAATACCACATTCAAGTAAAATTTTGCTGAAGGCCATTCAAAAGTGGTTGCAATGGGATGAATGGACACAGGGAAACCACGTTGGAAAGGGGAAGTATGGTGTTACATTGTGGGGACTGCAACCAGTGTCACAAAACATGTGTATAAATTTTTGAATGAGAAATTAACTTGATCTGTAAACTTTCACCTGAATCACAATGAAAAGAAAAAAGCAAATGCAGCAGTACATTGACAGGAAACTGCCAAAAATTCATTCTGGATACAGAAGAGGACATGGAACAAGGGATATCATTGCTGATGTCAGATGGATCCTGGCTGAAAGCAGAGAATACCATGGCTTGGTTCAGGTGCACCTTAGTCCTTAGTGTTTACCTTAGAAAGATGTTTATCTGTGTTTTATTGACTATGCAAAGGCATTCCAGTGTGTTGGTCATAACAAATTATAGATAATATTGCAAAGAATGAAAATTCCAGAACACTTAATTGTGCTCATGAGGAACCTGTACATAGATCGAGAGGCAGTCGTCCAAATAGAACAAGGGAATACTGGGTGGTTTAAAATCAGGTAAGGTGTGCATCAGGGTTGTATCCTTTCACCATACTTAGTCAATCTGTATGCTGAGCAAATAATCCGAGAATCTGGACTATATGAAGAAAAATGTGGCATCAGGATTGGAGGAAGAATCATTAACAACCTGCAATATGCAGATGACACAACCTTGCTTACTGAAATTAAAGAGGGTTTGAGGCACTTACTGATGAAGATCAAAGACCACAACCTTCAGTATGGATTACACCTCAACATAAAGAAAACAAAAATCCTCACAACTGGGCCAAAAAGCAACATCTGATAAATTGAGAAAAGATTGAAGTTGTCAAGGATTTCATTTTACTTGGATCCACAATCAACACGCATGGGAGCAGCCGTCAAGAAATCAAAAGGTGCATTGCGCTGGGCAAATTTGCTTGCAAAAGGCCTCTTTGGAGTGTTAAAAAGCAAAGATGTCACTTTAAGGACTAAGGTGCACCTGACCCAAGTCATGGTGTTTTCAATTGCTTCATATTCATGCAAAAGCTGGGCAATGAATGAGGAAGACCGAAGAAGAATTGACATCTTTGAATTGTGGTGTTGGCGAAGGATATGGAATATACCATGGACTACCAAAAGAACGAACAAATCTGTCTTGGAAAAAGTACAACTAGAATGCTCCTTAGAAGCAAAGATGGCGAGACTGTGTCTTACATACTTTGGACATGTTATCAGGAGGGATGAGTCTTTGGAGAAGGACATCATACTTGGTAAAGGAAAGGGTCACCAAGAAAGAAGACCCTCAATGAGAAGGATTGAGGCAGTGGCTGTAACTATGGGCTCAGACATAACAATTGTGAGGATGGTGCAGGACTGGGCAGTATTTCATTCTATTGTACATAGGATCGCTATGAGTTGCAAGCGACTGGACGGCACCTAACAACGTCTGTGTGTGTATGCATAATGTATTTTTTATATGGCACTTGGGTGCCTTCCTCATTCTGTGGAGCTGGTAGAAAATCCCTAGTAAAGCACTCAAGACCATGATTACAACTACTTTAAATTCTCACTGAAACAAATTTATTGGGGAGCTATATAAAAAAATTTTTTTTTTTTTTATAATTAACTTTGAGGAGAACAGGGCAAGGTAAGTTGTTCCAAGAGGTATTCTGGGATCTGTACACATTTCTTTTCAATTATATTCACTCTCTGTATCTCTAATCTGGCGCAATGGTTAGTTATGTTCAGGATGATGACACTAATTGATAGTATAATCTCCAGTCATCTGAGAACGATCCCATTTTTGTATAAAGTTGTATTTACTAAGGCTGGAAGTTGTTGTAGCATATTTTGGAACATTTTAAAACACAAGGGCTTTCATCATATTTTAAATTGTCATTTTTGAGCAGGTTCTGATGGCAAAGTTCTGTGATAGTAACTATAATATCTCATTTTCTGAACATTCCTGTTAATTATCGTACTTTGAGAAACATGTTAACTATCTTTCAGCCTATTATAAATGTATGATTGTATTTTCATATATAAGGTAATATTAAAAAAACTGTACTAGACATTGTGAGAGTGTACATAGGCGCAGATTTAGTTCCTGCCTGCCCTTGATGAATCTTTTAGGAGAGATAATTCATGTATTTATGTACGAAGTACTTAAATAAAAGGGAGCCCTTGTGGCACAATGGTTAAGTGGTTGGCTGCTAACTAGAAGGTCAGTGGTTCAGGTCCACCAGTGGCTCTGTTGACCATCTGTCCCTGTAAAGATTATAGCCTAGGGAACCCTCTGGGGCAGTTTTACTCCATTCTGTATAAGTTCACTATGATTTGGAATAGACTCCGTGGCACACAACAACAATGAAAACTTACATAAAAATTGTTATTTGCCATCGAGGTGACTCTGACTCATGGCAACCTCATGTACAACAGAACAAAACCTTGCTTGGTTCTGTATCATCCTCACAATTGCCATCGTGGCTATCGTCCAAATCCATCTCAGGGAAGATCTTCCATCCCTTCACTGGCCCACTTCTTCACCAAACATGATGTCCTCCTCTAGTGATTAGTCTCTCCTGATGATGTGTCCAAAGCAAGAGAGTCAGACAATGTTCTGTTGTGATTCATAATGTTTTCATTGGCTTATTTTCCGAAGCAGATTACGTGCTCTTTCTTCCTATTCTGTCTGAGTCTAGACGCTCCGCTGAAACCTGTTCGTCATGGGTGAACCTACTGGTATTTGAAATACCGGTGGCATAGCTTCCAGCATCACAGCAACATGCAAACCACCACAGTACAACAAATTGACGAATGGGTGGTGGAAACCAGTTGCCATCAAGTTGATCCTGACTCATGGAGATCCCACGTGTGTCAGAGTAGAACTGTGCTACATGGAGTTTTCAGTGACTGATTTGTCAGAAGCAGATCACCAGGCCTTTTTTTCTGAGGTGCCGCTGGGTGGACTCGAATCTCCATCCTTTGGGTTAGCAGCCGAGCACGTTAACTGTTTTCATCACTGAGGGACTCCCAAGTGTAAGTTAAAACAATTCTAATGCCTTAAAAGAGTTATAATAATGTCCTGGGGTAGCAGGTACAGAGGTCATCAAATGATGAATAACTTTTTACTGCCTAGACCAGGAAAGCTTATAAGGAAGAAAATGGCCAAAAGTCAGTTTCTTAATTAAAAAAAAATACTATTGATCAAAGAAGAGTGTAACTCAGTATTAAACTTTTTCTTGCTTACCAAATTTCCACAAATCGTAATGAAAACTGAATTTTAAAAAATTAGTTTGTTGTTTTTCTATGTAAGAAAGAATATAGCTGGTTTTCTCAGGGGTATTCTATGACAACATTTGATTTTTTGCTGTACTTAAAATATAAACATTGAAGCAAAATTACAACTTTAAATTCAGAGAGAGATACAAATAGAAAAGTATTTGATAATGTCATAGAATTCCACTGAGTCAGAATCCACAAGTAGGAATTTTTGATATATTTGGAACCCTTCAATCCATTCAAGGAGTCCGGGGTGGTGCAGATGGCTGATGCTTTCAGCTGCTAACTGTAATCCTGGTGGTTTGAGTCCACCCAGAGGTGCCTCGGAGAAAGGCCTGTTAATCTACTACTGAAACATCAGCCATCGAAAACCCTGGGGAGCACAGTTCTACTCTGACATACATGGGGTCACCATGAATTGGAATCAATTCAATGGCTACATGCTGTCAGGAATACTTGCATGTTTTCAGCAGTTCATCTTTGAAAGGAGCCCGGGGTGTTCACCAGGTTGTGTTTAGATTCTTGGAGCAGCCAGCCCTATGGATTTGAACTTGTTACATTCCTAAGTAGTGGGATGCACATCCAGGTACCAAAGCTTATGACAGATGCCTATTAAGGCTCTTTCAAGTGAGGGCCACCACAACCAGTTCAACTGAACAGAATTTTGACAATCTGGAAGAGATGTGGGGGTGTTGTTTTGGGATATCGATTTGATGTCTGAAGCCTTCAGCCCCTGATCTGAGTCCTATTGGCTTTAAAAAGATGGTTCAGAGTATGTATTACTTTATAATAAGTTCCTTCCTTTCAGTTTCAATAGGGGGTTTGCTTTAATGTATTATCTTTCTCATGCTTTTTCAGGATGGATGATCTGAGGTTGTAGTTGGGGATCTCTGTTTAGAGGAATCTGAATGTGGGATAATATTTTTGTTTTGCCTATGTGTTATTGATTTCCTATGCCATGACCCTTGACAATTCACTGCCTTTGAGTCAATGCCAAATCATAATGACTGTGTAGGACAGAGTAGAACTGCTCCATAGGGTTTCCAAGGCCACAAATCTTTACAGAAGCAGACTGCCATAGTTTCCTCCCATGGAGCATGACTGGTGGGTTCGAACTGCTGACCTTTCAGTTAGCAGCCAAGCATTTTAATCCCTGCACCACCGGGGCTCCTCATGACCCTTGAAGGTAACTACAAAGACCTTGAGAGACTCATTTCATTTTGGAAATTTGGGGCAAGAAGGTTGGAGGTGTTGCAAAGTGTTATGTGACTCCGCATAGCTCCACAATCTATATTTAAATATAACCTTGTAGGTGAGATGAGTAGTAGGCTACATGGATGAACTACTAGTGGGGTGAGTAACCCAGAACCCAGAACCCAGTGCCGTCGAGTCGATTCCGACTCATAGTGAACCTATAGGGGGTGAGTACTTTTACAATAATAGAAAATGGTTGGTGAGCTTTCTCTAATTTCATTTGGCTCTTGTCATGATACTCTTTGCATGTTGGGGAGACTGGCTGCAACTGCCTAATCACGTAATTTAGAAAGCCTTCTAATGGTAAAGTCATGTTGCAAGCAGAAATAATGCTGAACACTCTTTCTTTTTTTCTTAAATATCCAATTATTTCTTGTTATTAGTAGCCAGAAGTCATTAGAAAATTCCAACTCTGCTTAAGAACGAATGATGTGAAAGAATTACCACAGCAACCCTTGGTTACCGCGTTCTTATTTGGACACTGTCTTCAATCTGAAGCCCTGATGGCACGGCGCTTAACAGTATGGCTGCTAACCAAAAGATCTGCAGTTCAAATCCACCAGCTGCTCCTTGGAAACCCTATAGAGCAGTTCTACTCTGTCCTATAGGGTCTCTATGAGTCGTAATCATCTCGATGGCAAAGGGTTTAATGAGCTATTGTCAACCTAGAAATACATGCTATTGCTGTTAGGTGCTGTCGAGGCAGTTCCGACTCATAGCGACCCTATGTAAAACAGAACAAAATACTGCCTGGCCCTGAGCCATCCTCACAGTCATTATGCTTGAGCCCATTGTTGTAGTCACTGTGTCAATCCATCTCTTTGAGGGTCTTCCTCATTTTCCCTGACCCTCTACTTTACCAAGCATGATGTCCTTCTCCAAGGACTCATCACTCCTGATCCAAACATGTCCAAAGTATGTGAGATGTAGCCTCGCCATCCTTGCTTCTAAGGAGCATTCTGGCTGAACTTCTTCCAAGACAAATTTGTTCATTCTTCTGGTAGTCTATGGTATATTTATTATTCTTCACCAACACCATTATTCAAAGGCATCAATTCTTCTTGGGTATTTCTTACTCATTGTCCAGCTTTCACACGTGTATGAGGCAATTGAAAACACCATGGCTTGGGTCAGGTGCACCTTACTCCTTAAAGTGACATCTTTGCTTTTTAACACTTTTAAGATCTTTTTCAGCAGATTAGCCCAATGCAATGAGTCCTTTGACTTCTTTTTTTTTAATTGTGATTTAAGTGAAAGTTTACAGTTCAAGTTAGTTTCTCATAGAAAAATTTATACACACAGTGTTATGTAGCCGTGGTTGC
Organism: Loxodonta africana; assembly: GCF_030014295.1. Lineage (NCBI taxonomy): Eukaryota > Metazoa > Chordata > Mammalia > Proboscidea > Elephantidae > Loxodonta > Loxodonta africana. The sequence goes on from NC_087369.1 coordinate 99,986,495, forward strand.
TCTCCCTATCATGTGACAGCACACTCCCCCTTTCCACCCCAGATTTCCTGTGTCAATTCAACCAGCTCCTGTTCCTTTTTGTCTTCTCATCTCTCCTCCAGACAGGAGCTGCCCATTTAGTCTCATGTATCTACTTGAGGTAAGAAGCACTCTCTTCAAGATTATCATTTTATGTCTTATATAAAAAAATAGTCCAGTCTAATCTTTGAAGAGTTAGCTTCGGGAATGGTTCCAGCTCTGGCCTAACAGAGAGTCTGGGGGCCATGTCATCTGGGTACCTCCCGTCTCAGTCAGGCCATTAAGTCTAGTCTTTTCACTAGAATTTGGGTTCTGCACCCCACTTTTTTCATGCTCAGTCAGGGACTCTCTGTTGTGTTCCCTGTCAGGGTGTACATTGGTGGCACCTGGGCGCCATCTAGTTCTTCTGGTCTCAGGCTGATGGAGTCTCCGATTTATGTGGCCCTTTCTGTCTCTGGGGCTAATATTTTCCTTGTGTCTTTGGTGTTCTTCATTCTCCTTTGCACTAGGTGGGTTGAGACCAATTGATGTATATTAGATGGCCGCTCACTAGTTTTTAAGACCCCAGACACCTCTTACCAAAATGGGAAGCAGAACATTTTCTTAATAAGCTTTGTTATGCCAACTGACCAAGATGTCCCCTGAAACCATGGTCCCCAGACCCCCGCCCCGGCTACTCTGTCCCTCAAAGTGTTTGGTTGTATCAGGAAACTTCTTAGCTTTTGGTTTAGTCCAGTTGTGCTGACTTCCCCTGTATTGTGTGTTGTCTTTCTCTTCACCTAAGATAATTCTTGTCTACTATCCCCCCTTCCCTCCCTCCCTACCCTAGTAACCATCAAAAAATGTTTTCTTCTGTGTTTAAACCTTTTCTTGAGTTCCTATAATAGTGGTTTCATACAATATTTGTCTTTTTGGGACTGACTAATTTCACTGAGCATAATGCCTTCCAGGAAACCCTGGTGGCATAGTGGTTAAGTGCTACAGCTGCTAACCAAGAGGTCAGTAGTTTGAATCCGCCAGGCATTCCTTGGAAAATCTATCGGGCGGTTCTACTCTTTCCTATAGGGTCCCTATGAGTCGGAATCGACTCGACAGCAGTGGGTTTGAATGCCTTCCAGATTCATCCATGTTGTGAGATATTTCAAAGATTCATTGTTGTTCTTTATTCTTGCATAGTATTCCATTGTGTGAATATGCCATAATTTGTTTATCCATTTGTCCCTTCATAGGCACCGAAGTTATTTCCATATTTTTACTATTGTGAACAGTTCTGCAATGAACATGGGCATATCTATTCGTGTGAGAGCTCTTATTTCTCTAGGATATATTCTGAGGAGTGGGATTCCTGGATATTATGGTAATTCTATTTCTAGCTTTTTAAGGAAGCGCCAAACTGATTTCTAAAGTGGTTGTAACTTTTTACATTCCCACCAGCAGTGTATAAGTGTTCTAGTCTCTCCACAACCTCTCTGACATTTATTATTTTGTTTTTTAATTTAATGTTAGCCTTGTTGGGGTGAGATGGTATCTCGTTATAGTTTTTTAAATTTTTATTTATTTATTTTATTGTACTTTAGGTGAAGGTATACAGAACAAACTAGTTTCTTATCAAACAGTTAGTACACAAACATTGTTCTATGACATTGGTTAACAACCCCATGACATGTCAATACTCTCCCTTTTACCAGCTTTTCTTTTCCCTCCTGCCTTCCAGTCCCTGCCCCAGAGCTGGTGCGCCCCTTTAGTCTTGTTTTGTTCCGTGGGCCTGTTCAATCTTTGGCTGAAGCGTGAACCTCAGCAATGACCTCATTACTGAGCTGAAAGGGTGTCCAGCGGCCATACTCTCAGGGTTTCTCTAGTCTCTGTCAAGCCAGCAACTCTGGTCTTTCTTTATGAGTTAGAATTTTGTTCTACATTTTTCTCCAACTTTGTCCAGGACCCTCTATTGTGATCCCTGTCAGAGCAGTCAGTGGAGGTAGCCAGGCACCATCTAGTTGTACTGGACTCAATCTTGTGGAGGCTGTGGTAGACGTGGTCCATTAGTCCTTGGACTAATCTTTCCCTTGTGTCTTCAGTTTTCTTCATTCTTCCTTGCTCCTGAAGAGGTGAAACCAGTGGAATATCCTAGATGGCCGCTCACAGGCTTTTAAGACCACAGATGCTACTCACCAAAGTAGAATGTGGAGCATTTTCTTTATAAATTATGTTATGCCAATTGAGCTAGATGTTCCATGAGACCACGGTCCCCACAGCCTTTAGCCCAGCAATTTGGACCCTCAGGGAGTTTGGATGTGTCTATGGAGCTGCCATGACTTTGCCCCATTTGATGAACTTTGGGCCCTTGTCAAAGATCAGGTGATAATAAATCCGTTTTCAGTTCTGTTCCATTGGTCAATGCATCTGTCGTACCAGTACCAGGCTGTTTTGACTACTGTAGCTTATAATAGGCTCTGAGCTCAGGTAGTGTGAGTCCTCCTACTTTATTCTTCTTCTTCAATAGTGCTTTACTTAGCTGGGACTTCTTCCCTTTCCATATAAAGTTATTGATCGTTTTGTCCATCTCTTTAAAGAATATTGTTGGTATTTGGATTGGGATTGCATTGTATTGGTAAATTGCTTTGGTTGGAATTGTCATTTTCACAATGTTGAGAGTTTTTATCATGAATGTGTGTTGGACTTTGTCAAATGCCCTTTTTCCATCAATTGGTAAGATCATGTGGTTCTTGTCTTCTGTTTTATGTATGTGATGTGTTACATTGTTTTTCTAATGTTGAACCATCCCTGCATACCTGGTATGAATCCGACTTGGTCATGGTGAATTATTTTTTGATATGTCGTTGAATTCTATTGGCTAGAATTTTGTTGAGGATTTTTGCGTCTTTATGAGAGACATAGGTCTGTAATTTTCTTTTTTTTTTTTACCTGGTTTTGGTACCAGGGTTATGCTGGCTTTGTAGAATGAGTTTGGGAGTATTCCATCCTTTTCTATGTTCTGAAATACCTTTAGTAGTAGTGGTAACTCTTCTGTGAAAGTTTGGTAGAATTCTCCAGTGAAACTGTCAGGGTCAGGGTTTTTTTTTTTTTTTTTGGATGTTTTTAAATTACCTTTTCTATCTCTTCTTTTGTTATAGGTTTATTTAGTTCTTTGGTTTGTATTAGTTTAGGTAGGTAGTGTGTTCTAGAAATTTGTCCATTTCTTCTAGGTTTTCAAATCTGTTACAGTGCAATTTTTCATAGTATTCTGTTATGATTCTTTTAATTTCATTTGGGTTTGCTGTGATATTGCCCATATAATTTATTATTTGAATATTTGCTTCCTCACCTGCTTTTCTTTTGACATTTTGGCCTATGGTTTATCGATTTTGTTGATCTTTTCAAAGAACCAGCTTTTCGTTTCGTTAACACTTTCAAATGTTTTTCTACTTTCTGTTTTGTTTAATTCTGCTCAAATTTTTATTATTTGCTTTCTTCTGGTACCCGAGCACTTCTTTTGCTGCTTTCTAACATGTGGTCTATTCTGGAGAACGTTCCATGTGCATTGGAAAAGAAAGTATACTTGGCTATTGTTGGGTGGAGTGTTCTGTATATGTCTGTGAGTCATGTTGGTTGATTGTGCGGTTTAGATCTTCCATGTCTTTATTGAGCTTCTTTCTGGATGTTCTATTCTTCACTGAAAGTGGTGTGTTGAAGCCTCCTACTATTATTGTGAAGCTATCTCTTTTTTCAATGCTTTTAGAGTTTGTTTTATGTATTTTGGATCCCTGTCATTGGGTGCATAATTTTTTTTTAATGGTTATATCCTCCTGGTGTATTGACCCTTTAATAATTATATAGTGTCCTTCCTTATCCTTTGCGGTGAATTTTGCTTTAAACTGTATTCTGTCAGAAATTAATATAGCCACTCCTGCTTTTTTAGTTTAGTTTTATTGTGCTTTAAGTGAAAGTTTACAAATCAAGTCAGTCTCTCATATGAAAATTTATATACACCTTGCTATATGCTACTAGTTGCTCTCCCTCTAATGAGACAGCACACTCCTTTCCTCTACTCTCTATTTTTGTGTCCATTCGGCCAGCATCTGATCCCCTCTGCCCTCTCATCTCACCTCCAGACAGGAACTGCCCACATAGTCTCATGTGTCTACTTGATCCGAGAAGCTTGCTCTACACCACTATCATTTTCTATCCTATAGTCCACACCAATCCCTGTCTGAAGAGTTGGCTTTGGGAATGGTTCCTGTCTTGGGCTAACAGAAGGTCTGGGGACCATGATCTCTGGGGTCCTTCTAGTCTCGTTCAGACCGTTAAGTCTGGTCTCTTTATGAGAAATTGGGGTCTGCATCCCACTGCTCTCCTGCTTCCTCAGGAGTTCTCTGTTGTGTTCCCTGTCAGGGCAGTCATTGCTTGTAGCCAGGCACCATCTAGTTCTTTTGGTCTCAGGCTAATGTAGTCTCTGGTTTATGTGGCCCTGTCTGCCTCCTGAACTAATAATTACCTTGTGTCATTGGTGTTCTTCATTGTCCTTTGCTCCAAGTGGGTTGAGACCAATTGATGCATCTTAGATGGCCACTTGCTAGCATTTAATACCCCAGATGCCACTCTGCCATGTGGGATGCAGGATATTTTCTTAATAGATTTTATTATGCCAGTTGACTTAGATGTCACCTGAAACCCTGGTGCCGAAACCCCAGACCCTGCTATGCTGGCCTTTGAAGCATTCAGTTTATTCAGGAACCATCATTCTTTTAGTTTAGTCCAGTTGTGCTGACTTCACCTGTATTTTGTATTGTCTTTCCCTTCACTTAGTGAAAACCCCTCTCCCTCCCTCCGTTCCCACTCTTGTAATCATCAAAGAATATTTTCTTCTCTGTTTAAACTATTTTTCCTTTTGCAACTGACTAATTTTGCTCAGCATGATGCCTTCCAGATTCCTCCGTGTTATGAAAAGTTTCACGGATTCATCATTATTCTTTATCGATGTGTTGTATTCCATTATGTGAATATACCATAATTTATTTATCCGTTAATCCATTGATGGGCACCTTGGTTGCTTCCATCTTTTTGCTATTGTAAACAGCGCTGCAATGAACATGGGTGTGTATATATCTGCTCGTGGAAAGGCTCTTGTTTCTCTAGGATATATTCCAAGGAAGGGGATTGCTGGATCGTATGGTAGTTCCAGTTCTAATTTATTAAGGAAGTGCCAAATCTGTTTCCAAAGTGGTTGTACCATTTTACATTCCCGCCAGCAGTGTATAAGTGTTCCAGTCTCTCCATAACCCATCCAACATTTATTATTTTGTGTTTTTTTGATTAATGCCAGCCTTGTTGGAGTGAGATGGAATCTTATTGTAGTTTTGATTTGCATTTCTCTAATGGCTAATGATGGTGAGCATTTCCTCATGTATCTGTTAGCTGCCTGAATGTCTTCTTTAGTGAAGTGCATGTTCATGTCCTTTGACCATTTTGTAATTTGGTTATTTGTCTTTTTGTAGTTGAATTTTTGCAGTACCATGTAGATTTTAGAGATCAGACGGTGATTGGAAATGTCATAGCTAAGAACTTTTTTCCAGTCTGTAGGTAACCTTTTTACTCTTTTGGTGAAGTCTTTGGATGAGCACAGATGTTTGACTTTTAGGAGCTCCCAGTTATCTAATTTCTCTTCTGAATTGTTAGCAATGTTTTGTATAGTGCTTATGCCATGTATTAGGGCTCCTAGCATTGTCCCTATTTTTTCTTCCATGATCTTTATTGTTTTAGATTTTATATTGAGGTCTTCGATCCATTTTGAGTTATTTTAGTGTCATGGTGTGAGGTATGGGTCTTTTTTCATTTTTTAACAGACGGGTATGCAGTTATGCTACCAGTATTTGTTAAAAAGACTGTCTTTTCCCCATTTAACTTATTTTGGGCCTTTGTCAAATATCAGCAGCTCATAATTGGATGGATTTATGTGTGGATTCTCAATTATATTCCATTGGTCTATGTATCTGTTGTTGTACCAGTACCAGGCTGTTTTGACTACTGTGGCTGTATAATAGGTTCTAAATTCAGGTAGAGTGAGGCCTCCCACTTTGTTCTTCTTTTTCAGTAATGCTCTACTTATCCAGGGCCTCTTTCCCTTCCCTATGAAGTTCGTAATTTGTTTCTCCATCACATTAAAAATGTCTTTGGAATTTGGATAGGAATTACATTGTATCTATAGATGGCTTTTGGTAGAGTAGATATTTTTACAATGCTAAAGCTTCCTATCCATGAGCAAGGCATGTTTTTCACTTATGTAGGTCTTTTTTTTTTTGGTTTCTTGCAGTAGTGTCTTGTAGTTTCCTTTGTATATGTCTTTTACGTCTCTGGTAAGATTTATTCCTAAGTGTTTTATCTTTTTGGAGGCTATTGTAAATGGTATTGATTTGGTGATTTCTTCTTCGATGTTCTTTTTGTTGGTGTAGAGGAATCCAACTGATTTTTGTGTGTTTATCTTGTATTCTGATACTCTGCTGAACTCTTTTATTAGTTTCAGTAGTTTTCTTGAGGATTCTTAAGGGTTTTCTGTGTATAAGATCATGTCATCTGCAAATGGAGATAATTTTACTTCCTCCTTGCCAATCCAGATGCCCTTTATTTCTTTGTCTAGCCTAATTGCTCTGGCTAGGACCTCTAGCACAATGTCAAATAAGAGCGGTGATAAAGGGTATCCTTGTTTGGTTCCCGTTCTCAAGGGAAGTGCTTTCAGACTCTCTCCATTTAGGATGATGTTGGCTATTGGCTTTGTATAAATGCCCTTTATTATGTTGAGGAATTTTCCTTCTATTCCTATTTTGTTGAGATTTTTTATCATGAATGGCTGTTGAACTTTGTCAAATGTCTTTTCTTCATCAATAGATAAGATCATGTGGTTCTTGTCTTTTGTTTTATTTATATCATGAATTCCCTCAATTGTTTTTCTAATGTTTAACCGTCCCTGCGTACCTGGTATGAATTCCACTTGGTCATGGTGAATTATTATTTTTTTTGATATGTTGTTGAATTCTACTGGCTAGCATTTTGTTGAGGATTTTTACATCTATGTTCATGAGGGATACAGGTCTGTAATTTTCTTTCTTTGTGGTGTCTTTACCTGGTTTTGGTATCAGGGACATGCTGGCTTCATAGAAGGAATTTGGGAGTATTCCTTCCTTTTCTATGCTCTGAAATACCGTTAGTAGTAGTGGTGTTAACTCTTCTTTGAAAGTTTGGTAGAACTCTGCAGGGAAGCCATTTGGGCCAGGGCTTTTTATTTTTTTGGAGGGGGGAAGGGGACTTTTTTGATTACCTTTTCAATCTCTTCTTTTGTTACGAGTTTATTTAGTTGTTTTACCTCTGTTTGTGTTAGTTGATGTAGGTACTGTGCTTCTAGAAATTCATCCATTTCTTCTAGGTTTTCAAATTTGTTAGAGTACAGTTTTTCATAGTAATGTGATATGATTCTTTTAATTTCAGTTGGATCTGTAGTAATATCGCCCATCTCCTTTCTTATTTGGGTAATTTGCTTCATCTCCTGTTTTTCTTCAGTCATTTTGGCTAATGGTTTATCTTTTTCAAAGAACCAGCTTTTGGACTTGTTAACTCTTTGAATTGTTTTTCTGTTCTCTATTTCATTTAATTCTGCCCTAATTTTTATTATTTGCTTTTTTCTGGTGCCTTCGGGTTCCTTTTGTTGCTCTCTTTCTATTTGTTCAAGTTGTAGGGATAATTCTTTGGTTTTGGCTCTTTCTTTTCATATGTGTGCATTTATCCATAGAAATTGAACTCTAAGCACTGCCTTTGCTGTGTCCCAAAGGTTTTGATAGGAAGTATTTTCATTCTCATTGGATTCTCTGAATTTCTTTATTCCGTCTTTAATGTCTTCTATAATCCAGTCCTTTTTGAGCAGGGTATTGTTCAGTTTCCAAGTGTTTGGTTTCTTTTCCCTGCTTTTTCTGTTATTGTTTTCTACTTTCATTGCCTTATGGTCAGAGAAGATGCTTTGTAGTATTTCAGTGTTTTGAATTCTGCCAAGGCTTGTTTTGTGACATAATATGTGGTCTAATAGAGAATGTTCCACTTGCACTAGAAAAAAAAAAAAAAAGGTGTACTTGGCTGCTATTGAGTGGAGTGTTCTGTATATGTCTGTTAGGTGAAGTTGGTTGATTGTGGCATTTAGATCTCCCATGTCTTTATTGGGCTTCTTTCTGGATGTTCTCTCCTTCACCGAAAGTGGTGTGTTCAATTCTCCTACTATAATTGTGACGCTGTCTATCTCACTTTTCAGTGCTGTTAGAGTTTGTTTTATGTATCTTGCAGCCCTGTCATTGGGTGCATAAATATTTAATATGTTTATGTCCTCCTGGTATATAGTGTATTGTCCCTTTAATCATTATATAGTGTCCTTCCTTATCCTCTGTCATGGATTTAACTTTAAAGTCTATTTTGTCAGAAATTAATATTGCCACTCCTGCTCTTTTTTATTATTGTTTGTTTGATTTTTTTTCCATTTTTGAGTTTCAGTTTGTTTGTGTCTCTTAATCTAAGGTGTGTCTCTTGTAGACAGCATACAAAACATAACTTTTTTTTTTTTTTTAATCCATTCTGCCACTCTCTGTGTCTTCACTGGATGCATTTTGTCTATTTACATTCAGCGTCATTATGGATAGATATGAGTTTAGTGCTGGCATTTTGAGATCTTTTTTTGAGTGTTGTTAACAGTTTCTTTTTCCCACTTAAGTTTTTGTGGTGAGTAGTTTACATACTGTCTTTATCTCTTATTTGTTGTTGTTGATTTTGTTTCTTCTGAGTCTCTTTTTTTTTTTTTTTGTACTTTATTTTGATGAGTAAGATTGTTATTCCCCTTTGTGGTTACCTTAATTTACCCCTATTTTTCTAAATTTAAACGTAAGTTTTACTTCTTTGTATCTCCTTGTCTTCCCCTCCGTATGAAAGATCTGACTACATTTCTTAATCCCTCTTTATTGTTTTAATGTTGTCTTCCTTTACATAATGACATTGCTGTTTCCCTGTTGTTAGCGTTTTTTTACCTTGATTTATTTTTGTGATTTCCCTATCTGGGTTGACATCTGAGTGTTCTGTCCAGTGTTCTAGTCTGGGTTGATATCTGATATTATTGATTTTCTATCCAGAGAACTCTCTTTAGTATTTCTTGTAGTTTTGGTTTGGTTTTTATGAATTCCCTAAACTTTGGTTTATCTGGAAATGTCCTAATTTTGCCTTGATATTTGAAAGACGGTTTTGCTAGATATATGATTCTTGGCTGGCATTTTTTTCTTCAGGGCTTTATATAAGCCATCCATTTGCCTTCTTGCCTGCATGGTTTCTGCTGAATAGTCCAAGCATTTTTTTTTAATATAATTGTTATTGTGCTTTAAGTGAAAGTTTACAAATCAAGTCAGTCTCTCACACAAAAACTTATAAACACCTTGCTACACACTCCCAATTACTCTCCCCCTGATGAGACAGCCCACTCTCCCTCCACTCTCTCTTTTCATGTCCATTTCGGCAGCTTCTAACTCCCTCTACCCTCTCATCTCCCCTCCAAGCAGGAGATGCCGACATAGTCTCAAGTGTCCACCTGATCCAAGACGCTCGCTCCTCACCAGCATTTCTCTTTAACCCATTGTCCAGTCCAATCCATGTCTGAAGAGTTGGCTTCGGGAATGGTTCCTGTCCTGGGCCAACAGAAGGTCTGGGGGCCATGACCACCGGGGTCCTTCCAGTCTCAGTCAGATCATTAAGTCTGGTCTTACGAGAATTTGGGGTCTGCATCCCACTGCTCTCCTGCTCCCTCGGGGGTTCTTTGTTGTGTTCCCTGACAGGGCAGTCATCCGTTGTAGCCGGGCACCATCTAGTTCTTCTGCTTTCAAGATGATGTAGTCTCTGGTTCATGTGGTCCTTTCTGTCTCTCAGGCTCGCAATCGCCTTGTATCCTTGGTGTTCTTCATTCTCCTTTGATCCAGGTGGGTTGAGACCAATTGATACATCTTAGATGGCTGCTTGCTAGTGTTTAAGACCCCAGATGCCACTCTTCAAAGTGGGATGCAGAATGTTTTCTTAATAGATTTTATTAGGCCAATTGACTTAGATGTCCCCTGAAACCATGGCCTCTGACCCCTGCCGCTGATACGATAGCCTTCGAAGCATTCAGTTTATTCAGGAAACTTCTTTGCTTTTGGTTTAGTCCAATTGTGCTGACCTCCCCTGTATTGTGTGCTGTCTTTCCCTTCACCTAAAGTAGTTCTTATCTACTATCTAGTTACTGAATGCCCCTCTCCCACCCTCCCTCCCTTCCCCCTCTCGTAACCAGAAAAGAATGTTTTCTTTTCAGTTTAAACTATTTCTCAAGTTCTTATACGAGTGGTCTTATACAATATTTGTCCTTTTGCAACTGACTAATTTCACTTAGCATAATGCCTTCCAGGTTCCTCCATGTTATGAAATGTCTCACAGATTCCTCACTGTTTTCTATCAATGCATAGTATTCCATGTGTGCATATACCATAATTTATTTATCCATTCATCCGTTGATGGGCACCTTGGTTGCTTCCATCTTTTTGCTGTTGTAAACAGTGGTGCAATAAACATGGGTGTGCATATATCTGTTCGTGTAAAGGATCTTATTTCTCTAGGATATATACCAAGTAGTGGGATTGCTGGATCATATGGCAGTTCTATTTATAGCTTTTTAAGGAAGTGCCAAATCTATTTCCAAAGTGGTTGTACCGTTTGACTTTCCCACCAGCAGTGTAGAAGTGTTCCAATCTCTCCACAGCCTGTCCAACATTTATTATTTTGTGTTTTTTGGATTAATGCCAGCCTTGTTGGAGTGAGATGAAATCTCATTGTAGTTTTGATCTGCATTTCTCTAATGGCTAATGATCGTGAACATTTCCCCATGTATCTGTTAGCTACCTGAATGTCTGCTTTAGTGAAGTGTCTATTCATATCTTTTGTCCATTTTTTAATTGGGTTATTTGTCTTTTTGTAGTTGAGTTGTTTCAGTATCATGAAGATTTTAGAGATCAGGCGCTGATCAGAAATGTCATAGCCAAAAACTTTTTCCCAGTCTGTAGGTAGTCTTTTTACTGTTTTGGTGAAGTCTTTGGTTGAGCAGAAGTGTTTGATTTTTAGGAGCTCCAATTTATCTAGTTTTTCTTCTACGTGCTTTATAACGTTTTCTATACTGTTTTTGCCATGTATTAGGGCTCCTAACGTTGTTCCTATTTTTTCTTCCATGATCTTTATTGTTTTAGATTTTATATTTAGGTCTTTGATCCATTTTGAGTTAGTTTTTGTGCATGGAGTGAGGTATGGGTCTTGTTTCATTTTTTTTGCAGGTGGATATCCAGTTATGCCAGCACCATTTGTTACAAAGACTGTCTTTTCCCCATTTAACTCTTTTGGGGCCTTTGTCAAATATCAACTGCTCATATGGGGGTGGATTTATGTCTGGATTCTCAATTCTGTTCCATTGGTCCATGTGTCTGTTCTTGTACCAGTACCAGGCTGTTTTGACTACTGTGGGGGTATAATAGGTTCTAAAATCAGGTAAAGTAAGGCCTCCCACTTTGTTCTTTTTCAGTAATGCCTTATTTTTCCGGGACCTCTTTCCCTTCCATATGAAATTGGTGATTTGTTTCTCCATCTTATTAAAGAATGTCCTTGGGATTTGGGCCGGAATTGCATTAAATGTATAGATCGCTTTTGGTAGAATAGACATTTTTATAATATTGAGTCTTCCTATCCACGAGCAATGTATATTCTTCCACTCATGTAAGTTTCTTTTGGTTTCCTGCTGAAGCATACTGTAGTTTTCTTTGTATAAGTCTTTTACATCTCTGGTAAGATTTATTCCTAAGTATTTTATCTTCTTGGGGGCTACTGTAAATGGCATTGATTTGGTGATTTCCTCTTCGATGTTCTTTTTGTTGGTGTGGAGGAATCCAAATGATTTTTGTATGTTTATCTTGTATTCTGATACTCTGCTGAACTCTTCTATTAGTTTCAGTAGTTTTCTGGAGGATTCCTTACGGTTTTCTTTGTATAAGATCACGTCATCTGCAAATCGAGATACTTTTCCTTCTTCCTTGCCAATCTTGCTGCCCTTTATTTCTTTATCTAGCCTAATCGCTCTGGCTAGGACCTCCACCACAATGTTGAATAAGAGTGGTGATAAAAGGCATCCTTGTCTGGTTCCTGATCTCAGTGGGAATGCTTTTAGGCTCTCTCCATTTAGGGTGATGTTGGCTGTTGGCTTTGTATAAATGCCCTTTATTATGTTGAGGAATTTTCCTTCTATTCCTATTTTGCTGAGAGTTTTTTATCATGAATGAGTGCTGAACTTTGTCTAATGCCTTTTGTGCATCAGTTGATAAAATCATGTGATCCTTTTGTTTTATTTACGTGGAGGATTACATTAATCGTTTTTCTAGTATTGAAGCATCCCTGCATACCCACTTGGTCATGGTGAATTATTTTTTTGATATGTTGTTGAATTCTATTGGCTAGAATTTTGTTGAGGATTTTTGCATCTACATTCATGATGGATAACCAAATCCAGTGCCGTCAAGTCGGTTCCGACTCAAAGCGACCCTATAGGACAGAGTAGAACTGCCCCATAGAGTTTCCAAGGAGCACCTGGCGGATTTGAACTGCTGACCGTTTGGTTAGCAGCCATAGGACTTAACCACTATGCCACCAGGGTTTCCTTCATTGGGGATATTAGTCTGTAATTTTGTTTTCTTATGGTGTGTTTACCTTTTTCTGGTATCAGGGATATGGTGGCTTTATAGAATGAGTTTTGTAGTATTCAGTGCTTTTCTATGCTCTGAAATACCTTTAAGTAGTAGTGGTGTTGACTCTTCTCTGAAAGTGTGGTAAAACTCTGCAGTGAAGCTGTCGGACCAGGACTTTATTTGTTGGGCATTTTTTTGATTACCTTTTCAATCTCTTCTTTTGTTATGGGTCTATTTAGTTCTTCTACCTCTGTTTGTGTTAGTTCAGGTAGATATTGTATTTCTAGGAATTCATCCATTTCTTCTAGGTTTTCAAATTTGTTTGAGTATAGTTTTTCATACTAATCTGATATGATTCTTTTAGTTTCAGTTGGGTGTGTTGTAATATCGCTCCTCTCATTTCTTATTCAGGTTATTTGCTTCGTCTCCTGTTTTTCTTTTGTCAGTTTGGCCAGTGGTTTATCGATTTTGTTGATTTTTTCAAAAAACCAGCTTTTGGTCTTGTTAATTCTTTTGATTGGTTTTCTGTTTTCTATTGTATTTCATTTAGTTCAGCTCTAATTTTTTAAATTTGTTTTCTTCTGGTGCCCGTGGGTTTCTTTTGTTGCTCTCTTTCTATTTGTTCAAGATGTAGGGATAATTCTTTGATTTTGGCCCTTTCTTCTTTTCGGATGTGTGCATTTATTGGTATAAATTGGCCTCTGAGCACCGCTTATGTTGTGTCCCAAAGGTTCCGATAGGAAGTGTTTTCATTCTCATTGGATTCTATGAATTTCTTTATTCCATCCTTAACGTCTTCTATAATCCAGTCTTTTTTGAGCAGGGTATTGTTCAGTTTCCAAGTGTTTGATTTCTTTTCCCTGCTTTTCCTGTTATTGATTTCCACTTTTATGGCCTTATGGTCAGAAAAGATGCTTTGTAATATTTCAATGTTTTGGATTCTGCTAAGGCTTGCTTTATGACCTAATATGTGGTCTAGTCTAGAGAATGTTCCGTGTGCACTAGAAAAAAAAGTATACTTGGTTGCTGTTGGGTGGAGTGTTCTGTATATGTCTACGAGGTCAAGTTGGTTGATTGTGGCATTTAGATCTTCTGTGTCTTTATTGAGCTTCTTTCTGGGTATCCTGTCCTTCACCAAAAGTGGTGTGTTGAAGTCTCCTACTATTATTGTGGAGCCGTCTATCTCACTTTTCAATGTTGATAGAGTTTTTTTTATGTATCTTGCAGCCCTGTCATTGGGTGCTTAAATATTTAATATTCTTATATCTTCTTGGTGTATTGTTCCTTTAATCATTATATACTGTCCTTCCTTATTCTTTCTGATGGATTTAACTTTACAGTCTATTTTCTCAGAAATTATTATTGCCACTCCTGCTCTTTTTTGATTGTTGTTTGCTTGATATATTTTTTCTATCCTTTGATCTTTAATTTGTTTGTGTCTAAGATGTGTCTCTTGTAGGCAGCATATAGACGGATCTTGTTTTTTAATCCATTCTGCCACTCTCTGTCTCTTTATTGGTGCATTTAGTCCATTTACATTCAGGGTAATTTCGGATAAGTATGAATTTAGTGCCAGCATTTTGATGTCTTTTTTGTGTGTGTTGACAGCTTTTTTTTTCCCACTTGATTTTATGTACTGAGTAGATTTTCTTTCAATATTGTCCTTTCCTCATATTTGTTGTTGTTGATTTTGTTTCTGCTGAGTCTCTATTTTTTTTCTTGTATCTTATTTTGATGAGTAGGATAGTTTGTCTCCTTTGTGGTTACCTTATTATTTACCCCTATTTTTCTAAATTGAAACCTAACTTTTATTTTTTTTTTGTATCTCCGCATCTTCCTCTCTATATAGAAGATATACCATTACATTTCTTAGTCCCTCTTTATTATTCTAATGTTGTCTTCTTTTGTATAATAACCTCACTGTTACCCTGTTTTGAGCTTTTTTTTTTTAATATAATCTTGCTCTTTTTTTTGGATTTCCCTGTCTGGGTTGACTTCTGATTGCTCTGGCCACTGTTCTTGTCTTGGGTTGATACCTGATATTATTGATTTTCTGACCAAAGAAGTCCCTTTAGTATTTCTTGTGGTTTTGGTTTGGTTTTTACGAATTTCCTCAACTTGTGTTTATCTGGAAATGTCTTAATTTCACCTTCATATTTAAGAGACAGTTTTGCTGGATATATGATTCTTGGCAGGCAATTTTTTTCCTTCAATTTTTTAAATATGTCATCCCATTGCCTTCTTGCCTGCATGGATTTGGCCAAGTAGTCCAAGCTTATTCTTATTGGCTTTCTTTTGTAGGTAACTTTTCATTTATCCCTCGCTGCTCTTATAATTCTTTATCTTTGGTTTTGGCAAGTTTGATCATAATATGTCTTTGTGACTTTCTTTTAACATCTACCTTATGTGCAGTTTGGTGAGCATCTTGGATAGATATCTTCTCATCTTTCACAATATCAGGGAAGTTTTCTGCCAACAAATCTTCAAGAATTCTCCCTGTATTTTTTGTTATCCCTCCCTGTTCTGGTACTCCAATAACTCGTAGGTTATTTCTCTTGATAGAGTCCCCCATGATTCTTAAGGTTTCTTCATTTTTTAAAATTCTTTTATCTGATTTTCCTTCAAATATGTTAGTGCCAAGTGATTTAGCTTTGAATTCAGAAATTCTAGCTTCTACTTGCTCAATTCTGCTCCTCTGACTTTCTGTTGCGTTATCTACGTCTGTAATTTTATTGTTAATCTTCTGAATTTGTGATTGCTGTCTATGGATTTTTCCAGCTCATTAAAGTTTTCATTATGTTCCTGAATAATTTTTCTAATTTCTTCAGTTGCTTTATCTGTATGTTCCTTGGCTTGTTCTGCATATTGCCTCATTTCCTTCCTGATGTCTTGAAGGGTTTTGTATATTAAACTTTTGTATTCTGCATCTGGTAATTCTAGGAATGCACTTTCATCTAGAAGATCCCTGGATTGTTTGTTTTGAGAGCCTGTTGAGGTGATTATGGTCTGTTTCTTTTTGTGACTTGATACTGACTGTTGTCTCCGAGCCATCTATAAGTTATTGTATTATTTTATGCATGCTTAGTGTGTCATAGCTGCTTGCTTTGTTTTGTTTTGGTATACCCCTATGGGTTGCTTGAGTGAGCTAGCTTGATTATTTTTGCCTTTGGAGCTCTGACGTCCTGTCCCCAAATGACTAGAGCTGTTATCAGGTATATCAGTCTAGGAGTCCATTCAGTTTTCTTGTATGAATTCAGCTCAGGTTTCCAGGTAGGTGATCATCAAGTGTGTGGTACAGGCTCTGTCCTACAGTCTTATAGGGGTGGAGTGGTTGGTGTATATACTGGTATCTGCAGCAGGGGATTATGCTCTGTACAATATAGGGGGCTGAGAACCAACCCCCAAGTGTCTCTGAGAAAAATGCATCCCTGTTCCCTAGAGTGTGCTGGTGGGTGGGTTCTGCAGACAGACCACCGGCACCCAAAGTTTTTGGTTGTAAGGACGGGGAGGTACCAGTTATCTTTGGACCCCTGTCGCTGGTGGCTGGGTGACCTGAGTGGAGCTACCAGTCCTTAGGTCCCTGATGTGGGTAGGTGAGGACCTTGTTTAATAGGCAAAGCAATGTCAAACATCAAACAACCACCTCTCTACCGCACAGCTGAAATGGTTGGAGTTTGCCAACAAGGGCCTATTCTCCCGAAATAGACCCACACAGGTCCATGCAGAAGGGAAAGGTGCTCAAGGTCCACGGACGGTTTATGCCTGGGCAAGAGCCACTTCTCTCCTGGGCTCCCCCAGTTAATGGAGCTAGCAAATTATCTTTTCCCCTCAATTGCAAATTTTTTCCTTCCCCAAGTCCGGGAGGATGGCTGTAGGTGCTCACCAGGGTCTCTCTCAAGCCTAGAGATTCAGCCGCTGAAGCCGGCTTGGGGGTGGGGTCGTGGTAAAATATACGCAAGTACTTAGCTTTTACCTAGAGCACAGTTCTCCTCAGGTTCCAGAGCTGTGAATAGGCTGTGCGGCTGGCTGCTTCTCCCTAAGGAAACTGCACCCGAACGCTAGTACCAGCCCGCCGCCACTGTTCGGGGAATGGTGCCTGCGGGCTCCCCATGATTCAGGTCTGGTAACTCTTCTCCACTTCTGAACGGTCTCTTCCTCCCCCTGCCCCTCAGTTTGTTGTCTAATTTTCCTTTGATGCTCAGGGCTCCCAGCTTGTCGCAAATATACTCGTTTCGAGGAGGCGGGGCCAAGATGGCGGACTAGGTAGACGCTACCTTGGATCCCTCTTGCAACAAAGACCCAGAAAAACAAGTGAATCGATCAAGTACAGAACAATCTACGAACCCTGAACAAGAAACACAGATTTAGAGACGGAAAACAAACAAATACCGGGAAGCAGCGATTGTTTTCGGAGCCTGGAGCCAGCGTCCCAGTCAGGTAACCTTTGGTGCCCGATTTAGGGCAGAGCCCAGGGGAGCTGACGGCACAAACAAGGGGCCCAGCCCTACCCCCCTGAACTCACCCCAGGAGGGGGCCCAGCCGGTTTGCGCGGGCGGCGTGGCGATGCAGCCACGCAGCCGGTGGGAGAAGTCCCCGGGAGGCAGTGACTGGTCTTGGAGCTGGGAGAGCAGCATCCCAGCCGGGAAATCCTGCCGCCGGGATTTTGACTGGGTTCTGGCACGGCACAAGCACGGAGAGCTGCTCCACTCCCCTGAACTAACCCCGGGAGGGGGCCCAGCTGCTCCGTGGGGGCGGCGCGGCGATGCGGCTGGCGGGACGAGAAGTCCCCGGGAGGCAGTGACTGATTTTGGAGCCGGGAGTAAAGGGTCCCAGCAGAGGAACCTTGACACTAGGCTTTGGAATGGCAGCGGGTGGCTTCAGAGGGCCAGACCCCCGGGGGCAATCTCCACACAGCCAGCACACATAGGCAACACGCCCAGTGGGAATCTCAAATATAATAGTAATTCCAAGCAAGACAAGCAACTCTGGCTATATTCTGAGGTGCTACTTTCCTATCTCTCTGATCCCTCCCCCACCCTCCCCAGGCGGCTACATTAACATTGGAATTGCCTGAGGCAGAGGGAGAACAGCTCTGGCTCCGCAGCGGCTTTGCTTTTCCCTACTTTTTTTTTCTTTTGGTCTTTTCCTAACCAACTATTTCGGCCTCAGAGAAGGAAAAAAAAAAAAAAAAAAAAAAGGGACCAAAAATCCACCCCTAATTGGACTAAAAACACAGAACCAGCTACAGCCAAGCATTTATGATCCAAATCTCAGACTTTCATCCTTACAGCGAACAAGGTGGCAGTTATAATCCAAAGGCAATTCTGATAGGAATCTGACTGTATTTTTTTTTTAGCGGATTTTCTGGAAAAACTAGTTTCCCAGTGATGGCTCGGAGACAGCAGTCCATATCAAACCACATGACAGCTTCTACAACCCCGCAAACAACAGAATCAAAATCTTTCCGAAATGAAGATACAATCCTGGAATTATCAGATACAGAATATAAAAAACTAATTTACAGAATGCTTCAAGACATCAGAAACGAAATAAGGCAAACTGCAGAAAAAGCAGAGGAACACACTGATAAAACTGTTGAAGAACTCAAAAAGATTATTCAAGAACATAGTGGAAAAATCAATAAGTTGCAAGAATCCATAGAGAAACAGCATGTAGAAATCCAAAAGATTAACAATAAAATTACAGAATTAGACAACGCAATAGGAAGTCAGAGGAGCAGACTCGAGCAATTAGAATGCAGACTGGGACATCTGGAGGACAGGGAATTAACACCAACATAGCTGAAAAAAAATCAGATAAAAGAATTAAAAAAAATGAAGAAACCCTAAGAATCATGTGGCGCTCTATCAAGAAGGATAACTTACGTGTGATTGGAGTCCCAGAACAGGGAGGGAGGACAGAAAACACAGAGAAAATAGTTGAAGAACTCCTGACACAAAACTTCCCTGACATCATGAAAGACGAAAGGATATCTATCCAAGATGCTCATTGAACCCCATTTAAGATTGACCCAAAAAGAAAAACACCAAGACGTATTATCACCAAACTCGCCAAAACCAAAGATAAACAGAAAATTTTAAAAGCAGCCAGGGAGAAAAGAAAGGTTTCCTTCAAGGGAGAATCAATAAGAATAAGTTCAGACTACTCAGCAGAAACCATGCAGGCAAGAAGGGAATGGGACGACATATAGAGAGCACTGAAGGAGAAAAACTGCCAGCCAAGGATCATATATCCAGCAAAACTCTCTCTGAAATATGAAGGCGAAATTAAGATATTTACAGATAAACACAAGTTTAGAGAATTTCCAAAAACCAAACCAAAGCTACAAGAAATACTAAAGGATATTGTTTGGTCAGAAAACCAATAATATCAGATACCAGCACAACACAAGGTCACAAAACAGAGCATCCTGATATCAACTCAAATAGAAAACATATCAACTCAAATAGGGAAATCACAAAAACAAATTAAGATTAATTTAAAAAAATACTCATAACAGGGAATCACAGAAGTCAATATGTAAAAGATCACAATAATCAAAAAGAGGGACTAAATACAGGAGGCATAGAGCTGCCATATGGAGAGTGATACAAGGTGATATAGAACAATATAAGTTAGGTTTTTACTTAGAAAAATAGGGGTAAATATTAAGGTAACCACAAAGAGGTATAACAACTCCATAACTCAAGATAAAAGCCAAGAAAAACGTAACGACTCAACAAACATAGAGTCAAACACTACGAAAATGAGGAACACACAATTTACTAAGAAAAACGTCTCAGCGCAAAAAAGTATGTGGAAAAATGAAATTGTCAACAACACACATAAAAAGGCATCAAAATGACAACACTAAACACTTATTTATCTATAATTACGCTGAATGTAAATGGACTAAATTCACCAATAAAGAGACAGAGAGTCACGGACTGGATAAAGAAAAACGATCCGTCTATATGCTGCCTACAAGAGACACACCTTAGACTTAGAGACACAAACAAACTAAAACTCAAAGGATGGAAAAAATATATCAAGCAAACAATAAGCAAAAAAGAAGAGGAGTAGCAATATTAATTTCTGACAAAATAGACTTTAGACTTAAATCCACCACAAAGGATAAAGAAGGACACTATATAATGATAAAAGGGACAATTGATCAGGAAGACATAACCATATTAAATATTTATGCACCTAATGACAGGGCTGCAAGATACATAAATCAAATTTTAACAGAACTGAAAGAGATATAGACACCTCCACAATTATAGTAGGAGACTTCAACACACCACTTTTGGAGAAGGACAGGACATCCAGTAAGAAGCTCAATAGAGACACGGAAGACCTACTTACAACAATCAACCAACTTGACCTCATTGACTTATACAGAACTCTCCACCCAAATGCTGCAAAGTATACTTTTTTTTCTAGTGCACATGGAACATTCTCTAGAATAGACCACATATTAGGTCATAAAACAAACCTTTGCAGAGTCCAAAACATCGAAATATTACAAAGCATCTTCTCAGACCACAAGGCAATAAAAGTAGAAATCAATAACAGAAAAACTAGGGAAAAGATATCAAATACTTGGAAACTGAACAATACCCTCCTGAAAAAAGACTGGGTTATAGAAGACACCAAGGAGGGAATAAGGAAATTCATAGAATGCAACGAGAATGAAAATACTTCCTATCAAAACCTCTGGGACACAGGAAAAGCAGTGCTCAGAGGCCAATTTATATCGATAAATGCACACATACAAAAAGAAGAAAGAGCCAAAATCAGAGAACTGTCCCGACAACTTGAACAAATAGAAAGTGAGCAACAAAATAATCCATCAGGCACCAGAAGAAAACAAATAATAAAAATTAGAGCTGAACTAAATGAATTAGAGAACAGAAAAACAATTGAAAGAATTAACAAAGCCAAAAGCTGGTTCTTTGAAAAAATTAACAAAATTGATAAACCATTGGCTAGACTGACTAAAGAAATACAGGAAAGGAAACAAATAACCCGAATAAGAAACGAGAAGGACCACATCACAACAGAACCAACTGAAATTAAAAGAATCATATCAGATTATTTTGAAAAATTGTACTCTAACAAATTTGCAAACCTGGAAGAAATGGATGAATTCCTGGAAAAACACTACCTACCTAAACTAACACATTCAGAAGTAGAACAACTAAATAGACCCATAACAAAAAAAGAGATTGAAACGGTAATCAAAAAACTCCCAACAAAAAAAAGCCCTGGCCCGGACGGCTTCACTGCAGAGTTCTACCAAACTTTCAGAGAAGAGTTAACACCACTTCTACTAAAGGTATTTCAAAGCATAGAAAACGACGGAATACTACCCAACTCATTCTATGAAGCCACCATCTCCCTGATACCAAAACCAGGTAAAGACATTACAAAAAAAGAAAATTACAGACCTATATCCCTCATGAACATAGATGCAAAAATCCTCAACAAAATTCTAGCCAATAGAATTCAACAACATATCAAAAAAAATAATTCACCACGATCAAGTGGGATTTATACCAGGTATGCAAGGCTGGTTTAATATCAGAAAAACCATTAATGTAATCCATCACATAAATAAAACAAAAGACAAAAACCACATGATCTTATCAATTGATGCAGAAAAGGCATTTGACAATGTCCAACACCCATTTATGATAAAAACTCTCACCAAAATAGGAATTGAAGGAAAATTCCTCAACATAATAAAGGGCATCTATGCAAAGCCAACAGCCAACATCACTCTAAATGGAGAGAACCTGAAAGCATTTCCCTTGAGGACAGGAACCAGACAAGGATGCCCTTTATCACCGCTCTTATTCAACATTGTGCTAGAGGTCCTAGCCGGAGCAATTAGGCTAGACAAAGAAATAAAGGGCATCCGGATTGGCAAGGAGGAAGTAAAATTATCTCTATTTGCAGACGACATGATCTTATACACAGAAAACCCTAAGGAATCCTCCAGAAAACTACTGAAAGTAATAGAAGAGTTTGGCAGAGTCTCAGGTTATAAAATAAACATACAAAAATCGCTTGGATTCCTCTACATCAACAAAAAGAACATCGAAGAGGAAATAACGAAATCAATACCATTCACAGTAGCCCCCAAGAAGATAAAATACTTAGGAATAAATCTCACCAAGGATGTAAAAGACCTATACAAAGAAAACTACAAAGCTCTACTGCAAGAAATTAAAAAGGACATACTTAAGTGGAAAAACATACCTTGCTCATGGATAGGAAGACTTAACATGTTAAAAATGTCTATTCCACCAAAAGCCATCTATAC
This sequence comes from Loxodonta africana, assembly GCF_030014295.1. Classification (NCBI taxonomy): domain Eukaryota; kingdom Metazoa; phylum Chordata; class Mammalia; order Proboscidea; family Elephantidae; genus Loxodonta; species Loxodonta africana. Next base: position 100,008,605 of record NC_087369.1, read on the forward strand.
ATATAACACACTTCCGATCCAAACTCCAATGTCATTTTTTAAGGTAATAGAGAAACAAATCACCAATTTCATATGGAAGGGAAAGAAGCCTCGGATAAGCAAAGCATTACTGAAAAAGAAGAAAGTGGGAGGCCTCACTCTACCTGATTTCAGAAGTATTATACAGCCACAGTAGTCAAAACAGCCTGGTACTGGTACAACAACAGGCACATAGACCAATGGAACAGAATTGAGAACCCAGATATAAATCTGTCCACGTATGAGCAGCTGATATTTGACAAAGGCCCAGTGTCAGTTAATGGGGGAAAAGATAGTCTTTTTAACAAATGGTGCTGGCATAACTGGATATCCATTTGCAAGAAAATGAAACAGGACCCATACCTCACACCATGCACAAAAACTAATTCCAAGTGGATCAAAGACCTAAACATAAAGACTAAAACGATAAAGATCATGGAAGAAAAAATAGGGACAACGCTAGGAGCCCTAATACGAGGCATAAACAGAATACCAAACATTACCAAAAATGACGAAGAGAAACCCGATAACTGGGAGCTTCGAAAAATCAAACACCTATGCTCATCTAAAGACTTCACCAAACGAGTAAAAAGACCACCTACAGACCGGGAAAGAATTTTTGGCTATGACACCTCTGACCAGCGCCTGATCTCTAAAATCTACATGATTCTGTCCAAACTCAACCACAAAAAGAGAAACAACCCAATCAAGAAGTGGGCAAAGGATATGAACACACACTTCACTAAAGAAGATATTCAGGCAGCTAACAGATACATGAGAAAATGCTCTTGATCATTAGCCATTAGAGAAATGCAAATTAAAACTACGATGAGATTCCATCTCACTCCAACGAGGCTGGCATTAATCCAAAAAACACAAAATAATAAATGTTGGAGAGGCTGCGGAGAGATTGGAACTCTTATACACTGCTGGTGGGAATGTAAAATGGTAAAACCACTTTGGAAATCTATCTGGCCTTATTTTAAACAGAAATAGAACTACCATACAACCCAGAAATCCCACTCCTCGGAATATACCCTAGAGAAATAAGAGCCTTCACACAAACAGATATATGCACACCCATGTTTATTGCAGCTCTGTGTACAATAGCAAAAAGCTGGAAGCAACCAAGGTGTCCATCAATGGATGAATGGTTAAATAAATTGTGGTATATTCACACAATGGAATACTACGCATCGATAAAGAACAGTGACGAATCTGTGAAACATTTCATAACATGGAGGAACCTGGAAGGCATTATGCTGAGCGAAATTAGTCAGAGGCAAAAGGACAAATATTGTATAAGACCACTATTATAAGATCTTGAGAAATAGTAAAAACTGAGAAGAACACATACTTTTGTGGTCACGAGGGGGGGAGGGAGGGAGAGGGTTTTTTATTGATTAATTAATAGATAAGAACTACTTTAGGTGAAGGGAAGGACAACACTCAATACATGGAAGGTCAGCTCAATTGGACTGGACCAAAAGCAAAGATGTTTCCGGGATAAAATGAATGCTTCAAAGGTCAGCGGAGCAAGGGCGGGGGTTTGGGGGCCATGGTTTAAGGGGACTTCTAAGTCAATTGGCAAAATAATTCTATTATGAAAACATTCTGTATCCCACTTTGAAATGTGGCATCTGGGGTCTTAAATGCTAACAAGCGGCCATCTAAGATGCATCAATTGGTCTCAACCCACCTGGAGCAAAGGAAAATGAAGAACACCAAGGTCACATGACAACTAAGAGCCCAAGAGACAGAAAGGGCCACATGAACCAGAGACCAGAAGAACTAGTTGGTGCCCGGCCACAATCGATGACTGCCCTGACAGGGAGCACAACAGAGAACCCCTGAGGGAGCAGGAGATCAGTGGTATGCAGACCCCAAATTCTCATAAAAAGACCGTACTTAGTGGTCTGACTGAGACTAGAGGAATCCCGGCGGCCATGGTCCCCAGACCTTCTGTTGGCCCAGGACAGGAACCATCCCCGAAGACAACTCATCAGACAGGAAAGGGACTGGACAGTGGGTGGGAGAGAGATGCTGATGAAGAGTGAGCTAATTATATCAGGTGGACACTTGAGACTGTGTTGGCATCTCCTGTCTGGAGGGGGGATGGGAGGATAGAGAGAGTTGGAGGCTGGCAAAGTTTTCACAAAAGGAGAGACTGGAAGGGCTGACTCATTAGGGGGAGAGCAATTGGGAGTACGGAGTAAGATGTATGTAAACTTATATGTGACAGACTGACTTGATTTTTAAACGTTCACTTGAAGCTCAGTAAAAGTTAATAAAAAAATATATATATATACTCGTTTCACTTGTTTTTTCTGGTCTTTGTTGTAAAGAGGGCTTGCCGGAAGCGTCTGTCTATTCCGCCATCTTGGTTTTGCCTCCCCAAGCTTATTCTTATTGATTCTCTTTTGTAGGTGACTTTTCATTTATTCCTAGCTGCTGTTAAAATTCTCTTTTTATCTTTGGTTTTGGCAAGTTTGATTATAATATGTCTTGGTGATTTTCTATTAAGATATACCTTATGTGGAGTTCGATGAGCACCTTGGATAGATATCTTCTCATCTTGCACAATATCAGAGAATATTTCTGACAACAAATCATCAACAGTTCTCTGTTTTTTCTGTTTTCCCTCCCAGTTCTTGTACTCCAATCACTGGTAGGTTATTTCTTTTGATAGAGTCGCAAATGATTCTTAGAATGTCTTAATTTATTTTTAAATTCTTTTTTCTGATTTTTCCTCTAATATATTGATGCCAAGTGCTTTATCTTCAGTCTCACCAATTCTGCCTTCCACTTGCTCAATTTTGCTCTTCCTGACTTTCTACTGGGTTGTCTAATTCTGTAATTTTATTGTTAATCTTCTGAATTTCTGATTGCCCTCCTTCTATGAATTCTTCCAGCTTATTAAATTTTTCATTATGTTTTTTGAATAACCTTTTTAATTTCTGCAACTCCTTTATCTGTGTGTTCCTTGGCTTGTTGTGTGTATTGCCTGATCTCCTTACCGATCTTGTTCCTGATGTCTTGAAGAGTTCTGTATAGTAATCTTTTGTATTCTGCATCTGGTAATCCCAGGAAGGTACCTTCTTCCTGAAGACCTCTTGATTCTTTGTTTTGAGAGCTTGTTGAAGCGATCATGTTCTGCTTCTTTATGTGACTTGATATTGACTGTTGTCTCCAAGCCATCTACAGGTTATCGTATTTTTTTTATTTTATGTTTGCTTACTGTATCCTAGCTTCTTGCTTTGTTTTGTTTTGATATGCCCAAATGGGTTGCCTCAGTGAGCTAGCCTGATTATTTTCCCCTTTGAAACTCTAATGTCCTGCCTCGAGGTGGCTAGAGCTGTTCTCAGTGATATCAGCCTAGATGTCCATTCACTTTTGTTGTGTGGATAAAGCTTAGTTGCCCAGGTTGTTGGCCAACAAGTGTGTGGTACAGGCTGTCTTACAGTCTTAGTGGGGTGGGGGTGATTGGTGTAGTTTCTAGTATGTGGTTGCAGCAGGGGGTCATGACCTGAACAAGGCAGAGGGCTGATAATCTTCCCCCCGGTGTCTGGGAGTAAAGCATGTCCGTGTTCCCTAGACTGGACAGGTGGGTCAGTTCTGCACACAGATTATGGGCATTCAATGCTTTTGGTTGTAAGGAGGCACCAGTTATCCTTGGACCCCTGTCACGGGTGGCTGGGTGACCTGAGTGGAGTCACCAATCCTTAGGCCCCTGTTGTGGGTAGGTGAGGACCCTGTTTAGTAGGAAAAGCAGTGTCAAACATCAAACACCCACCTCTACACCGCACAGTTGAAACAGTTGCAATCTGCCAACAAGGGCCCATTCTCCTCAAATAGGCCCACACAGGTCCATGTTGTGGGGAAAGTTATTCAGAGTCCATGGACCGTTTATGCCTGGATAGGAGCTGCTCCTGGCCTGAGCTCCCTAGGTTAGTGGAGCTGGCAGATTATCTTTTCCCCTAATTGTGAATGTATTCCTTCTGCAAGGCCTGGAGAATGGCTCAGAGTGTGCAGCAGGCTCTATCTCAGGCCCAGGGAAATCTACAGCCAGTGAAGTTGGCTTGGCGGCTGCGGGGCACGGTAAAATATCTGCAAGTACTTAGCTTTTGCCGAGAGCACTGTTCTTCTCTGGTTCTGGAGTTGTGAGTAGGCTGTGGAGCTGGCTGTTTTTCCCTTAGGAAACTGCAGCTGGAAGGCTCCCACCAGCCCACCACTGTGGTTCCCAGGAATGATGCCTGAGGGTTTCTGGTGATTCAGGTCCAGCAACTCCTCTCCGCTTCTGAACCATCTCTCCCTCACCCTGGTGGTCAGTCCATTTTCTAACTGCCTTTGATGTTCAGGGCTCCTAGTTTGTCGTAAATATAATCGTTTCACTTGTTTTTTCGGGCCTTATTGTAAGAAAAAAAATTTTTTTTTTTTTTTTTTTTATTGTAACAGGAATCATCGGAAGCATATGACTACTCTGCCTTCTTGGTCCCACCTCACTCCTGCTCTTTTTCGATTGTTGTTTGCTCGATATATTTGTTTCTGTCATTTGAGTTTTAGTTTGTGTCTTTAAGTCTAAGGTGTGTCTCTTATAGGCAGCATATAGATGGATTGTGTATGTTTTTTTAAAATACATTCTGCCACTCTCTGTCTCTTTATTGGTGCATGTAGTCCATTTCCCTTTTGGTGTGATTATGGATAGTTATGAGTTTAGCGGTGTCATTTTGATGTCTTTTTTTGTGTGTTGTTGATGGTTTCTTTTTTCCACAGTGTTTTGTGCTGAGTAGTTTTTCTGTATATATTTTCTTTTCCTCTTTTTCATTGTTGTTTCTTGGTTTTTTTATTTTGATATGTAGGATTGTTAGTTTCCTTTGTGTTTACCTTAATATTTACCCCTTTTATTCTAAGTTTAAACAAATCATTTATTTCCTGATATCGCCTTAACTTCCTCTCCATATGAAAGATCTATGAGTACATTTTTTAGTCCTTTTTTTATTTTAATGTTATCTTTTAGATATTGATGTCTCCCTATTTTCAGTGTTTTGGCTTTGATTTATTTTTGTGACTCCCCTTTCTGGGTTGAAATGTGGTTGCTATGTCCTGTGTTCCAGTCTTGGGTTGTTTTCTGATTTTTTATTTTCTAACTCAAAAAAAAAAAAAAAAGGGCTCCCTTTATTATTTCTTGTAGTTTTGGTTTGATTTTTGCAAATTCCCTAAATTTTCTTTATCTGCAAATATCCTAATTCTGCCAACATATTTGAGAGACAGTTTTGCTGGATATATAATTCTTAGCTGGCATTTTTTTCCCTTCAAGTCTTTGTATGTGTCATCCCATTGCCTTCTTGCTTGCATGGCTTATGGTGAGTTCATAGCTTAGTGTTATTGACTCTCCTTTGTAGATGACTTTGGTTTATCTGTTGTCGCTCTTAAAATTCTCTCTTTATCTTTGGTTTTGGCACGTTTGATTATAATATGTCTTGTTTACTTTCTTTTGGGATCTATCTTGTGTGTGGTTCAATGAGCTTCTTTAATAGATATCTTCTCATCTTTCACGATATCAGGGAAGTTTTTTGCCAACAAATCATCAACAGTTCTCTCTGTATTTTCCATTCCTCCCCTCCCCCACCCTTGTTCTGGTACTCCAGTGACTCATGGGTTATTCCTCTTGATAGAGTCCCACATAATTGTTATGGTTTATTCATTTTTTTTAAATTCTGCTATCCAATTTTTTACTTGAATAAGTTGTTTTCAAGTCCTTTATCTTCAGTCTCACTAATTCTGACGTCCATTGCCTCAGTTCTCCTCCTATGACTTTCTACTGAGCTGTCTCATTCTAAAATTTTATTGTTAATCTTCTGGATTCCTTTTTGCTGTCTCCCTGTGGATTCTTTCTTGCAGCCTGTTAAATTTGTCATTGTGCTTCTCTGTTATCTTCTTAATTTTCTCTATTGCTTTGTTTTTGTGTTCCTTGGCTTGTTCTGCATTTTGCCTCATCTCCTTCCTGATCTCTTGAAGAGTTCTGTATCTTAATCTTTTGAATACTACCTCTGGTAATTTCAAGTAATTATCTTCCTCCGGAAGATTTCTTGGTTCTTTGTTTTGGGAGCTTTCTGAAGCCATTTTGGTTTGCCTCTTTATGTGATTTGATTTTTACTGTTGTCTCCAAGCCACCAATAAGTTATATTTATTTTATGTTTGCTTACTGTGTCCTAGTTTCTTGTTTTGTTTTGTCTTTACATCCCCAAATAAGCTAGTTGTGTGAGCTAGTTTGATTATTCATGCCTTTGAAGCTCTAACATCTTGTCAGCAGGTGGTTAAATCTCTTACTAGGTATGTGATTCCAGGAATCCGTTTACATTTCTTGTATGGATTCAGCTTATGTGTCTCGTCAGTCACCAAGTGTGTGGTGCAGACTCTCCCCTACAGTCCTAGATGGGCAGGGGTTATTGGAGTAGGCAAAAGTATCTGGATGCAATAGGGGGTCACATGCTGAGCAAGGCAGAGGGATGACGGCTGCCCCTGAGTGTCTGGGAGCAAAGTGTGTCCCTGTTCCCTAGAGTGTGTAGCTGGGTGGGTTTTGCAGCTGGACTATGGGCACCCAATGCTATTGGCACTAAGGACTGGGAGGAACCACTTATTCTTGGACTCCTGTTGCAGTTGCCTAGGTTGCATGGGTAGAGCCACCAGTCCTCAGGCCCCTGATGTGGTTAGGTGAGGGCCCTGCTTAATGGGAAGAGAAGTGTCAAAGTCATGAACCTACCATTCCACCATATAGCTGATATAGTGAAGTTAGGCATCAGGTGTATACCCTAATGAGGGCCTACACTATTGAAATGGGCCCACACAGAACTATGTAAAGGTGAAAGGCATTTGAAGTTTGTGGATCCCTTATTCCTGTGCCTAGGCCAAGGAGCTGTGCCTGCCCTGGTATCCCAGCTTAGGTGAGATGGCAGTTTATTTTTTCCTGTTTGTTAATTTGTTCCCTCTCCAAGGTGGTAGAGTGGCTCAGGGTGTGTGACGGGTCCTACTTTCAGCCGAGGGGAAGTGGCAGTCGCTGAAGCCAACTGCATGGGACCCAGTGCAGAGCGGGGAGGGAGCATATAAATGGGAGAGAGGTTCTTCCCAAAAGCGATGTTTTTTTTTTTTTTTTTAATTCCACGCAGTAGGTTAGATGCAGGTATGTATCTTTTGCCACTTGAGAGCTGCCTTTTACTGGTTCTGGAGGTTTGAGTAGACTCTCTGTCACTCAGTCTCTCCTGATGTGGAAAACGAGTCCCGAATGTCACTGTTTGCCTCATGACGCATGCTGGCCGATCTGGCCTGCAGGGTGCCATTTCCAGCCGGGTAAGGTCTGGCAACTCTTTGCTGCTCTGAACCATCTCTCCCTCCCTCTGCCACTCAGTCCAATTCCTCAGCATTGCCTTTGATGTTCAGGGCTCCTAGATTGTAATATATAATTGATTCACTTGTTTTTTCAGGTCTTCGTTGTAAAAGGGACCACTGGAAATGTCTGACTACTCCGCCATCTCGGCCCTGCCTCCTTCTTTGATTTCTTGACTGCTGTTGCCATGGGTGTTGATCGTGGATCCAAGTAGAATTAAATCCTTGACAACTTCAATATTTTGTCCATTTATCATGATGTTGCTTATTGGTCTGGTTGTGAGGTTTTTGTTTCCTTTATGTTTAGATGTAATCTGTACTGAAGGCTGTAGCCCTTGATCTTCATCAGTGGGTGCTTCAAGTCTTCTTCATTTTCAGCAAGCAAGGTTCCGTCATCTGCATATTGTGGGTTTTAATAAGTCTTCCTCCAATCCCGATGCCCTATTCTTCTTCATATAGTCCACCTTCTTGGATTATTTGCTCAGCATTCAGATTGAAAAAGTACAGTGAGAGGATACAACACTGACTCACACCTTTCCTGATTTTAAATCACCCAATATCCCCTTGCTCTGTTCAAACAACTGTCTCTTCATCTATGTACAGGTACCTCATGAGCACAATTAAGTGTTCTGGGATTCCCATTCTTCGCAATGTTATTCCTAATTTGTTATGACCTGCATAGTTGAGTACCTTTGCATAGTCAGTAAAACACAGGTAAACATCTTTCTGCTATTGTGTGCTTCCTGCCAAGATCTGTCAGACATCAGCAATGATTATCCCTCATTCCAAAAACAGGTGATCCAACAGAATGCAGAAATTATTGAACAATATCATTGTTATCACACACAAGTAAAATTTTGCTGAAGATCATTCAAAAGCAGTTGCAACAGTACATTGACAGGGAACTGCCGGAAATTCAAGCTAGATTCAGAAGAGGATGTGGAACAAGGAACATCAGAAATGTATAAAAAAAAAATGTATAGTAACCATCAAATGATTTTGGGCCAGGTTCATCAGTGCTTGGACAATGAAACAGAATAAAGAGTATAAACAAAATATCAAGAAGTATATAAAGCCATTGAATTAAATTTCAGTGTTATAATATTGTTGGCTAGGTGATGTTCTAAATACTTGGACATCTGTTGAATGGCTCTTTTCTTTCTTTGGCTATGTTAGTGGTTTAGTAAGCTAATCCCCATTTTATTAACCTAATTCTTGTTTTTATTTTTTTGTGTACCATCTAACATTTGTCCTTTTTCCATTTTTAACTGGCCAGGTCTCTGCTTAGTCATTTTATTTGAGCTCCTTACTGTAAGGTGTTAGTGACATCATTAATTTTTATGTCAGCCGAAAGCATAGTGGACATACTCCTAGTTCCTTTTTGAGCCACTTGCTAAAGATATAAACTATTCTCACTTCCAGTGACAAAACCTGTGTGGTGCCTTTCTATATGCTGATTGCAAGCATGTTATTACCAGCAATTTATGCACCCACCAAACAGGGTTAGAGAGTATCTTCTCAGTACTTCTCTTTGTATTCAAAGCCCCATGAAATCTAAAAGACACTCATAATTTGATATTATCAAATATGTTGTGGCGCAGTAGTTAAGAGATAGCTGCTAACCCTAAAGATTGGCAGTTAAAGTCCACCAGCTGCTCCTTGGAAACCCTATGAGTCAGTTCTACTCTGTCCTGTAGAGTCGGAATGAGTCAGAATTGAATCAATGGCAATATTGTTTTTTTTTAATATGTTGTAAATTAAAGTCTTACTTCTTCATCTGGTCTACATGGTTTAGGAAGAGAAGATAGGTAGAAAGTGATAAAGACTAGTAGTTAGAAGAAGATGTATTTTAGTGTAGTCCATGCTAACCCCCATTCACCAATGAGCCTTACAAAGCTAACATTAAGGGTAGGAGAGATATGGCAATACATTTATAGGGAGCTGCCTGTGGAAAATTAAAGTGCATTAAGTCGTTCAGTGGAGCCCTGGTGGCACAGTGGTTAAAGCATTTGACTGCTAACTGAAAGGTTGGCAGTTTGAATCTACCAGCCACTCCTGGGAAACCCTATAGGGCAGTTCTACTCTCTCCTATAGGGTCTCTATGAGTCAGAATTGACTCAACAGCAACAGGTTTCATTTGGTTTTTAAGTCATTCAATAAAAATTTATTAAGGGTTTACAATGTACCGGGCTCTTATTAGGTGATACTGATGTGGAAATGTGTGTATACCTATTGTGTGTGTGTGTGTGCATGTGTGTGTGAAGTTTCCAAATTCTACTAGATCTATAATGAGTTCTAATTAAGAGAAAATATTAATAATTCAATAAACAATTGTCTTATCAAATTCAACTGAGGTGGTTATTGACCTATCCCTTAACCTTGAGTGTGCGAACTTGAGCAATCTCTGCTTCCTACTTAAGCTCTTTCTCTTTCTATCCTGACAGATGCTCTAGATAATTTAGAGATTTCATTGATATTCTGTTGTGGCACTGTTAATCTTATTTTGATTGAAACAGGGTTCTGGACAGCAAAATTGATGGGTTCTTACTGTGAAAGTGTTGCAAAAAAAGTGGTAAAAAAATACTTCATATTTAAGTGTGGCTGGGGTAAGAATTATAATTTTCCTTAAGTTAAAATTTAGAAAGTACTCTACTTATTGTGCTTTTTTTTTTTTTAAGCACTGTATGGATTATCAATCTATTTATTTAAGCGCATTTTAACATCTCTATTTTGATTTACAGTACTCTTGTCATTTTCAATGATTTTCTTGTCTAAAGAACATATAATAGAAGTTCACAATGGGCAGAACATTTATCTTTCTTGTTAGGCTATGCCTTTTCCAACACAGAAGTTGCATGGCCAGTCATATGTCATATAATAATGTCATCAGATTCTTAAAAAGAAATGTCACATAGTGTATTTATTGCATCAGTTAATCTCAGGGCAGTTTTGTTAGATATAATATAGAAAGAGGAAATGAATTGAAAATTAATATAATGTGGATGGATGTTGTACTTAACTTAAAATACACATTATTTGTCAAAAGACAAGAGATTTTTGCAAAGTGCTATAATTTAGTCATTAGTCTAGTCCTTTGGTATTATCTAAAATAGGGATTTTAACTAAGCCAAATTGTCATCTAAAAACTCAGTAAATCTCACTAATTATCAGAACCCAGCACCCAAAATTACTATCATTATTATTTTTACTGAACCACAAGATGGGCTAGAGATTTTTTTTTTTAAATCCAGTAACGTGGTTAGAACTGGAATTGAACTTACACATATATTTCTTATAACTATTGAACTAGAAAAAAGACAGCATATTGAAATATTCTCTAAGCTGAGCAGGTATCTTCTTTTCAGTCCTATTCCTAGCATAAAATAATTTTAAACTCTCCTTAAAGTATGTTTTTAAAGCAAACTTAGAACACTAACAACATTATGAGTTTTACTGCCTTAATATTTTATTTATAGTCAATGCTTGAGAGATTTTTTTTTCTCTTCACTTCTGGCATACAATAGCTATTAAATCACTGGCTACATTTAATTAGTGTTTAGAATAGTGAATAACGTAGAATAAAAACGTAGAATAAAAAAAAATAGATAGCCTTATATCTGGTAAAATGTCAGTTCTGATATTTGGATATCTAGCAGTTTTGTGTATTAACGGAACTTATATTCCCTTTGGTTTAAATTCTGCTATGCTTTTTCACTTAGGAAATATTTCTCTCCCTTTATGATATTAGGCTTTAGCACAGTAAGTATAGAGGATGAATAGCTGCTTTCTAATCACTTAATAAGACCTTAGTCAATATTTTTTTTTGGAGCTGTGTGCCTCTGAAAGATAACAACAACAAAAATAGTTACAGAGAGATACAGTGTTTAACATGTTTTCCTGAAAGAGAGAATAAATATGTCTTTCTTGAAGGACAGTTGGCAGGTATGATACATTATTTTTCATTGAGTGAGACATTTTGTAATCAAACAACCTTTAGTTCTAAATAGTAGTCATGATTTAAGCAAAGACCGCTGTCCTGTAAGGCAAAAACAGTATAGTAGTAAATGATAGCTAACTGCCCAGATATAGTAATCTTATGTTGTACATATCCCCGCTACACTGCATTATTTAAAATGAAATATTTGTCATTATTTGTTGTTGTTGTTAGGTGCCGTCAAGTCGGTTCTGACTCATAGCGACCCTATGCACAACAGAACGAAACACTGCCTGGTCCTGCACCATCCTTACAATTGTTGTTATGCTTGAGCTCATTGTTGCAGGCAATGTGTCAATCCACCTTCTTGAGGGTCTTCCTCTTTTCCGCTGACCCTGTACTCTGCCAAACATGATGTCCTTCTCCAGGGACTAATCCCTCCTGACAACATGTCCAAAGTATGTAAGACGCAGTCTTGCCAACCTTGCCTCTAAGGAGCATTCTGGCCGCACTTTTTCCAAGACAAATTTGTTCGTTCTTTTGGCAGTCCATGGTATATTCAATATTCTTCGCCAACACCACAATTCAAAGGCGTCAACTCTTCTTTGGTCTTCCTTATTCATTGTTCAGCTTTCACATGCCTATGATCTGATTGAAAACACCATGATTTGGGTCAGGCGCACCTTAGTCTTCAGGGTGACATCTTTGCTCTTCAACACGTTGAAGAGGTCCTTTGTAGCAGATTTGCCCAATGCAATGTGTCTTTTGATTCCTTGACTGCTGCTTCTATGGCTGTTGATTGTGGATCCAAGTAAAATGAAATCCTTGACAACTTCAATCTTTTCTCCATTTATCATGATGTTACTCCTTGGTCCAGTTGTGAGGATTTTTGTTTTCTTTATGTTGAGGTGTAATCCATACTGAAGGCTGTGGTCTTTGATCTTCATTATAAGTGCTTCAAGTCCTCTTCATTTTCAGCAAGCAAGGTTGTGTCATCTGCATAACGCAGGTTGTTAATGAGTCTTCCTCCAATGCTGATGCCCCGTTCTTCTTCATATAGTCCAGTTTCTCGGATTAGTTGCTCAGCATACAGATTAAATAGGTATGGTGAAAGAATACAACCCTGACGCACACCTTTCCTGACTTTAAACCAATCAGCATCCCCTTGTTCTGTCCAAACAACTGCCTCTTGATCTATGTAAATGTTCCTCATGAGCACAATTAAGTGTTCTGGAATTCCCATTCTTCGCAGTGTTATCCATAGTTTGTTATGATCCACACAGTCGAATGCCTTTGCATAGTCAATAAAACACAGGTAAACATCCTTCTGGTATTCTCTGCTTTCAGCCAGGATCCATCTGACATCAGCAATGATATCCCTGGTTCCACATCCTCTTCTGAAACCAGCTTGAATTTCTGGCTGTTCCATGTCGATATACGGGTGCAGCCGTTTTTGAATGATCAGCAAAAATTTTGCTTGTGTGTGATATTAATGATATTGTTCTATAATTTCACACCTTTCTTGAGAATAGGCATAAATATGGATATCTTCCAGTCAGTTGGCCAGGAAGCTGTCTTCCATATTTCTTGGCATAGATGATTGAGCACCTCCAGCGCTGCATCTGTTTGTTGAAACATCTCAATTGATATTCCATCAATTCCTGGAGCCTGTTTTTCACCAATGCCTCTAGAGCAGCTTGGACTTCTTCCTGCAGAACCATCGGTTCCTGATCATATGCCACCTCTTGAAATGTTTGAATATCGACTAATTCCTTTTGGTATAATGACTCTCTGTATTCCTTCCATCTTTTTGATGCTTCCTGGGTCGTTTAATATTTTTCCCATGGAATTCTTCACTATTGCAACTCGAGGCTTGAATTTTTCCTTCGGTTCTTTCAGCTTGAGAAATGCCAAGCGTGTTCTTCCCTTTTGGTTTTCCATCTCCAGCTCTTTGCACATCTCATTATACTACTTTACTTTGTCTTCTCGAGCCACCCTTTGAAATCTTCTGTTCAGTTCTTTTACTTCATCAATTCTTCCTTTTGCTTTAGCTGCTCGATGCTCGAGAGCAAGTTTCAGAGTCTCCTCTGATATCCATCTTGGTCTTTTCTGTCTTTCCTGTCTTTTCAGTGACCTCTTGCTTTCTTCATGGATGATGTCCTTGATGTCATTCCACAACTCATCTGGTCTTCGGTCACTAGTGTTCAATGCATCAAATCTATTCTTGAGGTGGTCTCTAAATTCAGGTGGGATATACTCAAGGTCATATGTTGGCTCTCATGGACTTGTTCTGATTTTCTTCAGTTTCAGCTTGAACTTGCATATGAGCAATTGATGGTCTGTTCCACAGTTGGCCCCTGGCCTTGTTCTGACTGATGATACTGAGTTTTTCCATCGTCTTTTTCCACAGATGTAGTCAATTTGATTTCTGTGTGTTCCATCTGGCGAGGTCCATGTGTATAGTTGCCGTTTATGTTGGTGAAAAAAGGTATTTGCAATGAAGAAGTCGTTGGTCTTGCAAAATTCTATCATTCGATCTCTGGCATTGTTTCCGTCACCAAGGCCATATTTTCCAACTACTGATCCTTCTTCTTTGTTTCCAACTTTTGCATTCCAATCACCAGTAATTATCAATGCATCTTGATTGCATGTTCGATCGATTTCAGACTGGAGCACCTGATAAAAATCTTCTATTTCTTCATCTTTGGCCCTAGTGGTTGGTGCATAAATTTAAATAATAGTCGTATTAACTGGTCTTCCTTGTAGGCGTATGGATATTATCCTATCACTGACAGCGTTGTACTTCAGGATAGCTCTTGAAACGTTCTTTTTGATGATGAATGGAACACCATTGCTCTTGGAGTTGTCATTCCTGGCATAGTAGACTATATGATTGTCCGATTCAAAATGGCCAATACTAGTCCATTTCAGCTTACTAATTCCTAGGATATCGATGTTTATGTGTTCCATTTCATTTTTCATGATTTCCAATTTTCCTAAATTCATACTTCGTACATTCCAGGTTCTGATTATTAATGGATGTTTGCAGCTGTTTCTTCTCATTTTGAGTCGTGCCACATCAGCAAATGAAGCTCCCGAAAGCTTTACTCCATCCACGTCATTAAGGTCGACTCTACTTTGAGGAGGCAGCACTTCCCCAGTCGTCTTTTGAATGCCTTCCAACCCGGGGGGGCTCATCTTCCAGCACTATATCAGACAATGTTCCGCTGTTATTCATAAGGTTTTCACTAGCTAATGCTTTTCAGAAGTAGACTGCTGGGTCCTTCTTCCTAGTCTGTCTTAGTCTGGAAGCTCAGCTGAAACCTGTCCTCCATGGTTGACCCTGCTTGTATCTGAATACTGGTGGCATAGCTGCCAGCAGCACAGCAACACACAAGCCCCCACAGTACAGCAAACTGACAGACACATGGGGGTTGTCATTATTAGTACCAATTACTACCAATAATTATTCTAAAATGTTTCTGTATGGATTTTTTTAGCACTTTAAAAAATTTTTATTTTGCCTTAAGTGGAAGTTTACAAATCATATCAGTCTCTCATACAAAGATTTATATACACCTTGCAACTCCTAGTTGCTCTCCCTCAATGAGAGAGCACACTCCTTTTCTTCACCCTCTATATTTGTGTACATTCAGCCAGCTTCTGACCCCCTCTGCCTTCTCATCTCCCCTCTAGACAGGAGCTGCCCATGTAGTCTCATGTGTCTATTTGATCCAAGAAGCCCACTCCTCACCAGTATCATTTTCTGTCTAATAGTCCAATTCAATCCCTGTCTGAAGAGTTGGCTTTGGGTATGGTTCCAGCCTTGGGCTAACAGAAGGTCTGGGGACAATGATCTCCAGGGTCCTTCTAGTCTCAGACCATTAAGTCTAGTCTTTTTAGGAGAATTTGAGGTCTGCATCCTCCTGCTTTCCTGCTCCTTCAGGAATTCTCTGTTGTGTTCCCTGTCAGGTCAGTCATCGGTTATAACTGGGCACCATCTAGTTCTACTGGTCTCAGGCTAATGTAGTCTCTGATTAGTGTGGTTCTTTCTGTCTCTTGGGCTCATATTTTCCTTGTGTCCTTGGTGTTCTTCATTTCCCTTTGCTCCATGTGAGTTGAGAACAATTGATGCATCTTAGATGGCCACTTGCTGGCATTTAAGGTTCCAGATGCCACTCTCCAAAGTGGAATGCAGAATGTCTTCATAATAGATTTTATTATGCCAGCTTACCTAGAATGTCCCCTGAAACCATGGTCCCTAACCCCCACCCCACTACACTGGCCTTCGAAGCATTCAATTTTTTCGGGAAACTTCATTCTTCTGGTTTAGTCTAGTTGTGCTGACTTCTCTTGTATTGTGTTTTGTCTTTCCCTTCACCCTTTTCTACTATCTAATTAGTGAATACCACTATCCCTCCCTCCCCACCCTGTAACCATCAAAGAATGTTTTCTTCTGTGTTTAAACCTTTTCATGAGTACTTATAATAGTGGTCTTATACAATATTTGTCCTTTTGCAAGGGACTAATTTCACTCAGCGTAATGCGTTCCAGAATTCTCCATGTTATGAGATATTTCATGGATTCATTGTTCTTAATTGTTGCAGAGTATTCCATTATGTGAATATAGTATTATTCATTTATCCATTCATCCGTGGATGGGCACCTTGGTTGCTTCCATCTTTTTGCTTTTGTAAATAGTGCTGCAGTAAACATGGGTGTGCATATATCTGTTTGTGTAAAGGCTATTATTTCTCTAGGATATATTCTAAGGAGTGGGATTGCTGGATCTTATGGTAGTTCTATATCTAGTTTTTTTTTTTTAAAAAAAAGAAGTGCCAAATCAGTTTCCAATGTGGTTGTACCATTTTACATTTCCACCAGCAGTGTCTAAGTGTTCCAGTCTCTTCAACATTTATTATTTTGTGTATTTTGGATTAATGCCAGCTTTGTTGGGGTGAGGTGGAATCTCATTGTAGTTTTGAATTGCTTTCTCTAATGGCTTATAATCGTGAACATTATAGCTGCCTGAATGTCTTATTTAGTGATGTGTCTGTTCATAACCTTTGTCCATTTTTTAATTGGGTTTTTTTTTTGGAGTTAAGTTTTTGCAGTATTATGTAGATTTTAGAGATTGGGCACTGATCAGAAATGTCAGAGCTAGAAACTTTTTCCCAGTCTATAGGTAATCTTTTTACTCTTTTGGTGAAGTCTTTGAATGAGCATAGGTGTTTGATTTTTAGGAGCTCCCAATTATCTAGTTTCTCTTCTGGTGTTTGTGCATTGTTAGTAATGTTTTGTATACTATTCGTGCCACGTATTAGGGCTCCTAGCGTTGTCCCTATTCCTTCTTCCATAATCTTTATCATTTTAGATTTTATATTTAGGTCTTTGATCCATTTTGAGTTAGTTTTTGTGGATGGTGTGAGGTTTGGGTTTTGTTTCATTTTTTTTTTTTTTTTTTGCAGATGGACATCCATTTATGCCAGCACCATTTGTTGATGAGAATGTCTTTTTCCCATTTAACTGACTTTGGGCCTTTGTCAAATATCAGCTGCTCATATGTGGATGGATTTATGTGTGGATTCTCAATTCTGTTCCATTGGTCTATGTATCGGTTGCTGTACCAGTAGCAGACTGTTTTGACTACTGTGGTGGTATAATAGGTTCTAAAATCAGGTAGAGTAAGGCCTCCCACTTTGTTCTTCTTTTTCAGTAACGCTTTACTTATCTGGGGCCTCTTCCTTGTCTATGTGAATTTGGTGATTTGTTTCTCCATCTCATAAAAAAAAGGCCATTGGAAATTGGATCGGGATTGCATTTTATCTGTAGATCGCTTTGGGTAGCATAGACATTTTCACAATGTTGAGTCTTCCTATCTATGAGCATGGTATGTTTTTCCACTTATGAGATTCTCTTTTGGTTTTCTGCAGTAGTGTCTTTAGTTTTCTATGCAGAGGTCTTTTACATCTCTGGTTAGATTTATTCCTAAGTACTTTATCTTCTTGGGGGCTGTTGTAAATGATATTGATTTAGTGATTTCCTCTTCAATGTTCTCTTTGTTGGTGTAGAGGAATCCAACTGATTTTTGTATGTTTGCCTTATATCCTGATCCCATGCTGAAATCTTTTGTTAATTCCAGCATTCTTGTGGATTCTTTATGGTTTTCTCTGCATAAGATCATATCATCTGCAAATAGAGATACTTTTACTTTTTTCTTACGAATTTGGATGCCCTTTATTTCTTTTTCTACCTAAATGCTCTGCCTAGGACCTCCAGCACAGTGTTGAATAAGAGTGGTGATAAAGGCCATCCTTTCTCACTCTACCTGATTTTAGAACATATTGTACAGCCACAGTAGTCAAAACAGCCTGGTATTGGTACAACAACAGGCACATAGACCAATGGAACAGAATTGAGAACCCAGACATAAATGTATCCACATATTAGCAGCTGCTATTTGACAAAGGCTCAGCGTCAGTTAATTGGGGAAAAGATAGTCTTTTTAACAAATGGTGCTGGCATAACTGGATATCCATTTGCAAAAAAATGAAACAGGATCCATACCTTACACCATGCACAAAAACTAACTCCAAGTGGATCAAAGACCTAAACATAAAGACTAAAACGATAAAGATCATGGAAGAAAAAATTGGGATAACATTAGGAGCCCTAATACAAGGCATAAACAGAATACAAAACATTACTAAAAATGACAAAGAGAAACCAGATAACTGGGAGCTCCTAAAAATCAAACACCTATGCTCATCTAAAGACTTCACCAAAAGACCACCTACAGACTGGGAAAGAATTTTCAGCTATGACATCTCTGACCAGTGCCTGATCTCTAAAATCTATATGAGTTTGTTAAAACTCGACCAGAAGAAGACAAACAACCCAATCAAAAAGTGGGCAAAGTATATGAACACGCACTTCACTAAAGATATTCAGGTGGCTAACAGACACGTGAGAAAATGCTCTCAATCATTAGCAATTAGAGAAATGCAAATTAAAACTACGATGAGATTCCATCTCACTCCAACAAGGCTGGCGTTAATCCAAAAAACACAAAATAATAAATGTTGGAGAGGCTATGGAGAGATTGGAACTCTTATACACTGCTGGTGGGAATGTCAAATGGTACAACCACTTTGGAAATCTATCTGGCGTTTTCTTAAAAAGTTAGAAATAGAACTACCATACAACCCAGAAATCCCACTCCTCAGAACATGCCCTAGAGAAATAAGAGCCTTTACACGAACAGATGTATGCACACCCATGTTTATTGCAGCACTGTTTACAATAGCAAAAAGCTGGAAGCAACCAAGGTGTCCCTCAATGGATGAATGGTTAAATAAATTGTGGTATATTCACACAATGGAATACTACGCATCGATAAAGAACAGTGACGAATCTGTGAAACATTTCATAACATGGAGGATCCTGGAAGGCATTATGCTGAGCGAAATTAGTCAGAGGCAAAAGGACAAATATTGTATAAGACCACTATTATAAGATCTTGAGAAATAGTATAAACTGAGAAGAACACATACTTTTGTGGTTACGAGGTGGGGAGGGGGGAGAGGGTTATTTACTGATTAGTTAGTAGATAAGAACTACTTTAGGTGAAGGGAAGGACAATACTTAATACAGGGAAGGTCAGCTCAACTGGACTGGACTGGACCAAAAGCAAAGAAGTTTCCAGGATAAACCGAATGCTTCGAAGGTCCGCAGAGCAAGGGCTGGGGTTTGGGGACTATGGCTTAAGGGGACTTCTAAGTCAATTGGCATAATAAACTCTATTATGGAAACATTGTGCATCCCACTTTGGAGAGTGGCATCTGGGTTCTTAAATGCTAACAAGCGGCCATCTAAGATGCATCAATTGGTCTCAACCTACTTGGATCAAAGGACAATGAAGAACACCAAGGTCACATGATAACTATGAGCCCAAGACAGAAAGGGCCACATGAACCAGAGACTTATATCTTCCTGAGACCAGAAGAACTAGATGGTGCCCGGCCACAACCAATGACTGTCCTGACAGGGAACACAACAGAGAACTCCTGAGGGAGCAGAACAGTGGGATGCAGACCCCAAATTCTCATAAAAAGACCAGACTTAATGGTCTGACTGAGACTAGGAGAATCCTGGTGGTCATGATCCCCAAACCTTCTGTTGGCCCAGGACAGGAACCGTTCCCAAAGACAACTCATCAGACATGGAAGGGACTGGACAATGGGCTGGAGAGAGATGCTGATGAAGAGTGAGCTACTTGTATCAGGTGGACACTTGAGACTGTATTGGCATCTCCTGTCTGGAGGGGAGATGGGAGGGTAGAGGGTTAAACTGGCAAAATGGTCATGAAAGGAGAGACTGGAAGAAGGGAGCAGGCTGAGTCATTAGGGGGAGAGTAAGTGGGAATATGTAGTTTATATGTGACAGACTGACTTGTTTTGTATACTTTCACTTAAAGCACAATAAAAATTATTTAAAAAAAAAAAAAGGCCATCCTTGTATGGTTCCCGTTTTCAAGGGGAATGCTTTCAGACTCTCTCCATTTAGGATGATGTTGGCTATTGGCTTTGTATAAATGCCCTTTATTTCATTGAGAAATTTCCCTTCTATTCCTATTTTGCCTGTTCTTTTTATCATGAATGGGTGTTGGGCTTTGTCAAATGCCTTTCCCACATCATTTGATGAGATCATGTGGTTGTTGTCTTTTGTTTTATTTATGTGGTGGATTACATTGACTGTTTTTCTAATGTTGAAACATCCCTGCATATCTTGTTTGAATCCCACTTGTTCATGGTGAACTTTTATAATTTTTTTATTGAGCTTTAGGTGAAGGTTTACGGAACAAACTGGTTTCTCATCAAACAGTTAGTATATACATTGTTGTATGACATTGGTTAATAACCCCATGTCATATCAACAGTCTCCCTTCTCAATTCTGGATTCCCTATTACCAGCTTTTCTGTTCCCTCCTGCCTTCCAGTCCCTGTGCCAGGTCTGGTGCTCCCCTTTAGTCTTGTTTTGTTCCATTGTTTTGTTCAGTCTTTGGCTGAAGTGTCGACCTCAGGGGTGACCTTATATACTGAGCTGAAAGGGCGTCCAGGGGCCATACTCTCAGGGTTTCTCCAGTCTATGTCAGGCCAGCAGGTCAGGTCTTTTTTTTTTTTTTTTTGAGTTAGAATTTTATACTACATTTTTCTTCATCTTGTCTGGGATCCCACCTATTGCGATCCATCTCAGAGCAGTGAGTGGTGGTAGCTGGGCATCATCTAGTTGTACTGGACTCAGTCTGGTGGAGGCCGTGGTAGACGTGGTCCATTAGTCCTCTGAAATAATCTTTCCTTTGTGTCTTTAGTTTTCCTCACTCTTCCTTGCTCCTGAAGGGGCGAGACCGGTGGAGTATCCTATATGGCTACTCACAGGCTTTTAAGAACCCAGACGCCACTCACCAAAGTAGAATGAATGTAGAACCATTTCTTCATAAACTATGTTATGCCATTTGAGCTAAATGTTCCCCAGTACCATGGTCCGCACAACCCTCGGGCCAGCAGTTGCGTCCCTCAGGGAGTTTGGATGTGTCTATGGAGCTACCATGACCTAGTCCTGTACAGTTTGTGCTCGCTTCCCCAGTACTGTATACCCTCTTACCCTTCACCAAAGTTACAACTTATCTATTAAGTCTTTTTCCATCCCCACCTCTCCCCTCCTTCATAACCATCAAAGATTGTTTCTTTTTGAATGTAAGCCTTTTCATGAGTTTTTTCAGTAGTGGTCTCATACAATATTTGTCCTTTTGTGATTAACTTATTTCACTCAGCATAATGCCTTCCAGATTCATCCATGTTATGTGATGCTTCACAGATTCATCCTTGTTCTTTATCATTGTGTAATACTCCATTGTGTGCATGTACCACAGTTTGTTTATCTGTTCATCTGCTGATGGGCATCTAGGTTGTTTCCATCTTTTTGCTATTGTGAACAGTGCTGCAGTGAACATGGGTGTGCGTATGTCTATTTGTGTGACGACTCTTATTTCTCTTGGATATATTCCTAGGAGTTGTGTTGCTGGATCGTATGGTATTTCTATCTTTCTACGGAAACGCCATATCGTTTCTGAAATGTTTGTATCATTTTGCAATACCACCAGCAGTGCATAAGAGTTCCGATCTCCCTGCAGTCTCTCCAACATTTGTTATTTTCTTTTTTATTGATTCGTGGCGGTAATGTTGGAGAGAGATGGTATCTCATTGTGGTTTTGATATGCATTCTTCTGATGGCTAGAGATTGTGAGCCTTTCCTCATGTGTTTGTTGGGTGCCTGAATGTCTTCTTTGGGGAAGTGCTTTTCATTTCCTTTGCCCATTTTTTAATTGGATTATTTGTCTTTTTGTTGTAGAAGTGTTGGATTTTTCTTGTAGATTTTAGAGATTAGACCTTTGTTTGCTTTGTAATTGCCCATTTTTTTTTCCAGTCTGTAGGTTTCTTTTTACTCTTTTGGTGAAGTCTTTTGATGAGCGTAAGTGTTTAATTTTTAGAAGATTCCAGTTATCTAGCTTATCCTCTGGAGTTAGTGTGTTGTGGCTGTGGTCTGTATCCTGTTAATGCCATGTATTAGGGCCTCTAGCATTGATCTCATTTTTTTTCTATGAATTTCATAGTTTTTGGCTTTATATTTAGGTCTTTGATCCATTTTGATTTAGTTTTTGTATATGGTGTGAGGTATGGGTTCTGTTTTACTTTTTTGCAGATGGATATCCAGTTTTACCAGCACCATTTGTTACAAAGATTGTCTTTTCCCCATTTGATGGACTTTGTGACCTTGTTGAAAATCAGGGGACCATAGGTGGATGGAATTACATCTCAGCTCTCAATTCTGTTCCATTGATCAATGTGTCTGTCGTTGTACCAGTACCAGGCTTTCTTGACTACCATAGCTGTATAGTAGCTTCTGAGGTCAGGTAGTACGTGTCCACCTACTTTATTCTTCTCAAATAGTGCTTTACTTACCTGTAGCTTCTTCCCTTTCATATAAAGTTAATGATAATTTTTTCCATCTTTTTAAAGAACGTTGTTGGTATTTGGATTGGGATTGCATTATGTTTGTAGATCGTTTGGGGTTCAATTGTCATTTTCACAATGTTGAGTCTACCTATCCATGAGCACGGTATGTTTTTCCATTTATTTAGATCTCTTTTGGTTTCTTACAGTAGTGTTTTATGGTTTTCTTTGTATAGGTCTTTTACATCCCTGCTTATATTTATTCCCAAGTATTTTATTTTTTTAGGGGCTGTTAAAAATTGTATTGTTTTCCTGGTTTCCTTTTCATGGTTCTCTTTATTGGTGTTTAGGAATCCAACTGATTTTTTCATGTTTATCTTGTATCCTGCTACTCTGCTGAATCTATTAGTTCCAGTAGTTTTCTTGTGAAGTCTTTTGCGTTTGTATGTATTGTACCATATCATCTGCAAATAGGGACAGTTAAACTTCTTCATTACCAATTTAGATGCCTTTTATACCTTTATTTCTGTTTCTTGCCTTATTGCTGTAGCTAGGCCTTCCAACATAATGTTAATAGAAGTGATAATAAAGGGTATCCTTGTGTTGTTCCTGTTCTCAAAGGGAGTGCTTTCAGCCTCTCTTCATTAAGAATGATGTTGGCCACTGGTTTTGCATAGATGCCCTTAATTATGTTGAGAGATTTCCCTTATATACCTATTTTATTGATAGTTTTTATCAGGGATGGGTGCTGGACTTTGTCGAAAACATTTTCTGAGTCGATTGAGAGGATCAAGTGATTCTTTCATTTTATTTATGTGGAGGCTTACATTGATTGATTTTGTAATGATGAACCATCCTTGTTGAAAACATTTTCTGAGTCGATTGAGAGGATCAAGTGATTCTTTCATTTTATTTATGTGGATGCTTACATTGATTGATTTTGTAATGATGAACCATCCTTGCATACCTGGTATGAATCTTACTTTTTCATGGCATATTATTTTTTTGACATGATTCTGAATTTTATTGGCTAGAATTTTGATGAGAATTTTTGCATCTGTATTGATGATTGATATTGGTCTGTAATTTTCTTTTTTTTTGTGGTGTCTGCCTGGTTTTGGTTTCAGGGTTATCCTGGCTTCATAGAATGAATTCAGAAGTATTGCTTCATTTTCTATGTTATCAAATAATTTGAGTGGTGCTGGTGTAAGCTCTTCTCTGAATATTTGGTAGAATTCACCAGTGAAGCCATCTGGATCAGGGCTTTTTTTTTGTTGGAAGTTTTTTTTTTTTTTAACCTTTTCAACCTCTTGTTATGCATCTGTTCAGATTTTCAGCATCATTTTGTGTTACTTTGGGTAGGGAGTGTGTGTCTATAAACTTGTCCATTTCTTCTAGATTTTCAAATTTGAATACAGTTTTTTTTATAATACTTTGTTATGATCCTTTTTATCTCAGTTGGGTCTGTTGTTATGTCCCCCATTTCATTTCTTATTTGGGTCATTTGCATTCTCTCATGTTTTTGTTTTTTTCAGTTTGGCCAGTGGTTTGTCGATTTTGTTGATCCTTTCAACTTTTTGTTTCGTTGATTCTTTCTACAGTTTTTCTATTCTCTATTTCATTTATTTCTGCTCTGATCTTTATTATTTCCTTTCTTCTGGTGGCTGTGAGCTTCTTTTGCTGTTCTCTTTCTATTTGTTCAAGTTGTGTAGCTAATGTTTTCATTTTGTCTCTTCTTTTTTGACGTGTGTATCTATTGATATAAATTGACCACTGAGGACTGCCTTTGCTGTGTCACAAAGCTTTTGGTATGGCAGGTTTTCATTCTCATTTGATTCTAGGAATTTTTTTATTCCATCTTTGATTTCTTCTTTTACCCGGCGGTTTTTAAGCAGGGTATTATTCAGTTTTCATGTAATTGATTTTTTTTCCTTACTCTTCCTGTTGTTAATTTCTGCTTTGATGGTATTGTGGTCAGAGAAGATACTTTGTATTATCTCAATGTTTTGGATTTTGTTAAGGGTTGCTCTGTGGCCTAAGATGTGATCTATTCTGGAGAATGTTCCATGTGCATTGCAAAAGAATGTGGACTTTGCAGCTATTGGGTGGAGTGTTCTATATATGCCTATGAGGTCAAGTTGGCTGATTGTGCTGTTTAGCTCTTCCGTATCTTTTTTGAGTTTCTTTCTAGATGTTTTGTCCTTTACCGAGAGAGATATGTTGAAGTCTCCTACTATTATTATGGAGCTGTTAATTTCTCTTTTCAATGCTGTTAGAGTTTGTTTTATGTATTTTGGAGCCCTGTCATTGATTGTATAGATTTTTATTATAGTTAAGTCTTTATGATGGATCATCCCTTTAGTCATTATATAGTGCCCTTCTTTATCTTTTATTGTGGTTTTTGTTTTAAAGTCTATTTTATCTGAGATTCGTATTGCTACTCTTTTTTGGTAGTTATTTGCTTGATTTTTCTTTTCATTCTTTGATTTTTATTAAATTTACATCTTTGTTTCTAAGGTGTGTTTCTTGTAGACAGCATATTGATGGATCTTTTTTTTTTTTAATCTATTCTGTCACTGTGTGTCTCTTTATGGGTCCATTTAGGTCATTTAAATTCAGTGTAATTATTGATAGTTGTGAGCTTATTGCTGTTATTTTGTAGTGTATGGTTGTAACTTTTTTTGTTCATGTTACTCTTCTGTGCTGAGTTCCTTTTGTTTGTGGATTCCTTTTTCATTTGTTTTGTTTTTGTAGATTTTGTTTTTATTGAGACTTTATGTTTTTCTTCTCTATTTCGATGAATAGGTTTGTTAACTTTCTTTGAGGTTACCTTGAAATTTACCTGTGTCTTCCTAGGTTTGAAAGTCTATTATTACTGGGTATCACCTTGCCTTCCTGTCCATTAGAAAGTTATATGTCTGCACTGTTTATTCCTTCTTTTATTGTTCTCACGTTGTTGTCATGTACAGATTAGCCTCTCTGGTGTCCTGTTGCAATTCTTTTGGTTTTGGATAGTCCTTGAAAATTAATTTCCTAGTTTGATGTCTGGGTGGTACAATCTTTTGTCCTAGATTCACGCTGTGGTCAGATTTTTTTTCCAGACTACAGGACTCCCTTTAATAATTCCCATACGTTTGGTTTGGTTTTTACATATTCCCTTAATTTCTGTTTATCTGGAAATGTCCTAATTTTACCATCATATCAGATCGAAAGTTTTGCAGTATATTTTATTCTTTGTTGGATTTTTTTTTTTTTAATTTCAAGGTTTCGTATGTTATCCTATTGCCTTCTTGACTGCATGGTTTCTGCCGAGTAATCAGAGCTTAGTCTTATTGTTTCTTCTCTGCGTGTGACTTTTTGTTTTTCTCGAGATGCTTGCAGGATTTTTTTTTCTGTTACTTTGGTTTTATCAAGTGTGATTATGATAGGCCTTGGTGTTTTTCTTTTGGCGTCCATCCTGTATGGTGTTTGTCGAGCTTCTTGGATGGTCAGCTTTTCATCATTCATGATATTAGGGAAGTTTTCTGTCAGCAATTCTTCAATGATAATCTCTGTGTTTTCCGTTTTCTCTCCCCGTTCTGGAACTCTAAGCACTCGAAAATTTTTGCTTTTGATTGTATCCCACGTCATTCTTAAATTTTTTTGTTCTTTTTTCTGATTTTTCCTCAGGCAGAGTTGTAGCCAAGTATTTGTCTTCAATTTCACTGATCCTGTCTTCCAGCATTTCAAACCTTCTCAGGACTTCTATGACAGTGTCTATTTTTGATGGCTTTTTTTTTATCTTTTGGATTTCTAATTGTCATTTTTGTATGATTTCTAGTTGTGAATTTATTTTGGCATTTTTTCCTGTATTATTTTCCTGAACTCTTCCACTTTTTTTCTGTATTTTCCTTGAATTTGCCTGCCTTTTCCATAAATTTGTCTATTTTTTCCTCACTTTTGTCTGCTTTTTGCTTCAACTCTTGGATTGCTCTGAATATTTAGAGATTTGAATTCCCTGTCAGGTAGTTCTAGTACATTTTCTTCTACTGGAAAGTTATCTGGTGTTTCATTTTGGACACTTACTGGAACCATCCTGTCCTGTTTCTTTAATATGTTTTGATATTGTCTGTTGTCTTTGGGACATTCAGGAATTATTTTCTTCATTTCTTGATTGTAGATTTGTTTGTTTCGTCCTGCTTTTTTTTTTTGTTTTATTTGGTTTTGTCTGTGCAGGTGTGCTGTGTGTTCTTTGTTGTTTTCTCATCTGTAGTCATGATACTTGTCACCTCCTTGTCCAATGGGCAGGGCCAGTCACTCAGCTATGGTGTAGCAGGGCAGGTCCAGCAGGTGCTATGTCTCCTGATGGGAATTTTGTGAAGCTGTTTCCCTGTACTCCCTGTCCACTAATCTCTGATATGGGTGGGATGAGTCTAAGTGGCATGGACACTGCACTTCCTGGCCAAACAAGCCACCACAGCCAGCCAGGAAGCTCGTAGGTAGAGTAGCGGGGAGAGGATGGGGGTGAGAAAGTGTGTATCTCTGGTTACCAGGTGCTCTGTCTTCTGCTGGGAGCTCTGTGTAGCTGCTTTCCCATGCTCCCTGTCTGCTGATCCCCAACAGGAGTCCAAGATGGTGTATCTGTGCTGCATTAGCTGATGGGGCCCTCCGTATGTATCTCTTCTTGCTCTCTGTCCTCTGTAAGTTTCTTATTCCATTTGGTGTTTGGCTTAGTTCTTTATCTCGTCATTTGTTACTTCTGGTTCAAGGAATTACATTTTTCTCTGTTTTACGTAGTTTTTTGGGTCTTTGCTGTGGAGGTACGGCATGGTGCTTCTGTCTCTGGCGCAATGTTGGCATGAAGTCCTTATCATTTGGCTATGTTTTTGAATTCTGACTCGGTGTTTGTATGTATGTATGTGTGTGTGTGTGTGTGTATACACACAATTTTATTCTGTGATACTAAGAATATCCCCCATTCCAGACAATAAGAAACACTGCTGTTTATAAGAATGTTTTACATCAAATTTATATGAGAAAAGTAATAGAAGCCTATTACCCCTTTGGGAGAAATCAGGATTTTAAACAATAAAGAGGATGACAGAAATAAAACAGATATTCTTCTTTTTCTGATAATTTCAATAATCTTTTTCAGATAGAATAAATTCAACAATATTGCTGTCTTTATACTCCAACTGGAAATGCTGGTGAAGTAGTGGTTAAGAGCTATGGCTGCTAACAAAAAAGTGACAGTTCAGATCCACCAGGTGCTCTTTGGAAACTCTATGGGGCAGTCCTACTCTGTCCTATAGGGTCGCTATGAGTTGGAATGGACTCAATGGCAGTTGGTTTGGTTTTGGTTTTTGGTATACTCAGCTGATGTTAGCAATAGGCTAATACCCAATGACCATAGGCTTTAAGATTGACTCATGGTCAATATTTCTTGTATGTAATAGCACAGTTTATACTAAATCAACTGAATTTACCATGGAATATAGTAGATAATTAGGAAATTGAATATTTATCCACATAAAAATAGGAGACATTTTTATTGGTCTTTTTTTTCTTTTTGAACATTAGCCAGATTCTCAAGCTAATTTCTCTTACATGCTCATTCAACAGAATGACATACAGAAAGATTAGATGACCCCTCTGTAAGGCATCTATGCTATGAAATAGTCTGTCCTAATCATGTTTAAAAACCAGATCAAATATCACCTCCTTTGCTCTCTCCTGATTGAATGTTTCTCTTTCTTTTTTGTGCTCCATAGTGCATTGCTTATGTCAGTACTATAGTCATTTGTGAACACGTATGTCTTTCTCATTAGACTGGGCTCAAATCATGTATTATTCACCTGTATTTTTACCCAGCATCTAACACAGTGCCTTGTACATAGTGGGCACTCAGAACATCTTTATAGAGTTGAATTTCTATGAGTTTTTGCTGAACGTTAGTTGCAGCATATATTCATACAAATACACAGGCTTATATGAATGACATTCTCTCCATATGTAAATGACTTATATATGATAAATTACTTAAATTAGAGAAGATGATGTAAATCCTCCCGTACCTGTAACTTAACTTTTTGTGGGTTGTCTGGCTGCTCAAATGATAAAGGAACTGTCGGCAATGTTTAGAAAGAGAGAAAAAGGCATTGTTTATGAAAGGAAAAATGTCCCTGGTCCAAGCAGCACCTTTTCCAGCCAGTGGCTGGTCTGAAAATCTAAAAAAAGTATATTGAATATTAGGATGAAACTCGTGCAAAATAACATGGCCGGTGTTGATCTGTGGTGGAAATAACCTATTATGTGATTTGTATTGCTTCTTTCTGTTTGTTATATGTGGTGCCTTGTTAAGCCAAAAAACAAACCAAACCTGTTGCCGTCGAGTCGACTCTGACTCATAGCAATCCTATAGGACAGAGTAGAACTGCCCCATAGAATTTCCAAGGAGTGGCTGGTGGATTCAAACTGCTGACCTTTTGGTGAGCAGCCATAGCTCTTAACCAATATACCATTCTCCCTTTGGAATAGATAGAATAACCTCCCTTCTCAGCATGCATACAAGGTTAAAGGTATCTGGTAACAGCTACTGGGGAAAATTTGTCTTTGCATTTGTTTGCTTATAAACATGGGGCTATTACTTAAAGACTTGCTTTTGTTTCCTCAAAAATAATACTTTGGCAGCGGTCGGCGGGGGGCGGGGGTGTAGAGATGCAGTCCAGAAAGGTTTGGGCATCTTATTGTTGCCACATCTAAAGCTTTCCTGGTGTTCTGAATGAGGTTTTTCACACTTTGATATTTCTCCTTCTCCCTCTCTCTCTATATTTAATTACCCAAATATGCCATACTAAACAAATGGTTGCCTTCTATCAGCTTGGAGAGAATATTTATAGTTTAAAAGCTTTGTCTGGCTCTGCTGAAGGTCAGCAATTTTTCAATATCTTTACTGTAATTTTAAACTTGCCTTAAGTGGGAGAAAGTGTCGTGAATTGCCACCACTACACAGTTGCCCTGAGTTTAAGGAAAATGCTCATTTCTGTCAAAGGAATTTAGCTGAATAGCATTTATCACAACATAGTCATATAAATGCAAGAGTGCTTGAAACTCTGTGGATGGGCAAAGGAAGGGCCATATGGAAGTGGCTTTCTCCAAGGTACCAGTGGGTTTGATTTCGTGTGTTGCAGCGTGCCTGTTGGCACTGTTGGCAGTTCAGGACTCTGGGAAAGGCATTGCTTTCAAACGTGAGTAATTGATGAATTCTATGTAATATGCAAATGAGAATGCATAAATCTCCGGAATGACAGCTTAATTTATGTGAGCTTTTAAGAATGTGGGATTAGATTTTAATTAAATATCTTCAAAGGCACCCTGACTTATTCAGTTTTTTGGCTTCTATCTTCAGAAAGATGTGGGGGAAGGTTTAAATCATAGTTTTACACACATTATTCACATTTTCTACCAAGTGGTCATTGTTTCATAGAAAACTCAAGGTATTTAAAGAAGAAAGGCATTTGTCTTTAATTATAAAAACACTGCCATTATATTACAGTGGTTGCAGTATGTCATATGATAGATACGTGAAAATATACATGGTTTGAAAATTGATGTCTTAAACTTCAAATGTAATTCTAAACATATTTCAAATACTACTATATATTTTAGTGTGCCAAATTAAATAATGGTAACTGTGGATAAAATTTCCTAGTGCAGATTGTTGGGATATTGATGCTGTATATGACTTTCAAAATGTTATTACCTTAAAAATAGCTAAAATAAAGAGTTGATGGAGATACAGCTACCCCCCTTTGCTCTAGATATGCAGTATATATAGATATATTTGTGCATGTGTATGTGCGTGTGTAGTTTTAACCTCTTTGATAATAGTGTTTTGAACCTATGTAATATGCAGATTAGGGTGAAAAGGGGCTAATTAAAAATCTTTGAAATTTACAAGCATTTTCTCTCAGTCTTTCTGTATGATCAGATAGTAAATTAAAAGGATATGAATTTAATAGATCCACTTAAAGTGTGCTGTAAGTGCTGTTAATTCTTTCTAAAACAGCTTTCATCCTATGTATACTGTATAGTAAATTACATTGCCTATTAATGATAAATATAAAGAAAATTTGACCAGTAATAAAAAAAAAAATAGGCTATGCTTTTTATTTGCTTTTTCTTAACTTACATTCAAAAGCTTAATTTTTGGCTACGGCAAAATGGCTATTTACACTTCTCACTTAAATATGTTTCTTCTCTATGTATCACTGTAGTAGTTAATTGCAAAAATTCTGGAGTCATACTTTGTAGGTTCTAAATCCCAGCTCTGCCCCTACCTGCTGTGTGACCTGGGCAGATCATTTAACTGTGGCCTGTTTTCTCATCTCTAAAATAGAGATATCACTATAGGATTATGGGATTATTGTTAGAATTAAATGACAATACAAAACACCTAGAAGAGTGCCTGGTACATGGTAAGCCCTGTGAGATTTATCGTTATTAGTTATTCTGACTCTTATCATCATACCATCATTTTTACCTCACAGGCCTGTCTCTTCTCTGGTCCCAAGACAGCTTCATTCCCAACTCCATGATTTGGTCTGGAATGTGTCTCACTGTGCATCCTCTTCCTGTCCAGGTCCTAGTCAACCTTGAGACATGGCTAAGGGCTCCCTTCCTCTGTGGCATTGTCACTCTGAACCAGCTCCACTTTTTCTTGGGTTTCTTCTATGATAGGCTTTGTTGTTTAATCATTCCCTTATTTCTTTTGTTTGCACCAGGTTTATAGGTCTGGAACTTACTGTCCACTTACTTGGTTTCTATCATGTTTTTTGACTTAAAAATTACTCCTAGTATAATGTGTTCCAGTTTCCTTTCTCTGATTTGCCTTTATGCAGATTTGGTAAACCACAGAGATACAGGTGTTTCAAGCTGTGAGTGAGATAGCCATTCACATTCTTCCTTTTCAGACCCCTGCTTATTCTGGTTTTGTTATGGTCGAGTAGGCTTCTTCTACTCTGTGAAGGTACTGTTTCTGCTTACGAGGAATTAAAAATCAAGGAAGGAAAACTTTTTTTTTTTTTTACACTAGGTTGCTAAAAAATAAGTGCATAAGATATAGTTGATTTAGAGTCAGACAGATGAGTGCTATAAAGCTGGTTCTGCTGTCTGGCAAGTTAGCCTCTCTAAGGTTTAATTTCTCATGTTAAGATAGTGGTGCCAGGACCCATCTCATGGAACTGTTGCGATAATAAATGAAGTTGACGTGAGCATTAACAGAGTGCTTGACACACACCCAAACCCATTGCCGTCAAGTCGCTTACAACTCATAGTGACTCTATAGGGCAGAGTAGAACTGCCCCATAGGGTTTCCAAGGAGCGGCTGGTGGATTTGAGCTGCCGACCTTTTGGTTAGCAGAGGAGCTCTTAACCACTGCACCACCAGGGCTCCACTTGACACATAGTAGGTGTTAATTTACTAGTTCTTTTCCTTCTCTTTAATCATCTAACAACAATAACAGAAGTCGTAATAACGGACTATTCAATGGAATCAAAGCCCTTCCAACGGACTATTCAATGGAATCAAAGCCCTTCCCTTAACTGACATTTGAAACGGAAGGAACAATGAAGACTTTGTCCAGAGCAGTGTGGAACTAAGTTTTCTAATTGCTTCTCTGCAGGTCCCAAACTGTATAGATACCTAATTTTAACACATGCTATTATTTCTTAAAGGAAATGAAAAGGACTTAGATCAGGATGCATCTGTTTGGGGCTTTTTGAATCAGACCATGGAAATTAGCTAAACACAAACACTTAGGTTGTCCCAGCTTTCCAGTAGAAGACAAACTCTTCTCAACTGTAGGCTCATTGGAATTATATTCACTTTAAATATACTCTCTGACTGTAGTCATTTCAACTCTGGCAAGAGTCTATTATATATTCTTTCCTATTTAATTTTGTGAAGCAGGTGTAACTTTTTCTATAATCGAACTCAACCTACACTTGCGTATAAGGTGCTATGCTAGGAGCAGTGATGGGCACAAAGGTGAAATCGATTAGCCCCACACAGAACTAGCCTAAATGGCCACGTGGACCTCAAGTGGTGGTGAGATTTGCAGAGCACTTTGCACCAGCATGTTGCTCACTAAATATTTACTTAATTTGTTATTTCAATTCCTGGAGAATAGAGCTCTTTTGTAGAGCTGATTCTTTCATAAATGACAATCCTATATTGTAAAATACTTGGTGAGAATTTAGGCTTAACAACTTCTTTTCTTCATTGTTAGTATACGTCTTAGTGACAAATATTTCTTTAAAATAATACAATGTTCAATTATAAATTATAGCCATTCTTACCAACAGTATTTGGTCTTCGTTATAAAAGAAAAGCACAAAAAGCTTTTTCATGGAGTAAAAGTTGTAAAATATTTTCAAGTCATAACAGCTTCTTAGATAATACAAATAACACAGGAGTTTAGAGTCAATTAGAACCCTGTTACCAATTGTGGGACGTTTAGGCAAATTAATCTCTATGAGGCTCAATTTTCTAATCTGTAAATTGGTGATAATAATATCTACTTGCAGAGTTTTGGTAGATATTATATATATTATATCTACATTTATAGCTCTCTATCCATCAATTTAATCACACTTTATATCTCATTGTTTCCATTTACTTTTGCTCTTAAACTATCAAATTCAACTCAAGATAATTATAGGCATACATCATTTTCAGTAGTCCAAATTGGGAAAATGAAGCATAGAGATGTTTAAAAGATTATAGAGATTGTTATGGAAAGAATTATGGACTGAAAGTCAGTAAATATGGGTTTCAGTCATGGTTTTCCCCCAGCTAGCTGTGTGAGTAATCGTAGATAGGCAAGTCATTTCACCTCTTAGGGCTTTAGATTCCCTATCTATAATCTATACAAAGAACAATTTGCACTAAAGGTTCTCTAAGATTCCTTCCAGTTTTAACATTCCAAGATTCTTCAGATTCTTGGACTTTGGAGACAACATAGCATAGTGAGTCAGAATGCTGGGCTTGGATTCAGACTGCCTGGGCTCTAATCTCAGTTAATTAATATATTAACTGTAAGAACTGGGGAAATGATTTCTACCCCTGGACTGAGGTTTCCTTATCTTTAAAATGAACATAGTAGTAATAGTATATACTTCATAGTGTTGAGAGTATTAAATGAGTTAATCAGTATATGTAAAGAACATGAAACAATGCCTGTTATATAGTTATTATTAACCAAAGCTATAGAGGAGGAGTGACTTATGAAATATGCCCCTCTTATTTTACATCCTGACCATGGAAACACATATTCATAAGGAAGTCCGTAGCCAATAATCCAGCATTCTACCTCACCCATCCATTCCCATATTGAAATCTCCCTACTTTCAATCTGCACAGAACCATATGATCTGTATTTAAGACTAATTTTTATTTCAGGTGTTCTTATCTTAATTTCCAAACTCACCGAGGTCCAATTTTATGTCTTTTAGTTCCTATTGTCTTTGATTCAGATTTCCTAGCATTGGATCTTGTACCTACTAGAGGGTAATGGATAGTTGATTGATGATGCAGTTTTTAATTCTTCCCAAATAGAAGCATTTTTTTCTTTAATCTCCAAAGTTTTTATTTTTAAGTTTAATAAGAGTGTAGATACACATTTATGGAAGAATGCAGCCTGAGTCACGATGAGCAAATAACATCAGACATTTCAAAATGATAAAGATTATAGATGATTTCACCTCGTAAATGAGGTTCTAGGCTAAACTGCTGTCACTGTCACTTTTATGACTGATTTTTTTCATATAATATATAATAAAGGTGGAAAATATTTTTTTTTGTTGGTAGAAGAAGAAAATTCTGTTGGTGGAATTTAAAAGTCTCTCTGTATCTATTCTTTAAAATCATTTAGAATGTCTACTTAGCATGGTTTCCATGAGGTCTTAAAACAAGTAGACTAGAAAATTACTAGAAAATAACCTCTTTGGACAACAAGGACCTTTACTCTGTCATTAATGTTTACTTTAGAAAAAGCTGTGTAATCAAAGCCAGGAAGTCACAATATACTGTAGAAAGAATCTTAGATTCTTTTTGCCTGCCACCATTTGAACATAGTTGCAGAGTGCACACATGTGTTCTCTTATGCATTTTGCAATTTACATCCCAGCATATGTTTTAATTTCAGAACACCCACATTATGTATGTTGTAAAATGGAGACAAGTTGGTTTTTTATACTTTTTTCCTAATTAGAAAAAAATACCAAGTACAGACATCTCCATTCTGCTGTCTTGGGTCAACATCTAATTCATTGTAAGCAAAATATTGCATGCCTTATTTTAAAACAAACCAACGACAGGCTAATTTTGTAGAATGTCATAAAAAAAGAAAGAGGGTAAACTTCCACTACTGATCCCATGCTGGGGCAGTTATGGATCTCTGACCTATGTGCCATCACTGGTCTCATAATCTGGAAGCAATACAGGTGATGGCTCTCAGAAATAGAACTGGACAGTCAGATAATTTGACAAGATGTGAATAATAATGCCAACAAGATATATTATGATGAAAATAGCAATTGACTTACATTGAGTTTGTTCAGTTCTAATAGAATCAGACTCAGGCCAGAAACTTCAGTCCTTTTGAGTTGTCTGGGTTTGAACAAGCTATGTGCTGGTTAGATCCTATAATGATTCCTTGTGGCTTAAAACTTACCTTTTATTCACAAGGTCTGGAGTAAGGCCTAGGCAGCTGTAGTTTTAAAAAGCTCTGAAGGTGATCTGTAGCTAGGATTTAGAATCACCAGGTTACTCTTACCTATGATCAAAATTTTCTTCTTTTTACATTTTCTTCAAGATACGCTGCTTTTCCAGTGAGGGGCTATAAATTTAGTGAGCAAGGGTATGCTGTAAAACTAAGAGTATTAACATTGGTGGACTTTCTAGTTAGAAGGTTGTAACCCATCTCTTTTACAAGTTGTCATGTCCTTTCAATCAATGCATGTGTAGATTCATGACTAGAATTATATGTGACTGGATTTGGAGGATTGGAGTTGAGGACTATTAGCCAAAATCAAATCATACGTTAAAACTTGACTAGATTTCAGAAATAAACTCCAAGTAGGGGCAAATTGATTCTCTTAATATGTGTTATATACTCAGGAGGTAGAAATCCTTGGAATAATTCTACATGACAATAAAACTATAGCTTAACAATTCAGTCTATCTTC
Source organism: Loxodonta africana (assembly GCF_030014295.1). Taxonomy (NCBI): domain Eukaryota; kingdom Metazoa; phylum Chordata; class Mammalia; order Proboscidea; family Elephantidae; genus Loxodonta; species Loxodonta africana. The sequence goes on from NC_087369.1 coordinate 100,044,179, forward strand.
TTGCTGTTTGACATACACAATGCCTTTTACTCTAGATGTTTCAGTTGCATGGATATAGCCATTGTATAGGAACAACTTAACAGAATGGTTGAATTTCACATTAGTCACATAGGTATTTTGTTGTAATACAGTTGCCATCTTAGAATATTAAATTTGTGTAGGAAGGGGAGTTTTGAATACAAGGTTACCCATTTTCTTTTTTTATTTTTCCTACAAAACAACCCTTAAGCACAATGATGTCAGTAAGAATGGCCATAATCAATATCCAAATAATAATTTATACAAGAATATAAAGCATTTTATTCAACAAAATGTTTGCTTCTATATGAAAAAAGAAACAAACCTTTATTTTGGCAGCAATCATTTCCAAGGGAAGCAAATGTTTTAGTCACTGTGGCCAAAATAAATGTTTTCTTTTAGGCTGTTAAAGCAACCCAATGTTTTCATAGCATTTTCAAAATATTTCCACCCTTTATTTTCACAGAGAGACTCTCTCTCCTTCCCACCCATCACCCTATGGAAATATTTTCAGAATGTATTTTGACCATGAAAACAGTGAAAATATTTCTGAAAATGTTGTCCTTGTAAGTGTTAAAAAGATGCTCTCAAAGCTTAAGAAAGGAGAAAACAAAATGCCAGTCAGTGTGGTGCAGTTGAAAAAACTGCAAGAAGAGCAGTTGCAAGAAGCAACAGAACTGGGTTCTACCTTTGGCTCTACGGGTTACTGCTGAGTGACCATTAACTGAACACTTTACGTCTGTGGGCTTTGAGTTTTTTAACGAACAAGATAAGGGAGTTGTACTAAACTCTAATCTACATTTTGCATTTCCTTTCAATAAAAATCGTACTCATCTAATAAACACGTGTATATTCAAACATCAGGGTATCCTCTATTTTCTTATCAAAAACTACCAGTATCATATTTTTAAATTTTTTCAATGGCAAATGTCTTTTACCCCTGCAAACACAGTATTCTGAAATTTGGATATTCTCACAAGCTATGTGTACTGTATCCCCTAGCAGCTATGGATTAATGTAAACTTTTCCCAGTACAATACAATTGCCTCTAAAGTCAATTTAAACTATTTCCCTCCATGCCTCAATTTCCCAGACTGGACAAGCTAAAATGCTTGCATCTATCTCGAGTTAAATTTGACAAAGTGCATATAAACACTACGTGAATCATAACCAAAAGCCAAACCCATTGCTGTCGAGTCGGTTCTGAAACATAGTGACCCTATAGGACAGAGTAGAAATACCCCATAGAGTTTCCAAGGAGCACCTGGTGGATTTGAACTGCCTCACCTTTTGGCTAGCAGCCATAGCTCTTAACCACTACCCTTTCATTTGTGGTTTAAAACTATTAGATTGCTTGTGCAGTTCTAAGGAGTTTAATTCAATCAGCACTGATAAGAAGTCAAAGAAAAGCAAAATCCGGTACTCATTATGTACTATACTACAGTGAAAGCAAATTGTTATAATTGAATAAACTATATTCATTTAGAGGTTCTAAGATTCTTAATTAACTAACACACACACATGCATTAATAGCTGCCAAATTATTAAGCGCTATTGTTAAAGGCTGCGTACCAGGCACCACACTGCAACCACATTTTGTCTATTTCTCATTTGTATGCGTATATGTGTATATATAGCCTTACTACAACTCTGTGAAGTGGATGTTAATACTCCCAGTTTACAGATTAGGGATCTGAGATACATAGAAGTTAAATAACTTGCCTGGAGTCACACAGCTGGTACAGCTTCAAAACCTGCTCTGCCTGATATTAAGATAACTTAAAACTTCTGTTTCTTTGTTATACTGAACTGCAGCAAGTAACTGCCTTTATAATGGTAATGCAATAGACAGGTGAAGGGTATGCCCTGTACAGTTTCATCTGTTCCTAGATACCTTTTCACTTGGATTTTAGAATGGTATTAGGATAGAAACACTCTTAATTGCCCTGACAAATGTGCTGTCCAAAGCTAGGCTCCAAAGTCAAACTCTGGTCATAATTCTTGAGGTCTATTTGGTGCCTTTTGACTTAGAAGGCCACAAAGTGCTCTTAGTGTGGCCTAAATGGAGAGAATGCTGGCCCTGCTCTTGCCTGGCCATGGTTGTTGATCTCTGCTCAGTTCTGAATGGCAGTGAAACCCCTATGTCTTCAAGTGTTCAAATGATATAAGAAAGTAACAGAAAAAAGCAGCTATTGTATTCTACAGAAATAGAATAAGGCTTTAGCAAATGAAGGAAGGTATCAGGGACTGGAGCTTTTTATTTATGTATTTTAAGAGCTCTTCTTGATTTTGAATAGCTTTTAAATTAGAAGCCTTTCTTTCTGGGTTAACTTTTAAAACTCACTAGTAGTTTTTTTTTTTTTTTTAATAGTTAATGAACACCTACTATAAGCCCAGCGCTCTTCTCAGCATCAACGATAGTTTTAAGTATAAAGATGCAGACATCCCCAAGGAACTTGAAATACAGTTAGGAAAAAAAAAAACATAGACTAATGAGATCTGAAGTTGAGAAGTTACATGGAAATAGCAGACAAGGATATAAGAAATATATCTGCAGAATATATTTAATCTCATATCTTTTTGGGTGTAAACCACTGTGCATATTTCTTTTCCACCTCTGAAGCACCAGGTGGTACCTTTGTCTCTCTTCATCTTCTCTTTTGTCAAATTCTTCTAGTGCTTTATGTCAATGACATGAGACTTAAAAACCAAGAACATCGATTTTAATGATGTACCACTATTTGCAGATATGAGTGTATGTATATTCTAGACAAGCACAATCTAATATTAATATAATGTGAGTCACAGATGTGGGCCCCACGTGTAATTTAAAAATTTTTAGTGGCCACTTTTAAAAAGTAAAAAGAAATAGATAAAATTAATTTAAAAACACGTACCCAAAATTGTGTTGTCACAGCATGTAATAATATAAACATATTAATGACATACTTTGCATTATTTTCTTGTACTAAGGCATCAAAAAAAATTTTTACTTACATGCCAGTGTTCATAACTGCATTATTCACAATAGCTCAAAGGTGGAAACAACCCAAGTGTCCATCACAGATGAATGGATAAACAAAATGTGGTCTGTACACACAATGGAATATTCTTCAGCCATAAGCAGAAATGAAGTTTTGATACATGCTGCAAAATGGATGAGCCTTGAAAACATTATGCTAAGTGATATAAATCAGACACAAGAACACGTATTGCTTGATCTGACTTATATAAAATATCTAGAACAGGCAAATGTATAGAAGCAAAAAGTTTATCAGTGGTTACCAGGGGGCGGAGGGAGGGGGAAATGGGGAGTTATTCCTTAAGGAGCGTTGAGCTTCTGTTTGGGGTGATAAAAAAAAAAAACATTTGGAAATGGATAGTGGTGATGGTTGTGCAACAGTGAATGCAATGCCACTTAAAAAATGGTTAAAATGGCAAATATTTTGTTATATATACGTTACCACAATGAAATTAAGCACACACACACAACTTCCATTGTGTTTCCTTTACCTGGATCCATTTGCTTTGCTTCACAGAGGATTAATTTTTACATACAATTTAGTTTCCCAAGATTTTGGAATTTCGTCAGGATTTTGTTTTGGGTTTTTTGTGCTTTAGGTGAAGGTTTACAGAGCAAGTTAGTTTCCCATTCAATAGTTTATACACAAATTGTTCCATGACATAGGATGCATTCCCTGCAAAATGTCAGCACTCTCCCCGTTGCTACCCTGAATTTCCCATTTGCATACCTCTGGTTTTTCTGCCCCTTCCTGCCTTTTCATCTTTGTTTTTGGGCATATGTTGTCCTTTTTGTCTCATGTAGGTGATTGTTCTAAGGAGCACTTTCCTCATGTGTGTTATTGTTTATTTATAGGCCTGTCTATTGTTTGCCTGAAAGGTGAGCTCTGAGAATGACTATAGAAGGGTGTCTGCGGACTATAGTCTCAGGGATTCCTCCAGTCTCTGTCCGACTGGTACATCTGGTCTTTTTTTTTATGAATTTGAATTTTGTTCTACATTTTTTTTCTCCACTCTTCCTGAGCGCTCCTATGGTGATCCTGGTCAGAACAGTTGGTAGAGGTAGCTAGGCACCACCTAGTTCTTCTTGTCTCAGGCTGATGGAGGCTGTGGTTCCTGTGGTCCATTAGTCCTTTGGACTAATTGTTTCCTTGAGTCTTTGATTTTCCTCACTCTGCTTTGCTCTAGACTGAAAGAGACCAATAGTTGTATCTTAGATGGCTGCTAGCAGGCTTTTAAGACCCCAGATGCTACTCGCCAAAGTAGGATGTAGAACTAGGTTATGCCAATTGACCTAGATGTCCGCCGGGACTATGGTCCTTAGCTTCAGTCCTAGTAACTCTGTCCCACAAGGTGTTTGGTTATGTCTAGGTTGTTTCCATGACCGTGCCCCCTGTGTGTCTCTTATATATACAAATATATATGCTTCACTTATGAATATGTATACAGAAGTATCCACAGCCAAACCCATATATGCATGTGGGTGTACTCCCATACACTCTCCTATGCCTATTTGGCATACATATGTAACTATGTATCCATTCATAAATTATTGTTTGTTATTATTCTTGTGACAGGATTGTGTATGTTATTTACATATTTGTTGCCTTTTATTCTTGTGTACCACTCAGTGTAAGACATAAAAAATTTGGTGTGTATTGTACAGCTACACAACATTTCAATTTGAACCCACCACATTTGAAATGCTTAACAACAATATGGGCCTGGTGGCAACCTTATTGGACAGCACAGCTCTAGATATGTGTAGGCAAATAATTCAAGCTGTGTAACCTTGGGCAAGTTACTTAATGCATCTTTGCTTCACTTTTCTCTTCTGGAAATGGTGTAATAATAGTACCAACTTCATAATATTGAGATTAAATAAGTTAATATGTGTAAAGATTCAGAATCGTGCTTGGCACATAAGTGTTCAGTGTTAGCAATCATTGTTATTATCATTACTTTATACTACTGTCTTGGTTATCTAGTGCTGCTGTAACAGAAATACCACAAATGGATAGCTTTAACAACAAAAAAAATTATTTCCTCACAGTAAAGTAGGCTAAAAGTCCAAATTTAGGGCTTCAGCTCCAGGGGAAGGCTATCTCTCCCTGTCAGCTCTGGAGGAAGGTCCTTGTCCTCAATCCTTCCCTAAAAAAAATCTTTCCCTGCTCAAGGAAATTCTCAGGCACAGGGACTCCGTGTCCAAAGGACGCACTCTGCTCCTGGTGCTGTTTTCTTGGTGGTGTGAGGCCCCCCCTTCTCTGCTTGCTTCTCTTTCCTTTTTATCTCTTGAGAGAGAAAAGGTGGTGCAGGCCACACCCCAGGGAAACTCCTTTACATTGGATCAGGGATGTGATCTGGTAAGGGTGTTACAATCCCACCCTAATCCTCTTTAACATAAAATTACAATCACAGAATGGAGGACAAAACCACATAATACTGGGAATCATGGCCTAACAAAGTTGACACATATTTTTAGGATACATAATTCAATCCATGATGACATATTTTGATGTATGATAAATTTTTATATTTCATATGTAACTTACTATAACAGAGCTTTAAAATGGAACAGTATCAGCTAAGCAAAACTATTGTTTGGTTTTAAGACTTCAGGGAATATTTTTGGTTAAAGGCTAAAAGATTATCTTAGGGTAGTAGTTTTGGGGGTTCCTGCAGCCTCCATGGATCCAGAAAGTCTGGATTCTATGGAAATTTGAAATTACATTCTGCATTTTCCCTCTTTTGATCAGGATTCTTCTATAGAATCTTTGATCGAAATGTTCAGTAATGGTAGCCAGGCACCATCCAGTTCTTCTGGTGTCATAGCAGAAATCAAACGATAGTTTAGCTTATCTAGTAAAAAATGTTTGCCTTGAGCATTATACTTTCTTAAGAACTACCTACATGGGATCGAATCAACAATAGCAACTTAGAAGGTTAGATAGGAACCTTAGGGGGCAGTGAGTGTATGTTAATGGGGGAGGAACAACTCAGAAAAAGTGGGTGAGAATGTTGCAAAACCATTCACTGAATTGTACATGCGAAACTGTTGAATTGGTGTATGTTTTGCTGTGTATATTCTCAATAACAAAATAAATAAAATTAAAAAAATAGAACAATACAGTTTAAGTGAAAAAATGGAACGCTTATCAAAATTAGAACTATAATAAACTCCTTTAATACATGCGTTCATCTGTACTAAACAGGTAAATAAAGATGGGTGATGATAGTTTTAGCATGTGGCTAAATAATGACACTGCAGGTATGTCCGCAATCACCAGTATGTGATTACAGGAACATTGATGGCTGTATTCCTGGCATCGACACAGTATCAGCATGTTCATATTTTAGAAATGCTTCCTACATCTGCACTTCCCATTATCTGTACTTTCCAGCCTGGGAACATAGATGCTGTCAATCATTTCTCAAAGTTGTGCCTGCTCAGGAAACAGGCAATTACTTAATAGTCATCTTTGGCTTTGTGTTTTCACTTTGATTTTATATATATATATATATATAAGTAAATCTTTCGAAGTGTCCTGTTTTATAGTTAGGAATTGCCATATATTTGAATGAATTATAACAAATTATGGAGAGATGACCTAAGTCATTTTAGTCATTTGTCAATATTTTCTCTTTAGTATTTTAATGTTCAATTTGTGCCTGTCTGTTAAACAGCATTTCTCTCAAAAGTGTGTGATCTCAATTTCTGAAATATTTCAATCAATTAAGTCTTGTCATCATCAGTTTTGATTTATATATTACTTATAAATGCTTGTTTCTGGTGTATAGAGGCTGCTAGCATAGTAGCTTTGTATTTCTTTGTCCATATCTACTTAAGAGACTTTTAGAAATGATAGCATTTTAAAATAGCATCTAAAAATCTTTTCAGTCAATATAGTGCATTAACTGTCAGTGTGTGCCTAGGCTGTTTGTTTCTTTTGAAATATCCTACTTAAAAAAAAAATCCTACTTAGGTTATACAAAACAACTTTGAATTTGACATAGCCACTCTTCACTGGAAGTAAGGAAAATTGTTGCTCAGACGCAACTGGTTTGTTACGCTATTCATTTACTTTTGTGGGTAGTTAATGTACAGAAAAGGAGAATTCTTCCTAACGAAGAAAGACCAAATCAAAAAAACTGACACTCAGAAGGGGTGGAAGTTGCTATTGAAATCTCCATAAGCCATCCTGACGGCTATTTTTCCCCATAAAAAGACAGGAAAGATTAACAGCATAAGGAATAAAAGAGGTCCTTTAGGCTGGTACGTTCAGCTTACAAATAGAGAGGGATGAGGTCCAGAGAGGTTTGGTGATTTGCTGAAGATTATAGAGATAATAATGGCAGTTACAAATCTGTTGTAACACTCTCAGGTCTCTGAATATGCTTATTTTTACAACTACTGTGTTTAGGAAAACAGCAGTTTATGTGTATTGGTACATAGGTAGATATGGCATTTTTCATAGTTTTTCTTGCTAAAATAAGATACTTTATAATATCTTTCTTCATAATTTTACATTGAAGATTTAGTAGTTTTGCCTTCAATTATGTAAAAAATGAAAATGGCATGCTCAAATGAAGAATAATTTGATTAGAAAACATGACCACGACGTTTTCCTTTGAGGTAATTGTGTGCTGGTAAATGTTTAACCACTGACCCTGGGGTGGGTGATACACTGATTCGTAGCATTTTCTGATTTCTGTGGTTTAGGTAATCCTACCATGTCCGATTTCAAGCTATCAACAGAAGATCATTAATATAAAGATGGGAACTGATGCTCACTATTGGCTTTTGCAAGCTGGTACGAGCTCAAGCTGGTTCAAGTGCGTCACCACTTTCGGAGCACAAACTACCAACTGGCAATCCAATTAAGGATTTGGTCCTGACTTAGTTTATGTACATGCACGTACACTAATGCACATACGCATCTGACCCCTGAATTTCATGTCTCTGTCTGCATTCTCTTTAAGACCCAATAGCCATTGCTTTGATAAAAGCTTACTATTTACCCAAGTATTAAAAGTATTACTTTCAGTTATAGCAGTTCTTTTCATAGGAAGATGTAAACCTTAATATTAATCACTGCATTTTAGGAGAAAAAAAAAACAAACAGAAGAAAAGAAGTATTTCCCAAGAACACAAGTAGTAATACTTCGACAAAATCCCCACACTTTTCACTTTGGCTTTAGGCCTTAAATAATCTGACATACTTCCTTTAACCATATTCCACACTCCTACTCACTCCTTCAAGGAATAAAATTGTAGAAAACAATGCTGTTTAAAGGAGAAAGCTTGAAAAATAAACTACGAACTTCCAGCGTAATGTTTCAGAGGACGGAAACATCTTGTATTCATTGCAATTTATCTGGAACACAATTTACTTAGACTATCTGTAGTCCTCTTAGTCAGAGGTGATTAACCACCGATTTTAGAGCATCAACAATTGCACAATGTTAATGTTTAATTAGCAAAAGGGAAGCACCTGTAGTGTGGAGGAAGCGACTCCAAGATTAGACTATATGCATTCAGTTTGTAACAAAAGACAAATAAATGAGCATACTATTTATCTTCAGGAAAAATATAGCTGCTAAGTTGTTAGATAGTCTCAACTCATGGGAAGTACAAGCAGTAAATAACCTTTCGCATGTGTATTTCATTGCTGGCTTTTTACCAATAAATACCAATGAGGAATGTTTGTGAGGTTTCCTGTCCTGCCAGCACAAAGGCAGGCTGGCTGTGCTGAGGAAGGTTAGACAGATCCATGACACCTTCAGTTCACTATGTCATGCTACGCACTTGACATGTCGCCTTTCACCAAAAAAAAAAAAAAAAAAAATTATTTACCACCTCGCATTCACCTAATTCTCTTCTTCATCAGCGTTCATGCATTCAAATAGAGATTATTCGAAATGCTTCCATAACACCTTTCCTTTGCTGCCACTTTCCCATTTATAATTATCCTTTTAGGAAAGGATAAAAAGATTTAATATGATTATTCTTGGCAACAGGCCTAAGGTGAAACCCTGCTGTATTTAATGTGTAAATTATAATGTGTACAGTTGTGAAGTGGGGTTTTGTGAAATGCTCAGGTAACTGCAAGAATTGAAAGGAAGCTGTCAGAGAGTTTGCACTCGTTAGTGGCTGATATTCATCGAAAAGCATCTCATAATATGTTATATCTGAAGGGTAAATGAATAGTTTAAGTTAAACAAAACCACTAACTTTCTGGAAGACAGGAAGATAAAAGATACAATAGCCGCTCAGCAAGGGTTTAGGAAAAAGCAAAACCCCTTCCTTCCTCACAATTGCTTTGAAGCTTATTTGGAGTGATTAATTTTCCTGTGGCTTAATGTAAATTGAGAATTAAATAGAAACTGTGTTACCTTTCTGACCTTGCTGACCAACTGACCTTGCTTCCCCAGTTTTCAAGTTAAACTTGTGTGTGGCTTTCTAAGCAAATGTATTTGAAGCAGAATCAATCCTTTCATCTAAATAGGAAACTAGAGGAAAACATTTTCTGGTTTTTATATCCTGCCAATTTGCAGAAATGTTTCCCTGCTAAATTTGGATTGCAAAAATATTCAGTCTGCTTTTCTCCGGTTGTGCTAATTGGTAACCCTGCCACCTGTTCATTCTGGTATTTTAAACCAGTTTGGGGCGAGTTCAGGAGAAAATCAATACATTTGGCTATTATTTCTCTCTCTAGGGTGTCAAAGGAAGCTTAGAAAAGCACTTACAATAGCAAAGTACAATGTATCCTGGCAAAATATTCTAAATAATTCTCTTACGCTTCCTTCCTTCTACCTTTTTTTCTCCCTCCCTTCCTTTCTCCCTTGCTTCTTATTTCACTGCTTCCTTCTTCTCTCTGCTCCTAAATAATTGTTGAAGTTTATTTGGTACCAAGACTATGTCAGGCACAGTGAAGCAATACCTATATAATAAGGTACATTCCCAAGAAACACAGTCTAGATAAGTAGCTATTTCCTATTTACATTTCAGTTTCCATAATAGGCAGAGTGGGACAAACTGCTCCTCTTACCAGGGTGCTGAGACAAACTTAATTTACACCCACAAAATGCCTAAACAGGATGAAAGTGCTAAACACATGCAGGAAATGCCTTGCTGTTTTGAAAATGGAAGGAGGGTTAGGGTGAAGGTTATCACAGCTCATCCATGTGCTGGATATTTTGTTGCTCAGTATATCCCATTGGTGGGGTTAAACTGCCAAGAGTGTTTAAGAACTTCAAATCTTCATTGGTTTTGACCTTGGGAAATATTATTTCTTCCCTAAAAGGAGAAACCATCAACAGGTTTTTACTACTAAGAGTAAGCTTTAAATTATATTTAATAATTTATTATGTAATTGAAGCAGGTTAGCTAAATTTGTCTTAGAAAAAGTTATCACGGATGAAGCACATTAAATTTTAGGGTAGAAAGGTATATTTCTATCTCCTCCCACCTTAAGGAGGTGTTATTTAACACCATATTTGTTATTGTCTAGCCTGCTGTGCCAGAAAATAGCATTCTCTGAAAGCAGAGAGTAAGTAACTCCCAGAAGGAGAAAGTCCAAAGATAATGAAAACATATTCTAAGAGAGTCTGCCACAGACATTTTTTTCAATAATAATAATAAAAGAACAATGGAGTAGATAAAAGCATGATAAAGAAAGCAAAAGCATACACAGAATAAAAACATACTCCCATTTTCATTTATAAATATTATTCCTTCATGCAAACTTTGAAGAGATTTTTCATATGCCTTTTACTTCCTTCCCCTCACTATATTTAAGGATAAATTTGGTGCCTTCAGGTGTTAGACAGCGTACTGAAGAGTGTATATGTATGTACTAAATATATATACATATTGCACTTGCTCATGGTAAAACTGTAGTTTTATATTTTGAGCTGTATTAAGGCATTTTTCCAAGGTTGAAATGAACTATGTGTTTAGCTATCAAGAACATGCCCAGAACAGCATATCCTGCTCTTACAGGCCTGTGCAGGATTTGAATCTAAAGTTAACTCATGGATAAACTGGTGAAATTTGGTTTCAAGTTTATCTTGCTTCAGTTAGAAGTCGATTTGAATACTGGATCACATTGCTGATTTTGCAACATTGTCTTGCTGCTAACCAAAAACAAACAAAAAAAACCCACTGCCATCAAGTCGATTCCGACTCATAGCGACCCTATAGGACAGAGTAGAACTGCCCTATAGCGTTTCCAAGGAGCTCCTGGTGGATTTGAACTGCTGACCTTTTGGTTAGCTGCCATAGCACATAACCACTTAAGCCACCAGGGTTTCCGTCTTGCTGCTAGGAGGAACTATATGATCAAATTGTCATCAGTCAACAGCAGTGTCAATGAGAATTTCACCCGGAAGGTAGACGCATATTAGCTGTGGCCTCTATTAATTTTCATTTAGTTTCAGAAAATGGCAAAACATTCTACTGTGAGTAGAGAGAACGTTAAAAAGCAGAATCTCAAATATGCAACTTACATGGCTTTTATTTTTTGTTTTATGGCTAAAGAAAAGATGTGGGGATAGACTTGGGGCAAAAATACTATACTTTTAATGAGAAGGTTCTCTTTTATAGGAAGAGTCTGTCCTTATTGGGTAGGGAAAAGCTAGAGGGAAATAGAAAAGTAACCTTTGTTACTTGTTAGATTTGGTAGGTTGGTTTCCACTTCCTTCACTGTTTTCTAAGTATATTTGGCATACAGGCAGTCCCCGAGTTATGAACAAGACCCTTTACTGTGTCTTTCAGTCTTTATGTCAAATTCGTAGATAAGTTGGAATAGATGCATAGAGTTCTTGTTTAGCCTTACTTCAGTGCAGAAAAAGGCTCAAAGCCTTTTCAGTAATATAAAAGCGGCACATGCAGCAAGTGAGGGTGATTGTGATGACGAATTTGGTGCAAGTAGGGGTTGGTTCAATCATTTCATAGTGAGGGCAAATTTACATAACATTAAAGGGCAAGTATGAGTGGTCTATAAGTCAGATGTTCATAACCCGGGGACTGCCTGTAACTGAATAGACTAAATGTGATACTGTTTTTGATTTAGAAATTTTAAGAAAAGCAGCTTCAGGGACACCTCTATAAAAATATTATCAAAGCAATTGTATGACATAACATATTACTACTATGTAAAATGAGAATCTATTTAAAGTGGAAAATTTTGCTCAAAGATGCTTGCAGGGCAACAAGTTTCTCTTTATATGTGGCCTTTCTGGCCCTGGGCTTGTATTTCTATCAAGATAATTTACTAGACCACAATCTTGGAAAGGAACTGTACAGTTTACTATGCAAATGAGGTGTGTGAAACTCTTGTAGGGCCTGGTCAACTGCTGTGCAAACTAGGTGATTGTGACCTACTTGGGGGATTGATCGGTTTTGCCATCCTGCTAGGCTTAAAAGGACCAACCCCAGAGAGGTCAGCAAGGACCTCACTACCATCGAGAAGGTGAGTCAGGAGCGGAGCGCATCCTTTGGACCAGGGGTCCCTGCACTGAGAACATCCTAGAAGCAGGAGACAGAGAGCTGTAACACGAAAGATGGCAAGAGATGGCAGAAGACAATATGAGCAGAGAGAATCAGAAGACTGGTCCAAGATGGCTGCATTGGGCTTCCTGGTCCATGGAGTGAGGCAACTGCAGTGGGTTTACTCACTCACCCATGGAGCAACAGATCTGAGTGCCTCCGGGCAGAAGGCTTGCTGGTGGAGTGGGGTGCCTACGTGCACTTGAAGGCACAGCCAAAAGAGTTGTAACGCTTGCCCAAGAGGGCCTGTCAGCAGAGGCCTAGCCTGAGTGGGGTCAGTGGCAGAGGCCCAAGAAGGAGCTAAGATCTGTCTTGATTGGATTCTGTCCTGACTGACAAACTGCATCCTGTCTCCTAAGTTGTTCCTGTTGATCTTGATCCTGAATTGTAACCTGTTACTTCTCTAATAAACCCCATAATTGTGAGTCGGGTCTGTGAGTTCTGTGTGGCCATCGCAATGAATTATCGAACTCAGCAGATAAGTAGAGAGCACCGTAGGAAGGACTGTTGGTGTCAGAACTGGTAAAAAGTTTGGAGGGTAGAGGTACGTCTGACCTCCATCTCCTAGAAGTTAGCTTTGTGCTGATTCTGATTCTCTCTTTTCCTCGTGAATGTAGACAGGCCTTGGTGCTGCTAGTTTCTAATGCTTATTATTTTATTATGGAGGATTTTAGAGAGAGAAGTTGCCTATTCCTCATAATTCCTAGAATCAAGTCATTTTGGTACGCATTTATCAGATGATAAAACTGAAGCAGAGAGCTTAAGTGAGTGTCTCAGGATCACAAGCTGAATCAATGTCAAAGTAAATTCAAGCAGAGTTTCTGAGTTCACAGCCTGCTGCTGGTCTATTGAATTGTGCCTTTTCATGGAAACCATAATTTAAGAAGAAAAATGACTTAGATTTGTTAGTTTGTATCAAGTTATCTGGGCTGCATTATCTCCATATTTGCTTATGATATTTTAACCTACCCAAATTACCTGGCTTCCAAATAAAAGTGAGGGAATGCAGGAAAAATTATGAGTGTATCCGGTTGCTTAAAGGCATTTCCACTGCCATGACAACCTTAAAGATCTTCATGCCCATTTACTAAAGTCCAGCACCTTAACTAACATTTGTTCCACAATCGATGACACAGAAAATTAGAATTTAGTTCTCTTTTTATTTCCCAGTCAACTGCTACTATCTGTTCTGTCTTTAATGAAAATTGTATTTACTATTTCCATGCAGAAAAGAGGTATGGAGCAAAATGTTTTGGGCAGAAAGGACTTAAAAATATTTTTTCTGTCCAAGTGAGAAAAGGGGAAGGGAAAATAGTGAGAATGAAACCTGTGAGTAAACGCAAAAATGAATTGAAATTACATTGAGAAAAATTAGAATCATGAAATTGCAATGTAACCTTGAAACTCTTGACTTCTGCCTCAGATGTAAGAAGGTTTGGGGATGTAAATTAAGTAAATAATTAAGTACGTGGTGTAAATGTAGGAGATGATTGGGAGAGTTGTTAATTTTTTTCGGTGAGAAAATTGTTTTCCAATATGTAAACTGTAGGATGTCTCTCTCTGACTAGAGTTTTTCTGACGTTCCAAAATGATTTCATTGTGAATTGCATTTTAACTCTGTAAATAACTGCTAGAATAGTAACAATACTTTATTACATTTGTAAGACACCTTTAACTTTTAGGAGCCCAGGTGGTGCAGTGGTTAAGAGCTCGGCTGCTAACCAAAAGGTTGGCAGTTCAAATCCACCAGCTGCTCCTTGGAAACCCTATGGGGCAGTTCTACTTTGTCCTGTAAGGTCGCTATGAGTCAGAATTGTCTCGGCAGCAAAGAGTTTAGCATTTTTTAACTTTTCAAAGGATTGTTGATATATATTGACGAATTATCTATACATCGCTATCTTGTTTTTTTTTTTGTGTGTGAAGAGGATACCGTATGGTATTATGCACACATTTTACCTCTTTTTTGCAATTTTCCATAGAAACCATCCTGTAACTTCATACAACATAAAACATATATAAGCTAAAATAGATAGACGAGAAAGTAAAAAAATTATGTGTACTTTGGAGTTAATGAATTATTAGAAATTGAACAACTCAGATTGATAGAGAGATTATTTAGTTTTCATCCCCAATCTTAAAGTGAGTAAACATATCCAGAATAGTGATTGTCCTGAGGTCACACAGCTCAATAAATGGCAAAACTGGCATATTAGTTTTCTGTGGCTGCTTAAGCAATGACCACAAGCATAGTGACTTGAAACAATACCCATGTATTATCTCACAGTTCTGTAGGTCAGAAGTCTGGGCGGACATGACTGGGTTCTCTGCTTAGGACATCACGAGGTCAAAGTCAAGGTATTGGTCAGGCTAGGCTCTTATATGGAAGCTCTGGAAGAACCTGTTCACAAGCTCATTGAAGTTGTTGGCAGAATCGAGTTCATTGTGATTGTAGGAATTACGTCCCTGTTTCCTTGTTGGCTGTTAGTCTGGGGCTTCTAGAAGCCACCCACATTCCTTCACAGATGGCCTCCTCCATCTTCAAACCAGCAATGGTATGTTCTCTGACATCTTATCTGCTTTTGAAGGTTTCATATGATTAGATTGGGCCCACCTGGATAATCTCCCTTTTGATTAACTCCGAGTTATCTGATTAGTTACCTTAACCACTTCTGTGGATTCCGTTTTGCCATGGAATGTAACATGATATCACATCCTATTCACAGTTCTGGCAATTAGGGCTAAAAATATCGGAAGGGAGGAGGATTTTGGAATTCTGGCTACCACAACCGGCATCAGAATAAGGTATCAGAACTCAGGTCTAATTCCTGGTGCTTTCGAATACACCACACTGAGTATCTAAGATTGCTTTAAAATAATTTTATGTTACTAAGAGTTGCCAGTTTTTCTCCATGTAGTGGAATTTTTTTTTAAAGAATTTTAAATCAGCAAGAAAACTGGTTTCAGTATTTCTCAATTGCATGTGCACTTCAGGTGGTATCCTTATCCATAAAGACTAATGCAGTCAGGTTAATAGTGATCAGCTTCCTAGAGGACTTGCTAAGCTTCGTAAGGTGCCCTGAGTTGTGATATTAACACTATGCTCCTGCATTTTCTGATTGGCATTCAAACTTAAAATGTTAACTGTTGAGATCATCATGGGATTATACACAGACTGACAATTACCAGTGGGATCTTATTTGTCAGACATGGAAAACAATATTGTGGCTAGTTGTAACAGGCTCCCTATTGCTAGTACTAATGTGTCCTTTGCAATTGCCGTTAAGTAAAGCCTGTGTTATAGTACAAAGTGAAAGGCAGCAGCCTTTCAGTAAACTAGCAACAGTTAAAGCAGATTATACTAAAACCTTTCCAAGGCAGTGGAGCTTAACAAACATGTTCCCGAAGACTCTAGTACCTTGTGATTTTCACAACGAAATAGTTCTAGGGGAAAATGCTATGCTTAGTAGATAGTGAATAGATTCATCCAGCTGGAGTGGAGGACTCATTTAAGAAGTAAGTGGAGAAAAAGAAGAAAGACATATTGGGGTAGGTTGACAGGAAATATTAAAGGTTCTAGAGGAAAAGAGGAAAATAATGAAAGGATGCAAAATGATACAACCATTTTGAAAAATGACATGGCACTTCCGTAGAAGGCTAGAAATAGTATACAATGTGATCCAGCAATCCCACTCCTGGGAACATATCCTAGAGAAATAAGAGTCATCACACGAATACATATATGCACACCCATGTTCATTGCAGCATTGTTCACAATAGCAAAAAGATGAGAACAACCTGGATGTGCCCATCAACAGATGAATGGATAAACAAACTATGGTACATACACACAATGGAGTACTATGAAATGATAAAGAACAATGATGAATCTAGAAACATCTCACAACAGGATGAATCTGGAGCGCATTACACTCAGTGAAATGAGTCAGTCACAAAAGGACAAATATTGTATGAGACCACTACTGTACTGAAAAAGTTTATACACAAAAAGAAACAATCTTTGATGGTTCTGAGGGAGGGGAGGGGTGGGGATGGAAAAACACTAAATAGACAATAGATAAATGGAAACTTTTTTTATTGAACTTTAGATGAAGGTTTACAGAACAAACTAGTTTCTCATGAAACAGTTAGTACACACATTGTTGTATGACATTGGTTAACAACCTCACGACATGTCAACACTCTCCTTCTCAACCCTGGGTTCCCTATTACCAGCTTTCCTGTTCCCTCCTACCTTCCAGTCCCTGCCCCAGGGCTGGTGCACCCCTTTAGTCTTGTTTTGTTCCATGGGCCTGTTTATAAACTCTGTTATGCCAGTTGAGCTAGATATTCCCTGATACCATGGTCCCTACAGCCCTAATCCCAGCAATTCAGTCCCTCAGGGAGTTTGGATGTGTCTATGGAGCTCCCATGGCCCTGCCTTGTAGGGGTTGTGATGGTTTCCCCAGTATTGTGTAAGGTCTTACCCTTCACCAAAGTTACCACTTATCTATTAAGTGTTTTTCCATCCCCACCTCTCTCCTCCTTTGTAACCATCAAAGATTGTTTCTTTTTGTATGTAAACCTTTTCATGAGTTTTTACGGTAGTGTTCTCATACAATATAAGTGGTAACTTTGGTGAAGGGTAAGGCAGTACACAATACTGGGGAAGCCAGCACAACTTGTACAAGGCAAGGTCATGGAAGCTCCATAGATACATACAAACTCTCTGAGGGACCGAATTGCTGGGCTAAGGGCTATGGGGACCATGGGCTTGGAGAATATCTAGCTCAACTGGCATAACATCATGTATAAAGAAAATGTTCTGCATTCTACTTTAGTGGGTAGCGTCTGGGGTCTTAACAGCCTGTGAGTGGCCATCTAGGATACTCCATTGATCTCAGCCCTTTAGGAGCAAGGAAGAATGAAGAAAACTAAAGATAGGAGGGAAAGATTAGCCCAAAGGACTAATGGACCATATCTACCACAACCTCCACCAGACTGAGTCCAGTACAACTAGATAGTGCCCGGCTACCACCACTGACTGCTTTGACAGGGATCACAATAGAGGGTCCCAGACAGAGCTGGAGAAAAATGTAGGACAAAATTCTAACTCAAAAAGAAAGACCAGACTTGTTGGCCTGGCATAGACTGGAGAAACCCTGAGAGTAAGGCCCCCAGATACCGTTTCAGCTCAGTAATGAAGTCACTCCTGATGTTCACCCTTCAGTCAAAGTTTGGACAGGCCCATAAAACAAAATGAGGCTAAAGGGGCACACCATCCCAGGGGCAAGGACTAGAAGGCAGGAGGGAACAGGAAACCTGGTCATAGGGAACCCAAGGTTGAGAAGGGAGAGTGTTGACATGTTGTGGGGTTGTTGACCAATGTCATAAAACAATATGTGTAGTAACTCTTTGATGAGAAACTAGTTCTGTAAACCTTCATCTAAAGTACAATAAAAAATAATAATGAAAGGAATGTTTCACAAAAATTCATAACATGATTTATGTAGAATGGATTGGAGTAATGAGACAACCTGTTACAAATGGCCTAAACATGAAGTGATGAAGGCCTGAATTAGGGTGTCAGAAATTGGAATGGAGACAGGTGAAAATTTGCAACACATATTACAAAGGAACAAAGGTATTGGAGACTGAGAATGACAGGAGAGGAGAATCAAAATGACCCTCAAATTTAGTTTCAGCAACCAAGAGCGTGCTTACATTGCTGATAGAACAAGAGAAGGGAGAAGTAGAGAGTGGGATTTAGGGAGGCATATGACAGCCTTCAGTATGGATTGTACCTCAACCTAAAGAAAACAAAAATCCTCACAACTGGACCAATGAGCAAAAACTTGATAAACAGAGAAAAGATTGAAGTTGTCAAGGATTTCACTTTACTTGGAACCACAATCAACAGCCATGGAAGCAGCAGTCAAGAAATCAAAAGACGCATTGCATTGGGCAAATCTGCTGCAAAGGACCTCCTTAAAGTGTTGAAGAGCAAAGATGTCACCCTGAAGACTAAGGTGCGCCTGACCCAAGCCATGGTATTTTCGATAGCATCATATGCATGTGAAAGTTGGACAATGAATAAGGAAGACCGAAGAAGAATTGACACTTTTGAATTGTGGTGTTGGTGAAAAAGAATATTGAATATACCATGGACTGCCAAGAGAACGCACAAATCTGTCTTGGAGGAAGTACAACCAGAATGCTCCTCAGAAGCAAGGATGGCGAGACTGCGTCTTCCATACTTTGGACATGTTGTCAGGAAGGATCAGTCCCTGGAGAAGGACACTGTGCTTGGTAGAGTGTCAGTGAAAAAGAGGAAGACCCTCAACGAGGTGGATTGACACAGTGGCCGCAGCAATGAGCTGAAGCATAACAACGATTGTGAGGATGGCTCAGGACCGGGCAGTGTTTTGTTCTGTTGTGCATAGGGTCGCTATGAGTCGGAACTGACTCAACAGCACCTAACAACAACAACAACAACAACATGACACGTTCAGTGTGAGATGCCAGTGAAGTGTATCCAAATGTGAGTGTTAACTCCTCGTCCATTCCCTTAATATCAGAAATTTTCCACAATGATATACTCTGTGGACTCAAGAATGTATTTATTTTAAAACATTGTTTCTGACAGCAATATTATACACATTAGGAAGAGAAAGGTTTATTTAATTTGATTTGCTCCAAGATTTACTAAGTGGCATTGATTCCACTGATGTTAAGAAGAATTATATGGAGAATGAGAGGAGGCTGCTGAAAATTCAAGTCATACAGTACCAGCATTTCTGTTATATAATCTTTGCTAATTACATAAGATCTTTATTAAAATTCACTTATTTTGTGACAAAAAGTAAATTTGTGTAAAGGTGCTAACACCAGGCCTACAGCATGTTTAATTTAAGTAGGCAACAGTGCCAGGTAAATGAAGTATAAAATAGCTTCACACTTACACTTTCTATCAAGTGAGTAGTCAACCTTTAAATTGTCTCTTCCACCAAATTTCTTTTTTTTTTTTATTGAATGGAAAACAGAAATTCAGTGTTACCAAGGAAATGAAACATCACTATTTTAAAAAGTGTAAATAATTTATTACAATTATAAGACTAATGCATAGACATGAATTGTTCTAAATGAACCTCGATATCGTCGTGCTTGACCCATTGACAAGTGGAGGTTTTCTTTTATCCCCTTAACAGCCTTATGTTAAAGATCATCTCCTTAACTTCTTTAACTCTAGTGGAATGCTGGTTTTGATTCTTTTAGTATATCCAAATTTGAGTTCTAGATATGCTTATAAGATCTGAGAAAGGGAGTAAATGGTAATGGAACCTAAATGATCTTGCCTCTGGTAGGTTTTTTGTTCCTTGTATTGATAGCTTCTAGAGACATGATGAGCCATACATTAAGTTCCCATGAACCAAGGACTGATTGATGCCCAGTTTAACATAAGCACCATTTTATGAGAGTTACCATAGTGACCAGCTTCAAGTCATCGGCTTAAACAATTTCATATATGATTAATGCTAATTGCCCATTTTGCATGGATGACTTTTTCCTGGTTGCTGAATTCATTGCTGCTGCCTTTGATCTGGTTGGGAATACAACCCAGTGCAATAGTTAGACAAGTGATCAGTTTGCCAACACTGAGAGAAGATGGATTCCGGTTGCTGTGAGGTCAGAGTTTGTTTCTTTTTATAAACATTGAAAGGTCAGGTAGAGTTTAACTACCACTGGCATCCTTGAAATGTTGTAATAAATTCCAGACCTAAGAGATTATTATTAATCCATGGTGCAATTAAAAGTCTTACTATTCTAAAAAAAAAAAAAACAAGACAAAAAGATTTTGTTTAATTTAATAAGCATGCCAGAAATCAGAGAGAGCAGTACTCTTACAGGCAGGTAAACAACACCTTCAAAGCTAATATCCCTGTTTTCTTTGCTTATAATGTAAGCAAAGAAAAAAAAAAAAAAGATACATTCAGGGACTAGCTCAAGGGATTCTAAATATGAGTGATACCTCTGAAAAGTGAATCCTGGGTCACAGCTAACAGCTCCCACTTCAGGAATTCAATTGCAGTGGCCTTTTACCAGTTACTATTAATGCCACACTTAACTGCCCCTATATCCTCAGCCTGTCCCAGAGTATTGCAAGGATTTCTTGAAAATATAGTAAGACAAGCTTCCACTGAAGAGGATGACATGGCTTGTGATTTCTTACTAAATCAAGCATTGACCATATGTTTTATATAAAATTTCTTGAAGGTTTATGACATCAATAATTATTAACTGGATTTTTTTTCAACAATAAAATGACTCACCTTACATGCTCCTTGATTCATAAATGACTGATCACACAAACACACATACACACACACAAATCCAACAATGAAATTTTATAATCTTAATGAGCAGTGTATCAGCTACTTCATCTATTACAACTCTAAATAGATATAAAAAAAAATATAGCAAAGAATATTCCCATCTTGTTGACACCAGAAGACCTACTGAAATTCTCTGTTAGTTAGAGACTGGCCAACTCTACAAAGTTTCTAAGTTGTGAGGTAGTGCTCTCGTGGTGTCTTAGCCTTGGTTTTCTAGAGGATAAAAACCAGTCATATATAGAGAGAGAAAGAGAGAGAGAGAGAGAGAGACTTACTTCAAGAAAATGGCTCATGCAGTTGTGAGGAAATGGCTCACACAATTGCGGAGGTGACGAGTCCCAGATCCATGGGTCAGATGGCAAGCTGGATACCTCTGCTGGCTCACGGGGTTGCAGGGTCTAGTGAATCGTAACTCTGCAGGTCACGTGCCAGGCCGGAGACTTCTGCAGGCTTACATGCCAAGAACTGGAGGTCACGTGATGAGAAGAGTGTAGAGTTGAGAGAGTGAGCTCTGCCGGAATATACATTTATAGTCTGGATCCAGAAAACACCCCCAAGGAAACTCCCCTTTCACATCATGGAAAGTAATTACATTATATTACCTTGTGGAAGAACACCCAGTCCAGCGTCTGCCAGACCACTGAGAATCATATCCTAGCCAAATCGACATCACAGTCCACCTCTTGTCAACTTGGCACATATACCCAACCCCCCCCCAGTGCCGCTGAGTCGATTCCGACTCATAGCAACTTGGCACATATACAGTAAAGACAATTATGAAGTCATACATGTGCCTAACATGATATAAATAACATGCGTACAACCAAAAACGCGCTAGCCCCTTTTACATCTTATATTTTATAATAAGTAATGGGATAAGCGAGGGAAGAAAACAAAGATATTTGCGTATGCACACACACAAATAAAGAAAACAAAAGTATTTGATACACACGTACGAGACATAAATATTCATTCTAGGTACAGTCCTCGTTTCTGCAACTGTTCATGTGGTCAGAGCTGGTATTTAGAACTACTTTCTTCCACTGGAAACCCTGGTGGCGTAGTGGTTAAGTGCTACGGCTGCTAACCAAGAGGTCAGCAGTTCAGATCTGCCAGGCGCTCCTTGGAAACTCTATGGGGCGGTTCGACTCTGTCCTACAGGGTTGCTATGAGTCGGCATTGACTCGATGGCGGTGGGTTTTTTTGGTGTCTTCCACTACCCATTCCATATTCCCTTTGTCCTCAACAAGCACCTCAGCTGGTAATGGTTCTTTGCCTGGTGGGGTGACCTGAACTTTCATTCCTGGAAGGTCTGGTCCACTAGCAGTCATGTCAGAATTGGGTTGCTGTAGTTTTCCATTGACTTTAATCACAGAGCATGATAGTACTGAGAGACATCCTAAGGGATTGCCAGTATTCCAGACATCCTCTTCTTTACCTTTATCATGTAATAACAGTCTTATTTCTCCTTAGTAATCAGGATCAATCACACTAGCCAATATGGTCACTTCCTTCTTTCCCTGTTGATTCAAAGGCATGAGGAGTCCAAAGTGGCCAGGTGTCATTCTTAATTCCAGTTCAATGGAATCAGCGTTGTGTCTCCTGGTGAGAGCATTCCTCTCTTTGGAACGAAGACATCTACAACAGCAGAATATAGGGTTCTAGAGACATGAAGCAAAAAATTTTGTGGTGGGTCACTAGGAGTAATAGTGTGTGGTGCCTCTCCCATTTTCACCCCTTGATTCATGGATCCATGAATCCTGGCTGTGTGAGAAACACCACCATATAGAAGATGCTGACTTAAAGCACATACGGCCTCCTGGAGAACATTGTCCCAGCTCTGCAAGATATTTCTCCCTAACTGGTACCGTAATTGAGTCTTTAAAAGGGCATTCCATTGTTCTATCAAGCCAGCTGCTTCAGAATGATGGGTAACATGGTAAGACCAGTGAATTCCATGAGCATGGGCCCATTGCCATACTTTGTTTGCTATGAAGTGAGTCCCTTGATCTGAGGCAATGCTGTGGGGGATGCCATGACAGTGGATAAGGCATTATATCATTCCATGGATGGTAGTTTTGGCAGAAGCATTGCGCAGGGAAGGCAAATCCATATCCAGTGTTTATCCCGTGAGAACAAAACGCTCCCCTTTCTATGATGGAAATGGTCTGGAAATAGAGTCATTAGTGCCTTTACGTCTAGCCAGACCTGAGAACCAATTTAGAAAACTCATCCTTAAGATTTTGTTTCTTTAGAACCACTCTCAATACCAAAATGTCTTAGTCTGGGTTCTCTAGAGGAGCAAAACCAGTGAAACGTATACACAAATACTTAGAGAGAGATTTACTTGAAGGAAATGGCTCATGCAGTTGTGGGGGCTGGCGTATCCCAAATCTGTGGGTCAGGCAGCCAGCTGGAGCCCTGTGCTGGCTCATTGGTTTGCAGGGACTGGTAAATCCAAAATCTGCAGGTCAGGCAGCAGGCTGGAGGCCTCGATAGGCTTATGTCCCAAGAACTGGAGGTCAGGCTACAATAAGAGTACAGGGTTGAAAGAGCTTTTTGCCAGCAATCCATTTATAGATTGGAGGCAGGCCACACCTCCAGTGAAACTCCTCTTTCAGCTTATTGGTGATCACATAATGGAAAGTGCTTATATTACATTATGAAGAGCAACCAGTCTAGTGTCTGCCCAACCACTGAGGATTGTATCCTAGCCAAGCTGACCCATGATATTAACCATCGCAGTTGGTAAGCCACTTCAATTGCAGAAATGTGAAGTACTTTTGAAATATATATAAAATTAGTTTATTCTTTAATATCAAGAAGCCAAGCTACTATGTCAGTTCTTTTATAAACAAGTTTACAGAATGAAGGGCGAAAACATATGATAAATTACGTTAAAGTATGGCCTGGACCCAGATAAAATTATAATTTATTGTACAGTTTCCCTACAAGTCTCCTATATGTGTTACACCTAATGCTAATTCTATACTGCTGAAGCTTTCAAAGCTTTTTCTACTTTATGGAGTTGTTTGCCTTGTATATAACTACTTTTGTTTGCAGCATTCACAGATGATACATTTAGAGAGCCATTTGGGTGGAAACTTTGAAAAAAGGCCCGTTTTATTTTACAGAGTACAAATAACCTTGTAATTAAACTGAAAACTTAGCAAATAATTGCCAACAAGCAATTATCATTCAATTAAAGAGTAATTACATGGTTATCTGTGCCCTGTAAAATAAAGCATTACTGAAATCAGTAACACAATCAATATTTTAGCAGAATCAGGATGCTGCAGTGATAGACCTTTCAACCTATGCTGATTAAATTGTCATCGAAATAAGTTTCCTACTTAATCACCACATTTATTTGTCTTGATTAATATGTAAATGTCTGATGCTAATAAAGCTCTTAAAGATAAGAAGTATGGCAGAATCATTTATCAAGAATGATCTTTCCCAACTTTCTAGCACCCTCCATAATCTCTCACCATGTCGTCAGGCTTGTGTTCTTTGAAGTGAATACAGGAACTTTAGTGGTAGGAATGCATTACTCCAGAGGACCGTTATGTCTAAAAGTAAGAATAAAGCTATCTTACCTTTGGATGGAGCTTTACTGATTATAAAGCACTTTCACAGATTTGATTCCAGTTAATTTACCCTAGGGGCTCAAATCTTCTTTCCAAGAGTAAGAAGTAAGTTATCTGACTTATTTTTGCTCGCTGATAAGTTTAAACAAATGTATCACATAATCATACTCATTAAGAAGTCTATAAGAGATTTTAAATAACAGGTCAAGCACACATTTCCATCACTAGGCCCCAAGCTCCTCAAAGGCAGCACCTGTTCTAGGTTCTTTACAGTACATCAAGGAACAAAAACCAAAAACCTGGTCTCTGTGCCCCTGATACCTAGTACCATGCCGGACACACACCGGGGGTGTACCAGGTGTGTGTTTGTTTACTAGACAACTGAATAAATGATAGAGTCACTACATACATGTGGCTTCAGGGACCTTTAGTCCTCAAGGGGATCTTTAAGCTTAGAGAACCTCCAAGAGAGTAAGAGCGTGGAATCTACCCATAGCCTTCTTTACCTTCATCAATAGTCAGATTTGAGTGGATCATGTTTTTGAAGCTTGCTATGAGTTGGAGTCGACTCAACAGCAATGGTTTTTGTTTGTTTTTTTTTAATAATTATTTTGGAAGCATTGGTAGCTCAGTGGTAGAATTCTCGCCTTCCACGCAGGAGACTTGGGTTTGATTCCTGGCCCATGGACCCAATGTGCAGTTACCACCCATCTGTCAGTGAAGGCTTGCATGTTTCTATGAGGCTGAATAGGCTTTAGTGGAGCTTCCAGACTAAGACAGATTAGGAAGAACGGCCTGGAAATCTACTTATGAAAATCAGTCAGTGAAAACCCTATGGATCACTACTGACCGTTCTGATCAGGGCCACAATAGATGAATCCTGATAGAATGGAAGAAAAGTGTTGAACAGAACTCAAATTCTTAAAAAAATCCAGACTTACTGAAATGGTTGAAACTAGAGGATTCCCCAAGACTGTTGCCTGAGGTACTCTTTAAACCTTGAGTCAAAACTATCCCCTGAGGTCACCTTTTAGCTAAATAACAGATTGGCTCATAAAATAAAGAATATCACCCATGAGTTCTGCGCTTCTTTAAAAAAATCATCTATATGAGACCAAAAGATCAACAATTATTTTAAAGCAAAGATGAGGAGGTAAGGGGACAGAGAAACTAGATTACTGGAAAGGGAAACTAGAGCACTGGAAATGGAACAACCAGAACCCAATTAAAGAGAATGTTGACACATTGTGAAAAATGTAGCAAATGTCGCTGAACAATATGTGTAGAAATTGTTAAATGGGAACGTAATTTGCTGTATAAAGTTTCACTGAAAACACAATAAAATGTTATTAAATTAAACAAAACAAAACTTACGGATCCCAAAGGTCCGACCCTTACCTGATCATGGGGATGGCACAGGCAGCATTTTTTTCTGTTGTGCATGGGGTTGGTTGCCTTAAGTCGGGGGCCTACTCAATGGCAGCTAATAAAAACAGTTGTTGGGGAGTCCAAGACTTAAAAATGATTATCTGATAATTAACGATGCACCTGGCTCTGTGTTCATGTGGTCAAGAGAAAAGAGCAATCAAAGGAATATTTGCAAACTGTAGAAAACGTAAAATAACGTTTTCTGTCTATATTGACTATTGATTAATTGACTTAACCAACCATTTATTGACCCCTACTGTGTACTTTTTTTTTTTTTACTGTGTACTTGGCACCATGGGATGTGCTGAGGATACAGTGACAAACAAAACCAGACATTTATTCTGCCCTCATGGAGCTTACATTTTAGTTGAAGAGATTGACATTAATCATTACTGAAAAAATAAAATAGTATACTGAGAAGAATGTTAGGATGGGGAATATGGTGCTCCTGGAGTTTAGAACATGTATAGTAGATACTACCGAGTTATATGTGACCTAAGCCATGAATTCATCAATATAAATCTGATAGTGGGACATTAAATCAATTTTTCCAAATCTTAGAATTTAAGATAGAGCCACAAGACTAAGAGGCCTGTTATACCTCCCTAGCCCAAGTCAGATTATTAGAAAAGAGCTGCTTCAAATAGTGAAGATAGGCCCAGAAATTTGGAACAGAGCTAGTTCAACCTTAAAGCTTTCAAATTGTGCTGTCAACAGTTGGTAGTCATTTGACTCGTCATATGGAAATAGAGGGAGCGTCAGGCCGATTACTTCAGGAGGTGGCCTATCTGAAAATAATTGTGATCATGAAGGTAGCACTGAAGTGTTTACATCAGAAAAGCACAAAAGCAATCAGGTGGACTTGGATAAAGTTAGTAAGCCTGAGGTTTAACAAATGAAAGGACAAAGAAAAGCACTTAGAAAGTGTAGATTATTGTATTCTGCAAAATATATGGCCTTTTCTTCCTTCTTTTTTTTTTTTTTAACGTGTTTTCAGTGAAAGTGTACAATGAAAATTAGGTTCCCATATGAACAAATTCTATACAGATTGTTCAGTGACATTAGTTACATTTTTTACAATATGTCAACATTCTCTTTAACTGTGTTCTGGTTGTTCCATTTCCACTGCTCTAGTTTCCCTGCTCCCCTTATCTTCTCATCTTTGCTTTAGAGTAATTGTTGACATTTTGGTTTCATATATATGGTTTTATAATAGAGCACCATACCCAGGGGCAATACCCCTTATTTTGTGTGCCAATCGTTTGTTTCACTAAAAGGTGACTTCAGGGTATTGTTTCGGTTCCATGTTTAATGGGTATCTCAGGGCGATAGTCTCAGGGAGTTCTCTAATATTAACTGGTCCAGTAAGTCTGGACTTTTTAAGGATTTGTGTTCTGTTCAGCATTTTTCTCCTGTTCTACCAGGGTTGATCTATTGTAGCCCTAATCAGAATGGTCAGTAGTGGTAACCAGGCACCATCTAGTTCATCTGGTTCTCAGGTTAGATGAGGCTGTGGCTTATGTAGGCTATTAGGCCTGTAGACTCGTTTCTTCTCTGAAACTTTGGTTTCCTTCTTTCTCTTTTGCTCCTAACAAGTAGAGACTAATAGTTATATCTTAGATCGCTGCCCAAAAGCTATTTTTATGTAATCTTTATTGTATTTTAGGTGAAAGTTTACAGCACGAATTAAATTCTCATTCAAACACTTAAACACATTGTTTTGTGACGTTGGTTGCAATCCCTGCAATGTGTCAGCACTCTCCGCCTTTCCCTTTACACCCCGAGTTCCCCATGTTCGTTTGTCCAGGTTTCCTGTCCCTTCTAAGTGTCTCATCTTTGCTTTTGGGCAGGTGTTGCCCGTTTGGTCTTGTATACTTGACTGAACTAAGAAGCACGTTCCTCGTGTGTGTTATCGTCTATTTTATAGGCCTGCCTAACCTTTGGCTGAAAGGTGGACTTTGGGACTGGCTTCAGTTCTGAGTTAGCAGGGTATCCAGTAGCCATACTCTTGGGTTCCTCCAGTCTCTGTCAGATCAATAAATCTGGTCTTTTTCATGAATTTGAGTTTTGTTCTACATTTTTCTCCTGCTCTGTCTAGAACCTACTACTGTGATCCCTGTCAGAGCAGTCGGTGGTGGTAGTCAGGCATCATCTAGTTCTTCTGGGCTCAGGCTGCTGGAGCTGTGGTTCATGTGGTCCGTTAGCCTTTGAACTGATATTTTCCTTGTCTTTGATTTTCTTCATTCTCCTTTGCCCTGGGTGGGATAGAACCAATAGATGTATTTTAGATGGCCACTCACAAGCTTTTAAGATCCCAGATGCTACTCATCAAAGTAGAATGTAGAACATTTTCTTTATGAACTACGTTATGCCAATAGACCTAAATGTTTCCTGAGACCATGGTCACCAGCCCTCAGCTCTAGTAACTCTATCCCTCAAGGTGTTTGTGTGTGTCTAGGAAGCTTCTGTGGCTTTGCCTTGGTCAAGCTTTGCTGACTTCCCTTACATTGTGTGTTGCCTTTCCTTTACCAAAGTTACTGATTTTGCCACCTCACCCCTCCCTCCCTCATAACCATTAAAGGCTTTTTTTTTCTGCGTGTACACCTTTTCTTGGATTTTTATAATAGTGATTCCACTTGTGATTGATTTATTTCACTCAGCATAATGTCCTCCATATTCATCCATGTTGTGAGATGTTTTGCAGATTCAAAATTGTTCTTTATTGTTGCATAATATTCCATTGTGTGTATGTACCATAATTTGTTTATCCATTCATCTATTGATAGGCACTTAGGTTGTTCCCATCTTTTTGCTACCATGCGTAATGCTGCAATACACATGGGTGTGCATATGTCTATTCATGTGATGGCTCTTATTTCTCTAGGATATATTCTCAGGAGTGGAATTGCTGGAAAGTATGGAATTTCTATTTCTAGCTTTTTAGGAGGTGCCATATCATTTTCCATAGTGGTTGAACCATTTTACATTCCCACCAGCAGTGCATAAGAGTTCCATTCTCCTCACAGCCTCTCCAACATTTGTTATTTTGTGTTTTTTTAATTAGTGCCAGTAATGCTGGGGTGAGATGGTATCTCATTGTAGTTTCGATTTGCATTTCTCTAGTGACTAATGATCATAGCATTTCCTCGAATGTCTGTTATCTGGCTGAATGTCTTCTTTGGTGAAATGTCTGTTCATATCCTTTGCCCAACTTTTAATTGGATTATTGTCTTTTTGTTGTTGAGATGTTGCAGTATTCTATATATTTTAGAGGTCAGACCATTGTTGGATATATTGTAGCCAAATATTTTTTCCTAGTCTGTAGGTTCTCTTTTTACTCTTTTTGTGAAATCTTTTGATGAGTGTAAGTATTTGATTTTTAGGAGCTCCCAGTTATCTAGTTTATCTTTGGGTGTTTGTGCATTGTTAGTTATGGTTCGTATTGAGTTTATGCAATGTATTAGGGCCCCTAGCATTGTCCTTATTTTTTCTTCCGTGATCTTTATCATTTTAGGTTTTATATTTAGGTCTTTGATCCATTTTGAGTTACTTTTGGTGTGAGGTATGGGTCCTGTTTCATTTTTTTACAGATGGACATCCAGTTTTGCCAGCACCATTTGTTAAAAAAACTGTCTTTTCCCCGTTTGGAGCCCTGGTGGTGTAATAGTTAAGAGCTCAGCTGCTAAACAAAAGGTCAGCAGTTTGACTCCACCAGCTATTCCTTGGAAACCCCATGGGGCAGTTCTACTCTGTCCTACAGGGTCACTGTGAGTTGGAATCAACTTGATGGCAACAGGTACCCGCCCCCCACTTAATGGACTTTTGTCCTTTGTCAAAGATCAGCTGACCATAGGCGGATGGATTTACGTCTGGGTTCTTGATTCTGTTCCATTGGTCTATGTGTCTGTTGTTGTACCAATACTAGGGTGTTTTGATTACTGTGACTGTATAGTAGGTTCTGAGATCAGGTAATGTGAGGCTTCCTACTTTGTTCTTTTTCTTCAATAATACTTTGCTTATCCGGGGCCTCTTTCCTTTCCATATAAATTTCGTGATTAGTTTTTCCATCTTGTTGAAGAGTGTTGTTGGTATTTGAATTGGGATTGCATAATATCTGTAGATCACTTTGGGTAGGATTGACATTTTCACAATATTGATTCTTCCTATCCATGACCACGGTATGTTTTTCAATTTACGTAGGTTTCTTTTGGTTTCTTGCAGTAGTGTTTTGTAATTTTCTTTTGTATAGATCTTTTACATCTCTGTTTAGATTTATTCCTAAGTATTTTATCTTTTTAGGGGTATTGTTTTTCTGATTTCTTTTTCGAAGTTCTCTTCGTTGGTGTATAGGAATCCAACTGATTTTTGTATGTTGATCTTGTATTCTGCTGCTCTGCCTAATCTTTCTATTCACTCCAGTAGTTTTCTTGTGGAATCTTTGGGGTTCTCTATGAACAGCATCTTATCATCTGCAAACAGGAATAGTTTTACTTCTTCCTTTCCAATTAAAAAAACACCCTCTATTTCTTTTTCTTTCCTTATTGCTCTAGCTAGGCCACCCACTACAATGTTAAATGGGAATGGTGATAAATGTAAGCCTTATCTTGTTTCTGTTCTCAGGGGGAATGCTTTCAGCCTCTCTCCATTGAGAATGATGCTGGGTGTTAGTTTTGTATAAAAAAAAAAAAAGTTGCCGTCAAGTCGATTCTGACTCATAGCAACCCTATAGGACAGAGTAGAACTGCCCTATAGGGTTTCTAAGGAGCACCTGGTGGGTTCAAACTGCCGACCTTTTGGTTAGCAGCTATAGTTCTTAACCACTGCACCACCAGGGTTTCCAATAAAAAAGTTGGCTCTGGAGGAAGGTCCTTTTCATCAATCTTTCCCTGCACTGGGAGCTTCTCCATGCAGGAACCCTGGGTCCACAGGATGTGCTCTGCTCCCAGCACTGCTTTCTTGGCAATATGGGGCCTCCTACATTATGTTGAGGAATTTCCCTTCTGTTCCTATTTTTTTGAGAGGTTTTTTCAGGAATGGGTGTTGGACTTTATCAAATGCTTTTTCTGCATTGATTGAGATGTTCATGTGATTCTTTTCTTCTGTTCTATTTATGTGATGGATTATGTTGATTGATTTTCTAATGTTAAACCATCCTTGCATACCTGATATGAATCCCACTTGTTCGTGGTGTATTATTATTTTTTTTTGATATGATGCTGAATTCTATTGGCTGTCATCTTGTTGAGAATTTTTGCATCTATATTCATGAGTGATATTGTTCTGTAATTTTCTTTTTATGTGGTGTCTTTGCCTCGCTTTGGTTATCAGGGTTTTGCTGGCTTCATGGAATGAATTTGGGAGTATTTCTTCCTTTTCTGTACTCTGAAATAGTTTGAGGAGTACTGGTGTGAGCTCTTCTCTGAATTTTTGGTGGGATTCACCAGTGAAGCCATTTGGGCCAGGGCTTTTTTTTTTAGGAGTTTTTTTTTTTTTTTTTTTAATTACCTCCTCAATCTCTTCAATTATTATGGGTCTGTTCAGATGTTCTGTCTAAGCTTATGGTAGTTTAGGTAGGCAGTATGTTTCTAGAAATTCATCCATTTCGTCTAGGTTTTCACTACATTTGTTGGAGTATAATTTTTTGTAGTATTCTGTTATGTTCCTTTTATTTCATTTGGGTCTGTTGTAATATCCCATCTTGTTTCTTACGTGGGTTATTTGCTTCCTCTCCTGTTTTTCTTTTGTCAATTTGGCCAGTAGTTTGTCAATTTTGTTGATCTTTTCAAAGAACCAACTCTTGGTCTTGTTGATTCTTTCTATTGTTTTTCTGTTTTCTATGTCATTTATTTCTGCCCTGATCTTTTTCATTTCTTTTCTCCTTGTGCTTGGGGGCTTCTTTTGCTGTTCTCTTTCTGTTTGAGTTGTAGGGCTAATGTTTTGATTTTGGCCCATTTATCTGTTTGATGTGCGCATTTATGGCTATATATTGACCTCTGAGCACTGCTTTTGCTCATCACAAAGTTGCTTGCAATCTTTTAAGACCCCAGAGGCTACTTAGCTCACTAGGATGCAGAACATGAACTTTATGAACTATATTATGCCAATTGACTAAGTTGTCCCATGTGACTGAGGTCCTAAGCCTTCAAACCCAGTAAACCATTCTCGCAAGGTGTGTGGTTGTGTTTGCGACGTATCTGTAACTGTGTCCTGTGTGATTATCTATGCTTTCATATACATATCTGTACATACAGATACTTCTGTCTGTGCACACATATGTACTCACATGTACCTACCTGTACACATATACACCTACATACATACACTTATTTTTTGCTTAGTGTTGTTGTTGCCAACTTATATGTCATATTCTTTAACACAAACATTCTTTTCTCTTGTGTGCTTCTTAGTGGCATCATTTACTTTCATAATGTTGCGCTCATTGCACGCACGTTCTGTGCTAGTTTTTCCATGACCAAAAGTGGCAAGTTTTTCTCATCTAGAGAGTGATTCTACCTTTCCCCTCCACCCATCCCTGGTGTCCAGGTATGAACATTGGTCTCTATATACATATCTATTCTTGTCTTTTTATAAAAATCGAATCATACAATATTTGTGCTTATGTGATTGACTTATTTTCACTCAGCATTATGTCCTCCAATCTATCCATGTTATAATATGTTTGTAGACTCATCATTGTTCTTTATAGCTGCATAGTATTCCATTGTGTGTCTGTACCGTATTTTATCCATTTATCCATTGAAGGACTCTTAGGCTGTTTCCATTTTTTTGCTATTGTGAATAATGCTGCAGTGAACATAGGTGTGCATATGTCTGCCCATGTCTCTTTTATTAGATCTCTAGGGTATATACCTAGGAGCAGGACTGTTGGATCATAAGGTATTTCTATTTCTAGTTTTTTGAGGTATGGTCTTTTTTAATGACTGGAAGTACCCTGATGAACATTCTTTAGTGATCCTGGGATCGTTTAGGAGATTTGAAATAAATAGCAGGTTTCTCCTATCTCCATTCTTTAAAAGAGTTAGGAAATGATGAACAGGGCAAGGGTAAGCAGGATAACAAAACTGAATTAAATAAGATAAATCATGGCTCAGAATCGAGTAGAAAATGGTAGCGAGGAGTCAGTTTATAAGGTTGAAATATTAAATGAGAAAAACAGAATCTTTTCTGCTAGGTTGATATAAAATATTGATGTACAGTGAAAGAAAATAACACACAGTGAATGAAAAATGAACTGGATAATGGTACTTCTTTGTAAGTTTGCTAGAAGTCTTCATTTAAAAGCAGAGTTTGTCTTACGTTGATGGAACACTTTGCTACTGCAAAGTTGATAGAGTGAGATTTAACTTAAATTTCCTTGTGAACCAAAAGTCATTTTTGGAAGTATTTTCTCTTTGAGCCTCATATGTTTTTGTGGCTTATTTAATATAGCGTCTTGCAATATTTTGCCAAAAATCCTATTTTTTAGCTTTGTAGAATATATTCCCACTAAAAAGCAACAGCAATATCTTTGGCAACATTAGAAAGTAATAGTTGAAGTATATTGGACGACATGAGAATGGCTTGATCCTAATGTTTTATGACTTATAAATCTCCTCATTGTGGTGACAGCTTCCAAATGATGTACCAAGTACACTAACTGTATTAGGGCACAAGAGGGAGGTAGCAGATACTGGCTTTTTATGTCATTATGTTATGGATTAACACTTGCAATTACAATTCCTGAACTGCTCAGACTAGGGTGAAGAATGTACAAATGGAATAGGTTAGGTTGCTATAAGTGTAACCTCAACTCATCAGTCATAAACAACAATTAATCTGTGAGAAAAGGCAACCTAGATTGCAAAGGCGACAGGTTGTTAGTACAGTTACTACAAGAGAGGGTGCTGCTTGTTATAAGGCCTGCTTAACTAATGGGTAGAAAAACTCCTACTGAGAGTAGGAGTTCTTTGTTCCTTGTGATCTTTCAGCAGCTGTGGAAATGCTAACAAATATCAGATTTTATTCTATACCTTTCAGCTCTTTACCCCTCACCTCTGGCATGCAGGCCAGAGAGTTAATCACTGCACATTCTATCCAGTCTTTATTGTGTAAGTCACTATCTCGGATCTGAGTAGCATGTATTATTAATACTAGGAATCAAGTATAACTCTAAAAACACAAACAAACAAAAACAAACCTGTTGCCATCAAGTCGATTCCGACTCATAGTGACTCTATAGGACAGAGTAGAACCACCCCATTGAGTTTCAAAGGAGCAGCTGGTGAATTTAAACTGCTGACCTTTTGGATAGCAGCTGAGTTCTTAACCACTGGGCTACCAGGGCTCCATAACTCTAAGAGCAGGGAGTAATTTGGAATTTCCTCACAGCAAATGAGCTATATTGCTAAGTGCTGGCCTGTAAGTGGAATCAAAACTAGAAATCGATCTCTTATAAGTTTAATGCTTGCCATAACTATGTTAGGAAATTTAGTGGAAAGTAATCAGTCTTGGCACTTAAACAAGATTTAGAAGGGTAATGTAGCAAGTGATGGTATTTTCAAAAAGACGGTACATTTTTAACCTGATTTTTGTTTGTTTTTATGTTTGTCTCTTTTTTGACAATAGTTCAAGGCCTGGCAGGCCCCCTAAGCGCTCTTTGGGAGTGTTGCAGGACAACGCCCGCCTCCTGCCCCATGCAGTCCCAGGCCTCTTATCACCAGGACTTATCACTCCAACAGGTAATAAAATCTGTCTGATGATCAGCCTTGTCTGTTCATACTGCCCAGCATTTGGAATAAACTAATATTGATCTAACTGTCTTGTCCTTCAGAGCTTTTCAAGCTCTGCTAGAGGTTACATTATTGAATTTTTTGAGTATTCATGAAAACAGTTTGTTACTCCAGAAATTCATATCAAATGGATGTGATATTCTAAAATTAATTGTCATTTCTTTGCAGGGAATCCATTTAATGGCCTTATTTGTGTGTGTGTGTGTTGGGGGGTGTTTGGCACTGGCCAAATGAGCATTATCTCAAAGCCTTTTATAGGATGCAGCACACCTGCTAACTTATATGTCTCAGTAATATTCTTTCTGTTTTCCGGGGTTCTGGGCACCTGTGTATGTTTTCCAAGGTTATAAATGTAAAAGAAAACGAATGCCTGGTTGGTAGGCCTTATGACGAGAAAAAGAAAAACAAACGCAGGTGGTCGTAGTCCTGAATGTTAATTCAGTGCTTTTTATTGACTAGTGTGATAGTGTTTCCTAAAATACCTTCTTCATAAATCACTGATCAACTTTCTTGAGTCTCTAAAAAAGTACCAAAAAGTACACAAAATCACTTGAAAAAGAAAAATAATATTTATCTAATTGAACTTTTAAATTATAATTAAAGCTACTGTATCATAAAAATGAGTTTAATGACAATGAGATCTTCACGTATACCTTCAGTGCTACAAAACCTTATTGAGTACCTACTGTGTGTTAGGAATGGGTTCCTAGGTAATACAAGAATATATGAGTAGTGGTCCTTGTCACAGAAGAATTAGGGATAAAGGCATGTAAGCTATTAATTGAAGTGCGATAGAGGGTATAAGAGAGGTATATACACAGTGCTGCAATATTATAGAGATGGGAACATTAAATCAATCTGGTAAGTTGGGTAATGGTCAGAGAGATAAGCAGTCAGAGAGGAGTATCGGCAGACATACACTGATGAGAAAGAACCCAGTGTGTTAGGGGGGATAGCAATGAAGTTAAAGAGAGTAGAACACGGATTTGAGGTAGGAGACTCATAGGAGATGTGGCTTGAATAGAAAGGGAGAGAAAAGCCAGCTTGTGAAAAGACTTCGTTTACCATGTTAAGCAGTTAGGTTTTCCTTGTACACCAGTGGTTTTTAAAGAGTCTTTCAAGGAGCTGTAGTGTCCAGCAGATGTTCCTTACTGACTGACATGGAATTGGCGATGAACTTCTGGGATCCCTGTTTCTGCTTCAGTCAGAATTTTTAATGTTTAAGTTTATGTAGAATTCTGTTAAAAACAGAACAAAACAAAACA
Organism: Loxodonta africana; assembly: GCF_030014295.1. NCBI lineage: Eukaryota > Metazoa > Chordata > Mammalia > Proboscidea > Elephantidae > Loxodonta > Loxodonta africana. Next base: position 100,080,230 of record NC_087369.1, read on the forward strand.
ACAAAAACAAAGACAACTGCTATAAGTAAAACAAAAAGAAACTCATTGCCATCGAATCTATTCTGACTCATAGCGACCCTCTTGGACAGAGTAGAACTGCTCCGTAAGGCTTCCAAGAAGCGTCTGGTTAGCAGCCAAACTGTTAACCACTGTGCCAACAGGGCTCCACAGGTAAAAGAAGCCACTGCTAAGTAACTCAGTAAATGTTTTAAAAATAGTCCCTGTGGAGGGTAGATAAAAATGGAAGGGGATGAAAGGAAGGAGGGTCAGTTCCTGCAGTTCAAGGGAGAAATACTGAAGGCCTGATCTAAGGCAAGATCAATAGAGTGAAAAAGAGTGGTTTGGTAATTAGAATTAATCAAACTTGTTCATTGATTAAATGTAGAGGGTGAGAGGGTACAGTCTAGGATGATTCTTGTCTATTTTGGGTGACATGCTGGATGATGATGTCATTAACACAGAGAGAATTTAGGAGAAGAATTAGGCTGAGGGGGTGATGATGGACTTGGTATCTTTAAGTATTTATAAGCAAATTCTGATATCGGAAGATAGTAGCCTGCGCATATAGGTGAATATAGGAGGGATAGCAGTAAATGGCACATGTCTTGGTGCTCAATAAATGGTAATTTGCTTCTTGATTTTTTAAAAGGCATTGCCAGAGCCTAGAAATGGCACCATTTAAACAATCAGATCTGGGTCCTGGTTTTGAGGGAATGTGTAGATGGAAGAAAAAAAAAAGATGATCTTAAAATTGCCTCGAAACTACTCCACTCTTGAATGAACATAAGTAGGTTATCTGAGGAAAAGCTCTAAAATATACTGAGTTACTATTATGTACCAAGCATGAATTCTGAATGTTTTATATATAATTAATTTAATCATCCTGGCGCATTATGAATATTATCTTCATTTTTCAAATTAGCAATTTGTGGCTCTGTGAGATTAAATTAATTGCTTAAGGTCACAAAGCAAGTGAGTGGCAGAACTGAATTTCAAACCTAGATCTTTTTAACTCCACAGTCCATGCTCTTTTCTCATCATCATGTTGTCTATAAAAAAAAAAAAAAAAAAAAACTCAGTTGCCATGGAGTCGATTCCAACTCAGGATGACCCCATATGTGTCAGAGTAGAACTGTGCTTCATAGGGTTTTCAATCACTGATTTTTCAGAAATAGATTGCCAGGCCCTTCTTCCTAGGCACCTTTGGGTGGACTTGAACCTCCAATCTTTTGATTAGCAGCTGAGCACAGTAACAGTTTGCCTCTCCCAGGGACTCCATGATATCTGTAAAAACAAACAAACAAACAAAACAAACCTGTTGCCATCGAGTCGATTCCAACTCATAGTGACCACTGCCCCATAGAATTTCCAAGGAGTGCCTGGTGAATTTGAACTGCAGACGTTTTGGTTAGCAGCTATGGCACTTAACCACTAGGCAACTAGGGTTCCCTATAGCACAGTTGAAAAGCCAGTTTAACTCTTTCATTTCCTTAACTTACTTGACATATGTGTTTCAGCTCCTGCAAGATAATGGAGCCTCCTTCTTGGATTACAGCCACATAGCCTTCCCTCCTACAACTCTCATTCACTGCCATGAAAGCCAGTAAAACAAAAACAAGCAAAAAAAAAAAAAAAAAAACCCTCAATTTTTAACCCTTTGCTTGTGCCTAGAATGGGGTGATAGAGATAGGTAGGAAATTTGGCAGGGAAAGGCATGAGCACAGAGTTCTACAGTAATTCTTCTCCGTAGTTTACATGAATTTACTTTCAAAGTCCAAGAATATCTCATTCGCCTATAAAAAAAAAAAATAGTCAAATGTAATGAGAAAAATGCGCTGTAAAGCCAGGTAGAAATGATTTTGAGAGCATCTATTATTTTGGATTGGCCTTAGCACTTCACTCCTCCATTGGCAAAGATAATTGAGATTGAATCAATTAATTTAGGTATCAGTGAGTTTCATATTTGACATTACATTTACCATACATTACAAACTTAAACTTTCCTCAACATCATTTAAAAATAATTCTGAAGAATTAAGTTGATATTTTTAATGTCTGTTAAGGCTCTAGAATTACCTTTGTTTCCAAATGATTAGTGACATGTTTTACATTTTCCTGTTTCCATTTTTTTATGTATCCAAATTATTTGTAAAGAAAGAGATAATTTTATACATCTGTGTATAATTCTGTATACAACTGAATAATTATTGTAAGAAGTCTGCTGTTACTACTATTCCAATGTCATATGTGTAGAGAAGCACCTTTGTATCCTGCTAGATTTGTTTAAGCTATGGAATTTGTTGTACATTTGTTTATATTATTTCTTTCCATTTATCATTTGAAAATGGGGTTAAAAGGTAACAAAATAGTGTCTCTTTTAAGATATTTTGTTTTACATATATATATACATGTATATATCTATATCTATATATATTTATATATAGCCTGTAGATTGTTGTTTTTCCCTTCGAGCAGTGACCAGAAAAAAAGGCCAGTGAAATGATTTAGAAATGGTAAAGACATCATTCTCAGATATATTTAAGAATAGTCAATTTTTATAGCTTGCATATCAATCTTTGAAGATACAGATTAATATCAGATATACCATATTGTTTTATCTTCTTAGTATAAAGGTAAACTCTTAATTTTTATCAGATTTTATTTCCTTTTTCATTTCAATGATGATGTTTATTTTCTTCTTGGTTACTTTTTCCCTCTGTGATGGAATCTGATTCATTTAAACTTTTACTAATGCAGAGATTGTGATAATTCTCACAATGGTTATACTAAACTCTCTAGTGATAATAAAGATATCTTATTTAGCAAATTAAAAGTATAAACAAGAAATGCATATCCATGTATGTGAGTGTGTACATGGTGTAGTGTTATTAACCTACTTGGGAAGTTTAAATGTATTCATGTACTTAAACTCACTGTAACAGAATCTAGTTATACAAAAAAAAAAAAAAAAGGCGTGCTAATTCCTGATGATTTGTCTTTATTCACTAAGATAGATCCAATATGATCTATCCTTTTTCTTTAAGATTTTTTTAAATAATTTTTATTGAGCTTTAAGTGAACGTTTACAAATCAAGTCAGTCTGTCACATATAAACTTATATACACCTTACTCCATACTCCCACTTACTCTCCCCCTAATGAGTCAGCCCTTCCGGTCTCTCCTTTCGTGACAATTTTGCCAGTTTCTAAGCCTCTCTACCCTCCTATCTCCCCTCCAGACAGGAGATGCCAACACAGTCTCAAGTGTCCACCTGATACAAGTAGCTCACTCTTCATCAACATCTCTCTCCAACCCATTGTCCAGTCCCTTCCATGTCTGATGAGTTGTCTTCGGGAATGGTTCCTGTCCTGGGCCAACAGAAGGTTTGGGGACCATGACCGCCGGGATTCCTCTAGTCTCAGTCAGACCGTTAAGTCTGGTCTTTTTTATGAGAATTTGGGGTCCGCATCCCACTGATCTCCTGCTCCCTCAGGAGTTCTCTGTTGTGCTCCCTGTCAGGGCAGTCATTGGTTGTGGCCGGGCACCATCTAGTTCTTCTGGTCTCAGGATGATGTAAGTCTCTGGTTCATGTGACCCTTTCTGTCTCTTGGGCTCATAGTTGTCCTGTGACCTTGGTGTTCTTCATTCTCCTTTGCTCCAGGTGGGTTGAGACCAATTGATGCATCTTAGATGGCCACTTGTTAGCATTTAAGACCCCAGACGCCACATTTCAAAGTGGGTTACAGAATGTTTTCATAATAGTATTATTTTGCCAATTGACTTAGAAGTCCCCTTAAGCCATAGTCCCCAAACCCCAGCCCTTGCTCGGATGACCTTTGAAGCATTCATTTTATCCCAGAAACTTCTTTGCTTTTGGTCCAGTCCATTTGAGCTGACCTTCTGTGTATTGAGTACTGTCCTTCCCTTCACCTAAAGTAGTTCTTAACTACTAACTGATCAGTAGATAACCGTCTCCCACCCTCCCTCCCTTCCCCCCTCATAACCACAAAAGTATGTGTTCTTCTCAGTTTATTCTATTTCTCAAGATCTTACAATAGTGGTCTTATACAATATTTGTCCTTTTGCCTCTGACTCATTTCGCTCAGCATAATGCCTTCCAGGTTCCTCCATGTTATGAAATGTTTCACAGATTCGTCACTGTTCTTTATCGATGCGTAGTATTCCATTGTGTGAATATACCACAATTTATTTAACCATTCATCCATTGATGGACACCTTGGTTGCTTCCAGCTTTTTGCTATTGTACACAGAGCTGCAATAAACATGGGTGTGCATATATCTGTTCGAGTAAAGGCTCTTATTTCTCTAGGGTATATTCCGAGGAGTGGGATTTCTGGGTTGTATGGTAGTTCTATTTCTAACTGTTTAAGAAAACACTAGATAGATTTCCAAAGTGGTTGTACCATTTGACATTCTATAAGAGTTCCAATCTCTCCGCAGCCTCTCCAACATTTATTATTTTGTGTTTTTTGGATTAATGCCAGCCTTGTTGGAGTGAGATGGAATCTCATCGTAGTTTTAATTTGCATTCCTCTAATGGCTAACGATCGAAAGAGCATTTTCTCATGTATCTGCTAGCTGCCTGAATATCTTCTTTAGTGAAGTGCGTGTTCATATCCTTTGCCCACTTTTTGATTGGGTTGTTTGTCTTTTTGTGGTTGAGTTTTAACAGAATCATATACATTTTAGAGATCAGGCGCTGGTCGGAGATGTCATAACTGAAAATTCTTTCCCAGTCTGTAGGTGGTCTTTTTACTCTTTTGGTGAAGTCTTTAGATGAGCATAGGTGTTTGATTTTTAGGAGCTCCCAGTTATCTGGTTTCTCTTTGTCATTTTTAGTAATGTTTTGTATTCTGTTTATGCCTTGTATTAGGGCTCCTAAGGTTGTCCCTATTTTTTCTTCCATAATTTTTATCGTTTTAGTATTTAGGTCTTTGATCCACTTGGAGTTAGTTTTTGTGCATGGTGTGAGATAAGGGTCCTGTTTCAGTTTTTTGCGAATGGATATCCAGTTATGCCAGCACCATTTGTTAAAAAGACTATCTTTTCCCCAATTAACTGACACTGGGCCTTTGTCAAATATCAGCTGTTCATATGTGGATGGATTTCTATCTGGGTTCTCAATTCTGTTCCATTGGTCTATGTGCCTGTTGTTGTACCAGTACCAGGCTCTTTTGACTACTGTGGCTGTATAATAGGTTCTAAAATCAGGTAGAGTGAGGCCTCCCACTTTCTTCTTCTTTTTTCAGCAATGCTTTACTTATCCGAGGCTTCTTTCCCTTCCATATGAAGTTGGTGATTTGTTTCTCCATCACATTAAAAAATGTCATTGGAATTTGGATCAGAAGTGCATTGTATGTATAGATGGCTTTTGGTAGAATAGACATTTTTACTATGTTAAGTCTTCCTATCCATGAGCAAGATATGTTTTTCCACTTATGTAGGTCCTTTTTAGTTTCTTGCACTAGTACTTTGTAGTTTTCTTTGTATAGGTCTTTTACATCTTTGGTAAGATTTATTCCTAAGTATTTTATCTTCTTGAGGGCTACTGCGAATGGTATTGATTTGGTGATTTCCTCTTCGATGTTCTTTTTGTTGATGTAGAGGAATCCAAGTGATTTTTGTATGTTTATCTTATAACCTGAGACTCTGCCAAACTCTTCTATTAGTTTCAGTAGTTTTCTGGAGGATTCCTTACGGTTTTCTGTGTATAAGATCATGTCATCTGCAAATAGAGATAATTTTACTTCCTCCTTGCCAATCCGGATGCCCTTTATTTCTTTGTCTAGCCTAATTGCCCTGGCTAGGACCTCTAGCACAATGTTGAATAAGAGCGGTGATAAAGGGCATCCTTGTCTGGTTCCCGTTCTCAAGGGAAATGCTTTCAGGCTCTCTCCATTTAGAGTGATGCTGGCTGTTGGCTTTGTATAGATGCCCTTTATTATGTTGCGAAATTTTCCTATGTTGATTTCTTTTCCCTAATTTTTCTGTTACTGATTTCCACTTTTATGGCTTTATAGTCTGAGAAGATGCTTTGTAATATTTCAATGTTTTGGATTCTGCAAAGGTTTGTTTTATGACCTAATATGTGGTCTATTCTGGAGAATGTTCCATGTGTGCTAGAAAAAAAAAGTATACTGTGCAGCAGTCGGGTGGAGTGTTCCGTATAAGTCAATGAGGTCAAGTTGGTTGATTGTAGCCATTAGGTCTTCGGCGTCCCTATTGAGCTTCTTACTGGATGTCCTGTCCTTCTCCGAAAGTGGTGTGTTGAAGTCTCCTACTATAATTGCAGAGGTGTCTATCTCACTTTTCAGTTCTGTTAAAGTTTGTTTTAAGTATCTTGCAGCCCTGTCATTGGGTGCATAAATATTTAATATGGTTATATCTTCCTGGTTAATTGTCCCTTTAATCATTATGTAGTGTCCTTCTTTATCCTTTGTGGTGGATTTAACTTTAAAGTCTATTTTGTCAGAAATTAATATTGCTACTCCTGCTCTTCTTTGCTTATTGTTTGCTTGATATTTTTTTTCCATCCTTTGAGTTTTAGTTTGTTTGTGTCTCTAAGTCTAAGGTGTGTCTCTTGTAGGCAGCATATAGACGGATCGTGTTTCTTTATCCAGTCTGAGACTCTCTGTCTCTTTATTGGTGCATTTAGTCCATTTACATTCAGCGTAATTATAGATAAGTATGTGTTTAGTGCTGTCATTTTGATGCCTTTTTCTGTGTGTTGTTGACAATTTCATTTTTCCACTTACTTTTTTGTGCTGAGACGTTTTTCTTTGTAAATTGTGTGTTCCTCATTTTCATAGTATTTGACTTTATGTTTGCTGAGTCGTTATGTTTTTCTTGGTTTTTATTTTGAGTTATGGAGTTGTTATACCTCTTTGTGGTTACCTTAATATTCACCCCTATTTTTCTAAGTAAAAACCTAACTTGTATTGTCCTATATCGCCTTGTATCCCTCTCCATATGGCAGTTCTATGCCACCTGTATTTAGTCCCTCTTTTTGATTATTGTGATCTTTTACATATTGACTTCAATGGTCCCTGTTTTGAGTGTTTTTTTCTTTTTAAAATTAATCTTAATTTGTTTTTGTGATTTCCCTATTTGAGTTGGTATCAGAATGTTCTGTTCTGTGACCTTGTGTTGTGCTGGTATCTGATATTATTGATTTTCTGACCAATTTCCTTTAGTATTTCTTATAGCTTTGGTTTGGTTTTTGCAAATTCTCTAAGCTTGTGTTTATCTGTAAATGTTTTAATTTCCCCTTCGTATTTGAGAGAGAGTTTTGCTGGATATATGATCCTTGGCTGGCAGTTTTTCTCCTTCAGTGCTCTATATATGTCACCCTATTGCTTTCTTGACTGCGTGGTTTCTGCTGAATAGTCTGAATTTATTCTTATTGATTCTCCTTTGTAGGAGACCTTTCTTTTATCCCTGGCTGCTTTTAAAATTTTGTCTTTATCTTTGGTTTTGGCAAGTTTGATGATAATATGTCTTGGTGATTTTCTTTTTGGATCAATCTTAAATGGGGTTCGATGAGCATCTTGGATAGATATCCTTTCGTCTTTCATGATGTCAGGGAAGTTTTCTGCCAACAGATTTTCAACTATTCTGTCTGTGTTTTCTGTTATCCCTCCCTGTTCTGGGACTCCAATCACACGCAAGTTAGTCTTCTTGATAGAGTCCCACATGATTCTCAGGTTTTCCTCATTTTTTAAAATTCTTTTATCTGATTTTTTTTTTCAGCTATATTCCCTGGTCCTCCAGATTTCCCACTCTGCATTCCAATTGCTCGAGTCTGCTCCTCTGACTTCCTATTGCGTTGTGTAATTCTGTAATTTTATTGTTAAACTTTTGGATTCCTGAATGCTGTCTCTCTATGGATTCTTGCAACTTATTAATTTTTCCACTATGTTCTTGAATGATCTTTTTGAGTTCTTGAACTGCTTTATCAGTGTGTTCCTTGGCTTTTTCTGTAGATTGCCTTATTTCATTTCTGAGGTCATTCCTGATGTCTTGAAGCATTCTGTAAATTAGTTTTTTATATTCTGCATCTGGCAATTCCAGGATTGTATCTTCATTTCAGAAAGATTTTGATTCTTTAGTTTGGGGAATTGTAGAAGCAATCATAGTCTGCTTCTTTATGTGGTTTGATATCGACTGCTGTCTCCGAGCCATCACTAAGATATTATAATGATTTATTCTATAGTTGCTCACTGAGTCTTATCTTGTTTTGTTTTCTTTCAATATACGTAGATGGGCTACTAGATTGCGCTGTCTTTATTGTTGTAGCCCTTGACTCACTTATGTCCTATTATCAGCTGGTTTGGGCTGTTACCAGATATATAAGCCTGAGTCCATTCACTGTTCTTGAGTAGAATCTGATTTTGGGTCATCAAGTGTGTGGTGCAGACTGTCACCTATCCACCTAGAGAAGTAGTGGTGATAGTTTTGTGCAGCAGATTCTAGTAGCAGCAGGGGTTCGCACTCTAGGGGGGGAAGGATGCTGACAGGCTTCCGCCAGGTGCCAGTGAGGTAGGTGTGTCTCTATTCCTAAAGCACTTTGGTGGGTGGGCCCTGCAGCTGTACCTTAGGCCCCCAGTGCAAGTACCTCTACAGACTGGCAGGTGTCACCCCCCCAGAACGCTAAGGCAGGAGGCTAGGTGGTCTAGGGGGAGCTTCAGCCCTCAGTTCCCTGTTGTGGGTCAGTGAGGGCTCTGTTGAATACGCAGAGATATCAGACCTGGGAAACTTGTCTTTCCAGTAATCTGCTAAAACAACTACAGTCAGAACCCTATCAGAAATGCCTTTGCATTATAATAGCCACCTTGATCCCTGTAGGGATGAAAGCCCAAGACTATGGGTCACATATGCTTGACTGGAGCTGGTTCTGTGTTTTTAGTCCAATTAGGGAAGGATTTTTGGTCCCTGGGTTTTTTGTAGCTGCTTCTCTCAGGCCAGGAGAATGGGTTAGGAAAAGACCAAAAAAAAAAGGAATGAAAAACCACAGAGCAGTTCACTCTCTAGCTCAGGAAATTCCAATGTTAAGGAAGTCGCCTGGGAAGGGGAGGGGAGGGTTCAGATAAATAGGAGAGAGTAGCACCCCGGAATATAGACAAAGTTACTTATCTTGCTTGGGATGACTGTTTTATTTGAGATTCCCGAGGGGGGCGCATCGAGTGTGTGCACTGGCTGGGTAGAGATTGCCCCAAGGGTCAGGCCCGCGTCCCGTGCTCACGCTGTCTCAGAAGCCGTGGTTAGTTCCTCCACTCCCAGTCCAAAGCCCAATGCCAAGGTTCCCTGGCTGGGACGCCGCATTCCCGGCTCCAAAACGAGTCACTGCCTCCCGGTGACTTCTCCTCCTGTCAGCCACGTTGCTGCGCTGCCTGTGTGCAGTGGCTGGGCTTCCCCCAAGGTCAGTTCAGGGGGCTAGGGCTGCGCCCTCTCAGGATGCCATGCCCAGCTCCCCCGCCCCCAGTCCAAAGCCCGGCGCCAAGGTTTGCTGACTGGGACGCTGGCTCCAGGCTCCGAAAACAGTCGCTGCTTTCCTGTGGTTGTTCGTTCTCAGTCTCTGTCACTCAGGTCAAGTCTTTAGATCTGTTTTTGATGGTCAGGGTTCATAGATTGTCATGTATGTGATCTATTCACTTGTTTTTCCAAGTCTAAATTTTCTTTTTTTTTTGTTGCAAGAGGGATCCGAGGTAGCTTCTACCTAGTCAGCCATCTTGGCCCCGCCTCCAATATGATCTATTCTTGACAATATTGTTAGGAATTCATTTAGCTATTTTATCCTTTTATAGCCAGATCTATAGCCTATAGACAAATATTATGTATAAATGTAGCTAGATCTAGATAAATGCAGGCATTCGTTCCTTTAACATATATTTATTGAACATCTAGTATATACCAAACAGTATAAGAAAATGTTACAACACATTAAACTAAAGTTCATTTTATGACTCAAAGTTTTCCCAAAGTCCATCCAGCCTTTCCCCTAGTTATCCCAAAATGATGAAATTTAACTGCATTTTGCCTTCATATATGTTTCTGACTGTTACTATTTTATAATCCCTACCTTCACATTCCCTGATAGCCCATTAACACATAAAGATCCTATTTTCTAGTATTTCAGTAAAATCTTTTGGGCTATAGGGGAGAAAAAGAAGAACTATTATTCTCATCTTTGTCTGCGACTCTGCAGAAATGCTAATATCTCTGGATCACACTGAAGGGATAACTTAGTCAGTCATGTGTGTCTTTGAATTTCCCAGAAGATGACTGCTTCCTTTTTCTCAGTTTATGAAGCATTTCAAATAGACAGATGTGGAATTTGGCCTGAGAGAGATTTAAACTGAAGGCTTACAAGGAAGTAATAAAGTGCTTCAGAATAAATTCCTATAGTATTCATTCCTTATAAGGTAGCGAATTCTTCAGCTGGTCTTCTAGCTCTATTTTGGCAAAATATTTTTAAGAATGTTAACTGCCATTCAAGTCCCCAAGTAACTGAGCCAATGAAGAGCCAATCCAATAATTGTTGTGTTGTTAGGTGCTCTTGAGTCAGTTCAGACTCATAGCGATCCTATAGGACAGAGTAGAACTGCCCCGTAGGGTTTTCAGGGAGCAGCTGGTGGATTTGAACTGCTGACCTTTTGGTTAGCAGCAAAGCTCTTAACCACTACGCCACCAGGGCTCCATCCAGTGATAGTAGGCTACAATATTCAACTCAGAACTAGCGGAGCCAAAAGTAGAGTCATGCTAAGTCTTGGCTGTGTAGTGTCAACTTCATTATATGATATGATGCCAGTTACCCTGATGGCATCACTGGAACCACTGTCATTTTTTCCCCACTGCTTTGCACATTGTCACTCAGTTTGGCCAATAAGAAGTGGTCCTAAGGGGGGCAGAGAGGTCCTAGACCATTCTGTTCTACGTATAAAAAGACCAAGGCTTCATTGTAGAAAAAAGCAGCCAATCTTTGTGACAGTTGACTTACAACATTTATGTTTCTATGACTATCTTTGGATTTTTAAATGATCAATATTGTAAAGCATGATTCAGGTCGCACAAACGGTTAGTGCTGTCTTTTATGTTATCGCGTTTTTTAAAGTTATTTCTGTGTGCTCAACAAGAACCATTGGCTTTATAGGAGCCAGAAGCTAAATTACTAATATTTTCTAACACAGAGGGGGATTTTGACTCCCATGTGTTTGCAATTTTCCTACTAAAGGAAAAGTTGAAATACATCATTTTAATAAGGAGAACCCCATTCATTATAATAATTGAATCTGGGTTTTCCAAACCATCATTTCTGTGTTAATCTCTGTCAGTGCTTTTTTCTACATGTATTATAATTATTTTAACCTAAAAATGTCTCCACTCAATTTCTTTAGACTTCTGTCCATCCTTTCTGCCCTACATGGCTGGCCCATAGAGCAGAAGCCGTTGCTTTAATTCCAGTGAAGGTGGAGGGAGGAAATTTGGGATTTAAACAAACCTTACTGATGATGATGGTGATGATAACCCAGTGTAGCACTTTACAAAGCAGTCTCGCATCTTCGATGTATGTACAGGTAGTCTCTGACTTAGGACGGGGTTCTCTTCTGATGACTTTGTTGTAAGTCAGTTCTGACATAGTTGAATACCTCATTTTTTCTTTTAGTTTTTTTATTATTGCCTTTTATTATCAGTGTCTTTAAAAATCTGATCTTTATTTGTCTTTGGGGTTGGAAACATTACATATAAATCGACAAATCTGATAACATCAGAAAATTATATGCTGCAATGTTGTATGTAATACATATTACTAATGGTAGGATGCACCAAAAAAAACCAAAAAACTTGCGGTCGAGAGTGTGGTTCGTAGTAACTTGAACAAGTTGTAAGTCGGGGACTACCTGTGTATGTGTATGCAAGTAGCTAAACCTTAAGTTTATAAAAAAAATTACATTTTTTTCTATTCATCTTATCCTATAAGCTCTGCTTTATTAGTATTTCTGATTAACAGTTGAAGAAAATGAGTTGTCAAGAAATTGAGTTGCCCCAAATCTTAGAGTCATTAAGGAATGGAGCCAGAATTTCAAAGCCCAGGCCTCTTGACCGTAAAATAAATACCATGCTTTTCTAAATACAAGAAACTATCTCTTCCTCATGTAAAAACTGGGTATTGAAGATTTAGGCTATAAATATTCAGGGTCATATGTGAACTGCTTAAGTTAAATACAAAAAAATCAGATGTTTGGTATTTTGGAAGTAGGAAATCCTTGGAATAATCCTTCTAATTAACTGTTGATGATCGGATAACTTCAATGAAATAAAACTTTGATTTTTTTTTTCTTTGAGCATTCTTATAGTAGTGGTTTACAGAGTGGAGAATCTAGGATAAAAGTAATTGATGGTCATAGGCATTATTAGGTATGGCTATAAATTTTCCTTCCAAGAAGTATAAAAATAATTTTTTTCAAAGTAACTGCAGCCTACTTTTCCTGTACAGAAAAGTAACAGTTGTAAACTTTACTGTGACAACTTTTGAGCAAATTACTTTGATATATATGGCTAATGAATTAATATGATTAAGTTAATGAGAAACACAAGTGTTGCCAAACCCCACTAGTCCAACTGCAATGCTGCTTCACATTTGAAGTTCTTAGCTTCCTCCTGTGTTGAGAGGATTACCGATGCCTACATACTGTCATTGTGATAAATGATATATCCCACAGTGCCCTGCTTTCCATCTGGTTGGTCCCCAAACCATCCCCAAATGAGCGATCTCTTATACAAATCACATAGTCACAAGCCAAGTTTATTGAATTATAGAAAGACATGTTTTCCTCTCTAGGGCCCATCCCCCAACCCCTTTTCCCCCATCATACACGGCTTATTTGAAATTAAATGCACAATTCTTCAACTAGTACTTGTGTTACTCCTTCAATGTCTGCTCTTTATGCTGACTTGATTTTTTCCCAGGGGAGAAAGAGTATATTTAAATAGCACAATAAAATTTTAAATTGTACAATATGTCTGACAGATGATAAGCTGTCTTATCACTACTTTTTTTTATTTTGATGAAGTGGATGTCTGTTACTGAAATAATTTATTATACTAAAACATGTAATCAGGTTAATAAAAAAAATTCTATGTACTTATTAAACAAAATATACTAAGTATGAATTATCAAAGAACCCTACAGAGCAAAATGCATTTCCTATCATTTCCTGTTAAAGGAGTAAAGAATAATAAGGTTTAGTGTCTACAGGCATTGCCTGCATATTATGACTCAAAACAAGCAACAAAAATTGCCTTGATACCTAGTGTCTTAGTTATCTAGTGCTGCTATAACAGAAATACCACAAGTGGATGACTTTAACAAAGAGAAATTTATTCTCTCACAGTCTAGGTGGCTAGAAGTCGGAATATAGGGTACCAGCTCCAGGGGAAGGCTTTCTGTCTGTGTTGGCTCTGGGGGAAGGTCCTTGTCATCAATCTTCCCCTGGTCTATGAGCTTCTCAGTGCTGGGACCTTGGGTCCAAAAGATGTGCTGCTCCTGGCACTTCTTTCTTGGGGCTAATAAGGTCCCCCTGTCTCTCTGCTCACTTCTCTCTTTTATATATTAAAAGTGATTGATTTAAGACACAACCTAATCTTGTAGATTGAGTCCTGCTTCATTAACATAACTGTCACTAATCTTACCTACATCATAAACCCGCTACCGTTGAGTCGATATAGAGGTAGGATTTACAACACATAGGAAAATCACATCAGATGACAAAATGGTGGACAGTCACACAATACTGGGAATCATGGCCCAGCCAAGATGACACACATGTTTTTGGGGCACAATTCAATCCATGACACCTCGTTCCCACCTTTAAGGTATACTGCGCTTCTTTATTATAAACTAAAGGGTACCGAATAGAGATTAGTTACAGTGGTGCCGGTGAGAATGTATCCGATTTCCTTGCTCCCCTTTTTGGAACTATAAACTCTGGATCATGTTTCAAATTCATTTTCAGGTTATTTTCAATGTAGTCAAAATCTCAAGAGTTCTGAAAGTGATATAATTTTTATTGCATATTTGTACACATGTCCGAGTTGATGTAGACAATGCCCAAACATAGAGTTTAAAACATGTCCCCCCCCCCCGCCACCGCCCCAGAGTTCTCTCATTTAATCCTTTTAACGTACATTTGAATGTGCCAGGTGAGAATGTCTTTGTTTGTAACTTTGTCTATAAGATAAATTTGGGTTAGTAAATGAAATGGGATACTTACATGATCATTAGAAATAAAGATTAGAATTCACAGACCTCAAATATCAATACAGTAAGGGACAGTTAAACTCCAATTTAGTGTTCTCTTTCCTCTTAATCACCAACAATAATGATGTTTTCGTTTTCAGTAGTATTACTTGTATAACCCAAAGACCAATACAAAGGAACTATCTTTTTAATTATATTGAAGATCCTTTTCCCCTTTTCCTTTGCACCCTATGTGAAGGTACACGAAGTTAAACAACTTTAACCACCCAAAAAAAACAAACAAAACAAAAACCCAGTGCCCTCGAGTCGATTCCAACTCATAGCGACCCTATAGGATGGAGTATAACTGCCCCACACAGTTTCCAACTTTAATACAGAAAAAAACTAAATGGGACAATCAGGATAGTAATGAAATCTAAGTCAGGTTAAGAAAGAAGGGGTGTTATCATAAAAAAATGACCGATATTTGTTGAAAAAGTACAATTGGTAATAATCAATTAGTGGCTAGAGGGTCCTCATACACAGTAGTGTATGGCTGCCTATGTATCATTGGAGAAAGGCTGAGGAAGATCCTTACTGAAAATACATTCTTTTTAAAAGTTTCATTGGTGTACAATTGGCATAAAATAAACTACGTATTTACAGTGTGTGATTTGATAAGTTTTTACATATGTGCATACCTGTGAAACCCTCACCACTGTCAAGATAGTGAATGTATCCCCAAACTTTCCTAATTCCCCTTCCTTTGGTCCCTTCCCACTCCCAAGGCAACTATGATATGTTTTCTGTTACTATGGATTAGTTTGCATTTCCCGAAAATTTATGTAAAGGGAATAATAAGAGTATGCATTCTTTTTTGTCTGACCTCTTTCACTTATCATAATTATTTTGAGATTCATCAAAGTTGTTGTATTTACTAATAGTTCATTCTTTTTTTTTTTTTGCTGAGTAATATTCCATGTTATGGATATACCACAATTTGTTAATATATCTCCCTGATCTCCCTGTCGGTGGACATTTGAGTTGTTTCCAGCAGGGCTTCGAACTGGTTTTTTTCTGTTTGAAACTGTGCTGAGAGTTTACACTGCTAACAAGTTCCCAGGAAGATATGCACAAGAATCACCTGGGGATCCTGTTAAAGTATAGATTCTGACCACCCATGAGTAATCCTTTAATATCTTAGATAGTCCAAATTTATCTTGTTTAATTTAATGTTAGTTTTTTTTTTTAATTAGCAAGAAATATTAACTGAAATTTTCAGATAACTTCTCCTGATATATTGTGGCTTTCCAAAAATTAAACTAAAAAGTTAGCTGAAGATAAAAGACAAAACTTTCATAATATTTTCATTGTTCAAAATCCAAAATGGAAGCCTTTGCTTTAATAGTAGTCAAAAGGTTAGGCCTTCTCTAACACTATTCTGCCCCTCAAAATGATATTGTTGTTTGCTGTCAAGTTGATTCTGACTTATGGCGACTTCATGTGTGCAGAGTAAAACTGCTCCATAGGGTTTCCAAGGCTGTAACCTTTTGGAAGCAGATTGCCAGTCCTGTCTTCTGAGATACCTCTGGTGAGTTCAAAAGGCTAATCTTTTGGCTAGTAGTTGAGTGCATAACTGTTTGGGCCATCCAGGGACTACCCTTCCAGAATACAGATCTCTTAATAAAATTCTCTTGCTTGAAACTCTTTAGTGACTTTTTAATGACAGCAAAATAAATTTCAAATTTCTTACCATAGGAAAAGTGACTTACTTTCTGATTCTGCCTCCTCCTAATTTTTTTAATTCTTTTTTTAAACGGTAAACATTTACATAACACAACATTTTCCAATTCAACGTTTTTCAGGTGCGCAATTCAGTGACACCAGTTACATCACTCAGGTTGTACAACCATCACCAATATCCATTGTGAAATTTCTCATCACCATAAACAGAAACCCAATGTTTTCTAAACAGTGCTTCACCCTTTTCCTTTTCCTCCCACCTCAGGTAACCACTATTAAGTTTTGATCTTTATACATTGCCTATTTTAGGTAGTTCATATAAGTGGGATCATACAATATTTGTCCTTTTATGACTGACTTATTTCACTACTTAGCATGATGCTTTCAAGATTCATCCATGTTGTGGCATACACCAGGACTTCATTTCTCTTCATGACTGAGTATAGTCCATAGTATGTATATCCAAAAAACCAAACCAAACCCATTGCCATCGAGCTCATTCTGACTCATAGTGACCCTATAGGACAGAGTAGAACTGCTCCATACAGTTTCCAAGGAGCGCTTGGTGGATTTGAACTGCCGACCTTTTGGTTAGCAGCTGTAGCACTTAACCACCACGCCATCCATTTTGTTCAACCTGTTGATGAACACAGGTTCTGTCCAGCTTTTGGCTATTAGACTAGTGCTGCAATGAATATTGGTGGACATATGCTGGTTTGCATTGCTGCTTTCAAGGCTTTTGTGTATATACCTAGGAGTACAATTACTGGGTCATATGGTAGCTCTATGTTTAACTTTTTGAGGAACTGGCAAACCATTTTCCATAACGGCTTTACCATTTTGCATTCCCACCAGCAATGGACAAGGGTCCCAATTTTTTCACATCCTTGCCAACATTTGTGGTTTTCTGTTTTTCAGTCTCAGCCATTGTTGTTGTTCGGTGCCATCGAGTCAGTTCCAACTGAGAACAACCCCATATGACAGAGTGTAACTGCCTCATGGGGTTCCCTAGGCTGTAATCTTTATGGAAGCAGATCGCCAGAACTTTCTCCCACAGAGCCGCTGGGTGCGTGGGGGTGAATTGGTATCTCACTGTGGTTTTGATTTGCATCTTCGTACGGCAATGGGTTTCATGGTTAATGGGATCCATGGTTAAGAGCTTGGCTGCTGACCAAAAGGTAAGCAGTTCAAATCGACTCAACAGCAACAGGTATTTCACCGAGGAGGATATAAAAATGGTCAACAAATACATGAAAAGATGCTAAACTTCATTAGCCATTGTTGTTGTTATTAGGCGCTGTCGAGTTGGTTCTGACTCAAAGCGACCCTACAGGACAGAGTAAAACTGCCCCATATGATTTCCAAGGGGCAGCTGGTAGATTCAGACTGCTGACCTTTTGATTAGCAGCTGAGCTCTTAACCACTGGGCCATCAGGACAGTTCTACTCTGTCCTGTAGGGTTGCTAAGAGACAGAATTGACTCAACGGCAATGGGTTTGGTTTTTGGTTTTTTGCCTGGGTGAAATGTCTATTCATGTCCTTGCCCATTTTTCAATTGCGTTGTTTGTCTTTTTGTTAAGTTATAGGAGTTCTTTATATAGTCTGTATATTAAGCCCTTATCCAATATATATTTCCCAAAATTTTTCTCCCAGTGTGTAAGTTGTCTCTTCACTTTGTCAATAAAATTCTTTAATATACAATTTATCTATCTTTTCTTTTGTTGCTTGTGCTTTCAGTGTCATATCTGAGAATCTTTTGTTGAAGACTAGGTTCAGAATCATTTCCCCTACGTTTTCTTTTAAGAGTTTTATGGTTTTAGGTCATACATTTACATCTTTGATCCATATTAGTTAGTTTTCTTCTGTGCTATGAGATATAGGTCTAACTTCATTCTTTTGCATGTAGAAATCCGGTTGTCCATGCACCATTTATTAAAGAGACTATTCTTTCCCCATTTGATGGATTTAGTATCTTTGTTGAATATTAATTGACCAGAGATGTGTGTGCTTATCTCTGGACTCTCAATTCTATGCTATTGGCCTATATGTCTATGTAAAAATGGTCTGGAGATGGCATCTGACCTCCTTAACATCAGAAGGAGGAAAGAGAATGGAGATCAACAGCCCAAAGCTGATTCCTATGAGGTGGAAGTCAGATATGCCTCCTCTCTCCACCATCTTTACCAATTCTGACACCAGCTGTCCATCCCATGGCACTCTACTTATCTGCTGGGTTTGATAATTCATTACAGTGGCCACACAGGACTCACAGACAATACTTACGATTATCGGGTTTATTAGGGAAGCAACAGGTTACAGTTCAGTTTGTCAGGACAGCCTCTTTTCAGCTGTGCTCACAGCCACACCTCTCTCTGGCCCTAGGCCTCTGCCCTGCTCAGGTGAGTGTTAACATAGCTCTTTTAGCCCCTGCCAATAAGTCCCCAGAGGTACCCCAGACACTCAGTTTTCTCACTTTGTGGGCTGGGAAGCCTGCATGGCCTCCTGCTGATCTCTCCTTCCAGTGGCCTCCTGCTGATCTCTCCTTCTTCTGCCACAGCTTCTCGCTGTCTTCAGGGCTACAGTTCGCTCACTCTCTTAGTCTTCTGGTTCCAGGAGCTTCTCAGTACAGGGATCCCAGGTTCAAAGGAAGCAATGCCTACTCCTGGCTTGTTCTTCCTTGGTGGTGGTGGGATCATCCTCTTCCCGCCTCTGGGGTCACTCATTTCAAGCCCAGTGGGATGGCAAAACTGACCAGTCCCCTTGGTGGGCCACAATTAGCCTATTTGCACCCCCCCCAAAAAAAACCTCAAAACATTGTCATCAAGTCAATTCCGACTCACAGCGACCCTGTAGGAAAGAGTAGAACTGCCCCATAAAGTTTCCAAGGAAAGGCTAGTGGATTCAAACTGTCGACGTTTTCGTTAGCAACTACAGTGTTAACCACTGCACCACCAGGGGTGTCTCATCCAATCACTTGGGTGGGAATTACAAGACCTTGGTGAGAAAGGCCACGCAAAAGTGATCTATAGCACTGCAAGCCACCCCCTGGCTTTTTTCTAGCCATGGTTCTTTCACACTTGGGGGATAACTTCCCCCTCCCAATCATTTTACCATTCGAAAACAATCTTTAACAACTAATCCTTCAGTAGGGTAAGAGTCCTCAGGATGAGGTTACTCAGGTACCAACCATTCAGCCTGCTGCAGATGTCCATCTGATCTGGTCAGGTTCTCCAAAAGTCATCTCAGTTTACCCTTTCTGGTGTCTGATAATTTTTTTTAGTTGTGTTTTAAGTGAAAGTTTACAAATCAAGTCAATCTCTCATACAAAAACTTATATACACCTTGCTATGTACTCATAGTTGCTCTCGCCCTAATGAGACAGCATACGCCTCCTCTCCACCCTGCATTCCGCGTGTCCATTCAGCCAGCTTTGGTCCTCCTCTGCCTTTGCATCTTTCCTCGGGACAGGAGCTGCCCACATAGTCTCGTGTCTACTTGAGCCAAGAAACTCACTTCTCACCAGTATCTTTTTCTGTCTTATAGTCCAGTACAATCCCTGTCTGAAGAGTTGGCTTTGGGAATGGTTCCAGTCTTGGGCTAACAGAAAGTCTGGGGACCATGACCTCCAGGGTCCTTCTAGTCTCAGTCAGACCATAAATCTGGTCTTTTTATGAGAATTTGAGGTCTGCATCCCACTGCTCTCCTGCTCCGTCAGGGGTTCTCTGTTGTGTTCCCTGTCAGGGCAGTCATCGGTTGTAGCCAGGCACCATCTAGTTCTTCTGGTCTCAGGCTGATGTAGTCTCTGATTTATGTGGCCCTTTCTGTCTCTTGGGCTCATAATTACCTTGTGTAATTATGCATCTCAGATGGCCACTTGCTAGCGTTTGAGACCCCAGACGCCATTCACCAAAGTGGGATGCAGAATGTTTTCTTAATACATTTTGTTTTGCCAATTGACTTAGATGTCCCCTGAAACCATGGTCGCCAGACCCCCACCCCTGCTACTCTGGCCTTCGACGTGTCCGGTTGTATTCAGGAAACTTCTTTGCTTTTGGTTTAGTACAGTTGTGCTGACCTCTCCTGTATTGTGTGTTGTCTTTTCCTTCACCTAAAATAGTTCTTGTTTGAATATCCCTTTCCCTCCCTCCTTACCCTGTAACCATCAGAGAATACTTTCTTCTGTATTTTAACTATTTTTTGAGTTCTTATAATAGTGGTCTCATACAATATTTGTCCTTTTGTGACTAATTTCACTCAGCATAATGCCTTCCAGATTCCTTCATGTTATGAGATGTTTCACAGATTCATCATTGTTCTTTATCATTGCGTAGTATTTCATTGTGTGAATATACCATAATTTATTTATCCATTCATCTGCTGATGGGCATCTTGGTTGCTTCCATCTTTTTGCTATTGTAAACAGTACTGCAACTAACATGGGTGTCAGGGATTGAGTTGTGCCCCCCCAAAAATATGTATCAACTTGGGTTAGGCCATGATTCCCACTACTGTGCCGCTGTCCTCCATTTTGTGATTGTAATTTATGTTAAGAGGATTAGGGTGGGGTTGTAACACTACCCTTACTCAGGTGACCTCCCTGATCCAGTGTAAAGGGAGTTCCCCTGGGGTGCAGCCTGTAAGAAAGGGAACCAAGCAGAGAGTTGGGGACCTCATACCACCAAGAAAGCTGTGCATCCTTTGGACCCGGAGTTCCTGCACAAAGAAACTCCTAGTCTGGGGGAAGATTGATGAGAAGGCCAACAGAGAGAGAAAGCCTTCCCCTGGAGCTGACACCCTGAATTTAGACTTTTAGCTTACTTTACTGTGAAGAAATAAACTCTTTGTTAAAGCCATCCAATTGTGGTATTTCTGTTATAACAGCACTAGATGACTAACACAGTGGGTGCGCATATACCTGTTTATATGAAGGCTGTTATTTCTCTAGGATATATTCCAAGGAGTGGGATTGCTGGATTGTACGGTAGTTCCATTTCTAGGTTTTAAAGGAAGTGCCAAATCAATTTCCAAAGTGGTTGTACGTTCTTCCCAGCAGTGTATAAGTGTTCCAGTCTCTCCGCAACCTCTCCAAAATTTATTATTTTGTTTTTTGAATTAATGCCAGCCTTGTTGGAGTGAGGTGGTATCTCGTTGTACTTTTAATTTGTACTTTCCTAATGGCTGATTGTGAGCATTTCCTCATGTATCTGTTAGCTGCCTGCATGTCTTCTTTGGTGAAGTGCCTGTTCATATCCTTTCCCCATTTTTAAAATGGGTTATTTGTCTTTTTGTTGTTGAGTTTTTGCAGTAACCCGTAGATTTTAGATATCAGACTCTGATCAGAATTGTCATAGCTAAAAATTTTTTTCCCAGTCTGTAGGTAATCTTTTTACTCTTTTGATAAAGTCTGGATGAGCATTAAGTGTTTAATTTTTAGGAGTTCCCAATTATCTAGTTTCTCTTCTGATGTTTGTGCAATGTTAATGTTTCGTATACTGTTTATGCCATGTATTAGGGCTCCTAGTGTTGTACATATGTTTTCTTCTATGCTGTTTATCATTGTATATTTTATATTTACGTCTTTGATCCATTTTGAGATAGTTCTTGTGCATGGTGT
This sequence comes from Loxodonta africana, assembly GCF_030014295.1. Taxonomy (NCBI): domain Eukaryota; kingdom Metazoa; phylum Chordata; class Mammalia; order Proboscidea; family Elephantidae; genus Loxodonta; species Loxodonta africana. The sequence continues at coordinate 100,101,844 of NC_087369.1, forward strand.
GAGGTATGAGTCTTGCTTCATTTTTTTGCAGATGGATATCCAGTTATGCCAGCACCATTTGTTAAAGAGTCTGTCACTTCCCCCATTTAACAGACTTTGGGCCTTTGTCAAATATCAGCTGCTCATTGGTGGATGGATTTATGTCTGGATTCTCAGTTCTGTTCCATTGGTCTATGCATCTGTTGTCATACCAGTACCAGGCTGTTTTGACTACTGTGACGGTATAATATGTTCTAATATCAGGTAGTGTTTGAGGTCTACCACTTTGTTCTTCTTTTTCACTAATGTTTTACTTATCCGGGGCCTCTCTCTCTTCCTTATGAAGTTAGTGATTTCTTTTTCCATCTCATTAAAAAATGTCATTGCAATTTGGATCGGAATTGCAATGAATCTATAGATCGCTTTTGGTAGAATAGACATTTTTACAATGTTAAGCCTTCCTATCCATGAGCAAGGTGTTTTTCCACTTATGTAGGTCTCTTTTGGTTTCTTGTAGTAGTGTCTTGTAGTTTTCTTTGTATACGTCTTTTACGTCTCTGGTTAGATTTATTCCCAAGTATTTTATCTTCTTGCAGGCTATTGTTAATGGAATTGATTTGGCAATTTCCTCTTTGATGTTCTCTTTGTTGGTGTAGAGGAATCCAACTGATTCTTGTATGTTTGCCTTGTATCCTGATATTCTGCAATTTTTAAATTGCCTGTGCCTATCAAATCAGTGTGGCACTTAAGTGCGCTCATGAGAAACCTTTACTTGGATCAACAGGCAGTAGTTCAGACAGAACGAGGGGATAATGATTGGTTTAAAATCAGGAAAGGTGTGCGTCTGGGTTGTATCCTTTCACCATACCTTCTATTAGTTTCAGTAGTTTTCTTGAGGATTCTTTAGGGTTTTCTATGTATAAGATCATGTCATCTACAAATGACTTTACTTCTTCCTTACCAATTTGGTGCCCTTTATTTCTTTATCTAGCCTAATTGCTCTGGCTAGAACCTCCAGCACAATGTTGAATAAGAGTGGTGATAAAGGGCATCCTTGTCTGATTCCTGTTCTCGAAGGGAATGTTTTCAGACTCTCTCCATTTAGGATGATGTTGGCTGTTGACTTTTTATAAATGTCCTTTGTTATGTTGAGGAATTTCCCTTCTATTCCTGTTTTGCTGAGAGTTTTTATCATGAATGGTGTTGCACTTTGTCAAATGCTTTTTCTGTATCAATTGATAAGGTCATGTGGTTTTTCTCTTTTGTTTTATTTATGTGATGGATTACATTGTTATTGTAATGTTGAACCATACCTGCATACCTGGTAGGATTCCACTTGATCATGGTGAATTATTTTTTTTGGTATGTTGTTGAATTCTATTGGCTAGAATTTTTTTGAGGATTTTTGCATCTAAGTTCATCATGGATATAGGCCTGTAATTTTTTTTGCATGTGGTGTATTTACCTGGTTTTGGTATCAGGGATGTGCTGGCTTTGTTTGATAAAATTTAACTGAGGGAAGATTATTCCCTTACTCTGAGCCTCACTCAAGATATCAGCATAGCAAAACCATTGAGGGGCTTTAGGTTTGGCCACTGCACTTGAGTCCCGCTGTGCCTCCACCTTAGTCCACTCATTCTCAGTTACAGCCTCTACAACCACAGTTTTTAGAATCACAACTAACCCTGTTTTCTATAATCCTAACGTCTTCCCCCATGCTTTCTTCCCCAGACCCATCAGGAAAAGAGGAATCCATTCAATGGGGATCTTCCCTTGTCCCACTCATTCTGAATATAAGCACACCCGTGAAAGCATGTGAACTAGCCTCTTCATGCTTTAATCTGACCCCTGTTTTATATAACCAATTTTTAAATTGCCTGTGCCTATCAAATCAGTGTGACACTTAAATGTGTTCATGAGAAACCTTTACATAGAACAAGAGGCAGTAGTTCGGACAGAACAAGGGGATACTGATTGGTTTAAAGTCAGGAAAGGTGTGCGTCTGGGTTGTATCCTGTCACCATACCTATTCAATCTGTATGCTGAGCAAATAATCCAAGAAGCTGGACTACATGAAGAACGGGGCATCAGAATTGGAGGAAGATTCATTAACAACCTGAGTTATGCAGATGATAGAACCTTGCTTGCTGAAAGTGAAAAGGACTTGAAGCACTTACTAATGAAGATCAGAGACCACAGCCTTCAGTATGGCTTGCACTTCAACATAAAGAAAACACAAATCCTCACAACTGGACCAATAAGCAACATCATGATAAAAGGAGAAAAGATCGACATTGTCAAGGATTTCATTTTACTTGGATCCATGATCAACAGCCATGGAAGCAGCAGTCAAGAAATCAAATGTCACATTGCATTGGGTAAATCTGCTGCAAAGGACCTCTTTAAAGTGTTGAAAAACAAAGATGTCACCTTGAAGACTAAGGTGCACCTGACCCAAGCCATGGTATTTTCAATTGCATCATATGCATGTGCAAGCTGGAGAATGAATAAGGAAGACCGAAGAAGAATTGACGCCTTTGAATTGTGGTGTTGGCAAAGAATATTGAACATACCATGGACTGCCAAAAGAACGAACAAATCTGTCTTGGAAGAAGTACAACCAGAATGCTCCTTAGAAGCAAGGGTGGGGAGAGTCCATCTTTCATACTTTGGACATATCGTCAGGAGGGATCATACCTGGAGAAGGACATCATGCTTGGCAGAGTACAGGGTCAGCGGAAAAGAGGAAGACCCTCAACGAGGTGGATTGACACAGTGGCTGTAACAATGAGCTCAAGCATAACAATGATTGTAAGGATGGCACAGGACTGGGCATCATTTAGTTCTGTTGTGCATGGGGTTGCCATGAGTCGGAACCGACTCAACGGCACCTAACAACAACAACATCAAATCAGTACTCTGAGGAGACAAGCTTTTCCCTTTATTTTGAAGAATCCTTTGTTTCACTTAGAACTTTGAGCATTTGCATCCATAAGCAAAGTTCAGTCCAGAACCAACCATTGAATGGAGCAATCTACATCTGGGTCATGGTGTCAAACATCTTTCTCTTCATTCAGTCAGGTTCTGGTAATCTCATCCCTGGCCATCTAAGCTAGGTCACAATGGGTTGTAGTCTTAGGCTTGAGAGTTCACACACAGCTTCTGGTACTTCAGATGGTCCCTTCACGCTTTCTCATCCCTAGCCCCCTTGGGCTAGGTCTATGGGTTCCACCTGTAAACTTCAGGAGTCCACACAACTCCTTTTACTTCTGACCAGCCAGCCCTTCCTCTTTCTCTCTCATCCCTAGGCCCCTGTGGGCTAGGTCCAAGGGTGACAATGGAGCACATCCAAACTCAGCCCATCTCTTCATTGCTACACTTCCCCCACTTCCACTCATGAGTAGACCCAAATGGTTATCATAAGTGAGCAGACCAAGCTGTCTACCCATTGGTTTCCTTTGACTTCCAGTCCTAGAAGGGGGTTCCTTCTGATTGGCACTGACTTTTCCTGGCTCAGTGCATCCAACAGTAAACCCCTTGCTTGAAATTCAAAAGGCCAGTCATTTTTTCTTTTCCTGTAGCTCCTTTCTTCAAATGCAAATCTTCTGTTCTCTCAGGAGTTCTAGGTGATTTTGCATGTCTTTTCAAATACAAAATTCCTGGGTGGGTTCAAGTTTTCAACCTAAGGCCCCCACTCTATACACAGGGCTACTGTATTCAAACTACCTGTGTTTCCCTTGTGCAAATCCTAGTTCCCCTTTTAGCAGATCCAGTCAAGTATTGGCTGAAAGCTGAGTTATATGCTGTCTGTAATTTATAGTACCCAGTATTCATTTCTGCCATACATTTAAGTCTGCTTTAGAACACTAGGTAGCAGAAACATTCAATATCCATAGTACATTCAAATAAACACTTAAACCTTTTTAAAACATTTCAGTTGCATCTTCTCTTCTCCACCCCTTAACTATCTTCCCATTCATATGCATATGGCCTTGGGCCTCTGGCTGAGTGAAACTAGTGACCCTGGCCCCCTATCAATCATCTTCTCTAACCAGACTCTATTTTTGCTCCAGGCCACTCCAGATGCAGTTTTCTCCCCTCAACCACCAAAGTAACCATCTAAGAATCAAATGTTTCACTTCCCAAGCCCCTTCCTTCTTTCTCTTACAAAGTTCCATGTGTCTATGAGTCTGGAGTCATTACAAAGGATCCCACTTCTGACACCAACTGTGTAAATGGCATGGGGTAGCTAGCATCTGACCTCCTCTAGCTTCAGAAGTGGGAAGGAGAACCAAGGTCGACAGCCCAAGGCTGAGTCCTATGAGGAGGAGGTCAGACATGCTTCCTGTCTCTGCCATATTTATCGATTCTGATACCAACTGTCCCTCCCATGGCATTCGCTACTTCTCTATTGGATTCAATAATTCATTGCAATGGCCACACAAATCTCACAGACAGTATTCACAGTCTATTATTAGAACATTACCAGACTGTTTTGATTACTGTAGATTTATAATGTGTTTTGAGATCAGGAAGTGTGAGTCCTCCTACTCTGTTCTTTTTCAAGATTGCTTTGGCTATTTGGAGCCCTCTACAGTTCCATATAAGTTTAAGCATTGACTTTTCACAATTCTTTACTCAAATACTACGTACAATATAGCCCTGTTAAACTTCTCTCTGTTCTCTGAATACCCCATGTTATTTCACACCTCCATAACTTTGTGCATGCTCTTTCTTTCCATTTGCTCTTTTGATGAAGGTGAGCAAAAACTTATTGTTGTTACAGAATCTCTTTCCACAGGAGAATTTATGAATGAACATAGCAGAGTGTTAATTATATACAATCACTTTCATGCTTTTTAAAATAAGAAGACTTGAATAGTGGGACTGTTTATGTCAATTTACTAGGAGTATCAAGTTGTTTCAACAAAATTGTTTAATGAATAATTATTGAGTACCCACTACATCTCTGACTCTTACAAGTCATTTGGTGTTATTAATTGAGTGTCATTTTAAGGGTTTGATTCTAGAATTGCAGGATCAACGGGGGCAGATAAAGCATATGTGATCTGTGGCATGTCAAATATATGCAAAAATAAAGAACTTCTATAATGGCATCTCCATTAATTTGGTTACTTGAAAAAGGCACTGTCAAGACAACTTGAGACTGTTAAAAATGCCCTGGAACACTCTTTCATCTGCTAAAAAATTCCCTGCAACCTGATTACTTCCTATTTTTAATTTATTAATTTGAATCCTCAGTCACTTGTCTTTGCGGTATCTCATGATAGAGTTGGGGAGAGCAGCTGAGAGGCAAATAGAAACCAAAGATGATGGGAGGGACTGTGTTCCAAGTTGAAGCTTCACCGTAGTGTGGCCATAGTTGTCTGGGGTCATAGGGAGGGCAGACATTAATTGATCTTTTGTATTTGTTTATTTAGGTTTTGTGAAATGGTTCTGTCCACAGGAAAGAAAGTTGAAAAATAATTTCTGAATTTTATTACTTGCATTTGGTGTAGTTAGATGATATACGAATAGACAAGGAATTGGCAAATTCTCTGCAAGAGACATCATTTCTCATTCATTAACATTCTTCTGTATCAATTAAACAAAAATAAAAGCTACTGTATTTTTACACAAATAATATGTGCTTTCAGTGTTTGTTTGCTAACTGTGCCCTCCCCCCAAGAAGTATTTTCCTAAGTGCCACTATGCCAATTTTTTTACATGTTGCTGTAAAAAATTAGCATAGAGCATTTACCAAAATACCTCACAAGAGGAGGGTGTAGTTGGTGCATTATTTATGTAAAAATACGGTATATGCATTGAAGCTTGTACTTCCCAACAGTTTGAGATCTAGCCCTACTCGTCTGAACATATTCAGCTTGAGCTAAATCATGCACTTCCAAAACCAAACCTGCTACCACTGAGTCAATTCAGACTCGTAGTGACCGTACAGGACAGAGTAGAACAGTGCTATAAGGTTTCCAAGGCTGTAATCTTTCTGGAAGCAGACTGCCACATCTTTCCCCCACAGAGTGGCTGGTGGGTTTGAATTGCTGTGCTGATCTTTTGGTTAGCAACCAAGCACTTAACCACTGTGTAACCAAGGCTTCAATCATGCACTAGACTATATTTATCCCTCTTTCTAGGCCCAGAAGTACTCATCCTTTTTTCTATGGCCGAACTTCCAAGAATGAGCTAACGCTCTATTTCATGTAGCCCCCAACTTTACTAAAAGGCTTTCTCTGTTTTTTAGTGTTTATTCTCCTTTTTTTTATGCTTCTTCAGTATTTGTGCCTCTTTCTTCTTGAAAACCTTGTATGCTCTTTGTTTATGATTGTATGCTGTCCTAGTTTTTCTCTTAATCTGTCCCATTTGCTGTTTACTTCCTTCTTTTACCTTTTAAATGTCCTTTCAAGGAAGTTAATAATCACCATGTTAGTTTAAATTGATCTTTTTTTTTAAATAATTAAGCTTAAATTTTCAGTTTGTCCTATCAAATTTTTATTGATCCTCACCTAAATGTAAAACTAAGCAATTCAGTTATCTGCTTACATTGCACATGTTTATGATTTTCCCGTCACACAGAGATTTCTTCAGAAAAATCAAAGCAACAAGGACAGCAAATATATACATATTTTTCAGTTATTTGTGATAACCCAAACAATATGTAATTAAATGTTATTTGTATATCTATTTGGCAAGAATTGTTTTAATTTTATGTTTTTTGAGGAGATAAGGGTGGAAGTAGTAAATTCATCTTTGTAATGTCTCATTTATACAACCAATTCATGTAGCATTTAATCAGTGTCTGTTATGTGCCTAGAACTGAGGATTCAAAGTTAAGTATGTATGACATGGTCCCTGCATTCAAAGAACTCTTCTTCTGGATTGGGAGGATATCCTAATAAATAAACAATTTTGAAATAATTTTGTCTTTTTGCATATGAATGGTGAACCAAAAAAAACAAAAAAACCATTGCCATCGAGTTGATTCTGACTTGTAGCGACCCTATAGGACAGAATAGAACTGTCCCATAGGGTTTCCAAGGATCGCCTGGTGGATTTGAACTGCCAACCTTTTGGTTAGCAGCTGTAGCACTTAACCACTATGCCACCAGGGCCCCATAAAGGACAGACTGAGAATGCTTCAGACCAAAGGAATAATCATGAGGTTGAAATCTTTGAAGGAGTAGAGAACCAAGGATTTTATTATAGGAAGAAGGCAGGGAACACTCTGAGTGTATAATTATTGTGCAGGCAAAAAGGTGAGCTGCCTTCCAAAAGAAAGATATCGTCTTCATTGTAGGCCTGAGTCATATTGAGGGCAGCTCCAGAAAGAACATCTTGAAGGTATCACCTTGCCATTTTCATTCACTAATAAATTGAAACTATTTTGTTGTTGACGATGATGATTACTCTTTTAAGTATGCATATCACTTTAGAGATTTTAAAGAGCTTTGTTGAAGATTACTGCATTTAATCCTTCAAGGTAGACAAAGTGAGGTATTCACCTTAACATTTTTGCTGATGAAGAAAATGAGGACCAGAGCAGTTAAATGATTTGCTCAAAAACACACAGCTAAAAACCAGTAGAATCAAAATAGTAATGCAACTTTTTGACTCCATGTTTAGGACTTTTACAATTGCTGAAAGATGAAACACTGCTGTTTTGAGAATTGAGTGAATGCATTTAAATGTGAGGCACAAGAATATTATACAGCTAGCTATATGACTCTAAGAACATTACATTCTCCTTTTTATATCTGACTTTCTTCATCTGGAAAACCAGGATAATAATAACATTGACCTCATACATTTGTGGTAAGGTTGTAATGATATGCATGTAAATAACTTTGAATGATATCTGGCACATTATTATTATTATTCTTTGGGAAATCTGACTTAAAATAGTGTGGGCGTTACATAAAGATTGTATATTACAATGGACCCATGTGAAGGGAGTTTTTTTTTCCCATCTAAACCTGAATTTGGGTTTAAAAAAAAATGAAACTAGTTTATTTCAAAAGTTAATAATAGCAAAATTATGTTCATGAAGCAGTGTCATTTTTCTTAACTTAAAAATAGCCTCAAAAGATTTTTTTAAATTATGATAAAATAATAAAAAAAATCTATGTTCGAACGTAATATTATTTGATTTTTTCCTGGGAATTTTAGGGACTGCATTCAGTTCATCTTTCTTTTTTTTTCTGTTCTCGGGTAATTACTGCCTGGCAATTTGCAGATAGTCCTAAATACCTCACAGTTAACCTCTTTCTACATTTGAGGAAAATCAGGAGCTGTCAGTGCATGTAGATATTCAGCCGTCTACACTGGACTCATCTGAAATACAACAACAGGAAAACTGCAAAACTGACAAACAGGGTGTTAAATGTGAAGACCCTGCAGGAAGAGGCTACAACTATCATGCAAAGAAAATAGGTATCACATAGCCCCCGTGTGAGGCATTACCAGCTTCAGATGCATCTCTACAACCCCATTTGTATGCATAAGAAGTAGTCCAATCAGCCGAGCCGTTGTCAAATATGAAGAACGACAATATTTGTCCTGATCTCTTCTGCTGGCACATTCAGTAGAGTCACATCTTCTGGTGAATATCCAAACTGTGGTTGCTGATCTGAAAATTAAATTGCCGGACTGATAGCTGTTCCTCAGTTTGAACATGGCAAGAGTCATTTTCTTGTGGAGTTGAACTGATTCACTTAGTCTCAAAATTATAAACTCCAAATTAGGTAAATATTTGCTTTATGTTGTAATTTTTAGTGTTATTATCACTATAATTTGTTGCCACACTGACAGGCTGTGAAAAAGATGTGGGTCTTCACTACATAAAAATACAATAAATTAACAAAAGCTACAGTGCTAGAGAAGTAATAGTCCATATGTTTATGAATGTTGATGGGATGCCTGGTTGGCGTCCAGGAATGTTAGTACTAAACAAAGTTTCCATCCAATAATGAATATCATCTCTCACTTTTTGTCCTTATGAGCTGAGGGACTAAAATATTCATGACCAAATGCTTACCTGTGAAAAAGCCGTGTGTTGCAAAAATGTGGGTGTTCATATAATGATTACAGTGTTTGGTTAAACCTATAAATCAGAAACACATTCGTGTGCAAAGTAGATTTCCTTTCTTGCTTTAAAATCAATGTTAGACTGAAGACATATCAGGTTCTCATTCTTATTGTATTGAATTTTCAAAACACAGGAGGGTATGTAATTGTTACTTGATGGTTTTAGAATATGTGCTCCATAACACAGTGTCAGCCTCTGTCATAGTGCTTCTTTACTTCTATCCTTAATAATAGTTGTTTTTCTCCCACTCCAGCTTATAGGCTCATTGTGGTTCGAGTTTGTATTTTATTCCCTCCTACACCTCCTCCCCACAGCGTCTAGCTCAGTGTATTGCCTTTAATAGATGCTGAGTATGATCTCATTAAACTGAAATATATATATAAATATATGTGATTAAAGAGGCCTGACACAAATAGGAGCTAAAACTTGGTCACCTATTGACTCTGATAGAAAGAGAACCTAGGCCTCCTTGGGATAACATTTGTGCATTCTAGTTTGATAGTTGGAGGAAGGGAATGTCTCATTTTAGCCTAAGGATAATTATAAGTGGGGCAAATAGATCAATAATACTAAATTCATGTGAAATTATATTTGGAGCCCTAGTAGTGCAGTGGCTAAGAAATTATATTTAGGAAAAAAAAAGACAGCATTTACTGAACACTCTGTATGCCAGGTACTGTAGTAGGTATACATGATCTCATTTAATCTTCACAGCAGCCATATAACATAGGCACTTTATTATTCCCATTTTACAGATGAAAGCAGTTGTGTCATGGGAGTGGGAGGGAGTGAAGTGACTTTTCCAAGGATCAATCCACCATTAAATCTTACGTCTAACACTTCAACCTAGGAGGCCTGACTCTAGAGCCTGTATTCTTAACCCTCATATGGTTTAAAAAAATAATTTTTTTGAGGGTTAGATAGATACCAGTTGCTGTTGAGTGAATTCTGACTCATGGCAACCGCATGTGTGTCAGAGTAGAGCTATGCTCCATAGAGTTTTCGATGGTGATTTTTTTGGAAGTAGGTCTCCAGACCTTTCTTCCAAGGTGACTCTGGGTGGACTGGAACCTCCAACCTTTTGGTTAGCAGCTGAGGGCATTAACTGTTTGCACTACCCGGGAACTTTTGAGGATTAAAACCCAAAACCAAACCCATTGCTGTTGAGTCGATTCTGACTCATAGTGACCCATAGGACAGACTAGAACTGCTCCATTGGGTTTCCAAGGCTGTAAATCTTTACAGAGGCAGATTGCCACATCTTTCTCCCCAAAGCAGTTGATGAGTTCGAACCATCGACCTTTTGATTAGCAGCCGAGCACTTAACCACTGTGCCATTAGGGATAATTAATACATATCTGAAGAATTTGGAAGTATTTACATTTTGGAATAAAATATTCATCTCCAGCCAATACTTGTCCATTTTTTTCACTTTAAATAATTTGTTCTTTGCAGAGACAGTGTTGTATAGATATACGATACTCTTTTTGTTTGCTTTTCTACCAGACAGGTAAGGATAGAAAAAGGAAATGAAGTTCCTTGGAGCAAGAATAAGTTTATCTTGGCATTTCAATCACCCTTCCACTTAATAAGATGGGTAATCCAGAATTTTAAATAATCCCTTCAGTCTTGAAAACACAACTAAGGGCAAAGATTCTAAAGTGATTTAAAGCCTATATTCTTTGTTTTTGTAATTTTTTGGCAGACATCAAAATTTTCTTCCAACTTTCAGTCTATTCTGGGAAGTTAGATACATAATACTACCACCATTTGTATTTCTAGACTTTAAATTAGGAAAAAGAAACTATTAAGAACAGATCGTACTACATAATATTTTATATAAAGCTGAGGAATACAAATATGAGCAGATTAAAAAGTGAACCCTAAAAGGAAAGAATAACTTCAAGAAATGAAAGATATGATAATATTTCTTAGATCTTAGCATGTTGAGTTTTTCTACACTGTCTTATTAATTTAGGCAAGATCACCTTTTTATCTCATTAATATTGATGGTTTGCAAGGTTGTGTACTTTAGATGGTTTGCAAGGTTGTATACTTTATTCCTAAGAGAGAAAAAATGGATGAATCATATCACAGAATATGAAATAAAACATAATCTGAATTAGTGGTAATTTAGATAGATTTCAATAGTATTTGTTATTTTTTAATTACTTTTACAGCAGGTTTTCTCTTAGAATGGCTCAATTAATGTGGAGAATTTTTTAATTCATGTGCAGATTGATTGGTTATGCCTTTCAAGTGAACTTTTTTCCAAATTCTACCAGCAGGTGGATTCAATTTAAGGCAGTCAGTGTCCAGTGTTTGGCTTGCTGAGCTTCTCTCCTTGCATCTGAGACCTCCCTAACACCTCTCTTTCAAATTGTAAATGATGGGACAGATGCCTCTTTGCTACTGTTTGCAAATATCTCCATTTTTTTTCCACCTGTGGGTTATAAACCAATTGAACAGTGCCCAACTTTTACTTTTCTTAATATTTAGCATGGCAAGACTTGTTTGACTTTTCCCTCTCTTGTCCTGGTTGTATCATCTTAATGCTCTAATCTCCTCTACCTGGATCAGTTTAATCTCTAGAGTGTAGACAAATTTGGGCCATGTGACTGTGGATTAGATATACTTGCTTTCAGTGTAGGAGAAAAAGTAATGTAAAATTCTCCAGCGCCCCAATTAAATTGTTTTGCCTGCTGTCTCTACATCAGAGAGAATCCCCATTATGTAAAAGAAAGTAGTCATCTTGAAGCAAATGTATATGCATTTAATAAAACTTTATTGAATACCTACAATGTGCATGCAGTTAAGAAGACCATAAGAGCTTCCTTAAGGATGGAGTTTATCATTTCACCAATTAGTGAGAATGTCTGTTATGTATTGGTAAGGGGCACCCAATGGAAATCAATTTTGCAAAGATGACCTTTTATGAGTCAAAGTTTAGGTTTATAAGTTGTTTTTCCTTGTTGAAGATCATTTCAAACTTGTCATTGATGTCTTCCTCTGTGGTGGGGTTGTGCCATTTCAGTCACCTTTTAGAAGAAATTACACACACACACAGACACACACACTCTCTCTCTACAGCCTCTTACAGTGGAAGACATTATTGAAATAATTCAATTTTGAGGGATACATGACATCACTTTTGTACTTATCTTGGACTGAGTTTAAATATATATTTTAAAATCTATTAGTAAAGGAAGAAAATATACCAGTAGTGCTGGTTGGAATGGGTAGTTAGTTACATGAGGAAGTAAGGCGGTTAACTCCTTTTCACATTACATATTACATGCAAAGGAAAGCACAATAATGCATTGGGGAGAGCTGATTCCCACTATTATTAATGCTCAGTAGTTCTGCACATATATGCAGAAAGCTGATCTCCTTGTTACTCCCTGCACACACTCAGTGCTCAGTGGAGTGCAATTGATTTGGCCCCAGAAATCGCTGAGCAGGTGACTTGATTACACTGAAATCAGGCAGAAAATGTCTTCTTCTGGCTACTCGAGTGAATCAGTCAAATTATTAAGTGGCAAAACTAATTCTATGCCTTGGGCCATCAAAGCTGCCACTTCCTATAAGTCAAGCCTTCACTTAGTGTGAAATTGTTTTTTAGTTTATTCTCTTTCATTTATTATGCTTATTTCCACTAATCCATTTAGTGAATGTGAATCAGCCAGTGTGCTTGGGCAGGTTTAGATATGCAACCTCCTGATCCAGTGGGGCTGAAATATCAGAGTTGCACTCCATTTAGGGAATTTTCAAAATTTATTTCGATATATATACACACACATATATATGTATATATATGTGTGTGTATATATATATCACAGATATAAAGCAATGCTTGTGATTTAAAAATGAAACACGATGAGTTTTAATGAAATTTTATTCCTACTAAATTTTTCTTAACAGAAGTGAAGATGTTCAAGCTTTTGAAAATGGGACATGCCTTTGGTAAAATACAGATTCTTAAGTGAGAGATAATTTGCTATTGGTTAATAAAGTCATTCCTCTTGTCCATCTCTGAAGCAAACCTCCATGCAACTCCTAACATACTTTTGAATTTCTGGATCAGATTTAATGCCTAATAAGAGAATGATCGTTATTGCTATTAACATTAGAAACCAGTTGGCAAGTCTTTTTTCATGAGTACTAATGACACATTGAACCCCTCATTCTCTAATTCAAAGACAACCAAGGCACAGTGTGTTGTGTGCATGTGTGTGGAAAATTAAGGTACACGTTGTTGTGTTGTTAGAACTCATCGAGTCAATTCCGACTCATACTGACCACGTAGGACAGAGTAGAACTGCCCCATAGAGTTTCCAAGGAGTGGCTGGTGGATTTGAACTGCCAACCTTGTGGTTAGCAGCCGAGCTCTTAACTACTACACCACCAGGGCTCCAGGTACACATTAGAATCTTTAAATCCACAGCAACTTATTTTAATTTGTCATTTGAATGGGACAAAGTGTTTCATACCAGCAACCTTGAAATATTTAACATTGATTTTGTGCACCATGCAGATTTCAGCCCGCTTCTGCATATTGATTATAATAGAAAAATATGCTAATTTTGTAGCAATCAAAAACCTGAACTTGAGACCAATGTTCTATAGAATAGCCAATATTTGCATTTTTTTTGAGTGATTCTGAGCATCTTTTTAGTGACATGGTCAACTCTTTGAAGATCTGTTCTACTAGTACAGAATATCCCTTTAAAGTTTGTTGGGAAATGGCAGTTGAATTGTTGGAGATTTTCTGCTTACATATGTTCATCTAAGGAAATTAGATCATACTTGCAGGAGTGGATGAACTATAGTGTAGAATGTTAGATGTCACGTGTCGGATGTCACATACATACATTTGTTTAAGTTGACGAATGGGAACCAAAATCCCATGTTCTACATATTTCGCTTGACATCTCAAAAGGCATTTGTGTATCTTGAGATATACAGGTATGTGTCATTTTTCTAGAAGCCAAAACCAAAAAACCAAACCCGTTGCTGTCAAGTTGATTCTGACTCATAGCGACCCTATAGGACAGAGTAAAACTGCCCCATATGGTTTCCAAGGAGTGCCTAGTGGATTCGAACTGCTGACCTTTTGGTTAGCAGCTGTAGCTCTTAACCACTATACCACCAGGGTTTCCTTTCTAGGAACAGTGTATCCAAATTATGCGTTTTTTTGGTAATAATAACAATGCTAATTTAATTTTTCTCTTGAGATAGCACAAATTACATCCATAATGTATACTTTCTTCCTGGTAGAAATGGTTTCAATTACTATAAGGCAGTTTCTGAGAAATAGTTTTTAGCATGTTTAACAAAATTTTCAACAATTTTGAAATATAGTTTTATAGAATTCTAGTAACACGTGAGAGTAATATTTGAAATCTTATTTAGAAGGTATGACTACTTCTTATATTAGACCCTGATTTAATAATTATTTAAAACTTTCATTCATTCTGTTAGGTATACAATGAATGAATCAAAAAAAATTATTTGTAAAAAAAATCAGGGAAAAAAGCTTCCCCCCCCGCCTTTTATATTCAGTTGTAAGTTAAGAACACTGTTTTTCTTCATAACCATTTTGGGGTTATAAAGACTTTTGTAACCTAGAAAATCACTAACAGTGTACTCAGAATTTCCAGTTATAACTTATTAAATCTACATTTGACATTACTAATATATTTTTAAGAAAAGTTAATTGTAGTAAATTTGCATATCAATATGTTAAATAAATTTAAATTTTCCCTTTTCAACTTAATTTCATTAAAAATTATTTGGTGTCAATGAATACATTAATTAAAAATAGTCATTAAACACTCAACACTTACTTTTAATAAGTGACTAGATTTATATTGATATGTAAATAGCCCTCAATCATCGGTTTCTTTGAAAACTGTTATTTACCAACAAAAGATGAAATTTGTTTTCCTGGCTCATGAATGTGTGTATCTATAAAGATAAGTGCAGTAATCTTTGTATTGAAAACTAGAGCCTAGCAGTCTAATAGATATCATCTTAGCCATGCAAAATTTTATGTACTAGTGAAAGAGAATTTGAGTGTTGCAAATTCCCTATTGATACTGAGATAATCATACTGAAATATTTATTTGGGTTGTTTTAAACTTAACTAAGAATTTTGAAGGTTACCAATAATAATTCAAGGCAATACCGAGAGGATAATTTTGAATGATTTTATTTTAAATTTTTGGAATTTTGTACCATTTTATAAAACAAAATTGAATTTAATCTATGGAAAAGTTTCATTTGAAATGAGTATAGTTGGTTTTTCTTCTCTATATCAAGGTGCTAAAAATATGCTTGTGTAACCAAAGTGTAGAAGAACAGCTTCTAGGCATAAACTGGAACTCTAGTCGTGCAATGGTTAAGAGTTTAGCTGTTAACCAAAAGGTCGGCAGTTTGAATCCATGAGCTGCTCCTTGGAAACCCAATGGGGCAGTTCTACTCTGTCCTGTAGGGTCACTATGAGTCAGAATTGACTGTACGGCAACGGGTTAGGCATAAACAACTAGATAAATGAAATGGAATATTTTTTTTAGCATAATTGATATTTTTTCACAATTTGATTTAGCAATGAAAATCCCAATTGAATGAAAAGGCCAAAAATTTTAGTCCTTTATTTTTCTTCTTCAAACCAGGGCACTGTTGTAATGTCCCTGTGCTATTCACAGTTTGCAACAGTCTGATGCTATTGGCCTTCCTGAAAACTGCATTTCAAATCCTGTACCCAGAGATTTTTATGGGTAAGAGACAGGCTGTGGGTAATTGTAAGGTAGCGGTGTCAGAATCTGTCTCATTTCAGGGAGAGGAGAGAGAATTCAGGGGGAGGAGAGAGAATCACCGACATTAGCTCAAAGCTGATTCCTCTGAGGTAGAGGTCAGAAAGACCTCTACTACTCCAACCTTTTTACTGATTCTAACACCAGCTGTCCTCCCATGACACTCTCTACTTCTTTGCTGGGTTCGATAATTCATTGCAATGCCACACAGAACTCATAGACCATACTCATGATTATGTGATTCATTAGGGAAGCAGCAGGCTACAACCCAGAATCAGGATCAACCTGGAAGTAACAGGAACAACTCAGGAGACAGGATACAGTTTGTCAATCAAGATGGCTGCCAACCAAGACAGCTCTCAGCTTCTTATTAGCTGTGCCCACAGGCAGGCCCTTTGCTGGGGCCTACTGCTGCTGGGCATCACTGGGCCTGGCCTCTGCTGTTTGGTCTGCTAGGGCAAGCACTACAACTCTTTTGGCTCCCTATTAAGTGCCTGGAGGCACTGCATTCCACTAGCAATCCTCTTGCCCGAAGGCACTCAGCTCTCTCACTCTGTGGGCCAGGAAGCCCACTGCAGTCATCTTGCGCCAGTCTCCTGGTTCTCACCACTTGTGTTGTCTCACGCCATCTTGCAAGGTCTTGCACTGTCTTGTGTCCTCGTGCCCTCATGCCATCTTGTGCCATTTCCAGTGTTACAGCTCTCTTTTTCTTCTGGGTCTAGAAGGTTCTCAGCATAGGGACCCCAGGTCCAAAGGACATGCTCTGCTTGAGGTTCTTCTTCTTGACATTAGTGAGGTCCCCCTCAACCTCTGTGGAATTGGCTCCATTATAGACCTAAGCCTTCCACCAAGACCACAAACTGACCAATCTTCTCAGTAGGCCACATACACCTATTTGAGTAATAAACTGTCCAGTCCTTGCAAGGGTTTTACTTACCTTATTTGCATGGTAAACTGTCCATTCTCTTTGCAACATTGTGGCCTAGCAAATCATCTTGGCAGAACTACAAACCAGGACCAGAAAGTTCATATATAATGAGAAATCTGTTACACTAAAGTTAATGCTGTCTGCTCTCACTTTGTCAGAGTTACAAGGAGAAGAAAATACCTCTGAGGAAGTCAGTCGTGAATACTGTCATCAAGTGTTTGAGTTCTGCAACTAAAATACTAAAACTCAGACAACTCTTGTGAAAACTGCTGAGTACAATGTGGAACAAAAGGTCTAGTTATTATATGTCTGCTAAAATTGATTCCTAGAGGATTGTTTAACATGGAAAATATGACTTTTGCAATAAGCTTTTAAAAAGTGGAGGGGTAATAGGGGAGAAGAATGATTTCAATATCCTCTCAGTGGAAAGAAATGAAAGATTTGTTCTTCATTAAACCATTTCTTGATGTTTCCCAATAGATTTTGAGTTAAACACTTGTTAATCCCAAATCTCTGACAAGCGATGCCTGAAGAATTAGGCCAACCACTGCTACAAATAGCTAGTGTACATGAAACGGTAATCATTGCTTTCCAGTCTATTATTAGATTAACTTCATAGGGATTGCTTTTTTCTCCTGTGAGTTGATGCATAAATGACATGCTTTACCCTCCAATAAATCTAACAGCAGAGTGGCTATGACATGATGTTCATAGTCCTTGGTCCCCTGACAGATTATTTTTGATTGCTGCAGGAGTTTGGAGCAGCTTGAAACCATTAGAATTTAAAGGCATCATTGAAATATTACAGCATACCTGACTCATGCAGAATATTGCAGATTCTGAGTTATGTTCACAGCTTTTGCCTCATTGTCTTAAGTATCACTCAGCCACCTCACTTAGCTTCTGAGTGTTATTCTACACTCAGCCTTAGGAAACTGATTATAAATAATCCAGTTGATAAACAATTTTATAACAGGGCATAGGAGTAATGGCTCTGTCTCATGAGGATTTCTAGCACTGCTAAATGTCACCAGGGAAAATTTCTTGTCAGTCCTTTGGATCTAACTACATTAAAATTTCCTTTCCCTTTTAGGAGTTACATCAGAAAGATGCCAAGCCACTTAAACAGGCAAATCTTCTTTTTGTATCAGAACTATTTTACTGTCTCAGTGAATCAGCAACCTGATTTGTGTTGCTATTTTCTCCCCACTTCAATATATGAACTTTTTTTTTCTGATGACTTAAATCCAAGCTATTGATTATTTCTCCAGTGAAAATGGCTTAGACAAGTCCTTACTAAAAATGTGATCTGAGTGTGCTTTCTCCAGGTTGCAGAACCTTGAAGCTTTCAACTCTTGTATGCTAGTTCCAAATGCTTCCTGATTCCCTGTCAATTTAATTTGAGGAGGATATCTTTGTGTTTTCTGTGTGTTATAACCAGAGTGACTCATTTTCCTGGAATATTTTTGTTTTATGTCTGTTGGTTTATGTCCTAATGACCTGCCTGGTTTAGGTTTTATCATTCTCAAAAGTGCCCTGATTTGGAAGAGAAGCTATACAGTTACCTTAGTGATTAAGCTAGCTAATCTTTATGTGAATACATTTATCTGGTATAATCTATAGGTGATATATGCATATTTAAGTAAATGAGTATCTTTTGGAGTTTGACATGTATATAAATGAATTCTAACATTGTTTATTGGGCATCTCCCTTCCATAGTCAATACCTCTCATTTCAACATTTTACTGACTTGAAGAAAATAAAGAGGCATATAAATGGGTAGCAGGCCACCTGCTTTTAGATACTCTTATATGGAGAAAGTTGTAATGCTAAATTGGGTCTAAAAAGTTTTAAGCATTGTTCTACCAACCACTGATCCTTGCCTTTCCATAGCTAAAATCGCTGTAAACTAGCACTTCATGTACCTCATTTTTTCTGTATATCATCACATGTGAAGAACTAAGACATATTTAATGATATGTTTTTATTCACTGTTTTAAGGCACTGGCATTTTTACAAAACACCACAGGTAGTAGAACTAATAAGGGAGCCAAGGATGGATCTGTTGCTTAGAAAAGACTAGAACACAAAGCAACTTTGACTTGCTTTAATCAGAAATTTTGAACATTAAAAAAAATTTGCAAGTAACAACACAATTCATGCTATGAAAATGCATGGTATGCTTCATATAGCTGTGTATGGAGTAAAATGCACTATAATTGGATTGAAAAAATGCCTTCATTAAATTTATAAGCAAGATTTGTTACAGACAGAATCTAAAGCTAATGTGAATGTAATCTAATCTGAGGGTTGTTAATTCTTTTTTTTTTCCCCATAATAGACTTCCCAGGATTCTATATTCCGTATGTAGTAACAGCGTGACAGCATGGAAAGTCTCCTAGGAAAACAATGTTCCCAGCATAATGATGTTTATTGTTATTTATGTAGTACATTTTAATGCTTAAATATCCATCAGATGCTACACCGTATAGCACAATTGGGGATCAAGCAATAGGCACGTTAAAGGAAATAGAGTTTATGTCAAGGAGAGAAAAAATAAATATACCTAGCAGCGGCAGATAAGTAGGTGAGTTTAGATGTTTAGTAGATAGGTAGGCAAGTTTAGGAGGTACGTACGAAAGTTTAGAAATCACACAAATTGTGTATGATTGATTTCACAAGTCAACTCTAAAGACCAAATGTGATGAACCACTGATTTCTATTTCCAGGTTGCTCAGATCTCTCTGGTAGCAATAGCCTTTCTTGGCCATCAATTAAAAACAACAACAACAAAAAACACTCTTTATCCATATTTGCCAAGTACAAATGATCCATGGGTAGCTATATGTGAAAAACCAGCATGTATCTGAGTTCTGAGGCCAGAATACCTCATTTAGTGACTTCTCAGGACAAGGTTTTTTGTTTTGTTTTGTTTTTGCTTAGTGGTATACTTTGAAACCAAACCAAGACTCATTGCCCTCAAGTCAATTTTGACTCGTAGTGACCCTATAGATATTTTGTGTGGTGTAATATAGCCTTTTGCTATTCTGATTTCTTAAATGCAGCAAATTTAAAACATTTGATGGTGGATATATTTTGTGTTATACAAAGATTTTGTAAACCTTAATGAACAGTAGTAGTACAATTGTTTTGATGCTTTAGTTGGGTTTGTACTGTTCTTATACGTATCAAGTGGAAAAGTATAATATTATCACCCAGAGACTATCTGTATGTATATAATAATATATTAATAATAATCGACAATGACAATAATAATACACTATACAAAGTATAGCCACCTTCTAATTGGAAATGTATTTATTCTTTGATGTCAGAGTTCTAAATGGGTAATTTTTAATTGTCAATTTTTAAAAATATAATTAAATTATTTGCCAACGTGTACTCAAGATGTAAATAATATATCACATAGAAAGCTCTAGTTTTCACCATATTTTTAAACAGGAACACTATTATCCTAGACTAATATGACTTTTATGAAAGAAATGATGAAATAGATGGGGATAAAGCTGGACAAGAGGAAGTAACTATGCTAGCTTCTCCTATATCTGTAATAGGAGCACCCGTGACATTTCCTTAGCTCTGACTTTGCTGTGGTAGCATGATGCTATAAATGAGACTGGATTGGGTCCTAGTTAACTACCAGCTAGGTGTCATTTCTGGTAAGTCATTTATCTACTCCAAGTAATATTTTGCTCGTCAGTAAGATGTAGATAGTCATGCTTGCCATGTTTATTTCTTAGGTTGTTATGAAGTGCATATGAATGTATGAGTTGTATGTGAAACTGTTTTGAATGTTGAAGAATACTGTATTGTATTCAGTATTATTCTTATTGTACATTACTTTCCTTTGTTTTTATCAATTAATATTTTCGTGTTAATATATGCTACATTTTGGAGTTAGAGATTTCCTTGGAAAAGGAAGGAAAATATTTTGACTTTGTGGGTATCATAGGGAATCCCTGGTGACATAGTGGTTAAGTGCTACGACTGCTAACTAAGAGGTCAGCAGTTCAAATCCACCAGGGGCTCCTTGGAAACTCTATGGGGCAGTTCTACTCTGTCCTATAGGGTCACTATGAGTCGGGATCGACTCGACGGCACTGGGTTTGGTTTTGGGTATCATAGACATAGAGTAACTCATGAGCTCAATAATTTTTTTTCCTGACCTGTGAAATATATTTTATTACCCCCATAAGGTAATATTCATTCACTGTTTATAACCCAGATTGCTAATGACATGTGGAATAAATCTTCTACACACCTGTAGCGTAACACGTTCCTCATGCTGGAGCATAGTGCCTTAAGTAATACCACAGCCTATTTGTAATGACTTCACAGCTATCCAACATCACATTCATGCTGAAAACATTTTATTATTTGTAATTCTTAGGTTTGTCTATATTAAATGTAAAAGTAATGAGTTTTGTAGAAAGATATGCCTTTCCATATGTGAAAAATATGGTTTGAAGCTCACACATGCTTGCAGAAGTTAATGTTTTCAGTATTTGTAGGAGCAAATCATTCTGGAGACCGTAAGTGCTATGTATGCCATCATTTGGGCACTCAGCCACTATTTGGAAAAAGTCTTCTCCTTATTTTTATCATCCTATAATTGACTCCAACAACAGCAACAACAAATGAAGCATAATTTAAATTTGAGAGGAAAAATGCTAATTGAAACCATGTAATAAAAGTGTAATTTAGCAAAAGTATGAGTTTTTACTATTTTAAGTCTATTATTTTTAAAATTACTGTAGTATTAAAAACGCTGTAAAATTGTGCTGGGTGTCAGCATATTGTATCTACAAACACATTTTAATTCTCATTTTCCTTTACTTAAATAGTAAAAACTTTATACATTAGAAGCTAAAATTAACTGAATGAACTCCAATGGAAAGGTTTTATGTTTTTGTATGCATTTTAAGAAGTGCGCTGTGAACTCTTTAGCGCTGGTGATGGTGGCTCACGTGTCCATCCGTCTCAGTGTGAATGCGGTGCAAGGGAAAACAATGCTGAGGTCTCGTGAGGTGCCATTTCTTTTCAGTTTTAAACCCAACGTGTTTACTAAGTTAATATACCCTTTAATGCCAGCATCTACAGTATCTAAATTAGATTTGACTAATGTAATTTTCCAACCAATCCAGAAACTACGATTTGTGCGGTAGCTATTTCATCCAACAGACTTCCAAAATCTCTTAAGTGATATTAAGTAAAAGTGAGGCATTTGCCAATTTATAAACATCTTTTCTATGTCATTAGAATGCCTTTATTTGTTTTAATAACGGGAGTCTTATAGAATCATAGAAATCAGAGGTTTGCATGCACTCGTGTGATTTCAGCACAATGCCAAGCTCCAGAAGTGGCGGATAGGGTGATGGGAGCCCAAAATAGGGGAAACTCTCCTGTTTTTCACACAAGGAAGCCACTCAATAGAAGGCGGCGGTGGGAGGCCAAGAAAGAAAACTGTTGCATCCTCAGGGATCAGAAGAAGCCATCCTTTTTAATTTTAAAAATGTATTAACGTAGTCAACTAGCAGTAATAGAAATGGGCTTCACAAGTGCTTACTGTATGCCAGGAACTGTGTTAGGTGCTTTATATCCATTATCTTATTTAACTCCTGTAAGAACATCATGGAGTTGGCGTTCGTTATCCTTGTTTTATAGATCAGGATGCAGATTCAGAGAAGTCACACTACTAATGAATCCAACCCGAGTCTATCTGCCTTTCCCAGGACCGTGCTCTCAACCACCGGACGTCTCTTAGTCAGTGTGGGATACTGGAATAGCAGAAAGGGCATGGACCGTTTCTAGTCCCCGCTGGGCCTCTAGCTAGAATTTTGAACTTGAAGCCAATCACTTAACTTCGCTGTGCCTTACTTCCTCATCTATCAAATGGGGATGATAGTTTCTGCCAATAGGTCATTAAGAGAATAAAATTAGATGAGATATGTGAGTGGACTTGGAAAAAATGTTTTGAATCGGCTGTACAAATGGATTTATATTCAGAAGGTAAACGTTCTCACTAACCCATACTTTCCTTATTTTCCAATATTTGGGAATGAGGTAACATACATATTTATTTTTCTTTGCATAGGTGGAGCCAGGCAGTAGTAGTAGTAACTGTTGTATTGCTGCCTACCTAGAAGGTTCTTTTCAAGAAGAAGGTGTATTTCATTGCCTGTAAGATTTGTTTTGGTCTTTTTAAAAATTATTCTCAACTCATCTGTGACAATGAGATTGATTGTTTCAACGTGAAGAGACAGAGATATTGTGAAGAAATAAATCTCATTTTGAAACAATTTCAGGCATTTTCCTAGTAATGTGGTTCTCACGAATGGTGCATGGTTTTAAATGAAGTGTTAGAAAGGTTAGGAGCAGTGAAGAGCTCTCCCTTTTCTCATTGTAAACAGACAGTGTACCTAATCATATCAAGGTTTCTCACACATCTTAATGTAAATCGCCTACATTGCAGATTTGAGCTACTTACTGTTTGATGTTACTTAAAATGATTTGCACATATAATAAATATAACACACACACCGAATAAAACCAAACCCGTCGCCGCCGAGTTGATTCCGACTCATGGAGACCCTATAGGACAGAGTAGAACTGCCTCACCGGGTTTCCGAGGAGCGCCTGTTGGATTTGAACTGCCGACCTTTTGGTTAGCAGCCATAGCACTTAACCACTAGGCCACGAGGGTTTCCTATAATACACATAGAAAAAAAAAAAAAACACCCCAAATTAATCAAGGAGGTAAGTAGGTTTCTATGTGTCTATGTATGTATAAATATTTTATCTGTGTGTATGCGAGTGTATACGTGTACATGTAATACTTTGGTCATTTCATTTTTAAGACAAAATAGCTTAAATCTAAATTTGAGTGGTAACTTAGGAGATATTTATTTGAGAAAAGTTCATAATAAGCAGTTAAAAAAAAGAACATTGTCTTCCAGAGCTCTGCTTCTGCAAATTAGTATTCCTAATGACTAAAAGATTTGTCGGTGGTATCACAGCTGAAACTGGGCAGGGTTTTGTTCTGTTGTATGTAGGGTCACTGTGAGTCAGAACCAACTTGACAGCACCTAACAACAACAATCATAGCTATGCATGATATCATTAATGCATGTTTCTCATTTTGTATTTCCTTATTCAAAAGCCAAACTTTATATGAAAATGAATAGTTTGAAAGAAACCAGTAACAAAAAAACATGATCGTATACACATTTCTTTTGATATTATAATATAAAATCATAATGGTCTAGTGATAACATGAAGGAGATGCAGAGGATTCTGGCTTCATGACCATGTTTTGTTGCACCAGGGTTTGGACCGGTACTGGTTTCTCAAAGAAAGGAATTAAGAAACTCCAAGATTTGTTTTATGTTAGCCTTATGAAGGAGAATTTTTTTTTAAATAAACAGCATTTATCAAGTATGATATGGATAATCAGGAGAGATTGGCCATTAGATTTCTGGAAAATAGTTGGTGGTTTTAATGGATTCAAAGCCACAGATATAAACTTAAAGAAATTTTATTATTTCATGTGTGCTTTCTGCACCAATTTAAAAATGCCACAACTATTTTGGATTAAAAATAAATGTTAAAGAAATAATATTCTATTAATTTTGTAATCTTCCTTACTTCCCTGTTTCCATCTTGAATATTCCATTAATTATTATACAGACTTTTGCTACAAATTAACAGTTGTGTATGAATCATATAATTGTATCAATGAAAAGAAGTCTATTAATTTTGAAAGTATATTATTAAAAGGATCACAGGGAAAGATTTCAATCATTTTGGGATATAAATTTCTATAACAGCCCAGATATAATAAAATGTTTGTTATTTATAAAGGGAGCCAACATTATTTAATTTGGAAAAGCAATGAAACGTAAAATTTTGGACCAAGAGATTACATGCGGTCATGTAAAGATCCTCATGTTTTGTCTTAGTTCGGTCGCTTACTAGCTCTATGTCCTTGGGTAAGGATTTCATTCTCTACAGACTTCAGTTTTCAATATGTACTGCTATCTCCCAAGTACCTCCTAAATTCAGTATTCACGAGTTCACCTCTGTAAAACACTAGGCAAACATAGTGCATGATTGTTGTTGCTGTTATAAGACAAATAGTAGTCCCAGAATTATAACTGATAACAAAGCACAATGATTGTATTGATCATCTGAATAAATTTTCTCATTTCCACAGTTTTGTTTTCCTTTAAAAGAATCTGTACCTCTTAATTTTTTAATAGTCTCAGTTAACCTTCATAGGTATTACATCTTATGTACCTGCCGCAGCAGGTAGTATTTGATATTCAAGAGCAACCGATATACCTTAAAATAATGGAAGGACGATCACTTACATAATTTCCCATTTCCTTCCTGAAGTATGGTACAAAATCCAAGTCAATGTCATATTGACATAGCTTTTCTATTTGCCTTCAGTTATAAATGCTGGGATTACCTGAGTGATTGTTTTCTCAGAAAGCCATAATGTAATCTCAAACCTAATACTCGAACAACCATGCACTAATTAAAACTGCAATTATATTTTTCCTCAAACAAAACGACTTAATAAACATTATCACAAACTGTTTACCCTTCCCAAAAACAATTTATGCTCACTAATACAATTTCCCATTAAAACTGCTGCCAGGTAAATTAAAAACTCTTGAAATAGTAAGTAAGTGGGAAATTAATTCAACAGTTTAATCTAGACCTAATAACAGTTGCAAGCTCAGAAAAAGATTGCTACAGCGGGGAGTTAATTAACAGCTTATTCCCCATTTGATAAAAGTAATCCACTCTAATTCCAGTGTAATTTACCTCAATGTAATATAAACCCCAAGCTGCTTCTGGTGCTGGTAATTATGAGCTTTGTCCTGTGGCCACATTGACAATAAAAGTCAGCAGTATCTTAATAATAAGAGGCCGTCTGCTAAATGCCCACAATTAAAGATGTAATATGAAATCTTCCAACAACAGCAGCCATGCATATTGCCATAAAAGCAGGGGTTGCAGTTTAAACTGCACTTAATTGGCCTACCTAGTTCTAGGAAACATGTGGGTCACGTGAAAAGTTAGTATTTCATTGGCTTCATATACAGCAGCATAGGAAAGATGGTGATAAATTCTTCCTGTTCTTTCTATCCTTACTGCCATTCTTATCTGCTTTTACTTGGACTATTACACAGACCTAAATAGTTTTTCTTCCCCCTTCCTCTCCAACCCATCCTTCTATACAGCCACCTACACAAATCTCATCATGCAACCTCCATGGATATAAACCTTCGCTTACTATTGCCCACATGATAAAGTCCAAATTTCCTAGCATGAAACAAAAATGCCAAAACCAAACTCACTGCCGTTGAGTCAATTCGTACTCATAGCGACCCTATAGGACAGAGTAGAACTGCTCCATAGAGTTTCCAAGGAGCGCCTGGTGGATCCAAACTGCTGACCTTTTGGTGAGCAGCCATAGCTTTTAACCACTGTGCCACCAGGGTTTCCACAAAAGACCTTCCTATTTTTGGCTGAAATCTACCTGTCAAGCCTTATGTAATATCAACTTGGAAGATGGGTTTTCTTCTGCCTGCAATATCCTTGCCAAATTTATCAGCCCTGTGAATGAAATTCCCTTTCCTTGCTTACCTCCTTCCTCATCTGTGAAATTTTCTTTGATACTTCCTATGAAAATTAGCCACTTCTTGTCCTGTTCTTTTATAACACTTTACATTCCTCTATCATCCCCCTTATTACATTGGCTTTTATTTCTGTTCATATGTCTGTCTCCACCTACTAGACCAGTGGTTCTCAAAGTGTGGTCATGAGATCAGCAGCATCAAAATTACCTAGAAACCTGTTAGAAAGGCACATTATCAGGCTTTATTTCCGACCTACTGAATCAGAAACTCCTGGAGTGAGGCCCAGAAATCTTTGTTTTAACAAGCCCTCCAAGTGATTCTGATGTACACTAAAGTTTGAGAACCATTTTAGATTGCGTCTACCCATTACCCACTGCTGTTGAGTTGACTCCGACTCATAACAACCCTGGAGGACAGAGTAGAACTGCCCCATAGGGTTTCCAAGGCTGTAAATCTTTTACGGAAGCAGACTGTCTCATCTTTCTTCCATGGAGAAGTTGGTGGGTTTGAACCTCTGACCTTTTGGTTAGCAACCAAGCACTTAACCACTGTGCCACCAGGACGCCTTCTTTGGGTCCTAGGTGACTCAATACCTTTTTTTTTATCTTCACATGGTACGTAGTAGGTACCCAAAACTGTTTTTGAATGAATGAGTTATAGGAAGAAGGGATATACAGTATACAAAAAGGCAAATCTAGGAAGTTATGGAAATGCAAATAACTTCCAAGCTGCCTCTTTATTCCGAGTAAAATGCAAAATCTATATTGCTCTGAGTGAGTAGATTCTTTAGTCTTAAATAGTGAAATAGTCAAAGATCATAAATTTTCAATATGTCGACTTCTTCTGTAAAGCAAAAGATAAATCCCACGAAAGTATGTTTGTATGATTACTGACATTGTCAAAAGGTTCCTCTAGTTTCTTTTCTCTTTGGAGGTAATGTTTTGGGTGAAAAAGTCTTTTAGACTTTCTAATTATGCAGTCAAGGTCCCTGGGTGGTGCAAACGGTTTGCACTCGAATACAAACGGTTTGAACCCACCCAGTGTTGCCACAAAATAAAGGCCTGGCAATCTGCTTCTGTAAAGATGACAACCAAGAAAACCCTATGGGGCAATTCTACTCTGTAATGCACGGGTCACCATGAGTCACAATTGACCCAATGGCAAAAGGTTTGGTTTGGTTAATTGGGCAGCCAAGATAATCTAGTTTTTTTTTTAATGTTAAAATTAATGTTTCTTTTGGTTATACTCATAATTTTCAGCCAACACCTGAACATTTCATGCAATGATGTATGTTGTATTTTTTCTGGTTTGGGGGCTATAGGCACCAAACTTCTGTAAAATTGATGTTATTAACTGATTATATTAATATAAATAAGTAGTATTTAGATAAGTTGGCCAGTAAAAATAATATTTATCACACTACAATGAAGTCATTTTAAAGTATATTTTTATCTCTTACAGTACATGAATTCTTAGCTACAAAAAGTAATATATATGTTATTACCCTACTATATTAGGTGTTAACAAAGGTTAAATGTTTTTTATTCTCCACTATTGCCTGTAACATTAGTTTATAATATGAATCTGCTTGAGCAGGAGTCTCCTGGACTTTTATTGGATTTCATAGAAATAAAATGTCTTTTGGGAGGAGCTCTGTCAGATTGAAAAGCCAAATAAACTCAAGTAATGTCATAATGAAATCTTTTTATTATTCCTTCTAGAGAATGTATGTGCTTTTCAGGGACAGAAAATATTCCTTAGTAGACTTACAAACACTAGCTGTTGTGTAAGAATATCATATATCATGCTGGTCATGTAGATGTATGTGAAAAAATATACTTGTGGGATATGAATTTATGTGTATGTCTATACCATGTGGTTTCATTTATTGTGGCTTTTGATGGAAGATGTTTTAAAAATAGACAACTCTATATATGTACATTATCATCATCATAATGTCATAATAAAACATGAATATATTTCAAAATAGTTTCACATTAAATTTCTTATTTCATCCTCACAAATATTCTGTTAGGTAGTCAAAACACATATTATCCTTATTTTACAGATGAAGAAATAAAACCCAGATAACTAAAGTTACTTCTCTTGAGTCATACTGATAGTGACAGAGTTAGAATTAGAACCCAGGTTGTCTAATTGCTAGTCAATTGCTCCTTCTATTTTATCACACTTGTCCCACACTTGTATGAATTCAATTCCATTCACCAAATGTGTATGGAGTCTACCATCTGCCAGGCATTATGTTTGGATATATTTGGGTGTGATGCGTTCCAATGTATTTGTCTTAAAGATGGGTAGTATTTGGATATGTAAATAAAAATCAAGTCTAGATCGGAGTGAAAACATAATTTAAAAAAGATGGTGGTTTAAGCCAAGGCATACTGAAGAACAGGTAATGAACGAAGAATTCACTTTGGAGAGGGTGGGACATGAGGTTCTAAAGATTGGTTGGGACTGCTTGTAATGAGCACCCTTTTCCAAATTGGGGTTTGAACTTTATTCTGTAGGCAATGAGGAGCCAATGAAGCCCTTTTGAAAAGAGGATGCTAGAATAGGAATTTTAAGCAGATTTACCTGGCAGCTGTAAGTGGTTATATTGAAGGAGAGGGGTAAGAGTGAGAAGTGTCTGGAGCTTGGGCTCTAACGAGAAGTTGTAATCATCCTAGTTTAGGAGGTAAAGCCTGAGCTAGAATATCAGCAGTGTGAATAGAAGAAAGAGATATGTGCATTCTTCACCTGTACATGTGCGGAGTGTGCTGACTCTTCCTCCTGTTGATAGGATCTTTTCAAGTTCCTATGTACATTTTAAAATTTATACATATCTCCCACAAAGCTCAGCAAATACAGGGCTTTACTTATTGTAGGTACCAGCTGCATTGAAGGTTCAGGTGTTTAAAGTAGATTAGGTTGTAATGACTTTTTTTTTTTTTATGACTTCTGGGTTGGACTTTGTGGTTGAGTATTTTGAAAGTCCATTTGTTATTGAAACTTTCGTTGGTTGGTTTTAGTGAGCATATGAATCAAGGCACAGGAAGGTGAGAGTGGAAAGTTACAATGAGTGTTTGATTTACTTGTTTTTAGAAAAGTAATCTCAAACCCTGCTAGCTTTTTCATAGTTTATATGGATGAAAATGTGATGTGTGCAATGTCAAATTTTGTATGGGGCTCATTTTTCGTGTATAGCTGGTACCATTGTGCAATATTCTCAAAGAATGAATGCTGTCGTGCATAGCAACACTCTAGGCACTATTTTTATTACTATTTAACAAATATGATTGCTCCCTGGTGCATTTGTCATTAACAAAGGTTAATATGTGGGCAGGTGTGGTGCAATGGGTTTTCTTTTATAATGCCTTTCTGGCCTTGGGTTTGTAATTCTCCCAAAATGATTGGTCAAGCTGCAGTCTTGCAAGGGATTGGTCAGTTGAGATTTGCATAAGCAGCCTGAAGGGATTGGTCAGTTTACTATCTGCTTGAGGGGCTTGCAGATCAATCCAATGGAACTGGCCAGTTTACACTCTGCCTAAGGGTTATGAAAGTCCACGTCATGAAACTGACAAGTAGTTTTCCTATATAATTGGCCAATCTCACAGAGGATTTTGGGGCTTCCTGATCAATGGGAGCTTGGGCTCTAATGAGAAGTCATAATAATCCTAGTTTAGGAGATAAAGCCTGAGCTAGAATATCAGCAGTGGGAATAGAAGAAAGAGATATGTGTGTTCTTCACCTGTACGTGTGTGGAGTGTACCAACTCTTCCCCCTGCTGATAGGATCTTTTCAAGTTCCTATGTACATTTTAAAATTTATACATATCTCCTTTGGTCAGAGGGCCCTGAACTGAGAACCTCCTAGAAGAGCTGTAATACAGGTCAAAGGCTGTAGCACTGAGCTGGTAACACTCACAGAGCTGATAACACTGAAGACTGAGGGAATCAGTGGCAAGCACAGCAGGGACCACAGAGATATGGTGGCAGCAGTGCGAGCAGTGAGAGCCACGAGACTAGCAGATGGGGTGGTGGGCAGAGTCGACCCACAGAGAAGATAGTAGTGGTGGGCAGCTTGGCCCATGGAGCAGAGCTAGACACCTCCAGGCAGGAGGTCACCAAGCAGAGCTGGGCACCTCTGGGCAGGAAGTTACCAACAGAGCAGAGGCTTGGGCATACACCATACAGGGGTTGCCTGTAAAAGTTTTGCCCTGAGATCTGTCGTAATGCAAGCCTAAGTCTGGCATTGGCCCAGCATTGTCCTGAAGCTGCTGTTTGAAAGCTGGATCAGCAAGTACAGGGGGGTAGACCCGGCCAAGAAAAACCATAGAGACAGACAGAAAGAGAGAGAAAGAACACAGCCATCCAGCACCCGACCTTACCTAACAGAAAACCTGCTGAGATAGAGAAACATGCTGACACCTGATCCACAGTGTGCCTACCCAGTAACACAAAAACGGACAGCATTAATTGGGGAAGGGTGAGCGGGTCCCCTTTTAGACATAAGTGATATCTTCCCCTATGATGCTAAGTGGGGTTACTTTTGGAGGTGGAGGGGACCCTTCACCTCGAATCTATTTTGTTGTTTACTGTTTAAGCAATAATAATGGCTTTCGATAGTCAACACTGTGCAAGTGTCTTGTGTGTATGACTTAATTGGATATGATGGTACAGTCCTCAACCTAGAAGTCTCATGATTGCTTGGGATTTGGAGTACGGCCAGTGTGTACGCACCCGTATGTACATGTATAAATGGATTTGTACACAGAGTTCAGCAAGCAAATAAGTAAATAAAATATCACAAATCCAAAGTTAAGGAAACACCAATTTGGGAAGAAGTTAGTGAAGCCTGTCTTTATCACTCCTGATTTCATCCTTCTGGATATTTTCTCCTGATGTGGCACTACATTTCCCTTATGTTTACTACAGAATCTCCTCTACATCTGAACAGGTTAAAGCTCACAGGTTTTACATAAATTCATTCCAGACAGAGAAGGCCTATCCGCCAGTGTTTGAATGCATTTCCACCGAATGGTAGTGTGCGTTGGTCTTTCAGAGCTTTGCTGTTTAATTTCATTCTTTTTGTTATTCACTCTACAAAGTATCTTTTTCCAAAATCAGTTAGTTTTTGTTTATGATGAAAATGGGCTAATTTAGGTAACTCTCTTACTTGATAAGATCCACCAGTGTCTTAGGGAACTCCTTAGCAGCTCACTTTCATGTTGTGCAGATCTGATAGGCTTTGAAATTAGGAAACCATCCATGGCTTGTGACAAAATTATAACCAGCAGCACTTTTACCATGCTTAACCTTTAACTTCTCAATCACCTGCACTACCAAATAGCAAAATAACAAAGTCACCAAACTGAAACAGAATGAAAGTTCACCATTTCTGAAAAAGGAGGACGAAGTGACCAAATACCAGCCTAAATCTTTCATCAAGTCCCAGACTACATTTTTACCCACCCGCAGCTATCTACATGTCCAAAATGCAAATTCAGCTCAACATGTAGAAATCCAAGGTCATCCTTTTCTTCCTCAATATTTTCTCCTCTTCCCTGTGTTCCCTGTCTCAGAGAAGGTGGTCCCAGCCTGCATTCAAACCAGAAATCTGGAAGTCACCCCTCAAATAAACAGTTAAAATATCCCGTAGACCTTATCTTTTAATCCTCTCATATCTGTCTCCTCCCTTCTGTCCTCAGTGCTTATACTTTAGGGTATTAACCCTAAAAATGTCCTTCATTATTTCACAGGCAACAACTTAAGCCTTTTAATGGCTTTCAATAGTCCTACATATGACTCTCCCCCAGCTCCCCCGCTGAGTTTTATTGGGGTATAATTTACAGACAATATATTTCACCAATTTTAAATGTACCATATGATGATTTCTGGCAACTGTATGCAACCCTGTAACCATTACTACAATCAAGATATAGAACATTTCCCTGCCCACTTTGCAGTTAATTCTCTCTCCCATCGCAGCTCTAGTCAACCACTGATCTACTCTCTATACCTATAAAAAAAAAAAATAGTTCTACTTTTTCTGTAATTTCACATAAATGGAATCACACAATATGTAGTCTTTTCTGACTGGCTTCTTTCACTTAACATAGTCCTTTTGAGATGTACCTATGTCATGGCCTGTATCAGTGCTTAATTCCTTTTTATTGTATGAATATACCAAAATTTGTTTATTAATTCATTAGTTAACAATGATTGGTTTATTTCCATTTTTCACTATTATGAATAACGATGCTATGAGTCTATGATGCTAAGCCTACCAGTCCTTTGGACATATGTTTCCATTTACCTTGAGTAAAGAACTAGGAGTGGGATTGCTGGGTCATACGGTGAGCATGTATAAATTCAGAAGGAAACTGCCAAATTATTTGCTAAAATGGCTTTACTAATTTGGATCCTCACCAGAAGTATAGGAGAACTGTAGTTGCTCTACATCCTCACCACCATTTGGTTTGTCAGTCTTTCACTTTTAGCCATTCTAATGAGTGTGTAGAATCCTTAGTGTTGTCTACATTTAGGATCAGGTCATCGATGAATGAAGACAGTTTTATTTCTTCTAGTCAGGATTCCTTTTATTTCTCTTTCTTGCCGTATTGTACTGGCTAAGACCTGCAGTACAATGTTGAATAGAAATTGAGAGAACAGACATCCTTGCACTGTTTCTGATCTAAGGCAGAAAGCATCCAATATTTCTCCATTGATTATGCTGTTAGCTGTAGGCTTTTGTAGATGACTTCTATCAAAAAAAAAATTTTTTTTTTCTATCAGGTTGAATAAGTTCCCTTTTATTCTGAGTTTGTTGAGTGTTTCCTATCATGAAAGGGTGTTGGAATTTTTCAATTTTTTTCTGCATCTACTTAAATGATTATTATTTTTTTTTTCATTAATTCTATCATCATAGTCAATCACATTGATTCTTTTTTCAGATGTCAAACCAATCTTGTTCTGGGATAAAGCGACTTGGTCATAGTGAATTATCCTTTTTATATATTGCTGAATTTCCTTTCCAGTGTTTTAGTAAGGATATTTTGTGTCTAGGTCCATGACAATATTGGTATGTAATTTTCTCTTCCGTGATGTCTTTGTTTAGTTTTGTTATCAGTATAAGACTGGCCTAATGAAAGGAATTGGAAAGTGTTCCATTCTCCTCTATTTTATGAAATCATTTGGGTAGTATTGTTATTATTTCTTTTAAAAAATGTTTAATAAAATTAATCATTGAAGTTATTGAAGCCTGACATTTTGTTTTGGGAAAGTTTTTAATTCAGATTTAATTTACTTAGTTATTATATTTATTTTCATTTATACTTATCTTTTTTTTTTTTCTCATTCTTCTTGGGTCAGCTTTGGTAATTGTAAGGCCCTTCTTGATCTGACTTCTGCAAAATTTCTCAGTCTCATTTTTCACACCATTCCCTCCTCACAACACTGTGCTTTAGCCATATATATATATAAATATATATATATATATGTATATATATCAGGTTGTAAATCTCCTGGACATGCCATATTACTTCAAATCTTATTCTTTATTTCTTTTTTTAACTTTACAGTAACTCACTGACTCATTTGTTTGGAATGTTAGAATGATTTTTCTTGAACTTTACCTGAATAATTCTAAATTCTTTAGTGCCCATAACAGGTAGCCCCCATTTTTTTCAGGAAAACCTTTAGTGATTTCACTGACGTTTTTTCTTCCCACTCACTTCTTCATGCTCCACTGCCAGCTGTATTTTGTTTTTCCTTTGTTTCCCTAGAATACTATGTGTATACTCTAAGTGTAGCCATTCTTATGTGAAGTAATTGTCTTTTTTTTATTTTACTTTATTAGACTTAGATTACTGAGGCCAGGGAACTTGAATTTAATCACTGAATTCTCAATGCCAAGCATTTAGAAAATGCTCCACAATCAGTGGAATGAAAGAAGAAAAGGAGGAAAGGAAGAAGGAAGGCAATAAAGAAGGGTGGAGAAAATGAGGGAAAGAAGAATAGAGGAACAGAGGGAAGACGGCAGTTTTAACTGAAAACAAGAGAACAGGAAAGTGTACATTCATAGAAGAGGCCTAGATATGACTCACTTCTGCCATAAGGGAAACTGGAAACCTCAGACTTTGAAAATATATGTAATCATCATCAATCTTCAAGGACCCTCACATGCATTAGAAAGACTTAAAAAGAATTAGTGTGAAAGAATTCAGGGAGTTACCTTGTTGGGCAGGAGTGTTAAAATCCCTTAGAATCCACGGAGTTCATTCCTTGGCCTAAACATGTGTTACTGACAGTCTAGGCTGATTTTACCACATCTCAAAATGGAACATTCTACAAAATGACCCTAGACTCCACCTGTGCAGTTATACTCAGAGCTCTGAAGGTCTTTTCCTCATGGTTACTATTGCGCTCGAGAATAACCATGCTGCCAGAGGAAAAATATAGGCATTATTTACAATGTAGAGCAAATGTTGCTGAAGATAATTGAAAAACAGTTGCAAAAGTACATGAACAGGGTACTGCCAGAAATTCAAGCCGGATTCAGAAGAACACATGGTACAAAGGCGATCATTGCTGATGTCGGATGGATCTTGGCTAAAAGCAGAGAATACCAGAAAGATGTTCACCTGTGTTTTATTGACTATGCAAAGTTATTTGACTGTGTGGATCATAACAAATTATGGATAACACTGCAAAGATTGGGAACTCCAGAACTCTTAATTGTGCTCATGAGGAACCTGTACATGGATTAAGAGGAAGTCATTCAAACAGAATGAGATGATAGAGTGTGGTTTAAAATCAGGAAAGGTGTGTGTCAGGGTTGTATCCTTTCACTATATTTATTCAGTCTGTATGCTGAGCAAATGATCCGAGAATCTGGACAATATAAAGAATAACGCAGCACAGGGACTGGAGGAAGATTCATTAACAACCTGTGATGTGCGGATGACACAACCTTGCTTGCTGAAAGTGAAGAGGACTTGAAGGACTTACTGACGAAGATCAAAGACAACAGCCTTCAGTATGGATTACACCTTAACATAAAGAAAACAAAAATCCTTACAACTGGACCAATATGCAACATCATGATAAATGGAGAAAAGTTTGAAGCTGCCAAGGATTTCATTTTACTTGGATCCACAATCAATGCCCATGGAAGCAGCAGTCAAGAAATCAAACACCGTATTGTATCGGGCAAATCTGCTGCAAGAGATCTCTTTAAAGTGTTAAAAAAAAAATGAAAATGTCACTTTGAGGACCAAGGTCCTCCTGATCTAAGCCATGGTATTTTTTATTGCCTCGTATGTATGTGAAAGCTGGACAATGAATAAGGAAGACTGAAGAAGAATTGATGCCTTTGAATTATGGTGTTGGTGAAGAATATTAAATACACATGGATTGCCAGAAGAACGAATCAGTCTATCTTGGAAGAAGTACAGCCAGTATTCTCATTAGAAATGAAGATCCTCCGAGACTTCGTCTCACATACTTTGGATATGTTACCAGGAGGGATCAGTCCCTGGAGAAGGACATCATGTTTGGTAAAGTAGAATGTCAGCAAAAAAGAGGAAGACCCTCAACGAGGTGGATTGACATAGTGGCTGCAACAGTGGTCTCAAACATAGCAGTGATTGTGAAGATGGTGCAGGACTGGGCGGTATTTTGTTCTGTTGTACAGAGGTTTGCTATGAGTGGGAACCAACTCAACAGCACCTAACAACAACTGAGCAAATATCGACTATGTGCCTACCCTATGCCAAGCTTTGCATCACCATTCAAAGTGCTGTTGTCTGACATTACTTTATGCTGTCAGTCTACTCTTCTCTATACTGCCCATTGCTGTCAAGTTGATTCTGACTCATAGTGACCCTATGGGACAGAATAGAGCTGCCCCATATATTTTCCAAGGAGCAGCTGGTGGATTCGAACTGCTGACCTTTTGATTTGCAATCATACCTCTTAGCCACTGTGCCACCAGAGCTCCTTCTCTATACTACATTACCCCATTCAGGTTGTGAATGATTTTATCTCTTCTCAATACAGTCATACAATAGAAACAATCTTTGAACACAAAATTCTTCTTAAAGGAGCTTTCAAGAATACTTCTTCCTCTCTTTCTCATCCAAGAATGAAATTCAGCATATGCTAATCTAAGTATAAAGCAGAATATTCTTGAAAATTATTTTCTCTTATATGCTTGGATATGCCCACGTGACCCTATTCCAGTGTCACCTCTTCAGTTAGTGCATAATTTATATGCTCCCCTGATGAGATTGAGTTTATTCCAAAGAGTAGAGTACGATGACCCTTCAAATGGTTGGTTGTGTTCCCGTAACATACACAAAGTTTAGGTTACCCTACAGGCCTCTGGTAATCTAAATTTCCAGGCATCTAGGTCTAAAACAGGTCTGCTTTAGTAGCAACACACAAAGAATCTCTCAGTCCCCCTAATTTTTACCAACCAATTTTAAAATATTCATCACTAATGCCTACTCTAATGACATTTAATCAGTGAGGACTGGGCCATTATCATTACTACCCTGATCTTTATAATTACAAGCCATATAATATAACTACAAATATCTCCTCAAATAAAGGTATATGGCTAAGCATCCAGATATACACCTTGTCATTCTTGAGACTTTCAGTGTGTGCGTTCTTTCTTTTTTTTTGCATCTACAATGTTCAGCCATCTCTATATATGTATGGACAGACATTGAGAGGTATGCACATACGTACTGCACATTTTAAACTTGACGTGTATTTTAAATACTAAAATAAAGAATGTAGTGTTACATATGAACGTTTTGCATTATTTATTAAAATATGTATTTCAAATCAGGTTGGAAAATCTATTTTAGTATACTTTTGTACCACAGCATTGTTCCAGCACAAAAAAGACAGTCCCTCAAAACTAAATTTTTTTGTATCAGCAATATGCCAAATATGAATGAGCTGGGATGTCCACATTGAAGCCTCTTGGGACAGAGCACTCAATAAAGAACCCTTAGCAGCATGATCTAGTGAAAACTATTGTTTGTCTGCAAAATAGGGGGAATAATAACTTATTTCCCTATGTCAGAGTTACTTCCTGAAGGTAAATGATTTGTGGGATATATAGACAAGGAAAATATTATGTGAAATTTTAAAAAGTTTTACTAATTTTGTTATGGATGGCTTTCATAAGTATAAAAGTTTAAAGGGTACAGGTATGATGAGATATTCAAATACACTGCTTTTTTCCTGTCGTTTTACTTATATTCCCTCAGGCCCTGATAAATATTTCCTCCTTCCTAAATGAAAAAATGAAACATATATTTAGACCAGTTTTCATTTCAAGCTTCAGTGTCATAATTACCAAAGGATTTCTGTTCGTTGGAAACTCAAGGATTGTAAAGTAGTGATTAAGACAAATATGTAAGGAGGTAGGGGAGGGTGTCCTCAATGTAGAGTTGACCTTAATGATGTGGATGGAGTCAAGCATTCGGGACCTTAATTTGCTGATGTGGCATGACTCAAAATGTGAAGAAGCAGCTGCAAACATCCATTAATAATCAGAAGGTAGAATGTACAACGTATGAATCTAGGAAAATTGGAAGTCATCAAAAATGAAATGGAACCCATAAAAGATCAATATCCTAGGCATTGGTGAGCTGAAATGGACTGGTATTGGCCATTTTGAAGTAGACAATCATATGGTCTACTATGCTGGGACTGACAAATTGAAGAGAAAGGGCATCAAGTTGATCATCAAAAAGAACATTTCAAGATCTATCCTGAAGTACAATGCTGCCAGTGATAGGATAATATCCATATGCCTACAAGGAAGACCAATTAATACGACTATTATTCAAATTTACCCACCAAGCACTAATGCCAAAGATGAGGAAATTGAAGATATTAACCAACTTTGGCAGTCTGAAATTGATCAAACATGCAATCAAGATGCATTGATAATTACTGGTGATTGGAATGCAAAAGTTGGAAAACAAAGAAGAAGGACTGACTGGTAGTTGGAAAATATTGCCTTGGTGAAAGAAATGAGGTAGAAAAACATATGATAGAATATTGCAAGACAACTTATTCAGTGCAAATTTTCAACAACATAAATGGTGACTATACATGTGGACCTCACTGAATGGAATACACAGGAATCAAATCGACTACATCTGTGGAAAGAGACATGGAAAAACTCAATGCCATCTGTCAGAACAAGGTCAGGGGTCGACTGAAAAATAGACCATCAATTGCTCATATGCAAGTTCAAGTTGAAGCTGAAGAAATTTAAAACAAGTGCAGAAGAGCCAAAATATATAACCTTGAGTATATTCCACCTGAATTTGGAGACCATCTCAAAACAGATTTGACATATTATATGCTAATGACCAAAGACCAGGTAAGTTATGGGAAGACATCAAGAACATCATACATGCAGAAAGTAAAAGGTCATTAAAAAGACAGGAAAGAAGGAAAAGACCAAAAAGAATGTCAGAAGAGACTCTTAAACTTGCTCTTGAACATAGAGTAGCTGAAGTGAATGGAAGAAATGATGAAGTAAAAGAGCTGAACAGGTTTCAAAGGGCAGCTCGAGAAGACAAAGTAAAATATTATAACGAAATGTCCAAAGACCTGGAGTTAGAAAACCAGAAGGGAAGAACACACTCAGCATTTCTCAAGCTGAAAGAACTGAGAAAAAAAAAAAAAAAATTCAAGCCTTCAGTTGTAGTTCTGAAGGATGCTATGAATATTGAATGATGCTGGAAGCATCAAAAGAAGATGGAAAGAATACACAGAGTCACTCTACCACAAAAAAAAATTGGTCAACATTCAAACATTTCAGGAGGTAGCATATGATCAAGAACCCATGGTATTGAAGGAAGAAGTCCAAGCTGCACGGAAAGCATTGGTGAAAAATAAGGCTCCAGGAATTGACGGAATACCAGTTGAGATGTTTCAACAAAGGGATGCAGTGCTGGAGGTGCTCACTTGTCTATGCCAAGCAGTTTTGAAGACAGCTACCTGGCCCACAGACTGGAAGAGACTCATATTTGTGCCCATCCCAAAGATAGGTGATCCAACAGAATGCAGAAATTATCAAACAATATCATTAATATCACAAACAAGTAAAATTTTGCTGAAGATCACTCAATAGCTGTTGTAACGGTCATTAACAGGGAACTTCAAGCTGGATTCAGAAGAGGAGGTGGAATGAAGGATATCATTGCTGATATCATGTGGATCCTGGCTGAAACCAGAGAATACCAGAAAGATGTTCACCTGTGTTTTATTGGTTATGCAAAGGCATTTGACTGTGTGGATCATAACAAATTATAGATAACATTGCGAAGAATAGGAATTCCAGAACACTTAATTGTGCTCATGAGGAACCTGTAACATAGACCAAGAGGCAGTCATTTGAACACAGCAGGGGGATACTGCATGGTTTAAAACCAAGAAAGATGTGCATCAGGGTTTCATCCTTTCACTATACTTTTTCAATCTGTTTGCTAAAAAAATAATCCAAGAAGGTGGATTGAATGAAGAAGAATGTGGCATCAGGATTGGTGGAAGACTCATTAACAACTTGCGATATGCAGATGACACAACCTTGCTTGCTGGAAGTAAAGAGGAATTGAAGCACTTACTGATGTATGGAATACACCTCAGCATAAAGAAAACAAAAATCCTCACCACTGGGCCAATAAGCAACATCATGAGAAAAGGAGAAAAGATTGAAGTTGTCAAGGATTTCCTCTTACTTGGATCCAGAATGAATGCCCATGGAAATGGCAGTTAGGAAACCAAATAATGTATTGCATTGGGTGTATCTGCTGCAAAAGACCTCTTTCAAGTGTTAAAAAG
Source organism: Loxodonta africana (assembly GCF_030014295.1). Classification (NCBI taxonomy): domain Eukaryota; kingdom Metazoa; phylum Chordata; class Mammalia; order Proboscidea; family Elephantidae; genus Loxodonta; species Loxodonta africana. Next base: position 100,142,215 of record NC_087369.1, read on the forward strand.
CAAAGATGTTAACTTTACGGACTAAGGTGCACCTGACCCAAGCCATGATATTTCAATCTCCTTATATGCATGCGAAAGGTGGATAATGAATAAGGAAGACTGAGGAAGAATTGATGCCCTTGAATTTTGGTGCTGGTGAAGAATATTGACTATACCATGGACTACCAGAAGAATGAACAAATCTGTCTTGGAAGAAGTACAGCCACAGTGCTCCTTGGAAGTGAGGATAGTGAGACGCCATCTCACCTACTTTGGACATGTTATCAGGAGGAACCAGTCCCTAGAGAAGAACATTGTGCTTGATAAGTAGAGGGTCAGTGAAAAAGCTGGTCCTCGATGAGGCAGATAGACATAGTGGCTGTAACAACGGGCTCAAACATAACAACGATTGTGTGGATGGCACAGGACCCGGCAGTGTTTCATTCTGTTGTATATGGGGTCACTATGAGTCGGAACCCACTCGGCTGCATCTAACAACTAACAAGGGGAGGCTGACCAGTAGTTGTCTGATAAACTCATTTAATTATTCTTGTATTTAAAGTGCTGTAGACAGTGGCAGATGGAAGCATAGGAAGTTTAATGTTAAAAAAATTATGGGTAAACAAAACAAACAAAAAACACGTAAACATTTGTTAACTAATAATTACTTTGTTGTTAATGTTTTACAGTTATTTTTGTTTCAACATGAGAGATAGGTGAAAACTATTTTAATGGAAGGAAGGAATTTCTTTTTATCTCAAGGTGTGTCATCAGTTTGCTGATGTGCCATGAAGAACACTTGCTACTAAAGAACTGTGTTTCCGTTATAAAGATCCTTTTAGCGAGTTAAAAAAAAAAATTGGCCAAGACTGATGCCAACTTTAAACTCTTCCTATAATAGATTTGGCACTTGAGAGTAATTTTTTCTTTATAAATTTTAATGACCAAAAAATTGATCTGGCTTGCTTTTGTGTTACAGCGAGTCAGAGCAAATTGTTAATTATGTTCAGCTGCAGTGGGGTGGGGGTCTTAAAACCCCAAACAATGGCTATTATTCCCATAAAAGTTGGCGTGATTAGTCTAGCATTTGAGTTGAATTGTATGTGCCATTTACCAGAAGGGGCCTCAGAAGGGGATTTAACCTTGAGGGGTACTCTGCCTGATTTGCAAACGAATTGTATATGGTGCTCTTAGCTTCTTCTTAAATAACTTAGAATTCCACTATTACATAATTTTTTATTGGAACCAAATTCAGTAAAATCTGAATCTCTCTTATGCCTAGAAGGGGGAGGATAGTTATTGAAATAATAAAAGAAAAAAACGTGTTCGAGGAACACAAGCTGTTCATGTAAGCAAGTGTTCAGTAAGTTCTTGTTGGTGGAATTGCGATATTAAACTGAAGCTTCAGTGTACTTTGACATTAGTGTGCATTATTAAATTGAGTACATTTAATGTGTATCTGGTCAGTTCAGCCTGGTTTCACAGCACACAAATGAGGTACAGATTATGAGACTCTGGGAATGGTTAGTTCCATGATCATAAGTTTGTAGCCTCACCTCAACTAGCTATTTTCTGAGTACATGGCACTGGTCCCAGGGAATTATAGATGGAGCAATTAAAATCTCTCTCCTCTACTTGTGGAAACCATTTACTGGTTTCAAATATACATGTACACATGCACAATGAACCTGCAAGTCATTCCTTTTTGAAATCTAATTTTCAAAAGAAACACAATTCTATTAATTTTTAATTATTAATTTATTCATCCATTCATTGATTTATTCAACAAATATTTCATGCCTGTAACTGTACCAAATACTGCACTAAACACGGAGCATGAATAGATAAAGAAGATATCATTTACTCTCAAAGAGCTTGAAATTTTTAGAAGTCTAAGCTCATTCACAAATATTCAATATTGAATATTAATATTATAAAAGAAGCAAAGCAAAGAGTGATAGCACATTTGTGGAAGCTATAGATCAGAACATGCTTTATAAAGGAGATATGCTAATGCTAGATATAAGAAAATGGTATCTGATTTTGCCTAATATGCCTTATCATATTTTACTCTAACTTTTTTTTTTTTTTTTATACAAAGTGATCCTTTTTTTTAACATACTCTTTTAGGATCTCTATAAGTCAGAATCGACTTGACAGCAGCAGGTTCGTTTGTTTGTTTTAGCATTTGTTAAAATATTTGACCTTTTCCTGAATTCATGTATGTAAAATACAGCATAAATTTTGTAGAATGGTCTTGGGGTTGGAAACTATTACTGTAATTCATTATTTCTAATCAAGACATTCTGTTTCCTCCTCTGTATAATGAGTCTTATTATCTCAAAATAGAATTTTAAAATTTCTTTCTCAAAACTTTGAGACTCTTATACCAAATGCTAGACATATTACTTTTATCATTGTTATACTAGTCATATTAAACAAATATTCATTGTTTACTATATTCCAGCTACTGTAATGGGCACAGCATCTCATTATAAAATGAAATAATACACCAAACAAATGACAGTTGCTCGTATTTTTATATTCTATAGGTATATGAGATGTGCATGTCTTTCTTTGAAGTCCAGAGATAAGCACACAGATATATGATCAACTGATCTTTGACAAGTGTGCTAAATCCTTGCAATGGAGAAAAGTCTTTTCAAGAAATGGTACTGGGACAACTGGTTTTCCGCATGCAAAGGAATGAAGTTAGACCCATGCTTCATGCTGTAAACAAAAACTAACACAAAGTGTATCAAAGACCTAAATATTTCCAGGTTTTTGATGATTATGAATAAAGCTGCTGTAAATATTCATGTGCAGGGTTTTGTGTGGACATAAGTTTCCATTCACTTGGGTAAATAAATACCCGGGGGCGTGATCACTGAGTCGTATGGTAAGACCATATTTAGCTTTATAAGAAACTGCCATACCGTCTTTGAACATGGATATACCATTGTCAGTTCTCACCAGCAGTGGTAGAGTTCCACATACTCTTCATCCTCGTCAGCTCTTGGTATTGTCAGCATTTTTGTTTGTTTTAGTCATTCTAATAGGGTGTGTAGTGCTTTCTCATCATGGCTATAATTTCCATTTCCCTAAGTACTAATGATGCTGATTATCTTTTCATGTACTTATTTGCCATCTGTATATCTTCTTTAGTGCAGTGTCTATTTAAGAATGTTGCTCATTTTTTTTAATTATGTTGTTTGTTTTATTACACTTGAGCTTATATAGTCTGGGTATAACACGTGTCCTTCAACAGGTGAATGACTAAACAAACTGTGATAGTCCATACGGTGGAATACTATTCAGAGACAAAAAGAAAAAAAAAAAAAGAATTCAATGAATGAATGGTATACCAAGCCGCAGAACAGCATGGATATATGATTTACCAATATTTTCTCGTAGTCTGCAGCTTATCATTTGATTATCTTCACAGTGTCTTTTACAGAGCAAAAGTTAATTTTGATGAAGTGCAATTTATTATTCTTTTCCTTTATGGACCATGGTTTTGATTTCATTTCTAAAAACTATTCACCTAACCTCTTGCCACAAAGATTTTTCTCCAATGATTTCTTCTAAAAGTTTTGTAGTTTTGTGTTTTATATTTAGATCAAAGGTCCATTTTTATTTATTTATTTTTTGGCATAAGGTTTACTGGTGTATCATTTTTTTATAGATTTGCAATTATTTAAACACCATTCATTGAAAAGGCTATCCTTTCTCCATTCAGCTGTTTTTGTAACTTTGTTAAAAATCAATTAGCCATAATAGTGTTGGTCTATTTATGAATTCTTTATTCTGTTCCATGTAGATCTATGTATCTATCCCTTAGCCAGTGTCACATTGCCATTATTTAACTTTATAATAAGTCCTACAATTGGTTTGTGTGATTCCCCCAATTTTATTCTTTTCATAATTGTTTTAGCTATAATAGTTTATTTACTTTTCTATATATATTTTAGAATATGCTTGTACATATACGAAAAAATTCTGCTGGGATTTTGATAGCAATTGCATTAAACTGAAAGATCATTTTGAGGAGAAATGACATTTTTATTCTGGTGGCTCTTCCAACACATAAACATGGTATGTCACAATATTTATTTAGGTCCTCTTTTTGGAAACCCTTGTGGTGTCGTGGTTAAGAGCTATGGCTGCTAACCAAAAGGCTGGCAGTTTGAATCCACCAGATGCTCCTTGGAAACCCTATGGGGCAGTTATACTCTGTCCTATAGGGTCACTATGAGTCGGAATCAACTCAATGGCAATGGGTTTGGTTTGGGTTGTTTTTTTTTTTTATTTCTTTCATCATCATATTGTAGTTTTCAGGATACAGATTTTTTACGGGTTTGTTATTTTATATCTAAATATTTTGGTGGGAGTTACGGTAAATTATTTTTTTTTTTAGTTTTTGTTTTTTGAAATTTTAGCTTCCAAATGTACATTGCTAGTATATAGTCACACAATTTATTTTTGTGTGTTGTTCTTATATCCAGTGACCTTGCTAAACTCACTTATTAGTTCTAGTAAGTTTTTGTAGTTTTGGGGGGGGGGGTTTCTACATAGACAATTGTATTTTCTGTGAATAAGCACAATATTATATTTTCTGTTCCAGTGTATTTGACTTTTATTTCTTTTTCGTGCCTTATTGCGCTGGCTAAAACTTCCAGTACTATCTTGAATAGGAGTGTTGAGAGTGGGCATCTTTGCCTTTTTCTGATTTTAGGAAGAAATATCCATCATTTTGCTATGAAGTGTCATGTTAATTGTAGGGTTTTTGTAGGTGCCCCTTATATGGAAGAAGTTCTATTCCTATTTTGCTGAGAATTTTTACTATGAACGAATATTGAATTTTGTCAAATTTATTTTTTGGTGTCAATTGATATGATCATGTGGTTTTTCTTCTTTAGGCTCTTAGTACTGTGGATTATATTAATTGATTTTCAAATATTGAACCAGCCTTGTATCTCTGGAATAAACTGTACTTGATCATGGTATATAATTATTTTATATATTGCCTAATTCTATGTTGGCAAGGATTTTTGTGTCTATAGTTATGGGCTATTGGTCTGTAGTTTTCTCTCTCTCTTTTTTACTGTCTTTCTCTGATTTTGGTATCAGGGTAACGCTTGCTTTACGAAATGAACTGTTAAGTGTTCCATTATCTTCTATTTTCTGAAAGAGATCGTATAGAATTGGTGCTGTTTCTGCTTTAAATGATTAGTAGAATTCACCAATGAAATCATGTGGACCTGAACATTTCTTTTTTTGGAAGGTTTTCAACTACGAATTCAATTTATTTAAAATTTACAAGAAATGTTCCTGATACTATATGTATCAGTTTGGGTGAATCCTTTTGAAGGTTTTCAAGGAGTATAATAATATTCTGATGTTTGTGATTTGTGTCTTCTCTAATTTTTTTCCTTTTTCATTATAAGATGTTTTTCAGTTTATTGATCTTTAAAAAAAAAACCAGCTTTTTTTCTCATTGATTTTCTCTGTGTGTTCTATTTCTACTCTTCTCTTTATTTGATCCTCCCTTCTGCATTATTTGGATTAATTTCGCACTTCTTTTTCCAGATTCTTAAGGTGGAAGTGCATATTATTCTGATATAAGCATTTAGTGCAATAATTTTCTGCTAAGCACTGCTTTAGCCACATCCTGAAAATTTGATATATTTTTTTTATCCAGTTCAAAATATTTTCTAATTCCCTCAATATTTCCTCTTCTAACCATGGATTAATTAAAAACGTGTTATTTAATTTTTAAGTATTTGGAGATTTTCCTGTTATTTTTCTGGTTTTGATATCTAGCTTGATTCCATTATGATAAGATACTGTACTTGTATGATTTCAGTTTTTTTTAAGTTTGTTGATGTTTGTTTTATGACCCGAAATAACCTCTATCTTAATGACTGTTTCATGTGTACTTTAAAAGTAGTTTTTGGCTGTTATTATGCTCTATAAATGTGCATCAGATCCAGTAGGTTGATGATGTCCAAGGTTTCTATTTCCTTGCTACTTTCTTGTCTAAGTGTTCTATCAGTTACTGTGAGAAAATTTTTGGAGTCTCCAAGTATAGAAACTTTTCCACTACAGAGTTCCCTTATCTCCCCCGACCCTTTACATATTGCTGAATTGAGGGAGGGAGCAGTTTGTCACTCACATGATAAATCTCTTGCTATTTTTACTGAGATTTAGTAGATTATTTGATTATTTGTATAAATATTTGTTCATTTGTTGTATGCCTTTAGGAAAATTTCCAGAGATGGCAAATTGGTGTTTTTAATCACCAGTTACGGTTATTTTCCTAGGGGGCCTGTCCATGGAATACCTTACATCACCATTCTGGAAGTCATCTGTTGCTTTATTATTATTTGTTTTTAATGTAAATTCAGTCTTCCTGGTTCTTTTTGTGCCTAAAATTTTTGGGTAGTATTCTGTACATTTTGAATATTATGTTTCTGAGACTCTAGGTCTTGTTGAAAGCCTATGATGAATATTGATATTTTTGTTTTAGCAAGTAATTGATCTGTTTAAGTTCAGGCCTCAAATTTTGAGGGACTTGTGTTTTCAATGTCATTTATGTTTTCACAGAGTCTGTACTGATTTTGAGATCTGTTCTCTATATGCATTGACTAGGTCATTCTGGTGCCTGGGCAGTGGCATATCTGTTAATTCTCAATCTCTTTGGTATTCAGGTTAGGATCAGATCTCCATACATGCACAGCTCAAGTTTGATGCCAGCAGCTTATAAAACAAATATATAGTCTCATTTTCATGAGTATCTCCCTCTTCCTGATCTCTTCTGTGTTTTCCAATTCTCTACGTCTCCTCTTTTTGGTCCTTCATCCAGATAATTGAGCCTTAGTTACATCACTCTATTGTGTACTTCCACTCTAGTGCCTTTGTTAAGGGTCAAGTGGTGGGACGTCAGAAGAAGAAAAAAATCAATGGAGTTGGCCCTACCTTCTCGATACCAGACCACCTCTCATGTGAGAGGAATTGTTCTCTTTCTGTGTTTCCACACTGTGGATTGCTTGGACATGACAGAATAGAGAAAGAAACAAAACAAAACTCTCCCCAGAAATTGGGATTTCCACACTCCCTCTGAACATTAAGAATTCCTTCCTTATTCTTGAGCCAGACCTAGAGGGCTTCTGAAGCTTTTGCTGTATGTACCCCAGTGCTAACTTAAACCCATTGCCGTTGTGTTTCATAAGTTCATAAGTTTTGGGCTAGGAGATACCGAGGAAAAACTATTCAAACTCACTTCCATTATGTGATACTTTGAATTCCATTATTCTTCCTAGATTCTTCTTAAGACATTTTCTTTTCAGAGTTTTCAAATAGGTGCATCATGCATCCTGCTCAGGTATCATTGCTTTGTATGGGTGAGAAATGGTGGCATAAGTTTGCCATCAATTTTGTTATAGCAAGTGCTTTGTCCCTTACCTGTATGCCGAAGTACTCCATTTCTATACTTATTACAGGTATATCATGCTATAGAATTGCAACAATCCCTGTTGTACTTGTAATAAAGGCCCTGAGTTTTTATTAACTTTGATTAGGTTTGCATATCAATGTACTGTTTTCCCCTTAGTGATCCTAATGGGGAAGGAAATAAATATACTATTGAGTACAGTTAAAACTCATAGCCTTGTGCTTTACAATTTAAACTCTCTTGGAAGTTTCCTTCACTGGTTTCTAATAGTGTTTCCAAACTTCTAAAAGTTTGTAGTGCAAATTTTTATTTTAAAGCATGTTTTTATTTAACTAGACACCATTATTACTACTACACATTAAAGAAATGTAATGTGACTTTACTATTGTTATTAGATTTTAATGTCTTACGATATTACTCTGAAGATGAAATAGTCCTTATTTACTTTTCACTCTAATGAATACTGATGTGTCAAGGGACAGCACAATCTTTGCCTTTTGTTCAGGATGGCCTAATAGAAAAGAGAAGTGGAAGACAACAATTGATGACCTGTGAGTGAATGCAATTGAAAGTTATGATTGAGACCAATAGAATCCTAGGCTTACAAATTCCCCTTCTAATTTTTTTTTTAATCTTGGCCAAATAATGCAAGAGCAGACAGCAAATTGTCCAATTTCCAAGATTTTTGGTTGAAGTCCTTGATAATAAATTTACTTTTACTGTAGAATGCAATGACATATCCTTACATTATTGGGGATGTTAAGATCATCATATTCAATTCTTTCAAATGGGAAGAATATTTCGTATAGGACAGAGTACAATTGCCTCATAGAGTTTCCAAGGAGTGCCTGGTGGATTTGAACTGCTGACCTTTTGGTTAGCAGCTGTAACACTTAACCATTATGCCACCAGGGTTTCCAAAGATCAAAATGGACAAATAGAAAAGAGAAAAATAATAGAAAGAATCAATAAGACTAGAAGTTGGTTCTTTGAGAGAATCAATAAAATTGACAAACCACTGACCAAATTGACAAAGGAAAAAAATGAGAAGATGCAAATAACGAAAATAAGAAAGGAGATGAGTGACATTACAACAGAACCAACTGAGATAAAAGAATCATAACAATATTATGAAAAATTATACCCTGACAAATTTGAAAACCTAGAATAAGTGGACAAGTTTCTAGAAATACACTACTTACCTAAACTAACACAAATAGAGGTAGAAAATCTGAAGAGACTATAAGAAAAGAAGAAATTGAAGATGTCATTAAAAAAAAAAAAAAAAACTCTTGATAAAGAAAGCCGTTGCCCAGATGGCTTCACCGGAGAATTCTACCAAACAGTCAGATAAGAGTCGACATCAAGTCTATTCAAACTATTCCAGAACATAGAAAAGAAAGGAATATTCCCTAATTCATTCTATGAAGCCAATGTAACACTGATACCAAAGCCAGGCAAAGATGCCACAAAAAAGGAAATTATAGACTAATATCCCTCATGAATATGGTTGCAAAAATTCTCAACAAAATTCTAGCCAACAGAATTCAACAGCATATCAAAAAAATAATACATCATGATCAAGTGAGAGTCATACCAGGGTTGTAAAAATGGTTCAACATTAGAAAATCAATCAATGTAATTCACCACATAAAACAAAACAAAAAAGATCACATGATAATCTCAGTTGACCCAAGAAAGGCATTCGATAAAGTCCAACACTCTTTCCTGATGAAAATTCTCAGCAAAATAGGAAGAAAAGAGAAATTTCTTGACATAATTTAGGGAATATATATTAAACCAACAGCCAGCATTATTCTCAACAGAGAAAGATTGAGAGCATTCCCCTTGAAAACAGGAATGGGAGAAAGAAGCTCTTTATCATCACCACTCTTATTCAATATTGTACTGGAAGTCCTAGCCAGAACAATAAGGCAATAAAGGGAAATAAAAGGTATCCAAATTGAAAAGGAAGAAGTAAAACTGTCTTCATTCACAGATGACATGATCCTATACATAGACAATTCAGAGGGTCCACAAGAAAGTTACTAGATCTAATAGATTCAGCAAAGTGACAGGATATAAGAACAATCCAAAAAAATCAGTTGGGTTCCTCTACAATAACAAAGAGGACTATAAAAAGGAAATCAATAAAACAATACCATTTACAGTAGCCCTCAAAAGGATAAAATACCTATGAATTAACCTATCCAGGGACATAAAAGACTTTTACAAAGAAAAACTATAAAACACTACTGCAAGAAACTAAAAGAGATCTACATAAATGGAAAAACATTCCATGCTCATGGATTGGAAGACTTAACATTGTGAAAATGTCAAGACTGCCAAAAGTAATCTATAGTTATAATGTGATCTCTATCCAAATCCCAATAACTTTCTTTAATATAATGGAAAAATTAATATCTAAATTTATATGGAAAGGAAAGAGACCCCAAATGGCTAAAGCAATATTGATTAAGAACAAAGTAAGAGTCCTCAAACTTCCTGGTCTCAAAACTTACTTTAAAGCCATGGCAATCAAACACAGCCTGGTATTGGTTCAATGACAGACACACAGACCAATGGAATAGAATTGAGAATCCAGAAATAAATCCATCCACTTATGGGCAGCTGATCTTTGACAAAGTGGTGCTGGCAAAACTGGCTATCCATCCATTTGCAGAAAAATTAAACAGGATCCATACCTCACACCACACACAAAATCTAATTCAAAATGGATCAAAGGCCTAAATGGTAAGGTTAAAAATATAAATTTCTTAGAAGATAACTTAGGGACAAAACTGGGGAGCCCAATCTTCAGCATAAATAGCCTATCAAACACAGCTAAAAATGCACAAATGACAGAATATAAATTTTTTAGGTACCTCCTAAAAATTAAATACTTATGCTCATGAAGAGACTTCACCAAGATTGTAAAAAGAGAATTTACAGACTGGAAAAAAATAAAAAAAAACTTTGGTAATGACATATCCGACAAGGGTATAATCTCTAAAATATATAGAAAACTTCAACAACGCAACATCAAAAAGACAAACAATCTAATTAAAAAATGGGCAAAGGACTTGAACGGACACTTCATTAAAGAGGATATTCAGGCGGCCAACAAATATATGAAAAGATGCTCGTGATCATTAGCCATTAAACCCAAAATGAAACCCACTGCCATCGAGTTGATTCCCAAAATGGCAATAATCAAAAAACAGAAAACAACAAATGTTAGAGAGGCTGTGGGGAGATTGGAACTCTTATACACTTCTGGTGGGATTATAAAATGGTACAACCACTGTGGAAAATGGTATGGTGCTTTCTCAAAAAGCTAGAAATAGAAATACCTTATGATCCAGCAATCTTGCTTCTAGGTATATACCCAAGAACTATAAGAGCAGTGACATAGATACACATATGCATACCTATGTTCATTGCAGCATTATTCACAATAGCAGAAAGGTAGAAACAACCTAAGAGCCCATCAATGAATGAAGGAATAAACAAATTGTGGTACATACATACAATGGAATATTATGAAACTATAAAGAATAATAATGAGTCTGAGAAACATCATATACCATGGATGAATCTGGAAGACATTATCTTGAGCAAGACAAGCCAATCACAAAAGGACAAATATTGTATGGTCCCACTACTATGAAAGTCAAGAATAGGTACACACACAGAAAGTGAAGTTCTTTGATGGTTACAGGGATGCAAGGGAGAGGAAAGGGGAATCACTTTCTAAATGGTAGACTTTTATTTTGGTGATAGGAATGGCAATACCAAATATGGGTGAAGTCAGCACAACTTGACCAAGGTAAGTAAAGACGCTAAGAAGTACACAAGAATAAGTGACAATTTCAATAAATGCTACAACATATATAATTTTGAAACAACAGTAACGAAAACCAGAAAATATGTGTGGTTACACAGGTACATATGTATGCATCTATGTGTATGATAAGTCATATACGAGTAAAAGCACATGCATGTATAGGTGTGTCTGTGTTGTTAGGCGCCATCCAGACGGTTCTGACTCATAAAAACTCTATGTACAACAGAAGGAAATTTTCCCCGGTCCTGTGCCATCCTCAAATTTCTTATGTTTGAGCCCATTGTTGCAGCCGCTGTGTCAATCCATCTCGTTGAGGGTCTTCCTCTTTTTCTCTGACCCTCTACTTTACCAAGCATGATGTCCTTCTCCAGGGACCGGTCCCTCTTGATAACGTATCCAAAGTACGGGAGACAAAGATTCACTGTCCTTGCTTCTAAGGAACATTCTGGCTGTACTTCTTCCAAGACAGACTCGTTTGTTCTTCTGGCAGTCCATAGTATATTCAATATTCTTAGCCAACACCATAATTTAAAGGTATCAATTCTTCTTTGGTCTTCCTTGCTCATTGTCCAGCTTTCACATACATGTGAGGCGACTGAAAATATCATGGCTTGTGTCAGGAGCAACATATTCCTTAGAGTGACATCTTTACTTTTCAACACTTTGAAGAGGTCTTTGCAGCGGATTTGTCCAAGCAACACATCATTTGGTTTCCTGACTGCTGTTTCCATGGGTATTGATTGTGAATCCAAGTAAAATGAAATGCTTGATACCTTGAATCTTTTCTCTGTTTGTCCTGATGTTGCTTGTTTGTGCAGTTAAAAGGATTTTTGTTTTCTTTATGTTGAGGTGTAATCCATACTCAAGGCTGTAGTGTTTGATCTTCATCAGTAAGTGCTTCAAGTCCACTTCACGTTCAGCAATCAAGGTTGATTCTGCATATGGCAAGTTGTTAATGAGTCTTCCTCCAATTCTGATGCTGCATTCTTCTTCATATAGTCTAGCTTCTCAGATCATTTGCTCAGCATACAGATTGAATAAGTATAGTGAAAGGATACTACCCTGACGAACACATTTCCTGACTTTAAACCACTCAGCATCCCCTTGTTCTGTTCGAACAACTGTACGGTTTCTTTATGAGCACAATTAAGTGTTCCGGAATTTCCATTCTCTGCAAAATTATCCATAATTTATCATGATCCACAAAATCAAATGCCTTTGCATAGTCATTAAAACACAGGTGTACATCTTTCTGGTATTCTCTGCTTTCAGCCAAGATCCATCTGACATCACCAATGATATCCCTAGTTCCATTTCCTCTTCTGAATCTGGCTTGAACCTCTGGCAGTTCTCTGTCGATGTACTGCTGCTGCTGCTTTTGAATGATCTTCAGCAAAATTTAACTTGTGTGTGATATTGATATTGTTTGATAATTTCTGCATTCTGTTGGATCACCTTTCTTTGGAATGGGCACAACTATGAACCTCTTTCAGTCGGTTGGCCAGGTAGCTGTCTTGCAATTTTCTTGACACAGATGAGTGAGCAGCTCCAGTGCTGCATCCATTTGTTGAAACATTTCAATTGATATTCCATCCATTCCTGGAGACTTGTTTTTTTTTTTTTTTGCCATTCTCTTCAGTGCAGCTTGGACATCTTCCTTCAGTACCATAGGTTCTTGATCATATGCTACCTTCTGAAATGGTTGACCTTCAACCAATTATTTTCGGTGCAGTGACTGTGTATTCTTTCCATATTCCTTTGATGCTTCCTATGTCCTTCAATATTTCCCTGTGGAATCCTTCAATATTGCAAATCGAGTCTTAAATTTTTTCTTCAGTTCTTTCAGCTTGAGAAATACAGAGCATGTTCTTCCCTTTTGGTTTTCTAACTCCAGGTCTTTTCACATTTCATTGTAATATTTTACTTTGTCTTCTCAAGCTACACTTTGAAATATCCTGTTCAGCTCTTTTGCTTCATGATTTCCTGTATTTGCTTTAGCTACTCAGTGTTCAAGAGCAAGTTTCAGAGTCTCTTCTGACATCCATTTTGGTCTTTTCTTTCTTTCTGTCTTTTTATTGACCTTTTGCTTGTTTCATATATGATATCCTTGATGTCTTCCTACAACTCCTCTCATCTTCAGTCATTAGTGTTAAATGTGTCAAGTCTATTCTTGAGATGGTCTTCCAAATTTAGGTGGGATATACTCGAGGTCGCATTTTGGCCTTCCTGGAATTGTTTTAATTTTCATCAACTTCAACTTGAACGTGCATATAAGCAATTGATAGTCTGCTCGGCAGTCGGCCGTTAGCCTTGTTCTCATTGATGATATTGGGCTTTTCCTTCCTCTGTTTCCACAGATGTAGTTGATTTAATTCCTGTGTTTTCCATCCTGTGAGGTCCAAGTGTATAGTCACCATATATGTTGTTGGAAAAAGATATTTGCAATGAAAGAAGTCGCTGGTCTTGCAAAATTCTGTCATGTGTTCTTCTGCCTCATTTCTATCACCAAGACTGTATTTTCCAACTACCAATCCTTTTTTTCCCCCAACTTTCACATTCTAATCACCAGTATTTATCAATGTATCTTGATTGCATGTTTAGTCAATTTCAGACTGCAGAAGTTGGCAAAAAATCTTCAATTTCCTCATCTTTGGCATTAGTGTTTGGTTGTAAATTTGAATAATAGTTATATTAACTGGTCTTCCTTGTAAAAAAAAAATTTTGGTCTTCCTTGTAGGCATATGGATATTATCCTATCACTGACAGCGTAGTGCTTCAGGATACACCTTTAAATGTTCTTTTTTTTTTTGGATGAAAGTGACACCATTCCTCTTCAATTTGTCATTCCTGGCATAGTAGGCCATATGATTGTCTACTTCAAAATGGCCAATACCAGTCCATTTCAGCTCACTAATGCCTAGGATATCGATCTTTTTATGGGTTCCATTTCATTTTTGATGTCTTTCAATTTTTCTAGATTCGTACTTCTTATATTTCATGTGCCATTATTAATGACTGTTTCCAGCTGTTTCTTTTAATTTTGAGTCTTGCCACATCAGCAAATGAAGGTCCCAAAATCTTGACTCCATCCATGTCATTTAGGTTGACTCTACTTTGAGGAGGCATCTCCTCCCCAGTCATATTTTGAGGGCCTTCCAACCTGAGGGGCTCATTTTCCAGCACTCTATCAGACAGTGTTCTGCTGCTATTCACAAGGTTTGCACTGGCCAATTTTTTCTGAATTAGACTGCCAGGTCTTTCTGCCTAGTCTATCTTAGTCTGGGAGCTCCGCTGAAACTTGACCACTAAGGGTACCTGCTGGTTTTTAATACTGGTGGCAAAGATTCCAGTATCACAGCAACAGGCAAGTCAGCACAGTAAGACAAACTGACAGACACGTGGTGGACAATTTGTATAAAAGTTGTTAAATGGGTACTTAATGTGTAAATTTTTAACCTAAAACACAAGAAAATATTGTTTAAAAAAAAAGAGATCCTTGATGTGCAAAGTTAGGTTCTTGATTTGAGATCTTTCTTCTTTTAAAATATAAGCGTACATTTCTATAACTTTCCCTCTGAGTATTGTCTTTGCTGCATCTCATAGGTTTTGATATGCCGTGGTTTCATTTTCATTTGTCACTACATATTTTCTGTTTCCTTTTGATGTTTTCTTTCACCCATTGGTTGTTTAATAGTGTTTTTTTATTTCCACATCTTTGTGAAATTCACATTTTTTTCTCCTGTTATCATTCTAGCTTCATTCCATTGTGGCTAGAGAAGATACTTATATGATTTCAATTTTTAGAATTTACTAGGCTTGTTTTGTGAGCTAACATAGGGTCTATCCTGGAGAATTATCCATGTTCAATGAGAAGAATGTGTACAGTGCTCTTCTTTGGTGGAATGTTCTGTGTATGCCTATTAGCTCTAGATAGTGAATAGTGTTGTTCAAGTTCTCTATTTCCTTAATGATCTTTTAGATCTTCTATCTATTATTAAATTTTTTTTCTTGAGGTCTCCAACTATTATTGTAGAACTGGCTATTTCTCCCTTCAATTCTGTCAATGATTGCTTCATATATTTTGGGGCCTTGTTGTTAGTTGTTACATTAAATAATTGTTATATCTTCTTGGTGAATTAACTTATTATTATACAATTTCCTCTAGTAACAAATTTTGAATTAAAGTCTATTTTGTCTTATATTAATATAGCCACACTTGCTCTTTTTTTGATACTATTTCCATAGAATTTTTTTTCCATCGTTTTACCTTCAACTTACCAATGTCTTTAGGTCTAAAATGGGTCTTTGTAGGCAGCATATAGCTGTATCATGTTTTCTTATCCATTCTGCCAATCTCTGCCTTTTGATTAGAGAGGTTAATCCATTCACATTTAAATAATTACGTATAAGAAGGACTTGCTTCTGCTTTTTTTTTTTCTGTGTATCTTACACTTTTTTTCTGTGATTTACTCCAGTATTGTCTAGTTTTGTCTTAGTTGATTTATTGTCATGAATCATTTTTATTCTCTTTGGTGTATATATTTTTTAGAATCTTTTTTTTATTACAATGGAGATTACATTTTACATCCCAAATTTGTAACAACCTGTTTTAAATTGATAAACAGCTTAACTTCAATATAAAACTCTGTTCTTATACCGCTTCTCTCCCCCCTTAAGTTTTTTTTTTAATTGTATGTTAGATGAAGGTTTACAGAACAAACTAGTTTCTCCTTATACGATTAGTACACTTACCATTTTGAAACATTGGTTGCCAAGCCCATGATACATCAACACTCTCCCCTTCTCAACCATGGGTTCCCTATTACCAGCTTTCCTGTTCTCTCCTGCCTTGTTGTCCTTGCCCCTAGGCTAATGTGCCCATTTAGTCTCGTTTGGTCTTATGGGCCTGTTTAATCTTTGGCTGAAGGGTGAACCTCAGGAGTGATTTCATTACTGAGCTAAAATGGTGGCTAGGGGCAGTAGTCTCAGGGTTTCTCCAGTCTCTGTCAGACCAGAATTTTGTGAGTTAGAATTTTGTTTTACATTTTTCTCCAGCTCTCTCCAGGACCCTCTGTTGTGATCCCTGTCAGAGCAGTCAGTTGTGGTAGCCGGGCACCATCTAGTTGTGCTGGATTCCATCTGGTGGAGGCTGTAGTACTTGTGGTCCATTAGTCTTTTGGACTAATTTTTCCCTTGTATCTTTGGTTTTCTTCATTCTCCCTTGCTCCAGACGGGGTGAGACCAGTGGAGGGTCTTTGATGGCTGCTCACAAGCTTTTAAGACCCCAGACACTACTCACCAAAGTAGAATGTAGAACATTTTCTTTATAAACTATGTTATGCTAATTGAGCTAGATGTTCCCAGAAACCATGGTCCCCACAGCCCTCAGCCCGGTAATTTGGTCCCTCAGGGAGTTTGGATGTATCTATGGAGCTTCCATGACCTTGCCTTGTACAGGTTGTGTTGGGTTCCCCAGTATTGTGTACTGTCTTACCCTTCACCAAAGTTACCGTTTATGTATTGTCTATTTAGTGTTTTTCCATCCCCATCCCTTTCCTCCCTTGTAACTATCAATGGTTGTTTCTTTCTGTGTGCAGACCTTTTCATGAGATTTATAGTAGTGGTCTCATATAATATTTGTCTTTTTGTGATTGACTTATTTCACTCAGCATGTTGCCCTCCAGATTAATCCATGATGTGAGATGCTTCACAGATTCATCATTGTTCTTTATCGTTGCATAGTATTCCACTGTGTGTATGTACCATAGTTTATCCATTCATCTGTTGATGGGCATCTAGGTTGTTTCCATCTTTTTACTATTGTGAACAATGATGCAATGAACATGAGTGTGCATATGTCTATTTGTGTGACTGCTCTTATTTCTCTAGGGTATATATCTAGGAGTGGGATTGCTGGATCATATGGTATTTCTATTTTTAGCTTTTTACGGAAGTGTCGTATCATTTTCTAAAATGGTTTTACCATTTTGCATTGCCACCAGCACTGCATAAGAGTTCCAGGCTCCCCTCAGCCTCTCCAACATTTGTTACTTTCTGTTTGGATTTTTTGGTTTGTTTGTTTTTGATTTGTGCCAGTAATGCTGGGGTGAGATGGTATCTCATTGTGGTTTTGATTTGCATTTCTTTAATGGCTAGTGATCGATGAGCATTTCCTCATGTGTCTGATAGCCACCTGAATGCCTTCTTTGGTGAAGTGTCTGTTTATTTCCTTTGCACATTTTTAAATTGGATTATTTATCTTTTTGTTGTAGAGGTATTGGATTTTCCTGTTGATTTTAGAAAGTAGACCTTTGTTGGATTTGTCATAGTCAAAATTTTTTTTCCAGTCTGTAGGTTCTCTATTCACTCTTTTGATGAAGTCTTTTGATGAGCATAAATGTTTAATTTTTAGAAGATCACAGTTATCTAGCTTATCATCTGGTGTTTGTGTATTGTTAGTTATGGTTTGTTTCCTGTTTATGACCTGTATTAGGGCCTCTAGCATTGACCCTATTCTTTCTTTTAGGATCTTTATTGTTTTTGATTTTATATTTAGGTCTTTGATACATTTTGAATTAGTTTTTGTGTCTGGTGTGAGGCATGGGTCCTGTTTCATAGTTTTACAGATGGACATCCAGTATTGCCAGTACCGTTTGTTAAAAAGACTGTCTTTTCCCACATTTGATGATCTTTGGGCCTTTGTCAAGGATCACATGACTGTTGGTGAATGGATTTACATCTGGGTCCTCAGTTCTTTTCCATTGGTCCATGTGTCTATCCTTGTACCAGTACCACACTGTTTTGACTAGTGTCGCTGTACAGTAGGTTCTAGGGTCAGTTAGTACGAGTCCCCCTACTTTATTTGTCTTCATTTTTTATTTGGGTTATTTGTCTTTTTGTTCAGTTTTTGCAGCATCATGTAGATTTTAGAGATGAGAAGCTGATCAGATTTGTCATAGCCAAAAACTTTGTCTCAGTCTGTAGGTAATCTTTTTAGTCTTTTGGTGAAGTCTTTGGATGAGCCTAAGTGTTAGATTTTTAGGAGCTCCCAGTTATCTAGTTTCTCTTCTGGTGTTTGTACATTATTGTAATGTTTTGTATACTGTTTATGCCATGTATTAGGGCTCCTAGCATTGTCCCTTTTTTCTTCCATGATCTTTATCGTTTTAGATTTTATATTTAGGTCTTTGATCCATTTTGAGTTGGTTTTTGTGCATGGTGTGAGTTATGGGTCTTGTTTCATTTTTTTTGCAAATGGATATCCAGTGATGCCACCACCATTTGTTGAAGAGACTATCTTTTCCCATTTAACAGACTTTGGGCCTTTGTCAAATATCAGATGCTCATTTGTGGATGGATTTATGTCTGGGTCCTTGATTCTGTTCCATTGGACTATGTATCTGTTGTTGTACCAGTACCAGGTTGTTTTGACTACTGTAGCAGTATACTATGTTCTAAAACCAGGTAGTATGAGGCTTCCCACTTTGTTCTTCTGTTTCAGTAATGCTTTATTTATCCAGGGCCTCTTTCCCTTCCATATGAAGTTGGTGATTTGTTTCTCCATCTCATTAAAAAATGTCACTGGTATTTGGATCAGGATTGCACTGTATCTGTAGATCACTTTGGGTAGAATAGACATTTTTACAATGTTTAGTCTTCCTACCATGAGCCAGGTATGTTTTTCCACTTATATAGATCTCTTTTGGTTTCTTGCAGGAGTGTCTTGTAGTTTTCTTTATGTAGGTCTTTTACGTCTCTGATTAGATTTATTCCTAAATATTGTATCTTCTTAGGGGCTATTGTAAATGGTATTGATTTGGTGATTTTCTCTTTAACATTCTCTTTGTTGGTGTAGATGAATCCAACTGATTTAAGTATGTTTATCTTGTATCCTGATACTCTGCTAAAGTCTATTACTTTTAGTTGTTCTCTTGAGGATTCTTTAGGTTTTTCTGTGTATAAGACATGTCATCTGCAATCAGAGATACATTTACTTCTTTGACAATCCATGCGCCCTTTATTTCATTATCTAGCCTAATAGCTCTGGCTAGGACCTCCAGCACAATGTTGAATAAGAGTGGTGATAAAGGGCATCCTTGTCTGGTTCCCGTGCTCAAGGGGAATGCTTTCAGTCTCTCTCTGTTTAGGATGACGATGGCTGTTTGCTTTGTATAAATGCCCTTTATAATGTTTAGGAATTTTCCCTCTATTCCTATTTTGCTGAGAATTTTTATCATGAATGGGTGTTGGACTTTGTCAAATGCCTTTTCCGCATCAATCGATAAGATCATGTGGTTCTTGTTTTATTTATGTGATGGATTACATTGATTGTTTTTCTAATGCTGAGCCATCCTTGCATACCTGGTATGAATCCCACTTGGTTGTGGTGAATTATTGTTATTTTTTTGACACAGTATTGAATTCTATTGGCTAGAATTTTGTTGATGATTTTTGCCTCTAAGTTCATGAGGGATATTGGTCTGTAATATTCTATTTTTGTGGAGTCTTTACCTGGTTTTGGTATCAGGGTTATGCTGCGTTCATAGAATGAGTTTGGGAGTATTCCATCCTTTTCAAAGCTCTGAAATAGCTTTAGCAGTAGTGGTGTTAACTCTTCTCTGAAAGTTTGGTAAAATTCTCCAGTGGAGCCATCAGGGCGGGGGCTTTTCTTTGTTGCGAGTTTTTAAGTTACTTTTTCGATCTCTTGTTTTGGGTTTTTGGGTTTATTTAGTTATTCTGTCTCTGTTTGTGTTAGTTTAGGTAGGTAATGTGTTTCTAGAAATTTGTCCATTTCCTGTAGGTTTTCAAATTTGTTAGAGTACAATTTCTCATAGTATTCTGTTATGATTCTTTTAATTTCAGTTGGGTCTGTTGTGGTACGGCCCATCTCATTTCTTATTTGGGTTATTTGCTCCGTCTCCTGTTTTTCTTTTGTCAGTCTGGCCAACAGTTTATTGATTTTATTAATCTTTTCAAAGAACCAGCTTTTGGTCTTGTTAACTCCTTCAATTGTTTTTCTGTTCTCCATTTAATTTAATTCTGCTCTAGTTTTTATTATTTACTTTCTTCTGGTGCCTGAGAGTTTCTTTTCTTGCTCTCTTTCTATTTGTTCAAGTTGTAGTGATAATTCTTGGATTTTGGTCCTTTCTTCTTTTTGTGTGTGTGCATTTTTTGGTATAAATTGACCTCTGAGCACTGCTTTCTCTGTGTCCCAAAGGTTCTCGTAGGAAGTGTTTTCATTCTCGTTGGATTCAATGAATTCCTTTATTCCATCCTTAATTTGTTCTATAATCCAATCATTTTTGAGTAAAGTGTTGTTCATTTTCCATGTGTTTAATTTCTTTTCCCTGATTTTTCTGTTATTAACTTCTACTTTTATGGTCAGAGAAGATGCTTTGTAATATTTCAATGTTCTGGATTCTGTTAAGGCTTGCTTTATGGCCTAATATGTGTTCTATTTCTAGAGAATGTTCTATGTCCATTGGAAAAGAAAATATACTTGGATGCTGTTGGGTGGAGTGTTCTGTATATGTCTATGAGATCGAGTTGATTGATTGTGGCATTTAGCTCTTCTGTGTCTTTACTCTGCTTCTTTCTGGATGTTCTGTCCTTCACCGAAAGTGGCATTTTGAAGTCTCTTGCTGTTATTGCGGAGTTGCCTATGTTGCTTTTTAATGTTGTTAGAGTTTATGTATCTTGAAGCCCTGTCATTGGGTGCATAAATATTTAATATGGTAATATCCTCCTAGTATATTGTCCCTTTTATCGTTATATAGTGTCCTTCCTTATCCTTCATGGTATATTTAAGTTCAAAATCTGTTTTATCAGAAATTAGTATAGTCACTCCCGCTCTTTTTTGACTGTTGTATGCTTGATATATTTTTATCCATCCTTTGAGTTTTAGTTTGTGTCTTTAAGTCTAAGGTGTGTCCCTTGTATGCTGCATATAGATGGATCATGTTTTTTTTAATCCAATCTGCCACTCTCTGTCTCTTTATTGGTGCATTTAGTACACTCAGTGTGAGTATACATAGGCATGAGTTTAGTGCTGTCATTTTGATGTCTTTTTTGTGTGTTGTTGACAGTTTCATTTTTGCACTTTTTTGTGCTGAGTAGTTTTTTTCTTTGTAAATTATATGTTCCTCTTTTTCATTGTTGTTGGTTTTGTTTTTGTTGAGTCTTTATGTTTTTCTTGTATTTTATTTTGATATGTAGGATTGTTAGTCTCCTTTGTGGTTATCTTAATATTTACCCCTATATTTCTAAGTTTAAACCTATCTTGTATCTCCCTATATTGCCTTGATTTCCTCTCCATATGGAAGATCTATGACTGCCTTATTTAGTCCCTCTTCATTGATTTAATGCCATATTTTACATAATGGCACTGCTGATTCCCAGTTTTGAGTGTTTTTCTATCTAGATATTTTTTTGTGATTTCCCTATCTGGGTTCATATCTGTTTTCTCTGTCCTGTGTTCTAGTGCTGAGTTGATATCTGATATTATTGATTTTCTAAGCAGTGTTCCCTTTAGTATTTTTTGTAGCTTTGGTTTGGTTTTTGCAAATTACCTAAGCTTCTTTTTATCTGGAAATGTCTTATTTCGCCTTCACATTAGAGAGACAGTTTTGCTGGATATATGATTCTTGGCTGGCAATTTTTCTCCTTCAGTGCTTTATATATGTCATCCCATTGCCTTCTTGCCTGCATGGTTTCTGCTGAGTAGTCCAAACTTATTGATTCTCCTTTGTAGGTAACTTTTCACTTATCCCTGGCTGTTCTTCGAATTTTCTCTGTGTCTCTGGTTATGGCAAGTTTGATTATAATATGTCATGGTGACTTTCTTTTGGTATCTACCTTGTATGGGGTTCGATGAGCATCTTGGATAAAACCAAAAAACCAAACCCAGTGCCGTCGAGTCGACTATGACTCATAGCGAACCCATAGGACAGAGTAGAACTGCCCCCATAGAGTTTCCAAGGAGCGCCTGGCAGATTCGAACTGCTGAACCTTTGGTTAGCAGCTGTAGCACTTAACTGCTACACCACCAGAGTTTCCACATCTTGGATAGATATTCTTTAATCTTTCACAATGTCAGGGAAATTTTCTGCCAACAAATCTTCAACAATTCTCTCTGTATTTTCTGTTATTCCTCCCTGTTCTGGTACTCCAGTCACTCATAGGTTATTCTTCTTGATAGAGTCCCACAAGGGTCTTAGGGTTTCTTCATTTTTTAAAAAAATTCTTTTATCTGATTTTCTTCGTGTATATTGTTGCCAGGTTTTTTATCTTCTATCTCCCTAATTCTGACTTCTACCTCCTCAGTTTTGTTCCGCTGGCTTTCTACTGAATTGTCTAATTCTGAAATTTTATTGTTAATCTGAATTTCTGATTGCTGTTTCTCTATGGATTCTTGTGGCCTATTAAATTTTTCATTATGTTCTTGAATGGTCTTAATTTCCTCAACTGCTTTATCTGTGTGCTCTTTGGCTAGTTCTTCGTTTTGCCTGATCTCCTTCCTGATGTCTTTAAGAGTTCTGTATATTAATCTTTTGTTTTCTACATCTGGTAATTCTAGTAATACATCTTCATCCAGAAGAGTCCTTGATTGTTTGTTTTGGGACTATGTTGAAGCAATCATGGTCTGCTTCTTTATGTGATTTGATATTGACTGTTGTCTTTGAGCTATCTGTAAGTTATTGTTTTAATTTAGTTTATGTTTGCTCACTATGTCCTAGCTTTTTGCTTTGTTTTGTTTTGATATACCCAAATAGGCTACTAGAGTGAGCTAACTTGAATATTGGAGCTTTTGAAGCACTAATGTCCTGTTGCCAGATGGCTAAAGGTGTTTCCAGGTATATGAGTCTAGGAGTCCATTCACTATTCCTGTGTAGATTCAGCTCAGGTGTCCTGGTAGTTGGTCACCTAGTGTGTGGTGTAGGCTCTCCCCTGTGAGGCTAGGGGAGCAGTGGTGATAGGCGCAAGCAGAGGTTTCTGGTAGCAGAAGAGGTCACACTCTGAGGATGGCAGGGGCTGACAACCTTGCCCCGAATGTCTGTGAGTAAGGCACGTCCCTGTTCTCTAGAGCACTCTGTTGGGTGAGCTCTGCAGCCATACCACAGACATCCAATGATTTTAACTGTAAGGACTGATAGGCACACTTACCCTTGGAACCCTGTTGCAGGTGGCTAGGTGGTGTGGGTGGAGCCTCCAGTCCTCAGGCCCCTGCTGTGGGTAGGTGAGGGCCCTGTTTAATAGGCAAAGTGGTATCAAATGTCAAAAACCTGCCTCTCCAATGCACAGCTGAAACAGTTATAGTCAGACCTCAAACAGATCTGCCCTTGCAATATAATAGTGTGATCCTACCTGCTGTAACGGGCCACCTGGATCTATGCAGGGGTGAAGACAAGGTTTGTGGACTGCTTGTGCCTAGACTGGAGCTGCTTCTGCCCTGAGATTCCAGATTAGGAGAGTAAGCAGAGTATTTTTCCCCATTTATTAATTTGTTCCTTCTCCAAGGCCAGGGAAATGGCTAAGAGAGCACAGCAGGACCTATCTCAGGCCCAGAGAAATCAACTGTTAATGAAGCCAGCTAGGGCAGAGGGAGGAGGGATCAGATAGATAGGAGAGAGTTCTTTCAAAAGGAGGAGCTATTAGATCCTCACAGTAAGTGAGACAAAATCATTTATCTTGTGCCAAGCCAAAACCAAAAAACCAAACTCAGTGCTGTCGAGTTGATTCCGACTCATAGCAACCCTATTGGACAGAGTAAAACTGCCCCATAGAGTTTCCAAGGAGTGCCTGGCAGATCTGAACTGCCAACCCTTTGGTTAGCAGCCGTAGCACTTAAACCACTACACCACCAGGGTTTCCCTTGTGCCAAGCGCACTGTTTTGTCTCAGATTCTGGAGGCTTGAGTAGATTTTGTTTACTGGCTCCATGGTTGTGCCAGGGGGTGGGGCTGTGGGACCTCGCTTGCCTTCTTTCGCTGAAGCAGCCATGTCCTAAAAGCCACCGCCAGCCCTATTGCAGTCACACCAAGGGGTCTGGGTACGCCACTTTGTTTGCCTTGTTTCACTGAGGCACGTTGGTTGATTGTGGCATTTATATCTTTTATATCTTCCGTGTCTTTATTGAGCTTCTTTCTGGGTGCCCTGTACTTCACTGAAAGTGGTATGTTGAAGTCTACTACTATAACTGTGGAGCTGTCTATCTCACTTTTCAATGCTGATAGAGTTTGTTTTATTTATTTTGCAGCCCTGTCATTGGGTGCATAAATATTTAATATGGTTATATCCTTTTGGTATATTATCCCTTTAATCATTACATAGTGTCCTTCATTGTCCTTTGTGGTGGATTTAACTTCAAAGTCTATTTTTTCCGGAAATTAATACTGCCACTCTTGTTCTTTTTTTTTTTTATAGTTTTTTGCTTGATATATTTTTTTTTCATCCTTTGAGTTTTAGTTCATTTGTGTCTGAGTCTAAGGTGTTTCTCTTGTAGGCAGCATATAGATGGATCATGTTTTCTTTATACATTCTGCCATTCTCTGTCTCTTTATTGGTGCATTTAGCCAATTTTTTTTTAGTCAATTTACATTCAGCATAATTACAGATAGGTATGAGTTTAGTGCTATCATGTTGATGCCTTTTTTTGTGTGTTTTTGACAGTTTCTTTTTCCCACTTAATTTTTTGTGCTGAGTATTTTGTGTTTATGTTTTGTCTTTTTCTCTTATTCGTCATTGTTGATTTTGTTTCTGCTGAGTCTCTTTTTTTTTCTTGTATTTTATTTTGATGTGTAAGATAATTAGCCTCCTTCATGGTTACCTTAATATTTACCCCTATTTCTCTAAGTTTAAGCCTAACTTTTATTTCTTCATATTGCCTTCCCTTCCTCTCCATATGAAAGATCTATGACTACATATCTCAGTCCCTCTTTATTGTTTTAATGTTGTTTTCTTTTCCATGATAACATCGCTGTTTCCCTGTTTTGAGCGTTTTTTTAATCTTGATTTATTTTTGTGATTTCCCTGTCTGGGTTGACCTCTGATTGCTATGTCCAATTTTATCTTCTTGGGTTGGTACCTGATATTATTGATTTTCTAACCAAAGAACTCCCTTTAGTGTTTCTTGTAGTTTCAGTTTGGTTTTTACGAATTCCCTCAACTTCTGTTTATCTGGAAATGTCCTAATTTCACCTTCATATTTGAGAGACATATAACCAGACAGTTTGCAGGTTATGTGATTCTTGACTGGCAATTATCTTCCTTCAATGCTTTATATAAGTCATCCCATTGCCTTCTTGCCTGCATGGTTTCTTCCGTGTAGTCCGAGCTTATTCTTATTGACTCTCCTTTGTAAGCAACTTTTCATTTATCCCTAGCTGCTCTTAAAATTCTCTCTTTATCTTTGGTTTTAGCAAATTTGATTATGTCTTGGTGATTTTCTTTCAAAATCTACCTTATGTGAAGTTTTATGAGCATCTTGGATGGATATCTTCTCATTTGTCTCAATATCAGGGAAGTTTCCTGCCAACAAATCTTCAACCTTCTCTCTATATTTCCTGTTATCCCTCCCTGTTCTGGTACTCCAATCACTCATAGGTTCTTTCTCTTGATAGAGTCCACATGATTCTTAAGCTTTCTTCATTTAAAAAAAAAATTCTTTTATCTGATTTTTTCCCAATATATTGGTGCCATGTGCTTTGTCTTCAAGTTCACCAATTCTTCCTTCCACTTGCTCAGTTCTGCTCCTCTGACTTTCTATTGAATTATCTAATTCTGTAATTTTATTGTTAAAATTCTAAATTTCTGATTGCTTTCTATGGATTCTTTCAATTTATTAAATTTTTGTTTATGTTCTTGAATAACCTTTTTAATTTCTCCAACTACTTTAACTATGTGTTCCTTGGCTTGTTCTGCATATTGCCTGATCTCTTTCCTAATTTTGTTCCTGATGTCTTGAAGAATTCTGTATATTAATCTTTTGAACTCTGCATCTGGTAATTCCAGAATGGCCCCTTCATTCAGAACATTCATTGATTCTTTGTTTTGAGAGCTTTTTGAGGTGATCGTGGTGTGTTCCTTTAAGTGACTTGATTTTGACTGTTGTCTCTGAGCCATCTATAAGTTAATATATTAGTTTATTTTATGTTTGCTTACTGTATCCTAGTTTCTTGCTTTGTTTTGTTTTGATATGCCTAAATGGGTTGCTTGATTGAGCTAGCTTGAGTATTTTCACCTTTGAAGCTCTGACATTCTGTCACGAAATGGCTAGAGCTGTTATCAGGTACATCAGTCTAGTAGTCCACTCACTTTTCTTGTATGAATTCAGCCCAGGTGTCCAGGTAGCTGCTCATCAAGTGTGTGGTACAGGCTCTATCCTACAGTCTTAGAGGGGCAGGGGTCATTGGTGTAGGTACTGGTATCTCGTTTCAGCACGGGATCATGCTTTGAACAAGGCAGGGGTGAGAACCATCCCTCAAGTATCTGTGAGGAAAATGTGCCTCTGTTCTCTAGAGCATACAGGTGGGTGGGTTCTGCAGACAGACCATGGGCACCCAATGCTTTTGGTTGTGAAGACTGGGATGTACTAGTTATTCTTCGACCTGTGTCACAGGTGGCTGGGTGACCTGAGTGGAGCCACCAGTCCTTTTGTTCATGATGTGGGTAGATGAGGACCCTGTTTAATACTCAGTTTCGTATCAAACACTCACCTCTTCACTGCACAGCCGAAATGGTTGGAGTCTACCAACAAGGGCCTATTCTCCTGAAATAGGCCCACACAGGTCCATTCAAGGGGGAAAAGTACTCAAAGTCCACGGAACGTTTATGTCTAGACAGAAGCCGCTTCTGTCTTGGGCTCCTCTGGTTGGTGGAGCTTGCAAATTATCTTTTCTTCCAATTGTGCATTTATTGCCACTTCAAGGCTGGGAGGATGGCTCTGGGTGCTCAATAGGGCCTATCTCAGGCCAAGGGAAATCAACAGCCACTGAATTTGGCTTGGGGACTGGGGGCACGTTAAAATATACTCAATTAGTTAGCTTTTGCCGAAAGTGCCATTCTCCTCTGGGTCTGGAGGTGTGAGTAGGCTGTATGGCTGGCTGCTTCTCCCTGAGGAAACTGTGGCCAAATGCTACCACCTGCTCGCTGCAGCTTCTCCTCCCCGGAATGGTGCTTGAGGGATCTCGGCTATCCAGGTCTGGTAACTCTTCTCCATGTATGAACCGACTCTTCCTCTGCCTGCCGTTGAGTCCATTCTCTAACTTTGCCTTTGATGTTCACGGCTCCTAGGTTGTCATAAATATAATCATTTCACTTGTTTTCAGGTCTTTGTTTGTAAGAGGGATCACAGGAAGCATCTGACTATTCCGTCATCTTGGCTCCACCTCTCTAGTTTTGTTTTATCCTTGAGAGTTCATTACCTAGGTTGGTGTCTGGCTGTTGCAGTCTTGTGTACTAGATTCAGACTATTTTCCAATGTTATTGGTTCTCTCACCAAAGACTTCTTTTAATAATCCCTGTAAGTTTGGCTTATTATTTCATATTTCCTTAATTTCTGTTTATCTAGAAATGTCCTAATTTTGCCATCGTATTTGAACGAGAATTTTGTAAGTTATGTTATTCTTGTTTGGCTTTTTTTTTTCTTTCAAGGTTTTAGGTATACCATCCCTTGGCCTTCCTGCCTGCATGGTTTCTGCCAAATAATCAGAGCTTAGTCTTATTGTTTCCCTCTGTATGTAACTTTTTGTTTTTCTCGAGCTGCTCTCAGGATTCTTTGTCTTTGGTTTTAGAGAGTGTGGCTATGATAAGTCTCAGTGATTTCTTCTGGGGTCTATCCTATATGTGGTTCAATGAGCTTCTTGGATGGCTTTTCGTCTTTCATGGTATTAGGGATGTTTTCTGTCAGGAAATCTTCAGTGATCCTCTCTGTGTTTTCCATTTTCTCCCCCCGTTTTGGTACTCTAATCACATGCACATTTTTGTTTATGGTTGTATTCCACATTGTTCTCAAGATTTCTCAATTTTTCATTGTTTTATTCTCTGATTTTTCCTCAAAGTGGTATCAAAGGATAATGTCTTCATTTTTGCTCATCCTGTGTTCCAATGTTTCAAATTTGCTCCTAAAACCTTTTATGGCACTGTCCATTTCTTAATGTTGTTTATATTTTTATTTCTAATGGCTATTTTTGTATGATTTCTAGTTTTTTGTTTATTTTGACATTTTTTCCTGCATTATTTTCTTGAATTCTTCCACTGTTTTGTCTGTCTTTTCCATGACTTTGAATTTTCCATAATTTTGTCTATTTTTTCTTTGTTTTTATCTGCGTTTTCATTCATCTCTTGAAGACCCCTGAATATTAGAGTTTTGAATTCCCTATCTGGTAGTTTGAGTACCTTTTTTTTCTACCAGAAGGCCATCCGTTCTTTTATTTTGGATGCTTTCTGGATCCTTCCTGTTTTTTTTGTTTTGTTTTATATATATATATTTTCATATTGTCTGCTGTCTTTGGGACATTCAGGAATTATTCTCTTTGCTTATTGGTATTAGATTTGTTTTTTCATCCTTTTTTGTTTTATTTGGTTATGTCTGGGCAGGCAGGCTGGGTGTTCTTTGTTGTTAGCTCATCTGTGGGTACGACACTTCTCACCATGTTGTCCAGGCCGAAAGGGCCAGTTGCTCAGCTATGGTGCAGCAGGGTAGGCTCAGCACAGGGGAATGGGTGGGGATGGGTTGTTTGCTGCACATACTGGGGCCAACAGGGCAGGGCAGTGGGCAGTACAGTGTGGGGCCTTGTGGTCCATGCCTGTGCTACTCAGGGGTGCTCAGCATGTGGTGCAGTTAGGTAGGAGGTATGGTGTTGGATGTGATGCATGAAGTTAAGTGGGTGTGGGAAAGAAGACAGAAACAGAAGCCAAAAGCAAAAGAAAACAAAAAATCAAACAAAAAAAATGATGCCAAGGGGGCATGCTGGTTCAGTGGCATGGACTCATGGAAGATGTGCACCCACGACTTCCTAGCCAGGCAGGATGGCACAGCGCATCGAGAAGGGCCAAAGACAGCTTATGCAGCTAGGTGTGTGGGAGAAAGGAAAGGAAGGAAGAGAGAGCTAGGATATCAAAAGAAAAAGGAACATCTGGCCAGGTGGTTGGGAGAAAGGAAGGGAAGAATGGAGAGAGAGACAAGAAACCAAGAAGAGAAAAAAGAAAAGAAAAGAAAAATGTCCTGAGGGAGCCCACCAGTGTGGCCACAGAGACTGATGAAACAGCTCCCTGGCTGAGCGGTGGGGCACAGCCCATCAAAGAGTGGAGATGGCACACGGCATGAGCTAGGTGAGAGAAAGGAAAGGAAGGGGTGAGAGAAACAAAAAGGAGACAAACAGCAAAAAAAGAAAAAAAAAAGCCACTGGAGGAAACAGCTGGTGGGAGCAGAGAATCCAAGCAGCAAGGAATGAGCAACTCTCTGGTGAGTGATCTCGATCTCTCGGAAAATGGCAGGGGCTGTGCAGAGGGAAGAATGGTTGAGCATGGAAAGCATGTATCCCAAGTTACCAGGTGCTCTATCTCCTGCTGGAGCTCTGTGAAGTTGCCTTCCCATACTCTCTATCCACTGTTCTTGGTGGCTTACGGATCCAAGATGGCATATGTGTGCTGTGTTTGCTCATAGGGAACTCCACTCTGTAGATCTCCTTTTTCTCTCTTCTAAAAAAAAAAAAAAAAAAAATTTTTTTTTTATGTCAGTTTCTTGTTCCATTTATGCCTGGTTGAATTTTTTATCCCTTCATTTGATGTTTAGAGTTCCAGATTTGATGATTGTATATGTTTTACTTAGTTTTTCAGGTTTTTGCTGTAGAGGGACGGCATGGTGCTTCTGTGTATAGTGCCATGTTGGCTCAATCTCCCAATTTTCCAGGTCCTTGCTGCAGAGGGATGGAATGATGCATCTGTCTAGGACGTCGTGTTAGTTCCACCTTGCTTCCTTTTTTTTTAAATAATAAAAGATACTTTCCATTTGCTAATGCTCTGGGAGTATCTTGTGTGTTCTGGCTCTGATTGGACAAATGTGATATTTATGGAGGTATCACTGTTAATGATTGGTATTCTTTTACTAATGGCCTTCTGGCCATTTAGGATCCTGGGACCACTGAAGAGAAAATTTCTGGTGTCAAATTCAAGGTAAAATTCCTGAATTGAAACCTTTCTTCTTCTATTAGTATATACATTAATGTTATCAATTTTCCACTAATCACTGTTTTCCTGTGTTTAATTTTCATTTTGTTTAATATATTTTATAATTTTCCATTTGATTTCCTCTTCGATCCTTGGGTTCTTTAAAAGTGTGGTGTTTACTTTCCAAATATTTGGAATTTTTCAGATATCTTTTTAATTTCCAATTTAATTCTCTTATGATTAAAGACAATTCTACTTTAATTTCTTTTAAAATTTAGGTTTGTATTGGGGCTTAGAATACATATTCTATCTTGGAGAATGTCCATGAGTATTTTAAATGAAAGTGTATTCTTCTATTGGATGGAATTTTCTATTAATGAGAATTGGGCCATTTCATTCATAGTGTTTAGTTGTTCTATATCATTATTAATTTTCTGTTTATTTGTTCAATTGTTTACGAATAAGGAGTGTTGAAATCTCCAACTATAATCATGAATTTGCCTATTTCACCTTTTAATTCTATCAGGTTTTATTGCAAGTATTTTGAAGCCCTGTCTTTAGGTTAACACATATTAATATATTTTCTTGGTGCTTTGACCTTTTAATATTATGCAATATTTCCCTTTATTCCTGGTAATACTTATTGACCTGAAGCCTACTTTATCAGAAGTTAATATAGTAAGTCAAGCTTTCTTTTCATTACTCTATATGTTAAATCTTTTCCATTCTTTTACTTTTAAACTTTCTGTGTCTATATTTTTTTAGTGGGTTTCTTGTAAATAGCGTATAGTGGTTCTTACTTTTAAAAAATCTGATCTGTTAGTTTGTCCTCTAATTTTTTTAGACCATTTGCATTTAATGTAATTATTGATATGGATGAATTAAATCCAATACATTATGAGTCATTTTATATTTCATCTGTTTCTTGTTCCTTTATTATTTTTTATATCCATATTTGGATTATGTATTTTTGTCACTCTGTTTTATCTTCACCGGGGATTATTATATACGCTTATTTCCTAATCATTTAGTGGTTTTCCTAGGGCTTATATTCTGTATGTTAAGCTTAAAAACACAGTCTATCTTAAAATAATGATGTATCTTGCGTAGTGTAAGAATTTTACAGCAGTACCACTTCCAATTCCTCTCTTTGATATATTGCTGAATTTCTTTCCTGCATTATACTTGTAAATATGCTATAAACATACAAAACATTTTAAATATTTTTTGTTGTAGAGAATTATCTTTTAGATTGATTAAATATTTTAAAAATCTTTTATAATAACCTTCTATGTTAAGCAGAATTCTCATGCTCCCCTGCAAGATTCCTGTCTCCAGGCTTATTCAATCAAACCCTAACCTAGGTATTACTGTGAAGGGACTGCATAGATATAATTAAGGTTACTAATCAGCTGACCTTAAAACTAGGGAGACTATCCTGGATTATATAGCTGGACCCAAGGTAATCACATGAGTCCTTAAAAGCAGATGAGAAAGGCACAAGCGGCAGTCAGAGATGTAGTGGAAGAGGATGTCAGAAGAGATGACTGAGAAGGGAAAATCAAAGAGATTCCATGCCTGAAGATGATTTGATGTACTGTTGCTAGTTCTGAGATATAGGGGCCCATGTTTTGAGAAAGGCTTCCAGGGGTTAAGGGTAAATACCAGTTGATAGCCAGGAAAGGGAATGGGGACTTCTTAGTTATCTAGTGCCACTATATCAGAAATACCACAAGTGGATGGCTTTAACAAAGAGAAATTTATTCTCTTACGGTCTAGGAGACTAGAAGTCTGAATCAGGGTGCCAGCTCCAGGAGAAGGCTTTATATCTCTGTTGGCTCTAGGGGAAGGTCCTTATCATCAATCTTCCCCAGTCAAGGAGCTTCTCAGCACAGGGACCCTGGGTCCAAAGTACATGCTATTCTCTTGACTCTCGTTTCTTGGTTGCATGAGATCCCCCTGTCTCTCTGCTTGCTTCTTTCTTTTATATCTCAAAAGAGACTGGCTTAAGACATAACCTAATATTGTAGATTGAGTCCTGCCTCATTAACATAACTGCTGCTAATCCCACGTCATTAACAACATAGAAAGAAGTAAGATTTACAACAAATAGGAAAATCACATCAAATGACAAAATGGTGGACAATCACACAATACTAGGAATCATGGCCTACCCAAATTGATGCACATTTTGGGGGGACACAATTCAATCCACAACAGGGACCTTAGTCCCATAGCTGCAAGGATCTTAGTTTAACCAGAATGAGTTGGAAGTGAATTCTTTCCGAAAGCCTTGCATAAGGAACACATCCCTTCTGACATCTGATTTTAACCCAGTGAGTACTGTGTCAAGACCTCTGACCTACAGAAGTTGTGACATAATAGATATGTGTTGTTTCAAGCTGCTAATTTGTGACAATATAAAGCTACTGCACTTTCATTTTAGTTTTCTGTGGTTCTTTTAATTTCTTTGTTTATTTTCAGATTTCTGTTTCATTTTATATTCCTTCTGTCTGAAAAACTTCCTGTGACATTTTTTGTAGTGCAGGCTGCCAGTTGGTAATTAATTCACTTAGCTTTTTTTTTTGTCTGAAAAAATATTTATTTTGCCTTCATTCTTGAAATATAGTTTTGCGTGTATGCAATTCTGGGTTGATGGTTTTTTTTGTTTTTTTTTCTTTCAGTTTTATAAAGATGTTACTCCCTTCTCTTCTTGCTTGTATAATTTCTTACAAGCAGCCTGCTGTTTTTCTTATCTTTGTTCCTTATGTCATGGGTGTTTATTCTTTATTTTTCTTCAAGATTTGCTCTGTATCTTTAGTTTTCGGCAGTTTAAAATGATGTGTCTAGAATTTTATTTTGTTTATACTGATTATGTTTCTCTCAGGTTCTTGGATCTGTGATTTGATGTCTCAATTTTTCACCTTTTCTATTACCTTTTAACATATGAATCATGGCTATTTTAAACTCTGTGTAATATCTTTAACTTCTGTTTTTGTCTTATTGTTTTCTTTCTTGACATTGGTTTGCTTTTTCTTGCTTTATTGTGTTTCGTTAAAAAAAGGACTATATTTTAGAGTGGTTCTAAGTTTTTTTTTAAAAAAATTGAAGAAAGTGCAGGGTGACCATATATCTCCCCCCCCATTCACAGTTTCACCTATTATTCACATCTCCCTTTGGTGTGGTACATTGTTACATTTGATGAACCAGTATTGATGCATTATTATTAACTAAAGTCCATAGTTTACATGGAGCCCTGGTGACACAGTGGTTAAGAGCTCAGGCTGGTAACCAAAAGGTCGGTAGTTTGAATCCACCAGCCACTCCCTGGAAAATCTATAGGGAAGTTCTACTCTTCCCTATAGGGTCACTATGAGTCAGAATTGACTCATCAGCAATGAATTTGATTCACTTTTTATGCTGGACTTTTCTATGGGTTTTGACAAATTTGTAATGCCATGTATCTACCATTACAGTATCATACAGAATAACGTCACTGCCCTAAAAATGCCCTGCCCTGAGCTTCATTCCTCCTTGCCTTCCCCTGAATCACTGAGAACCACTGACTTTTTTTCGTGTCTGTATAGTTTCGCCCTTTCCAGTGTGTCATGTAGTTGGAATCATAAAGTATGTAGCTTTTTTAAACTGGCTTCTTTCACTTAGCAACAGGCATTTACAGTTTTTCTATGTCTTTTTATAGCTTGATAGCTCATTTCTTTTTATAATTTTTTTAATTGAATGTCAGTTATATCTTGTAGAACACTATAGAAAAAGGGGGATAGTATTTGTGTTTGAAAATGGGCGTGGTTCTTCTTTGCTAGGTGGTTAGTGTGAAGGCAGTTTATTCAGGTGTTGAACTAGGTTTTGTTTTGTTTCTATTTTTACCTTCACTGTACCACTGGTTTCAATTCTTTTAGAGTTACCCTTCACATAGGGTAAGATCTGGGGTGACAGAAGTTTTTTCCTGCTCAATCCTCAGTTTTCAGATTTGTTGGTGTGACCGTGCCACAGGGGTAATTTCTTTTCATGCTTCTTCAACTTTGCCGAGGAGTAAACTGCTATTACTTGCTACTTTGTGCTTGCTAGGCTTGTACTGGGCACAAGGGGTTCTCTGCTGTCTTGTTAAGCCTCAGTCTTTGGAAAATTCTCTATGTCTGGGCTTCAGTGTTGGGGCTTTATCAGTGATATTTCCCCTCCTTCCCATTATAGCTAAATTCTGCCTTATATTTTTGATAGGTCTTTTTGGGAGAGAACTTTCTGCCCTTCACTCACCACTGGTAGAAGACTTGTAATGGTATTGGTATAAGGTTCTGTCCTAAGGATTCTTTCCCATATCACCACCAGGAGTGGAGGTGTTTTCTTTTACCTTTCAGGTAACTATCATGGGTATTCACCTTCCAGCTGAGAATAACAGGTTCTTACCCTTCCCACAGCAGTTAAAGGCTTTAGCTCCATAGGGGAAAAGGTCTAGTTGGGGTTTATGCCTTTCTTGAAGCAATGGCTGTTCCCCCTCCAGGGTTATACTACCAAGGAAGGGTCTCTATGGTCTTCTACCTTGTATCCAGACTTTTTTTGGAGTACCAAGTGATGGTCTTATGAGGGAAAGAGCCTACGAGTGGCTACAAACTCTCCTTATGTTTGTGGCTATCGGAGTTTCTGTTTTGTCATACCAACCCATACTTGATCCTTAGCAATTTATTTTAAAAATTATCTGATTTCTTTTCATGTAATTAGAATAAAACTGAACCCCGCATCTCTTCTTCCACTGCTGCATAACTGATGAAAAGTGTGCTCATGTCCTAACTCCTTGGAAGAACCTATCTTTCCGGGGGTGTCAGGCTACTTTGTTGATCTGTGACCTTGGCTCTCTTATTCAAGAAAACTTCTAATTTTATGCTTTCTCTGGATTTTTTGTTGTTTTTAGGACGTGAGTGATGCTTCTTCCAGATTTTAAACATTTTTTTAGGCAGAAGGGTAAAACCCTTAGATTATTTTGAGGCCAAATT
Source organism: Loxodonta africana (assembly GCF_030014295.1). NCBI lineage: Eukaryota > Metazoa > Chordata > Mammalia > Proboscidea > Elephantidae > Loxodonta > Loxodonta africana. The sequence continues at coordinate 100,177,666 of NC_087369.1, forward strand.
TTTGTATTCTTTGAGTTTCTGAACAACAGTTGAAAGGTAAAGGTAGTGTACAGAAGTATATAAACAAGCGCCCAGAGTCTGCACTCTTAACTATTATTTAATACTTTCTAATATAAAGGACCTTTTCTAAGCCCATAAATGAAATAGAGGTGTCAGATATTGAAATATCTCATTATTATATGAGTTTTTTTTTTTGCAGTAGTTATTGTGTATTTAGTGATATGCTGAAAAGTCACAAAGAATTAGAGGAATGATGCTATATATAGAGAGAGAGCATGATATATATGTATATTTATAAATTATGTCATCCATTCAATTCATTTTTCATATATATATATATATATATATATCCTATAGGGTTGCTATGAGTCGGAATCTTCTCGACGGCACTGGGTTATATATATAAATAGAATGGATGGAATAATTTTTTAATATTGCAAAACCTGGAACCTGATCTAAACCCCTCTTCTTACTGATGATGTAACTGAAGCCTAAATATTTTCAGAGACTCAAAAACAAATAGCCAGATAGTGGAAGAGTGAAGTTTGCAATATAAGGTATTTCTCCCCGAACTTCAATTAAGGACAGGTATTCATAAAATGGAAACCCTGGTGGCGGAGTGGTAAAGTGCTATGGCTGCTAACCAAAAGGTCAGCAGTTCAAGTCCACCAGGCGCTCCTTGGAAACTCTATGGGGCAGTTCTACTCTGTCCTATAGGGTCACTATGAGTCGGAATCGACTCAACAGCAGTGGGTTAATTCATAAAATAGTGTAAGATGAAGTTGTTGGCAGAAACTTCATAGATGGGACCTAAGAATTTCCTTGAATAATGAGCACAATTTACGTAGTTCAACAAAATAGATAAAAGTTTAGGTGTAGGAATGAGTCTGCTACATTACAGGAAGTATAAGAACTGAGCTTGAGCAATGGGTTAAAAATTGTAAAGTTAGATGGGAGAAGATGGTGAAGAGTATTGAAAGTCAGTTAGAGATGTCTGAACATTATATTGAAAGCTATAATTTACTTATATATTCATTTATTTATATGTTTCAGATAATAAATCAATTGGTTATAAGTATTTTATTGCTTTGACAATTAGGTAGTCATATGAGGAAAACATATTTTTGGGAATATCATTTTGTACAAGCTTACATTCAGAACTGGGTTAAGTATAAACTCTTTAAAGGGAGCCATTTTGAATTTCATGGAATTCTGAATTCTGATATATGCTACTATGCATGGTGTCAGTGGTTCTGTTGCCTTGGAGATGGTGACTAAGTCCTTTCCCTGCTTCTCAGTAAAGAGCTTAGAACCTTGAGAGAAACACTTTTCCTCAAGAGCTGGTGAAAAGGGCTTATAGTTCATTCCCTCAGACCACATCCATTTCTTCAAAGTTATTTTGGCTGTCTGTTGGGATTGATTGAATGTGAAAACCAAATTTTTCTTTCTTTTAAAACCACAAATTTCTATGAGGGAACTTGCTTTTGCTAGCTTTTTAAAAAATTATTTTTAATATACAGTCCTTCCTGAGAGATACCAACTTGCGCCCTTGGGTCTATTAAAGAAGACAAAAGTAGGCCATCAAAAAATGGTAGGTAGATTTTGTGCTATTTTATTTTAAGATAACTGGATGATGTGTGTGCATGTATGTGTTTAATAAATTGGTGACAGTTATACTGTATAATAGTATCTTTGCTTACTTACACTTTTACTGGCCTGAATAAGTAGTTGAGAAATTATTTTTCTTTCCAAACTTTGTGACTGAGACAAATAAGATCACACTGTGATCTTTTCTGTGGAGGTGAGGAAACTGAACTGACATAAAAACATGTACTATTTTTTGTTTGTGTTTAAAACAGAAAACCCTCCTGTTTCTCACAAGGGTAAATTTAAAGGCCTCAGTGACCAAGTCCATCTATACTCATAGCAACCCTATAGGACAGAGTAGAACTGCCCCATGTAGTTTACGAGGAGCACCTGGAGGATTCAAACTGCCAAATTCTTGGTTAGCAGCTGTAGCACTTAACCACAATGCCACCAGCGTTTCCATATTAGCCCCAGAACTACAGAAATAACCCCTTTTGGTTCATTCTTTTCTCTGCTTCTTCCCTTCAAACTAGCATGCATCACAGAAGCATTTTCTTTTTGTGTGGGAAGATTAGAAGTTGATAATATTTGCTTGCCAGTGAATTTTGAAAATAGAGCTTGGTTTCTTTGCTAAAAATAAAATATTATTACCTGTAAGTATGGGAGCTAGAGATAAACCTAGAGCTCGTCTATTTCAAACTGCTCATATTTCAGATCAGGCCACCAAGTCCAATATGTGGAATTGTGACTTGCCCAACTTTACAGAGAGAATCAGTGGCAAAGCTGGGACTAGTATTCATGTGTTCTGACTCTGGCAAATGCACTTTCTTCTATAGCGTTCCATCTGTTATTGCTGGGAAAAAAATTACTGATTTACTTTGCAAAATCCAAATGCTTGCCCTAGTGATTGAATGACAGAATTCTTCCTCATAGGAAATGGCCAGTCAAGTTCTTCCAGTGCGTATTTTTGACTCTTTCTGGTCTTTGTGGAAATAATTTACTACTAAAAGATTCACATAGAAACACAGAAGATTTGACATACCATTTAAATAGTCCAACTTACTCCTAAGAAATATCTTTTCCCTCTGAAAGAAGAATAGAAGGAAAGGAGTAACTACTGTATTTCAGACTCTGTACTAGCAGCATCAGACCTTATGTTACCTCAGTTAATTTTTAAAAGTAGGTCCATTTTTACCCATTGTCATAAGACTTGAACTGGTTTTTAAAAGTTCTACAACATTTGCCACAGAACATTCATCTTTCTTAACGGATCTAAATTTGTTTCCATTCTAATTTAGGTTTGTGTATTGTGAGAAGAAAGCATGTTAACATAATTAAGTAGTAGAATATATTTTGTTATATAAAATTCTACTTTGCAAGCTATTTGATTTATAATACAAGCATTCTGTACTCATTTCTCACCTAAAATTATAAGCTTGGACCATTCAGCAGTTTCCTGTTTTAAATAACCTATGATTTATTTGTGGTAATAAAGAAAAAAGTCTGTGTGAGATGGAAGATCTTCAGGGTCTTTTTTATTTCTCATCTCTAACCTTTAGTGCTGGTTGTTCTTGTTCTCACCCTTCCTTTTTCCTCTTCATCTGTGTGTTCCTATCTCTGTTCTGTGCTGACTACTGCTTCTGCCACCTTTCCATTTCAGTGTTTATACTTTTTTTTTTTTTTTTTACTGTCTGCATACTGCTCTTGTTTATATCACTGTCCTGTTACCTTTTGGTATAAAACCTATTATTAAATTATTCACCTAAGAATAAAATGATACTATTTTGTTGGTCTCATCCATGGGTAGTGACTCCCTGAATGAGTACACTATAAGCTGCTAAGTAGATAACTGCTTGGATTTGGGAAGATGAAACAACCTACGTCCAGTTTTTAGATTTGTCAGCCTTGACAAAAACAGAATCTCATAATTTAGAAAATGGACTTGACTATTGAGTTACCTGGATTCTTAAGTTACTGATAATACGGTACTATCACAATGCCTTCTTTCTAGAGGGTGTGATTCCTTGATACCTCTTATAAAATATAATATGTAGGCATATATATCAATAATTCAGTATCCATGGCATAAATCAGTTATATGGTCTCTTCTAGCAGAGAGGGCAGACCCTTCTATTTCAAACTTAAGACCTAATTCATAAAACATTATTCAGCCTATTTCTACATAATTATCATAAACCTCATAAAGGAATTGTACAGAATATACCTCTTGGTATAAATTAATGTTGAATCTGCTGACGAAATTATTATTGAAGTAATATTGAAGTCATCAGGGACAAGAGAGGGTATGGGAGAAATGGTTTTAACATAGTGTCCCAAGATTTTCTACGTATAAAGGAGAAAAAAATTGAAAATCACCCTATGTGCTCTGTGGTATTAACAATAAATTCTTGAGATTTCTTCAAACTATAGCTCCTGACTGACATTGCTATTAAATAAACCATGGTCCTTAGGATCTCAGACGCTGCATAATATCCACCTACCATCTTTTCCCCATGCAAATTGTGTAAGTGAATTGTTGAACAAACATGAAGATACAGTATCAGTTGTGCTTCACTGATAATACAATACTTTGCCTTAGTCACTGTACCATGAAATGTATTACAATCACTGCCATACTTTAATCACATTTTAAAATGAATACACATAGAGTTCTGCTAATCTAGACATACATTAAATGCTTGAAATACTAACTTACTATAAACAAAGGAATTACAAAGCACTTGGAAGGTAGATGTGAAGAGAAACAGTGTTCTATTTGTTAAGGCTCTAGCAGCTGAATATATAAACTATTCCAATTAAATGTCTACCAAAAAGATTTTTAAAAACATGCTTTAGAATAGTCACATTTTTTCACCACAATTTAAAAATCATATTAAATGAAAATAAACTTATTTCAGTCTTTGGTATATGCAGCTACTGAGTTTTTCTAAAGACTAGTTTTTAACTGAGGAACATTTTCAACAAACTTGAAATGTTTCCTTGTATTCACTGATTGCTCTACCTTGGTTACTAACATTAAATTAACTCTAATTGACACAGGAAACACAGCCATGATTGTTCGTAGGATGAATTTCCAAACATATTCTATTACAAATATCTATAGAATTAAAGTCGTTGAATTTTACTTTATTTAGGCCCTCAGTGACTGAGATGAAAGCATTCCTCTTCCCTCACCCTCCAACCTTTGTCAGTAAAAGTAGGATGATTCCAGGCAACTGTTAACTAGTCCTTTATGGTCTCAACTTTTAAAATGGAAGAGGTGGTTACCTTAAAATTTATACATGGACAAAGGACATGAAATAGGATGGCATATTCTCTTTAATCAGGTAACTGCTGAGACTGTCAGTTGTGCTTGGTTCAGTGGCACTTTCAAGACTGGAGTTAGCTAATTGTTTTGAAACATGGGGAAGAATTATTCCTTCTCTATGAGCAACGTAAATAGGAGTCCATGATAAGCCTCCCTTAGCTGCCTTGCCCTCACAGTCATGAAAAAATATCAGAGAATATAACTGCTAAATTTTAAGGGTGTACTTTATGTGTGTTACTTGTGTCTCCTTACAGAACCTCTTACCTTGAAAGGTGGAAAAAAAATCACTCTATGTTCCCCTGACATATTGGTCTGTTTCCTTTTGAATAGGAATGCCAAACATATTGTAAATCCTCTGAGCCTCAAAAGTATTTTAATCTGAACCTTCTATCCTCATAACATTTAAATTTCGATTTGTTCCAGAGGGTAGTTACAAAGCTCTTTTACTATTTGCTCCATTGTGCCTTCTGTTTGTGATTCAGAGGGACTGTGAAAGGGCTAGGACTGGGAGTGAGGAGTGCGAGCAGTGCAGGAGGGGGAATAAAGAGCACTGAATAATCTTTTGACAAGTAAAGAAAACAAAAGAAAGGAGAAAAAGAGGATATCCTAATCTACCGCATGTTTTTCAAAGCCAAGTAGATTTGAGGGGATGTCCAATTCTGGGTAGCTGTCAGTTGTCAATACTGAGGGCCCTTAATCTTTTTGATTGGCATCCCCCCTTTTTAGAGACTAGTGTGACATAAGAACTGTGGGTTTATCTTTTAATAAAGATGGAATGCTTAAGCTATGTTAAGAAAAGGCTATTATATATAATGTTCCTTTGGCCTGTTTTCTTTTAAAATCATTTGCTAAACCATTATATTGGAAACTCTATCATCTCATTAGAACCACTGAGCTTTGTGGTGATCATTTTGTTGAAAAAAATCCACTGGGTAAATGCTTTTGATAGAGGATGAGAAGCTGTCAATTAGAAAGCTCTTGTTCTATTTTTTTTCCAAAGCTTTGCAAGATGTAGATACTTATAGACAGCTTGCACCTGCAAAGAGAAGTGGCACATTGAGACAATTATTAGGCTAATTCAAAAAATAAAACACAAAACCCTAAACTATCGCAGTAATGATCTATATACAGACAAAATTAATCTGGGGAGGAATGAACTATCTAGACAAGTACTTGATAAATTATGTGGTATAACTCCTCCCCCACACCTCAAATGATGCCCTATATTCTACATATAAGTCTACCTAAATTACTGCTATAATTTGAGAGTCACTTCAGTCATGGTATTAAACTTTTTTTTAAATATATTTATTGTGCTTAAAGTGAAAGTTTACAAATCAAGTTAGTCTCTCACACAAAAACCCATAGACACCTTGCTACACACTCCCAATTACTCTCTACCTCCACTTTCTCATTTTGTGTACATTTCGCCAGGTCTAACCCCCTCCACCCTCGCATCTCCCCTCCAGGCAGGAGATGCCAACATAGTCTCAAGTGTCCACCTGATACAAAAAGCTTGCTCCTCACCAGCATCTCTCTCCAACCCATTGACCAGTCCAATCCATGTCTGAAGAGTTGGCTTCGGGAATGGTTCCTGTCCTGGGCCAACAGAAGGTCTGGGGGCCATGACCACTGGGGTCCTTCTAGTCTCAGTCAGACCATTAAGTCTGGTCTTATGAGAATTTGGGGTCTGCAACCCACTGCTCTCCTGCTCCCTCAGGGGTTCTCTGTTGTATTTCCTGTCAGGGCAGTCATTGGTTGTAGCCAGGCACCATCTAGTTCTTCTGGTCTCAGGATGATGTAGTCTCTAGTTCATGTGGCCCTTTTTGTCTCTTGGGCACATAATCGCCTTGTGTCCTTGGTGTTCATTCTCCTTTGATCCAGGTGGGTTGAGATCAATTGATGCAAAAAAAAAAAAAAATTTTTTTTTTTTTTAGATGGCTGCTTGCTAGCGTTTAAGACCCCAGACGCCACTCTTCAAAGTGGGATGCAGAATGTTTTCTTAATAGATTTTCTTATGAGAATTGACTTAGATGTCCCCTGAAACCATGGTCCCCAGACCCCTGCCCCTGCTACGCTGGCCTTCAAAGCATTCAGTTTATTCAGGAAACTTCTTTGCTTTTGGTTTAGTCCAATTGTGCTGACCTCCCCTGTATTGTGTGCTGTCTTTCCCTTCACCTAACGTAGTTCTTATCTACTATCTAATTAGTGAATGCCCCTCTCCCACCCTCCCTCCCTCTCCCTCTCTTAACCACAAAAGAATGTTTTCTTCTCAGTTTAAACTATTTCTGAAGTTCTTATAATAGTGGTCTTATACAATATTTGTCCTTTTCCAACTGACTTTAATTTCACTCAGCATAATGCCTTCCAGATTCCTCCATATTATGAAATGTTTCACAGATCCCTCACTGTTCTTTATTGATGCGTAGAATTCCATTGTGTGAATATGCCATAATTTATTTATCCATTCATCTGTTGGTGGGCACCTTGGTTGCTTCCATCTTTTTGCTGTTGTAAACAGTGGTGCAAAAAACATGGGTGTGCATATATCTGTTCGTGTAAAGGCTCTTATTTCTCTAGGATAGATCCCAAGGAGTAGGATTGCTGGATCGTATGGTAGTTCTATTTCTAGCTTTTTAAGGAAGCGCCAAATCTATTTCCTAAGTGGTTGTACCATTTGACTTTCCCACCAGCAGTGTATAAGTGTTTCAATCTCTCCACAGCCTCTCCAACATTTATTATTTTGTGTTTTTTGGATTAATGCCAGCCTTGTTGGAGTGATATGAAATCTCATTGTAGTTTTGATCTGCATTTCTCTAATGGCTAATGATCGTGAACATTTCCTCATGTATCTGTTAGCTACCTGAATGTCTTCTTTAGTGAAGTGTCTATTCACATCTTTTGCCCATTTTTTAATTGAGTTATTTGTCTTTTCGCAGTTGAGTTTTTGCAGTATCATGTAGATTTTAGAGATCAGGCGCTGATCAGAAATGTCATAGCTAAAAATTTTTTCCCAGTCTGTAGGTAGTCTTTTTACTCTTTTGGTGAAGTCTTTGGATGAGCATAGGTGTTTGATGTTTAGGAGCTCCCAGGTAACTAGTTTCTCTTCTACATTCTTTATAACGTTTTTTATACTGTTGATGCCATGTATTAGGGCTCCTAACGTTATCCCTAATTCTTTGTCCATGATCTTTATCGTTTTAGATTTTATATTTAGGTCTTTGATCCATTTTGAGTTAGTTTTTGTGCATGGAGTGAGGTATGGATCTTTTTTCATTTTTTAGCAGATGGATATCCAGTTATGCCAGCACCATTTGTTAAAAACACTGTCTTTTCCCCATTTAACTGTTTTGGGGCCATTGTCAAATATCAACTGCTCATATTTGGTTGGATTTATGTCTGGATTCTCAGTTCTGTTCCATTGGACCATGTATCTGTTGTTGTACCAGTACCAGGCTGTTTTGACTACTGTGACGGTATAATAGGTTCTAAAATCAGGTAAAGTAAGGCCTCCCACTTTGTTCTTCTTTCTCAGTACCCATAACCCATTGCCATCAAGTCAATTCCAACTCATAATGCCTTATTTTTCCGGGTCCTCTTTCCCTTCCATATGAAGTTGGTGATTTGTTTCTCCATTTCATTAAGGAATGTCGTTGGGATTTGGATCAAAATTGCATTAAATGTATAGATTGTTTTTGGTAGAATAGACATTTTTATAATGTTAAGTTTTCTATCCATGAGCAAGGTATGTTCTTCCACTTATGTAAGTCTCTTTTGGTTTCTTGCAGAAGTGTACTGTAGTTTTCTTTGTATAAGTGTTTTACATCTCTGGTAAGATTTATTCCTATGTATTTTATCTTCTTGGGGGCTACTGTAAATGGCATTGATTTGGTGATTTCCTCTTCGATGTTCTTTTTGTTGGCGTAGAGGAATCCAACTGATTTTTGTATGTTTATCTTGTATCCCGATACTCTGCTGAACTCTTCTATCAGTTTCAGTAGTTTTCTTGAGGATTCCTTAGGGTTTTCTGTGTATAAGATCATGTCATCTGCAAATAGAGGTACTTTTACTTCTTCCTTGCCAATCTGGATGCCCTTTATTTCTTTATCTAGCCTAATTGCTCTGGCTAGGACTTCCAACACAATGTCGAATAAGAGTGGTGATAAAGGCATCCTTGTCTGGTTCCAGATCTCAATGGAAATGTTTTCAGGCTCTCTCCATTTAGGGTGATGTTGGCTGTTGGCTTGGTATAAATGCCCTTTATTATGTTGAGGAATTTTCCTTCTATTCCTATTTTGCTGAGAGTTTTTATCATGAATGAGTGTTGAACTTTGTCAAATGTCTTTTCTGCATCAATTGATAAAATCATGTGATTCTTGTCTTTTGTTTTATTTATGTGGTGGATTACATTAATTGTTTTTCTAATATTGAACCATCCCTGCATACCGGGTATGAATCCCACTTGGTCATGGTGAATTATTTTTTTGATATGTTGTTGAATTCTATTGGCTAGAATTTTGTTGAGGATCTTTGCATCTACATTCATGAGGGATATAGGTCTATAATTTTGTTTTCTTGTGTTGTCTTTACCAGGTTTTGGTATCAGGGATATGGTGGCTTAATAGAATGAGTTTGGGTGTATTCCGTCCTTTTCTATGCTCTGAAATACCTTTAGTAGTAGTGGTGTTAACTCTTCTCTGAAAGTTTAGTAGAACTCTGCAGTGAAGCCATCTGGGTCAGGCCTTGTTTTTGTTGGAAGTGTTTTGATTACCTTTTCAATCTCTTCTTTGGTTATGGGTCTATTTATTTGTTCTACCTCTGTTTGTGTTATTTTAGGTAGGTAGTGTGTTTCTAGGAATTCATCCATTTCTTCTAGGTTTTCAAATTTGTTTGAGTATAGTTTTTCATAGTAATCTGATATGATTCTTTTAATTTCAGTTGGGTCTTTTGTAATATTGCCCCTCTCATTTCTTATTAGGGTTATTTGCTTCCTCTCCTATTTTTCTTTTGTCAGTTTGGCCAGTGGTTTATCAATTTTATTTATTTTTTCAAAAAACCAGCTTTTGGTCTTGTCAATTCTTTTGATTATTTTTCTGTTATCTATTTCATTTAGTTCAGCTCTAATTTTTATTCTTTCTTTTCTTCTGGTGCCTATGTGTTTCTTTTGTTGCTCTCTTTCTATTTGTTCAAGTTGTAGAGATAATTCTTTAATTTTGGCCCTTTCTTCTTTTTGGATGTGCGCATTTATTCATATAAATTGGCCTCTGAGCACTGCTTTTGCTGTGTCCCAAAGGTTCTGATAGGAAGTGTTTTCATTCTCATTGGATTCTCTGAGTTTCTTTATGCCATCCTTAATATCTTCTATAATCCAGTCTTTTTTGAGCAGGGTATTGTTCAGTTTCCAAGTGTTTGATTTCTTTTCCCTACTTTTTCTGTTATTGATTTCCACTTTTATGGCCTTACGTTCAGAGAAGATGCTTTGTAATGTTTCAGTGTTTTGGATTCTGCTAAGGATTGGTTTATGACCTAATATGTGGTCTATTCTAGAGAATGTTCCACATGCACTAGAAAAGAAAGTATTCTTGGTTGCTGTTGGGTGGAGTGTTCTGTATATGTCTACGAGGTCAAGTTGGTTGACTGTAGCATTTAGATCTTCTTTGTCTTTATTGAGCTTCTGTCTGGATGTCCTGTCCTTCACTGAAAGTGGTGTGTTGAAGTCTCCTACTGTTATTGTGGAGCTGTCTTTCTCACTTTTCACTGCTGATAGTTTTTTTTTATGTATCTTGCAGCCCTGTCATTGGGTGCATAAATATTTAATATGGTTATATCTTCTCGGTGTATTGTTTGTTTATTCATTATATAGTGTCCTTCCTTATTCTTTCTGATGGATTTAACTTTACAGTCTATTTTGTCAGAAATTAATATTGCCACTGCTGCTCTATTTTGATTGTTGTTTGCTTGATATATTTTTTTCCATCCCTTGAATTTTAGTTTGTTTGTGTCTCTGAGTCTAAGGTGTGTCTCTCGTGAGCAGCATATAGACAGATCTTGGTTTTTAATCCATTCTGCCACTCTCTGTCTCTTTATTGGTGCATTTAGTCCATTTACATTCAGGGTAATTATGGATAAATATGAATTTAGTGCTATCATTTTGATGTCTTTTTTTGTGTGGTGACAGTTTCTTTTTCCCACTTGATTTTATATGCTGAGTATATTTTCTTTATATATTGTCCTTTCCTCATATTTGTTGTTGTTGATTTTGTTTCTGGTGAGTCTGTATTTTTCCCTTGTATTTTATTTTGATGAGTAGGATAGTTTTTCTCCTTTGTGGTTACCTTATTCTTTACCCCTATTTTTCTAAAGTTATAACTAATTTTTATTTCTTTGTATTGCCGTATCTTCCTCTACATATAGAAGGTGTATGATTACATTTCTTAGTCCCTCTTTATTATTTTAATGTTCTCTTCTTTTATAGAATAACATCGCTGTTACCCCGTTTTGGGCTTTTTTTTTTTTTTTAATAATCTCGCTTTGTTTTTTTGGATTTCCCTGTCTGGGTTGACTCCTGGTTGCTCTGCCCAGTGTTCTAGTCTTGGGTCGATACCTGATATTATTAATTTTCTAACCAAAGAACTCCCTTTAGTATTTCTTGTAGTTTTGGTTTGGTTTTTACAAAATCCCTCAACTTTTGTTTATCTGGAAATGTCTTAATTTTACCTTCGTATTTAAGAGACAGTTTTGATGGCTATATGATTCTTGGCAGACAATTTTTTCCCTTCATTTATTTAAATATGTCATCCCATTGTCTTCTTGGTGCACGGTTTTTGCCGAGTAGTCTGAGCTTATTCTCATTGGCTCTCCTTTGTAGGTGACTTTTCGTTTATCCCTCGCCGCTCTTATACGTCTCTCTTTATCTTTGGTTTTGAAAAGCTGGATTATAATATGTCTTGTTGACTTTCTTTTAAGATCTACCTTAAGTGGAGTTCGATGAGCATCTTGCATAGATATCTTCTCATCTTTCACAATATCAGGGAAGTTTTCTGCCAGTGAATCTTTAGCAATTTTCTCTGTATTTTCTGTTATCCCTCCCTGTTCTGGTGCTCCAATCACTTGTAGGTTATTTCTCTTGATAGAGTCTCACATGATTCTTAAGGTTTCTTCATTTTTTAAAATGCTTTTATCTGATTTTTCTTCAAATATATTAGTGCCAAGTGATTTATCTTCGCGATCAGAAATTCTAGCTTCTACTTGCTCAATTCTGCTCCTTTTTTTTCTTTCTACTGAGTTGCCTAATTCTGTAATTTTATTGTTAATCTTCTGAATTTCTGATTGCTGTCTGTCTTGGATTTTTCCAGCTTATTAAACTTTCCATTATGGTCCTGAATAATCTTTCTAGTTTTTCAGTTGCTTTATCTGTGTGTTCCTTGGCTTGTTCTGCGTATTGCCTCATTTCCTTCCTGATGTATATTAAACTTTTGTATTCTGCATCTGGTAATTCCAGGAATGCACTTTCATCTAAAAGATCCCTGGATCCTTTGTTTTGAGAGCCAGTTGAGGTGATCTTGGTCTGTTTCTTTATGTGCCTTGATATTGACTGTTGTCTCTGAGCCATCTATGTTATTGTATTAGTTTATGCTTGCTTGCTGTGTCGTAGCTGCTTGCTTTGTTTTGTTTTGGTATACCCCTATGGGTTGCTTGAGTGAGCTAGCTTGATTTTTTTCACCTTTGGAGCTCTGGTGTCCTTTCCCTAGCTGGCTAGAGCTGCTATCAGGTATATTGGTCTAGGAGTCCATTCAGTTTTCTTGTATGAATTCAGCTCGGGTTCCAGGTAGCTGATATCAAGTGTGTGGTACAGACTCTCTCTTACAGTCTTAGAGGGGCAGGGTGATTGGTGTATATTACCGGTATCTGATTGGAGCAGGGGGTCATGCTCTGAACAAGGCAGGGAGCTGAGAACCGACCCCCAGGTGTCTCTGAGGAAAACGCATCTCTGTTCTCTGGAGTGTGCTGGTGGGTGGGTTCTGCAGAGTGTCCATGGGCACCCAAAGTTTTTGGTTGTAAGGACTGGGAGGTACCAGTTTTCTTTGAGCCCCTGTCGCGGGTGGCCAGGTGACCCGAGTAGAGCTACCAGTCCTTAGGTCCCTGATGTGGGTAGGTGAGGACCTTGTTTAATAGGCAATGCAATGTCAAATGTCAAACACCCAACTCTCCATTACACAGCTGAAATGGTTGGAGTTTGCCAACAAGGGCCTATTCTCCCAAAATAGGCCCACACAGGTCCATGCAGAAGGGAAAGGTGCTCAAGGTCCATGGACGGTTCATGCCAGGACAGGAGCCGCTTCTGTCCTGAGCTCCCCCTGTTAATGGAGCTAGCAAATTATCTTTTCCCCCCAGTTGCAAATTTTTTCCTTCCCCAAGACCGGGAGGATGGCTCTAGGTGCTCACCAGGGTCTATCTCAGGACCAGGGATTCAACCGCTGAAACCAGCTTGGGGGTGGAGGGGGGGTGCGGTAAAATATATGCAAGTACTTAGCTTTTGTCGAGAGCGCCGTTCTCCTCAGGTTCAGGAGGTGTGAGTGGGCTGTGTGGCTGGCTGCTTTTCCCTGAGGAAACTGTGGCTGAACGCTAGTACCAGCCCCTGCTGCCACCGCTGCCGCTCCAGGAATGGTGCCTGAGGGCTCCACACAATTTAGGTCTGATAACTTCTCTCCACTTCTGAACGGTCTCTCCCTCCCCCTGCCCCTCAGTTCATTGTCTAAGCTTGCCTTTGATGCTCAGGGCTCCCAGCTTGTCACAAATATACTCGTTTCACTTGTTTTTTCAGGTCTTTGTTTTAAAGAGGACTCGCCAGAACCGTCTGTCTATTCCGCCATCTTGGCTCCACCTCTGTCTTGCTTTTTAATAATTAAAAAGCAGCTTGGAAAGAAGAGAACGTTAAAGAATTAGATAAAGCTTGGTACAAATCTTTTTACTCATTAGCTATGTTATTATGCCCATGATAGTCAAGTTCTTCCACTCTCACTTTCCTCGTCTGTATAATAGCATGATAATTCTGGCATTTTCATAGGTTTTTTTTCTTTTTGAAGTTTACATGAGGTAATGTATTAACTAACTATGTAATTCAAAGTTCCTAAGGTGTTTGACATATACCAGTTGCCATTGGGAGTCCTGGTGGCACAGTGGTTGTGAGCTCAGCTTCTAACCAAAAATGTCGGCAGTTCAAATCCACCAGCTGCTTTTTTTGAAACATTATGGAACAGTTCTACTCTTCTCTGTAGGGTTGCTGTGAGTCAGAATTGACTCAACGGCAATGGGTTTCTTTGGGTTTTGTTGCCATAGAATAGATTCTGAGTCATGACATCCCCACTTTGTTAGAGTAGAACTGCACTCCATTGGATTTTCAATAGCTGATTTTTCAGGAGTTTCTCCGGGTGAACTCGAACCTCCAACCTTTCAGTTAGCCGTCAGGTGTGTTAAAACACCAAGAGAGACTCCATGCTTGAGATATAGTAGTGAGTATTCAATAACAAGGAGCCTTGGTGGTGCAGTGGTTAACCTCTCAGCTGTTAACTGAAAGCTTGGTAGTTCGAACCCACCAGTGGCTCCACAGAAGAAAAGGCCTGGCAATCTGCTCCTGTAAAGATTACAGCTGAGGAAACCCTATGGGGCATTCTACTTTGTCATATAGTGTCACTATGAGTTGGAATTGTCTCAATGGCACACAATAGCAACAACATAACATTCAGTTACAGTCAGTTTTCTTTTTTGTCTTAAGTTGGTTCTGTCCAGTGCTGAGCTAAAAAGTAGCAATCAAAGTGTACTGGCTAATGGAAAACCTACATTAAAAAAAATGTAGCTTAAAATTAAGAAAGGTCTTTGTTGTTCACAGATTGTAGTGATTTCAATGATGATTTTCTTTGAAGAACATTTCATAGGAAAATTTTAGTTTTGAGTCCCTTTTATATATATTTTGAAAATCTATCAGGGATATCACATGATAGTGGTACTTATAGATGGAGAAAACATGTACACAACTACTACCTCAGTACCTGTTAAGTAAAAAGTAGGAATCTGTTTCACTAAACTTTGCTAAATGCTGAAGTAATACCGAGCTATTAAAGCTTCAAGAAGAAAGCCAATTCATTTTAGTCATGATATCACCTAAAACTGAAGTATTATATAAAAGCTAAACAATGCCAAATGGATTTGGCTGAGATCAAAAGCCAAACCTATTTCTTTTCTTTTATCTTCAGTGTTCCATTTCCTAGGAGTATGACCTTAGTCAAACATCTATTAAAGTTAGCTTTTGATCTCAACCCCCTTTTGGGGTAAAAAAAAAAAAAAGTCAATCTTTAAATTTTTCTTCTAGAGACAATCACTCTATTGTGTTTTAATGTTCCAGTAGTGTGTGAGTAAATAGGATTCTCTGAAATATGTGATAGAAGACTGGTTAAATGGGACAATCATTTTTGTGTCCGAGACAAGAATCAAAAGGAAGCATTCTTCAGAGGCTATTAACTGGAAAAAAAATCCCCCCACTTCAGTGGGAACATGTTAACTGGTCAGTCTGCTGCCTTTTTAGGTCCTTTGATGAAAATGCCTTGTAATTTGATAACAGGTAGCTGCTCATTTGTTATGTAATTTTCTCCTGACCAGTCATAACTACTCCACAATTAATCAGGGGGAAATGTTTCTTTACCCATACGTATATGCATAAAATATTTTAAAATATCCTAAAACCCCTAAGTAGGATTATGCGTTTTTCATTCTTCCTTTTATTTACTAGGTAAACTATAGGGAAATGTTCATGATATAAAGACACAAGAGACATGACAACACATGATGATCAGTTGAATTAAAATGAAAAGTCGAGTTTGAGATCAAAAACGGAAATAATTACCTTATAATTAAAAAAAGCTTTTTGGAGTTGAATGCATTTAAGTTTTGATTTAAAGGCTGGTTAGGCTGCAAGTGGCAAGATGGGGATAAGAGCATTCCAGGCAAAGGAGACCAATCAGCAAAGGTGTGACGATGAGCATGTTTGGAGTTCGTATGGGCAATAGAGATTGTTCAGTCTGGCTGTGGTAACAAGTATGTGATGGAAAAGAATAGAAGCTCTGCCTGTAAAGACGAGTGGAAGCAGATTGTGGGAGGTTGTAAATAACAGGTTCAGAGTTTTGAACTTTATTCTGCAGGCAGTAGTGAACCACTAACCATTTTTATGCAGGTGAGGAATGTGAGAAAACTGCTCTTTAGGAAAATCTTACCAATAAGAGAGTATAGGATAGACTGGAGAGAGAGTTAGAGGCAAGGAGATCACTTGGGAGGCTCTTCAAGGAATCTAGCTGAGAAGGATTGTAGAGCTATTAAAGGTGGTTGTGAAATACTTAGTTCATTTTACAGAGTCAATATATCCCTTTTAGACTCATAACGTATGACTTTGGAATCACACCACTTAAACTCTGCTTTAGAAAACTAATGTGTTTGAAGTTACTGGTAGCAGGAATTCAAATTAAAAAGTAAAATGTATTTTATGTTTGCAGTTCAATTATTTTATGTGGAACTTCCTACAATTCCTGTGCTCCTACTGCAACTCACTAGAACGAACTGGCTTTTCAAAAATGTATTGATCTTCCCTGAAATACACAGAGATTGTTAGAAAAAATAACACATATAATAAATTAAGATCCAGTATTCCTTAAAAAAAAAAAAAAGAGCTAGAGAGAGTAATAACTGGTTAAGAGGAAGTGTAACTTGACAAAGAGTTGGAGGAGCTTCTTTACTAGGGTCACCAACAGGAGGATGTGGTATATATCACCCTGAAATTATATCTTTCGCCCTGGAAAGGCTAGGATTTATGCCAACCCGTTTGTACATGTTATTACAGTCTTCACGGAAACACAGTTTTTCAGCAATATCAAAGACGTGGAAGGATAAAAAGAGAAAAGGAAAAAATAAATTGAAATGAAGGAAAATAAACGGAACATAGTTCGGTGAACTGGAATCTGGCAGACACTTCCTATTCTTGTTTTATTGGTTCTGGACATACTACCTTCTTAGTAGGAAAAATAGCCATGATAATTTACAAAGGCACAAAAGATAAAGAGCTCCTCGTGTCGTCATCAAGATAGTGTAGTGTTCCTAACACTGTACTGTGCCGTTCCATACTCATCTATCTTCCAGCTGTGTGTGTTTATCTCTATCTGTAGCAGTTTTGAGGTCAGACATATTATCACCAAAATGTTTGGAATTCTCACTGTAAAAGAGGTTAGGAAAGAGATAAATTTCTTTATGGCCTTGGCTTCATTTGATCCATATGAGTTAGTGTGTCCTTTTAGTACCTCAAGCTATTCATTGCAAGTAGAAAAAATGGTTTGTATCTCTTTCTGAAATTTATTGTTAATAGGACTGTGGCAGAATTCAGGAAGCCAGAAAAAAATGTGCTACCTTATAAATCAGCCAGCCAGCCACCAGTTTCCTGCAGTATCGTTGTTATTGTGTCTGCATACATGCATGTGTGTATTTGTGTTGCCTCCAGTAATGATCTGGCTGAATTATTTAATCTATAACTATTTCTCTATTACTTAGCACTAACTCAAATATATCAGATAATGACAATTTTGAGCATAATAGGTAGGAGTCAGAATCTTCCTTTGCACCTATCTTTTCTACTGAGCCATATAAAGTACTGGCTGCCTGTAGTTCAAACACATCATCTCAGTGTCTTAACAGAGATAATATTTTTCCATAGCAATTTAGGAGAAAATCATACCCATTAGATATTTTTAGTGTTGGATAGCAATAATTCCTGATGCTCTAACCCCATCCGACCCCCACCTTCCTGGGAATGATACTGCACTCAAAAGAGAAGCAGGTCTGTTTAAAGTAGCAGTCCATATGATGTAGAAGAATTCTTTTCCATGCCGCTATTACAGCCACGTTTTTCTGATCATAAGGCATTTAGAGGATGTAGTTGAAAAAAATTATTATGTTTGATAATAAAAATACAATAGGCTGGTGAGTTCCAAAAGTCTTGGGTTATCATACTACATTACATCACTCAAAGTAACATTTGTTGTTGTTAGGTGCTGTCAAGTCGGTTCCGACTTATAGCCACACTACAACAGATCTCATTATGTTGGTGATCACATTATATCAGATCTCATTAAGGAAGTGATTACATCATTAAAAAGCTGCCAAACTACATCATAACTACCTAACCACTAAGGATCATGGCCCAGCCAACTTGACATACAACCGTAACCATCACAGTCCACCCCTTGTCAACTTGGCACCAGTACACATCTCTTTAAACTATACGTAATCTCTGAATGGAGACAATTATAAAGTCGTACTCGTGCCTAACATGATACAACTAACACAAGTACAACAAAAACACACTAGCTCTTTTTCCATATTGTATTTTATAAGTGAAGAAAAGAAAAATGATGCACACGTACAAGGAAGAAATACTCATAATAATTACAGTCCTCATTTCTGCAACTGGTCATGTGGCTGTACCTGGTATTTAGAACTACGTTCTTCCACCACCCATTCTGTATTCCCTTTGCTCACGGTAAGCACCGCAGCTGGTCGTGGTTCTTTGCCTGGTGGGGTGACCCAAATCTTCATTCCTGAAGGGTCTGGGCTGTTAGTAGTCATGCTTGAATTGGGTTGCTATAGTTTTCCATTGACTTTAATCACAGGGGGTTGTAGTACTAAGAGATGCCCTAAGGGATCTCCTGCATTCCAGACATACTCTTCTTTACCTTCATTATGTAATATCAATCCAATTTCTGATTGGTAATCAGGATCAATCACACCAGCTTCCTTATACTTCTCATTATGACCAAATTGTAGAAAGGTATTAAACATATGATCACCCAGAGCCTATCCTCTCACCAGTGTCTGATCTATTCATGGTGCTATTTTGTGTATTTCTTTTTTGTTTGTTTGTTTATTGTGCTTTAGGCGAAAGTTTACAGCTCAAGTTAATTTCTCATACAAAAATTTATACACATACTGTTATGTGACCCTAGTTGCCATCCCTATAATGTGACAGCGCATCCCCCTTTCCACCCTGGGTTTCCTGTGTCCATTGAACCAGCTCCTATCCCTTTCTGCCTTCTCATCCCGCCTCCAGACAGGAGCTGCCCATTTAGTCTTGTGTAACTACTTGAATTAAGAAGCATACTCTTCACAAGTATCATTTTATGTTTTATAGTCCAGTTTAATCTTTGAAGAGTTGGCATCAGGAATGGTTTTAGTTCTGGGTTAATGGAGAGTCAGGGGACCATGTCTTTGGGAGTTCCTCTAGTCTCAGTCAGACCACTAAGTCTGGACTTTTTACATGAACTTGAATACTGTTCCATACTTTTCTCTTGCTTCATCAGGGACTATCTGTTGTGTTCCCTGTCAGGGCGGTCATTGGTGGTAGCTGGGCACCATCTAGATTTTCTGATCTCAGGCTGATGGAGTATCTGGTTTATGTGGCCCCTTTGTCTCTTGGGCTAATATTTTCCTTGTGTCTTTGGTGTTCTTCATTCTCCTTTACTCCAGGTGGGTTTGGGCCAATTAATATATCTTAAATGGCTGCTTGCAAGCTTTTAAGACCCCAGATGCCACTCACCAAGGTGGGAAGCAAAATATTTTTATAATAAATTTTTTTATGCCAATTGACCTAGATGTCCCCTGAAACCATGGCCCCCAGACCCCTGCTCCTAGTACTCTGTCTCTCAAAGTGTTTGGTTGTATTCGGGAAACTTCTTGGCTTTTGGTTTAGTCCAGTTATGCTAACTGTCCCTGAATTGCATGTTGTCCTTCCCTTCACCTAAGAAAATTCTTGTCTACTATCTTGTTAATGAATTCCCCTCTCCCTCCCTCCTATAATTGCAGTTTATGTTGTTGAAAAAAAAAAAAGTATTTCTGATGAATAAGTCATTGGTCTTGCAAAATTCTATCATGGAATCTCTGGCATCATTTCTGTCACCAAGGCATTGAAACATCAGCTTTGAAAAATAATCTTGGCAGATACCTTGTGTCTCTAGGTGACCAAAACATAAGAGCCAGGTTCCCCTGATATCTATTTACTCTCCTTTTAAACTCATATGACAAATGTCCATCTTGTTGTTGGTTGTTTTTAGCAGATTCAAGTAATTATACCTTCTAATTCCTGATGGAAACCCTCGTGGCATAGTGGCTAAGTGCTACAGCTGCTAACCAAAAGGTCGGCAGTTCGAATCCGCCAGGAGCTCCTTGGAAACTCTATGGGGCAGTTCTACTCTGTCCTATAGGGTCGCTATGAGTCGGCATCGACTCAACGGCACTGGGTGATACCTGATAGAGTAACAATTATCGTTATTTATATCTCAAAGTATGTAGAATGTGTATTAAAAAAATAAAAAAGCATTGCTGTCAACTCAGTTCTGACTCATGGTGACCCCATGTGTTACAAGGTAGAGCTGCTCCCTACAGTTTTCTTGGCTGTAAACTTTTTGGAAGCAGATTGCCAAGACTTTCTCCTGTGTTGCTGCTGTGTGAGTTTGAACCATCAACCTTTAGGTTAGTATCCTATGCAAACCACTTTCACCACCCAAGGACCTCATAGAATGTATACATATAATTAAGATTATTATAGCAGATAAAATTTAGGCCTACTCCTTTATCTCTTGTTGTCTGGAAGTTGATAATTGGTCTTTTAAGTGTTCTAGATTTAAAAGAATTAGCAGTCATGTTTCCTTTAATATTGTACAAATGAAAGCTTTCTGAGATGGCCATAAGTCTCTGAATATATTTATATCAATACCTATAGTTAACTTCATATGCTCTTTAAATTGAGAATAAGACAAACTCTGTTATAAAATTTTCACAGTGTTTGATATAAAATATTGCTTTGTTTCCTAAAATATATGCTTGACATATACTAATTCAGTAAGCACAAGCTGATGATAAAGAATGGAACCACTACCACCAATGACTGCTTTGACAGGGACTACAACAGAGAATCCCTGATGGAGCAGGAGAACAGTGGGGTACAGACCTCAAATTCTCGTAAAAAGACCAGACTTAATGGCATCCTGACTGAGACTGGAGGGACCCCAGAGATCATGGATGCTGAACCCGCTGTTAGCCCAAGAGCGGAACCATTCCCAAAGCCAGCTCTTCAGACAGGGATAAGACTGGACTATAACACAGAAAATGATACTGATGAGGAGTGAGTTTCTTAGCTCACTATATGGGCAGCTCCTGCCTGGAGGCGAGATGAAAAGGCAGAGGGGGTCAGAAGCTGGTTGAATGGACATGGGGAATACAGGGTGGCGAAGAGGAGTGAGTTGTCTCATTAGGCGGAGAGCAGCTAGAGTTACATAACAAGGTGTGTACAAGTTTTTGTGTGAGAGACTGACTTGAATTGTAAATTTTCACTTAAAACACACACACGCACACACACACAAAGAATGGAACCATCAGGCAGTCAAAGAGTAAAACAAAGGCATAGCTATTGGGACACTTTCAATGTTTGAATGAGCCATATTCTTCCTTGTTCACTTTTTCTGTATTTGTCTTTGCAGGAAATTTAGGCAGAGTATAATTGTGAAGAGAATACAAAAGAGACCTACTACTAAAAAATAATTTGTAAACTAGTGGTGAAGTATCCCTTTTTCTTCATACTGGTTGTATCCCTTCACAGTACACATTTGGTTATTCTGCAAGCATTTACTGGGTACCACCATGTACTCACTACTGTGTCAAGCACCAGAGAATACAAAAGTTAAGAATGATACATAGTTCCTGCCAGTAAGGACCTTGCAGCCTAGGTAAGGGAGACATGACTAACATATAAAATTAATAAATGACAAATCAATATATGGTTATTTGGAAGTAATCCATTCCACATAGACTCATTGAAGGTTACGAGTTGGATGGAATCTCATTTTAAAGATGAGAGAACTGTTTCTCAGTGAGGGTGAGGTGACTCAGACAGGTATATAGCTAGCTATAGATAAATCCATTTTTAATATCCAACCCCTCTGTTTCTCATCCAGGATTCTTTACATTATAATTACGGCCAGATGAGCATTATTTTGCCATTTTCTCAGACTTTTTCTGATGTTATAAATTCTACTTTTGATTATCATAAGTATGATCTAGGCTACATTAAGAATATAGATTTTGAGACCAATGAATATTTCTAGATGTTTTGGCCTTCATTTCAGTAATATTTAAATATTTATAATTTAAAATGTTATAGTGTAGAAAAATAACAAAAGTGAGAGAATCACAGTAGTAGCTCTCTAGAGCAACAAAGCATGAAAGTTTTTTTAATTTTTATTATGCTTTAAGTGAAAGTTTACAAATCAAGTCAGTCTCTCATACAAAAATTTATACACACCTTACTATATACTCCTAATTGCTCTCCCACTAATGAGACAGCACGCTCCTCCCCTCGACTCTCTATTTTCGTGTCCATTCGGCCAGCTTCTGACCCCCTCTGCCCTCTCATCTCCCCTCCAGACAGGAGATGCCAACATAGTCTAATGTGTCTACTTGATCCAAGAAGCTCATTCTTCACCAGTATCATTTTCTATCCCATAGTCCAGTCCAATCCCTGTCTGAAGAGTTGGCTTTAGGAATGGCTCCTGTCTTGGGCTAACAGAAGGTCTGGGGACCATAACCTCTGGGGTCCTTCTAGTCTCAGTTAGACCATTAAGTCTGGACTCAACGAGAATTTGGGGTCTGCATCCCGCTGCTCTCCTGCTCCCTCAGGGTCTCCCCATTGCACTCCCTGTCAGGGCAGTCATCAATTGTAGCCTGACACCACCTAGCTCTTCTGGTCTCAGGTCAATGCAGTCTCTGGTTTATGTGGTCCTTTCTGTCTCTTGGGCTCATAATTACCTGGTGTCTTTGGTGTTCTTCATTCTTCTTTGCTCCAGGTGGGTTGAGACCCACTGATGTATCTTAGATGGCTGCTTGCTAGTGTTTCAGACCCCAGAAGCCACTCTCCAAAGGGGCATACAGAATGCTTTCTTAATAGATTTTATTATGCCAATTGACTTTGATGTCCCCTGAAACCATGGTCCCCAAACCCCTGCCCTGCTACGCTGGCCTTTGAAGCATTCAGTTTGTGCAGGAAACTTCTTTGCTTTTAGTTTAGTCCGGTTGTGCTGACCTCGCCTGTACAGTGTGTTGTCCATCCCTTCAACCAAAATAATTCCTATCCGCTATCGAAACGGTGAAAACCCCTCTCCTTCCCTCCCTTCCCCCTCTCATAACCATCAAAGAATATCTTCTTCTCTCTTTAACCTATTTCTCCAGTTATTATAATAGTGGTCTTATACAATATTTGTCCTTTTGCAACTGACTAATTTCAGTCAGCATAATGCCTTCCAGATTCCTCCATGCTATGAAATGTTTCATGGATTCATCATTGTTCTTGATCGATGCATAGTATTCCATTGTGTGAATATACCATAATTTATTTATGCATTCATCCTTTGATGGGCACCTTGGTTACTTCCATCTTTTTGCTATTGTAAACAGTGCTGCAATGAACATGGGTGTGCATATATCTGTTTGTGTAAAGGCTCTTAATTCTCTAGGATATATTCCAAGGAATGGGATTGAGGAATCGTTTGATAATTCTAAAGTTTTTTAAGGAAGTGCCAAATCGATTTCCAAAGTGATTGTACCATTTCACATTCCCACCCGCAGGGTATAAGTGTTCCAGTCTCTCCACAACCTCTCCAACATTTATTATTTTGTGTTTTTTGGATTAATGCCAGCCTTGTTGGAATGAGATGGAATCTCATTGTAGTTTTGATCTGCATTTCTCTAATGGCTAATGATCATGAGCATTTCCTCATGTATCTGTTAGCTACCTGAATGTCTTCTTTACTGAAGTGCCTGTTCATATCTTTTGCCCATTTTTTAATTGGGTTATTGGCCTTTTTATAGTTGAGTTTTTGCAGTATCGTGTAGATTTTGGAGATCATATGCTGATCGTAAATGTCATAGCTAAAAATGTTTTCCCAGCCTGTAGGTAATCTTTTTACTGTTTTGCTGAGGTCTTTGGATGAGCAAAAGTGTTTGATTTTTAGGAGCTCCCAGTTATCTAATTTCTCTTCTGCATTGTTAGAAATGTTTTGTACACTGTTTATGCCATGTATTAGGGCTCCTAGCGTTGTCCCTATTTTTTCTTCCATGATCTTTATTGTTTTAGATTTTATATTTAGATCTTTGATCCATTTTGAGTTCGTTTTTATGCATGGTGGGAGGTATTGATCTTGTTTCATTTTTTTTTGCAGATAGATATCCAGTTATGCCATCACCATTTGTTAAACAGACTATCTTTTCCCCATTTATCTGATTTTGGGCCTTTGTCAAGTATTAGCTGCTCATATGTGAATGGATTTATGTCTGGATTCTCAATTCTGTTCCATTGGTCTATATATCTGTTGTACCAGTACCAGGGTGTTTTGACTACTATGGCGGCGGTAAAATAGGTTCTAAAATCAGGTAGGGTGAGGCCTCCCACTTTGTTCTTTTTCAGTAATGCTTATCTGGGGCCTGGTTCCCTTCCATATGAAGTTGGTGATTTGATTCTCCATCTCATTAAAAACTGCCACTGGAATTTGAATCGGAATTGCTATCTAGATGACTTTTGGTAGAATAGAAATTTTTACAATGCTAAGCCTTCCTATCCATGAGCAAGGTATGTTTTTCCACTTATGTAGATCTCTTTTGGTTTCTTGCAGTAGTGTCTTGTAGTTTTCTTTGTATAGGTCTTTTACATATCTGGTAAGATTTATTCCTAAGTATTTTATCTTCTTGGGGCTACTATAAACGGTATTGATTTGGTGATTTCCTCTTTGATGTTCTTTTTGTTGGTGTAGAGGAATCCACCTGATTTTTGTGTGTTATCTTGTATCCTGATACTCTGCTGAACGTTTCTATTAGTTTCAGTAGTTTTCTGGAGGATTCTTTAGGGTATTCTGTGTATAAGATCATGTCGTCTGCAAATAGAGATACTTTTACTTCTTCCTTACCAATCTGTATACCCTTTATTTCTTTATCTAGCCTAATTGCTCTGGCTAGGACCTCCAGCATAGTGTTGAATAAGAGTGGTGATAAAAGGCATCCTTGTCTGGTTCTCGATCTCAAGGTATATCCTGACTTCACAGAATGAGTTTGGGAGTATTCCGTACTTTTCTATGCTCTGAAGTACCTTTAATAATAGTGGTGTAATCTCTCCTCTGCAAGTTTGGTAGAACTCTGCAGTGAAGCTGCAGGTTTTTTTGTTGTTGTTGTTGTTGGGAGTTTTTTGATTACCTTTTCAATCTCTTCTTTCGCTATGGGTTTGTTTAGCTATTCCACCTCTATGTTAGGTCAGGTAGGTAGTGTGTTTCTAGGAATTCATCCATTTCTTCTAGGTTTTCAAATTTGTTAGAGTACTAGTTTTTGTAGTCATCTGATATGATTCTTTTAATTTCAGTTGGGTCTATTGTAATATCGCCCATCTCATTTCTTATTCAGGTTATTTGCTTCCTCTCCTGTTTTTTCCTTTGTCAGTTTGGCCAATGGTATATCAATTTTGTTAATTTTTTTCAAAGAACCTACTTTCGATCTTGTTAACTCTTTCAATTGTCTTTCTGTTTTCTATTTCATTTAATTCTGCTCTAATTTTTATTATTTGTTTTCTTCTGGTGCCTGATGGTTTCTTTTGTTGCCTGATGGTTTCTTTTGTTGCTCTCTTTGTATTTGTTGAAGTTGTAGGGATAATTCTTTGATTTTGGCCCTTTTTTCATTTTGTGTGTGTGCATTTATTGATATAAATTGACCTCTGAGCACTGCTTTTGCTGTGTTCCAAAGGTTCTGATAGGAAGTGTTTTCATTCTCACTGGATCCTATGAATTTCTTTATTCCACCCTTAATGTCTTCTATAACCCAGTCTTTTTTGAGCAGGGTATTGTTCAGTTTCCAAGTGTTTGATTTCTTTTCCCTGCTTTTTCCATTGTTGATTTCTATTTTTATGGCTTTATGGTCAGAGAAGATGATTTGTAATATTTTGATGTTTTCGATTCTGCTAAGACTTGCTTTATTACCTAATATATGGTCTACTCTAGGGAATGTTCCATGTGCATTAGATAAGAAAGTATACTTGGCTGCTTTTGGGTGGAGTGTTCTGTCTATGTCTATGAGATCATGTTGGTTGATTGTGGCATTTAGATCTTCCAGTTTTTATTGAACTTCTTTCTGGATGTCCTGTCATTCACCATGAATGGTGTGTTGAAGTCTACTACCGTTACTGTGGAGCTATTTCACTTTTCAATGCTTTTTGAGTTTTTTTTTTTATGTATCTTGCAGTCCTGTTATTGGGTACATAAATATTAAATATGGTTATATCCTGGTATATTGTTCCTTTAATCATTATATAGTGTTCGTCCTTGTCCTTTGTGGTGGATTTCACTTAAAAGTCTATTTTGTCAGAAATTAATACTGCCACTCCTGCTCTTTTTTGATAGTTGTTTTCATGCTATATTTTTTTCTATACTTTGAGCTTTAGTTTGTGTCTCTAAGTCTAGGGTGTTTCTCTTATAGGCAGTATATAGACAGATAGTGCTTTTTTTTTTTTTATCTATTCTGCCACTCTGTGTCTTTACTAGTGCATTTTGTCCATTACAGTTCACGTAATTATAGATAGGTAGAAAAAAAAAATTTTTATGAGTTTAGTGCTGACATTTTGATGTCTGTTTTTGTGTGTTGTTGACAGTTTTTTTCCCTACTTAATTTTTTGTGTTGAGTAGTTTGTCTTTATATATTGTCTTCTCCTTTTATTCATTGTTTTTTGTTTTGTTTCTGCTGAGTCTGTATTTTTTTTCTTGTATTTTATTTTGATGAGTAGGATCGTTAGTCTCCTTTGTGGTAACCTTAATATTTACCCCCGTTTTTCTAAGTTTAAACCTAACTTTTATTTCTTTATATCACCTTGTCTTCATCTCCATATGAAAGATCTATGACTACATTTCTTAGTCTTCCTCATTATTTTAATGTTGTCTTCTTTTACATAATGACTTCGCTGTTTTCCTGTTTGGAGCATTTTTTTCTCTCGATTTATTTTTTGTGATTTTCCTGTCTGGGTTGACATCTGATTGCTCTGTCCAGTGTTCTAGTCTTGGGTTAATACCTGATATTATTGATCTTCTAGCCAAAGAACTTCCTTTAGTATTTTTTGTAATTTGGGTTTGTTTTTTATGAATTCCCTAAACTTCTGTTTATTTTAAAATGTCCTAATTTCATCTTCATATTTGAGAGACAGTTTTGCTGGATATATGATTTTTGGCTGGCAATTGTTTTCCTTCAATGCTTTATCTAAGTCATCCCATTGCCTTTTTCCCTGCACAGATTCTGCTGAGTAGTCCGAGCTTATTCTTTTTGACTCTCCTTTGTAGGTGGCTTTTTTTTTTTACCTCTAGCTGCTCTTAAAATTCTTTATCTTTGGTTTTGGCAAGTTTAATTAAAATATGTCTTAGTGACTTTCTTTTAACATCTACCTCATGGGGAGTTTGATGAGCATCTTGGATAGATATCTTCTCATCTTTCACGATATCAGGGAAGTTTTCTGCTAACAAATCTTCAACAATTTTCCCTGTATTTTCTGTTGTCCCTCCCTGTTCTGGTTCTTCAGTCACTCATAGGTTATTTCTCTTGATAGAGTCCCACATGATTCTTAAGGTTTCTTCATTTTTTTTTTTTAATTCTTTCATCTGATTTTTCTTCAAATATACTACTGCCAAGTGCTTTGTCTTCAAGCTCACTAATTCTGCCTTCCACTTGCTCAGTTCTACTCCTCTGACTGTCTATTCAGTTGTCTAATTCTGTAATTTTATTGTTAATCTTCTTAATGGCACTGGGTTTTTTTTTGTTTGTTTGTTTCTGAATTTCTGATTGCTGTCTCTCTATGAGTTCTTGCAGCTTATTAAATTCAATATTATGTTCTTGAATAACCTTTTTAATTTCTTCAGCTGTTTTATCTGTGTGTTCTTAGTTTGTTCTGTGTATTGCATGATCTCCTCCCTAGTCACGTCCCCAATGTCTTGAAGAGTTCTGTATATTTATCTTTTGAATTCTGCATCCAGTAATTCCAGGAAGGCACCTTCATCCAGAAGATCCATTGATTCTTTGTCTTGAGAGCTTCTTGAGTCAATCATGGTCTGTTTCTTTATGT
Source organism: Loxodonta africana (assembly GCF_030014295.1). NCBI lineage: Eukaryota > Metazoa > Chordata > Mammalia > Proboscidea > Elephantidae > Loxodonta > Loxodonta africana. Next base: position 100,205,802 of record NC_087369.1, read on the forward strand.
GATTTGATATTGACTGTTGTCTCGAGGCATCTATAAGTCATTATATTAGTTTATTTTATGTTTGCCTACTGTATCCTAACTTATGGCTTTCTTTTGTTTTGATCTGGCCAAATGGGTTGCTTGACTGAGCTAGCTTGATTATTTTTACCTTTTAACCTCTGACATCCTGTCACCAGATGGCTAGAGCTGTTTTCATGTATAGCACCCTAGGAATCCATTCACTTTTCTTGTATGAATTCAGCTCAGGTGTCCAGGTCGCTGATCATCAAGTGCATGGTACAGGCTATGTCCTACAGTCTTAGAGGGGCAGGGGTGATTGGTGTAGGTACTGGTATCTGGTTGCAGCAGGGAGTCACGCTATGAACAAGGCAGGGTGCTGAGAACTGTCCCCCAAGTGTCTGTGAGGAAAGCATGTCCCTGTTCTCTAGAGTATACAGGTGGGTGGATTCTATAGATGGACAACGGGAACCCAATGCTTTTGATTGTAAGGACTGGGAGGTACCAGTTATCATTAGACCCCTGTCACAGGTGGTTGGGTTATGTGAGTGGAGCCACCAGTCCTTAGGATCCTGATGTGGGTAGGTGAAGACCTTGTTTAATAGGCAAATCGGTGTCAAATATCAACTACCCACCTCTTCACCGCACAGCTGAAATGGTTGCAGTGTGCCAGCAAGAGCCTCTTCTCCTGAAATATGCCCACATATGTCCATGCAGGAGGGAAAGATATTCAAAGGTCATGGACCATTTATGCCTGGACAGGAGCCGCTTCTGTCCTAAGTTCCCGTGGTTAGTGGAGCTGGCAAATTATCTTTTCCCCCAGTTGTGAATTATGCCTACTCCAAGGCCAGGAGAATGGCTCCAGACACTCAGCAGGACCTATCTCAGGACCAGGGAAATCAACAGCCCCTGAAGTCCCCTTGGGGCCAGGGGGGCGCAGTAAAATATACGCAAGTACTTAGCTTTTGCCGAGAGCGCCATTCTTCCCTGGTTCTGGGGTTGTGAGTAGGCTGTGTGTCTGGATGCTTCTCCCTGAGGAAACTGTGGGTGAATGCTATCACCAGCCCACCTCAGCCGCTCCTGGGAATGGTGACTGAAGGATCCCAGCTATTCAGGTCCAGCAAGTCTTCTCTGCTTCTGAACCGTATCTCCCTCTCATGCCGCTCAGTCCATTTTCTAACTTTTCCTTTGATGTTCAGGTCTCCTAGCTTGTCGTAAATATAATCATTTCACTTTTTTTTTTTGGTCTTTATTGTAAGAGGGATCACAGGAAGTGTCTGGCTATTCTGCCATTTTGGTCCCGGATTTCAGCATGAAAGTGTTTGAGAACCACTACCCCGAAATTGTGAGAATTGATTGCACAGTTTATTCTCTGGCACTTATATGGCATATCCGAGGGAAGACAGGCTACTGAAAAGTCACGAGGGCAGTGATCCTCAGGAAACCAATTACCTTTATGGAAAGTGGTTCATTATATGTGTTTAATATTCTCCTAATGGCAGTTTAATAACTTTTAACATACACAGAAACAGATTTGAATTTTTATTAGGGTTTTATACAGAAGTTAGTACTATGGCTTAATTTTAGCCCAAAACATATATATGTAAATTTAATGCTAATTTCTGTCTTATTCTATTTCCAGAGAAAAACAGATAGGTATTTTTTTCCCCCTGGATTTGCCTTCTAAACAAAATTTATTTTATTTTATTATATTGTACTTTGAAAAGAATTGCTGGTTTTCCACACAGGCAGAACTTACTTCCCAAAAAGCAGCGAGAGAATGAGTCTTATAGCTGCGGTGAGTAGAGCAAAACCATGTGGAGACAATGAAGTTTAACAGAAATCACCCATCCCTTATTTATATTAATGTCCTCAGTGAGAAATCTTAGAGTGTATCTTCCCAAATATCTGATTTCCTGAAATGCATGTTTCAAAAATATCATTAAGGAATTGAATCTTCTTTCCTTTCTGGAAGTTAACTTAAGAGAAATTGGATTTTTTTTATATGTTTGAATTTGGCTCAATATTTCTCTTTCTCCATATTCTCCTGTTGCAGCTGTTAATGTTGATTTGTTCTCTCTTTTATTTCTATCTATTCGTGAGTTAGTGATACAGGCTACAGAGCAATACCAATCATCCAAATGTAAGCTTCACTTCAATTGATTACTGTTATTATTAATTTGCAAATCCAAAATGAACTAGTCAATGGGTCAGTTTTTTGTTTTATCTTTCTTCTAAGGACATGACTCTTTACTCTGGTATTATTGCTGTAGAAATTAAAGTATAATTCAGATGCTATCTGCTCTATTGTGTATAGTTATACTGGCATTATGGTTACAGTCTAACACATTTCAAAATATAAATTAATTTTATGTGACATGTTTGAACCGGAGCTTAAATAACTTCTTTTAGCAATTATAGAAGAAAAATAGACAAGAATTTGACAGTACACCCCAAAATAATAATCTTTTCCATGCTTTTTGTCAATTTCTTGATTATAGGTGATTACTGACTTGACCAAGTATGTTTTTTAACTTGTTCACAACCTTTATGAGAATAAGAATAGAAAAAGGCAAAATTAGTTTACTAGTCAAATACCATTCAAACTCATTTTGGTTATGTGAGCTGTTAACTTCTTATCTTTTCTCTAGCTTATTGAATTTAACAGATGCCTAAAAGGTCACATTTCATGCTAGACTAGCAGGTATTTATCTGGTGGTCTAGTTTTTTTGAAGCAATCTGCACTTGAAGATGGGAAAGAGCTGTAGAAGGAGGTTGCTACTACTGTTCTTGTGTACTCAGCTTTTCAGGTAGTCTTCCTATATTCCTGGGCTAATTGAGCAAGGGCACAGCTACTCTAGCGGTAATTTCAGAAATGTGAGGTGCTTTGTCATCCTTAATCTATATCTGGAGCCCTGGTGGCACAGTGGTTAAGAGATATGGCTAACTAACCAGAAGGTCAGCAGTTTGAATCCTCCAGCTGCTTCTTGGAAACCCTATGGGGCAGTTCTACTCTGTGCTATAGGGTCGCTGTGAGTCGGAATTGACTCGACAGCAACGAATTTCCATTTTGGAATCTATATCTAATGCATATTCTGTGCTTGACTCACAGTGAGACTTACTGGGCATGCCATTGTTGGTTTGTGTTGTTGTCGTTAGGTTCTGTCGAGTCAGTTCTGACTCATAGCAACCCTATGCACAACAGAATGAAACACTGCCCAGTCCTGAGCCGTCCTTACAATCGTTGCTATGCTTGACTTCATTGTTGCAGCCACTGTGTCAATCCACCTCATTGAGGGTCCTCCTCTTTTCCGCTGACCCTGTACTTTGCCAAGCATGGTGTCCTTTTCCAGGGACTGATCTGTCCTGAAAACATGTGCAAAGTATGTGAGACGCAGTCTCGCCATCCTTGCTTTTAAGGAGCATTCCTGTTGCACTTCCTCCAAGTCAGATTTGTTCCTTCTTTTGGCAGTTCGCAGTGTATTCGATATTCTTCACCAATGCCACAATTCAAAGACATCAGTTCTTCTTTGGTCTCCCTTATTCATTGTCCAGCTTTCACACGCATATTATGGAATAGAAAATACCATGGCTTGGGTCAGGTGCTCCTTAGTCTTCAAGGTGACATCTTTGCTTTGTAAGACTTTAAAGAGGTCCTTTGCAGCAGATTTACCCAATGCAATGTGTCGTTTGATTTATGACGGCTGCTTCCATGTCTGTTGATTGTGGATCCAAGTAAAATGAAATCCTTGACAACTTCAATCTTTTCTCTGTTTATCATGATGTTGCTCATTGGTCCAGTTGTGAGAATTTTTGTTTTCTTTATCTTGAGGTAGAAGCCATACAGAGGCTGTGGTCTCTGATCTTCATTAGTAATCGCTTTAAGTCCTCTTCACTTTCAGCAAGCAAGGTTGTGTCATGTGCATAACACAGGTTGTTAATGAGTCTTCCTCCAATCCTGATGCCCCGATCTTCGTCATATAGTCCAGCTTCTCAGATTATTTGCTCAGCATACAGATTGAATAGGTATGGTGAAAGAATACAACCCTGACACACACTTTTCCTGACTTTCGCCAATCAGTATTCCCTTGTTCCATCCGAACAACTGCCTCTTGATCTATGTAAAGGTTCCTCAGGAGCACAATTAAGTGTTCTGGAATTCCCATTCTTCGCGATGTGATCCGTAATTTGTTATGATCTACACAGTCGAATGCCTTTGCATAGTCAGTGAAACACAGGTAAACATCCTTCTGGTATTCTGTGCTTTCAGCGAGGATCCATCTGACATCAGCAATGATATCCCTGGTTCCGTGTCCTCTTCTGAATTGGGCCTGAATTTCTGACTGTTCCCTGTCGATATACCGGTACAGCCGTTTTTGAATGATCTTCAGCATAATTTTGCTTGTGTGTGATATTAATGATATTGTTCTATAATATCCACATTCAGTTAGATCACCTTTCTTGGGAATAGGCATAAATATGGATCTCTTCCAGTCAGTTGGCCAGGAAGCTGTCTTCCATATTTCTTGGCATAGACAAGTGAGCACCTCCAGTGCTGCATCCATTTGTTGAAACATTTCAATGTATATCCCGTAAATTCCTGGAGCTTTGTTTTTTGCCAATGCCTTCAGAGCAGCTTGGACTTCTTCCTGTAGTATCATTAGTTCCTGATCATATGCTGCCTCTTGTAATGGCTGAACATCGACTAATTCTTTTTGGTATAATGACTCTGTGTATTCCCTTCCATCTTCTTTTGATGCTTCTTGCGTCTTTTAATATTTTCCCTTTGGAATCCTTCACTATTGCAACTCCAGGCATGAGTTTTTTCCTCAGTTCTTTCATCTTCAGAAATGCCGAGCATGTTCTTCCCTTTTGGTTTTCTATCTCCAGCTCTTTGCACATGTCATTATAGTACTTTACTTTGTCGTCTTGAGCCGCCCTTTATAATCTTGTGTTCAGTCTTTTAGTTCATCAATTCTTCCTTTTGCTTTAGCTGCTCGATGTTCGTGACCAAGTTTCAGAGTCTCCTTTGACATCCAACTTGGTCTTTTCTTTCTTTCTTGTCTTTCCAGTGACCTCTTGCTTTATTCATGTGTGATGTTCTTGATGTCATTCCACAACTCGTCTGGTCATTGGTCACTAGTATTCAATGCATCAAATCTATTCCTGAGATGGTCTCTAAATTCAGGTGGAATATCCTCAAGGTCATATTTTGGCTCTCGTGGACTTGCTCTGATTTTCTTCAGTTTCAGCTTGAACTCAAATGTGAGAAATTAATGGTCTGTTCCACAGTCAGCCCCTGGCCTTGATGATATTGAACTTTCCCATTGTCTCTTTCCACAGATGTAGTCAATTTGATTCCTGTTTCTTCCATCTGGCGAGGTCCATGTGTTGGTGAAAGAAGGTATTTGCAATGAAGAAGTCGTTGGTCTTGCAAAATTCTGTCAGTCGATCTCCGGCATTGTTTCTATCACCAAGGCCATGTTCTCCAACTTCCGATCCTTCTTTGTTTCCAGCTTTTGCATTCCAATCACTAGTAATTATCAATGCATGCTGATTGCAAGTTCCACCAATTTCAGATTGCAGCAGCTGATAAAAATCTTCTAATTCTTCATCTTTGGCCTTAGTGGTTAGTGTGTAAATTTGAATAATAGTTGTATTAACTGGTCTTCCTTGTACGCGTATGGATGTTATCCTATCACTGACAGGGTTGTACTTCCGGATAGATCTTAAAGTGTTCTTTTTGACAAGGAATGTAACACCATTCCTCTCTATGTTATCATTCCCATTGTAGTAGACTATATGATTGTCCGATTCAAAATGTCCAGTACCAGTCCATTTCAGCTCACTAATGCCTAGAATATCGATGTTTATGCTTTCCATTTCTTTTTTGACAATTTCCATTTTTCCTAGAGTCATACTTCGTACATTCCAGGTTCCAATTATTAATGGATGTTTGCAGCTGTTTCCTCTCCTTTTGAGTCGTGGCACAGGAGCAAATTGTTTAAAAATCATGTATTCATAGAAAGTCAAGGCTGCGAGGTGCTTGGAAATTATCTTGACCCTTAAGTAACACTATGAAAATGCTAAAATATGTCACCCAATAAGGTATATGCCTACTAGAAGGTGTACGTACTACTAGAAGATTTCATATGGATCAAACATTTTTTAAGAAAGAAAATGATCTATTGACAGTAACCGCAGTATAGGAATAATTCCCTCAGTGATTATGATAAGAAAGCTGGAACATTTGCAATTTGAAATAACATCACTAAAGGCAGAATAATGATTACTCAATGAGAGAGTAGATAAACTTTATATAAACTGTTAGAATTCCTGATAAATATAAAAATGAAACCCACTGCTGTTGAGTCGATTCTGACTCATAGTGACCCTATAGTACAGAGTAGAACTGCCCAATAGAGTTTCCAAGGAGCGCCTGGTGGATTTGAACTGCGTGCCTCTTGGTTAGCAGCCATAGTACTTAACCACTAAGCCTCCAGGGTTTCCATACTATACAAAAAAAAAACCAAACCCAGTGCCGTCGAGTTGCTTCCGACTCATAGTGACCCCATAGGACAGAGTAGAACTGCCCCATAGAGTTTCCAAGGAGCACCTGGCAGATTTGAACTGCCGACCCTTTGGTTAGCAGCCATAGCACTTAACCACTACGCCACCAAGGTTTCCTTCCAAATACTATAGACAGTTTAAATTCAAATACAGAAAAAAAAAAGGTGTCCAAGCAGTTGAAGTTAAGCATGTATTCTAATTTAAAAAACCAAACCCAGTGCCGTCGAGTTGCTTCCGACTCATAGTGACCCCATAGGACAGAGTAGAACTGCCCCATAGAGTTTCCAAGGAGCACCTGGCAGATTTGAACTGCCGACCCTTTGGTTAGCAGCCATAGCACTTAACCACTACGCCACCAAGGTTTCCTTCCAAATACTATAGACAGTTTAAATTCAAATACAGAAAAAAAAAAGGTGTCCAAGCAGTTGAAGTTAAGCATGTATTCTAATTTAAAATAATAATAATAATTTAGTGCAACTTTCCCAAACTGTATGGCATGGAGCTTTAGTGTCTGTAGAACTATTAATAAATATTCCATGAAAAGGTATTCCATGATCCAATAAGTTTAGAAAATATAGAAAAGTTTAGAAAATGTGATCTATGACTTTTTTGGAAGTCTGTAATGAATATCAGTATATTAAAGTCTGAGAAAACCTTCAGTAAGAAATCTGGAGCCAGAATGCCTGAGTTTAAACTCCAACTTTAAGATTTATTAACATGCAATGTTAGACAAGTTATTCAGTTTCTGTGTCTTAGTTTCCTTATTTGAAAAATGTGGATATTATTGGTGCCCTTGTATAAGGTTGTTGAGAATATGAAAGGAGTTAATATATGTAAACCATTTACAAAAGTGCTATAAAAGATTTGTTGTTTTTAACCCAGGATACATTATTTCATCATGGATCTCCCTTACCTCTTTTTCCTTAGAAACAAAATAAAACAAACAAAAACTCTCTTGCTTTTAGTCTTTTGATAGTAGATGTACAAGGAATATTTGAAGAGATTATGAGAGCTCCAAATATTCAAATGGCTATTTTTCATTTTTAGAAATGTCTACTGGAAAATAAACAGTAACTTGGCAACCTGGAATTTTGTTAGGTGCTGTAGCAAACCACAGGCTACCGGGTCCATGGTTTGCTACAAAGCAGCAGCCACCATTTCCTGGGCTCCTGGTTTGGTGCATTCTCTGCTATGCTATGCTGCTTCCTCTGCCAACTCTTCCTATTGTTTTCCTTACTTTGACTCCATTCTGAATGGCAAATTCACTGTCTCATTGTACATCCGCTAATGTGTTTTAAAAGTTGAACTTTAGCATATTTTGAGCATTTTCTCTTTTAATATTTATCTGTAATTCAACCAAGTTTGCAAAATAGGCATGCCTATAGAGTCATTTTCTAGTGCCCACATCATTTGATGACTTTGCTGATATTTGGCCAAATGCAGCTGCTTGTCTGGTATTTTGAGGACTTCCCATAATTGTTTTGTCAACCTTTCCTTCAAACCATAGAGCTGAGCTAAGTAATTTTTAATGTGGTGTCTATCCCTGAATAGTGACTCCTAAGAACCACTGTCTTATTTTTCATTTGGGTGGCCTGTAACTACTTACATGTGACATTTCTACTCTTTCGGTCTTTATTCTCATATCATTATGCCTTTTCCCTTAGTTGTATTCTGAATATTTTAAGATCCAAAAGTTTTTCTGAATAACAGTTCAAAGCATAGGCATCTCCTGAAAATGAACCCGAATACCTCGATTTGAAAAGATTTACATCTCCTCAATTGATTTATAGGGAATTTAAAAATTGTTTTTATTAGATTCGGTGTGGTATATCACATTATCATTTCATGCCACCAGATGCTTCATTATTCATGTTTTAGTACATCATACTTGACCCAGAGTAGCTTTGAATGCAAATAACAAACAAGCCAACACACATTACTTGACTGGTAGACTGAAATAATGTGGCAGATCTAAGCTGCTTTTCAATTTTGGGGGGAATATTATTAATTGTAACGCCTTGACTGTTAATTTAATTAAATTTTCTGTTTTAATATAAAACCATATGGCAGTGCATTGACTTATCATTTCATTTAATTAATTGTAAACCTCAAGATTTGATTAGCCATAGTCCTCCTTTAGTTAATTGTTCACAGTTTTGATAGAAAAACTTTCAAACTAATTTGAAGGGATTGGCATAGTACAATCAATGAGGAAACTATAAAAGCACCTTACTTTTTGTTTAGATCACACTTGAGCAACCAGATTGACTATTTTCTGTTTTCGTGTTTTTTCCTCGTAAATTTTATTATAAGCCATGATTTTTTTTTTCACACTCCTAGTTTAAGGACGATCACCGTAAAGTTGTAAGCCTAATGTGTTTTTACTAGCGACAAAGTAGCTCAAGAAAAATTCTGGATAATACAATATCACAAGGGTTTTGGAAAACTGTATGATACAAAGTACAATCGGTCAGGAGCATTGCTTCATAGAAGGACTCTAAATATCACCTAGTCCATCCCCTTTGTTTGGCACATCATTAAACTGAAGCCCAGAGAAGTTATGTGAATCAGTTTCTCCCTTGCTCTGGTCAGTGTCCTGTGAGGCATTTCTGAAGAACCATTTTAGAGAGTTTTTTTTTTTTTAAATGAAATCAAGAGTAAGAATGTGGGAATTAGTAGACAAAGAACTCAGGGGTGGACAGGGAAAAAGAGTCAATAAACGGGAGTTCTCATCCTAGCCCTACCACTTATGGCTGTGTTATCTTAAGCCTCTTACTTTTCCTATTTGGGACTCAGTTTTTCATGTATAAAATGAGATGGTTGGTTTAGATATTTATTAAAATTCTTCTAACTCTTAACAAAGGAGTCCTGGAGGCACAGTAGTTAAGTACTTGACTGCTAGCCAAAAGGTCAATGGTTCAAACCCACCAGCTTTTCCATGGGAGAAAGATGTGGCAGTCACCTCCCATAAAGATCCAACCTTGGAAACCCTATGGGTCAGTTCCACTCTGTCCTGTAGGGTCACTATGAGTTGCAATCGACTTGACAGCATCAGGCTTTTAACTCTTAACAAGTTTTTAAGCCTTTAAGACTGAAGTTAGAGGTTGTATACTTAATAACAGTAATAATTATATATATATGTATATATATATACACACACACATAGTGTATCGGGCATTGTCATCTATTTTTAATTTATGAAGAGGCTGTAAAGTACTGCACGGAGTACATTATGACTTGGTCAATAAACAGTGACTAGACATTGAGTCAATAATGAAATTAAGTGAACAAGAGTGGAAGGCGATGAGATTACAGAATTAAATGTTCAAATATCAGCAAGTGCAAAAGATGAACATTTTCCCGGTAACACTGAATCTCTGCCTTTGCAAATCTTATTTCAATTAGTTAAATATATGACACTTGAACATAATATGAGTTATTATTTCCAAATTCAGTTCCTGCATAGGATACATCTTAGGTTTCTAGATGTATAGATAGATGTTTACCTATAGTTATAGCAGTTTCCCTTTTAAAAAGGATCTATTCATGCTTATTACATTTAACATTTTCCAGTTGTCTGGTATGAGCCCAAATTCTGGCTCTCAAGTAAATTTTAACTCAGCACTCTCAAGTCAGGTTTAGAATTGCCCTCTTTATATACTATTTCAGGGCTGCATTTTGGGAACTTGTGACAAAGTTCTGATTTGCTTTTTCAAACCCATCAGGGCTACACTAATCAGAATCCTGAGGACTAGAGTGTAAATGAAGAGCTGAATAAATGGGTTAACTTCTCTGAAAAGGTCAAATAAACCATACCATCTTTTTGATTTGCTTAATATTGTTCTTTTTTTTCCCCTCTTAATTTAGTAGTATTTTATTGTGTTGTTGGTGAAAGTTTATATTCCCATTCAACAATTTCTGCACAAGTTGTTAAGTGACATTGGTTATGTTCTTCACAATGCATGAACATTCTCATTATTTCCATTCTGGTTGTTCTGTTTCCATTAATCTCGTTCCCCTGCCCCCTTACATTCTCATCTTTGTTTTAAAGTAATTGTTGACCATTTGGTCTCATATAAGAATTTTTTAAAGGAGCACGATATTTACGGGTGGTATTATTTTTTGGGCCAATTTGTTATTCAGCTACAAGGTGACCTCAAGGGTTAGTTCTGTGTCAAGTTTCAAGGAATATCTCAGAGCACAGTCTTGGGGAGTCCTCTAGTCTCAACCAGCCCAGCCAGTCTGTTTTTTTGTTTGCTTATTTTATTTTTCAGAATTTGAGGTTCTAGTCCATATTTTTCTCCATTCTGTCAGGGCCCATCTATTGTGGCCCTGTTTAGAACAGTCAGCAGTGGTAGTGGGGTACCACTACTAGTTCTTCTGGTCTCAGGGTAGATGAGGCTATGGTTGCTTGACTGTGGCTTTATCTGAAGACATGGATATTCAGGTGCTATGCTGAGGACTGAACAAATAGGATTTAAGGGTTTATAATTTCAAAGGCATTGCAAGATAGAGACCATGAGTAGAGCCCAACTAAGGCATGTGAGAGCCCTAAACACTGATAGTCTGTGGTGCCCCCTTCTCTGCTTGCTCACACATTTGGACAGGATATATGAGTTATATATATACATATATATATATATATATATATACCTATTGCCATTGTGTCAATTCCAACTCATAGCAACTCTATAGGTCAGAGTAGAACTGCTCCACAGGATTTCCAAGAAGGGACTGGTAGATTTGAACTGCCAACCTTTTGGTTAGCAGCTGAGTTATTAGCCTTTACACAACCAGGGCTCTATACATACATATACATACATATATATACGTATATATGTGTGTGTGTGAGTGTTACTTAGCTATCCATGATGTAACTACTTTTTATTTTTTTATTGTGGTTTATGTGAAAGTTTACAGCTCAAGTTAATTTTGCTTTCAAAAATTTATACACATATATTTTTGTGACATCGGTTGCAATCTCCACAACATGAGAACATGCTCCCCATTTCCACCCCAGGTGTTCCATGTGTCCATTCATCCCATTCCTGTCCCTTCCTGCCTCTTACCTGCTTTTGGATAGGAGCTGCACATTTGGGCTCGTATGTTTAATTGTACTAAGAAGCACGTTCCTCTCGTGTGTTATTTTTTTGTTTTATAGGCCTGTCTAATCCTTGAAAATTGGTTTTAGGGAATGGCTCCAGTTCTGGTTTAGCAGAGCGTCTGGGGGCCATAGTTTCGGGAGTTCCTCCAGTCTCTGACAGAGACTGATCTGATCTTTTTACATGAATTTGAATCCTGTTCTACATTTTTCTCCTGCTCCCTCTGGGACTCTCTGTTGTGATCCCTGTCAGGTGGTTGTTGGTGGTATGGTAGGCAAACACCATCTAGTTCTTCTGGTTTCAGGTCAGTGGAGACCCTTGTTCATGTAGTCCTTTAGTCCTTTGGGCTAGTATTTTCCTTGTGTCTTTGGCTTTCCTATTCTCCTTTTTCCGGGTGAGATGGGCCCAATAGATGTGTCTTAGATGGCCACTCACAGGCTTTGAAGACCCCAGAAGCTACTCACTGAAGTGGGATGTAAAACATTTTCTTTATAAACTATGTTATGCCAATTGACCAAAATGTCACCTGAGACTATGGTCCCAGACCCCAGCCCCAGCTTCTTGGTCCCTCAAAGGGTTTGTATGTATCTAGGAAACTTCTGTGCTTTTGCTTTGGTCAAGTTGTGCTGACTTCGCCTATACTGTGTGTTGTCCTTCCCTTTACCTAAGTTGACACTTGTCCACTATCTAGTTAGTGATTTCCCTTCCCCCCTCCCTCCCCACCATTGTAACCATCAAATAATGCTTTTTTCTGTGTGTAAACCTTTTCTTGAGTTCTTATAATAGTGGTCTCATACAATATTTGTATTTTTGACTGACTTATTTCACTTAGCATAATTCCCTCCAGAATCACCCATGCTGGGAGATGTTTTGTGGATTCATCATTTTTTTTTATCACTGCATAGTATTCCATTGCGTGTATGTACCATCATTTTTTATCCATTCATCTGTTGATGGGCACTTAGGTTGTTTCCATCTTCTTGTTATTGTTAATAGTGCTGCAATGAACATAGGTGTGCGTATGTCCATTCATGTAATGGCTCTTATTTCTCTAGGGTATATTCATAAGGAGTGGTATTGCCGGATCTTTTGGTATTTCTATTTCTAGCTTTTTAAGGAAGCACCATATCATTTTTCAAAGTGGTTGTACCATTTTACATTCCCACCAGCAGTAGATAAGAATTCCAGTCTTCCCACAACTTCAACATTTGTTATTTTGTATTTTTTGGATTAGTGCCAGTATTGTCGGAGTAAAGTGGTATCTCAATGTAGTTTTGATTTGCATTTCTCCAATGGCTAGTGATGGCGGGCACTTCCTCACATGTCTGTTAACCACCTGAATGTCTTCTTTGGTGAAGTGTCTATTCATATCCTTTGCTTATTTTTTGATTGGATTATTTGCATTTTTGTTGTTGAATTGTTGAAGTATTCTGTAGATTTTAAAGATTAAACCCTTGTCTGACATATTGTAGCCAAAATTTTTTTCCCCAGTCTGTAGGTTTCCTTTTTACTCTTTTGGTGAAGCCTTTTAATGAGCACAAGTGTTTGATTTTTAGGAGCTCCCGGTTATTTATTTTCTCTTCTGGTGTTTGTGCATTGTTAGCTATGGTTTACACACTATTTATGCCAAGTATTAGGGCCTCTAGCATCCCTATTTTTTTCTCCTATGATCTTTATTGTTTTAGATTTTACATTTAGGTCTTTGATCCATTTTGAGTTAGCTTTTCTGTATGGTGTGGGGTATGGGTCCTGTTTCATTTTTTAACAGATGGCACCAGCACTGTTTGTTAAAGAGACTGCCTTTTCCCCCATTTAATGGATTTTGGGCCTTTGTCAAATATCAGCTGCTCATGGATGGATGGATTTATGTCTGGGTTCTCAATTCTGTTCCATTGGTCTATGTGTCTGTTGTATCAGTACCAGGCTGTTTTGACTACCATGGCGGTATAATAGGTTCTAAAATCAGGTAGTGTGAAGCCTCCCACTTTGTTCTTCTTTTTCAGTAATGCTTTACTTGTCCCGGGCCTCTTCCCTTTCCATATGACATTGGTGATTTGTTTCTCCATCTCATGAAAAAATGCTTTTGGAATTAGGTTATGCCCTGCTGTTTTATGGTAATGAGGGCATATGGTACTTAATGGACCCACAAGGGACTGGGTGGGGGTGAAGGGTGCTGCAAGTCCATGGACCCTGTATGCCACTGGCTGGGCAAAGGGACAGGGCCTCCTGACCAGCCCTGAGTTCCAGGCTTAGGGGGTGTGGTGTTTGTTAAAAGCTTTGGGACTGGTGTCAGAGCAGGGTGTGGTGTGGGGAAGGGGAAGGGAATGCTTCTCCACTGTGAAGCTCTGGGGTGGGGCGGTTATTTTCCCAGTGCATGCAGTAGGTTGGGATGTTATACTTAACTTTCACAGGCCTGGTGTCGCTCCTGCTTGATTCTGAAGGTGTGTGCAGATTCACGGCTGCTTGGCTGTACCAGATGTGGTTGGCCTCAGCTTGGGATGTTGCTGCTTGCCTCAGCTCATGTGCATCCTGTAGACTCAGCTAGCAGGGCACTGGTGATTCCATGATCTGTAGTTTTGGTTCCCACTGCTTTTGAATTGTTTCTCCTTCCACCTCTGCTTAGTTGGTTCTTCAGCTGTTTGATGATTAGGGTTCCTAGATTGTCATGTATATTTGATTCACCTGTTTTTTGGGTCTTTGTTGTAAGAGGGATGATAGGAAGCATCTGACTATTCTGCCTTCTTGGCCCTTCCTCTGTAACTTCTTATTAAATGTGACTAATATTAGTGATTAAATGCAAAAGTGGCTTATGCCATTTTAGCAGAATGAGATGAACTGGACTATAAAATTTTTAGTGGATGCAGTGTACTAAGATTTTTACTATATACCACATTTTCTACAAAAAAAAATTCCGTATATTCTACAACAAAGAAAATGAGCCAGTGAACATAGTTGTTTCAACAATCAATGTATAATTCTGTTGATCTCCCACAATGAAAAATTGACTTTCTCCAATTTTGCTTTAAATGGCTCATACTTCAATTTTGATGCTTGTTTCATAATAAATGCTGTAATTATAAAAGATACCATAAAAGAAAATTTAATGATCAGAAAATAAATATTACAACAAATTATTTTATTTTTAGATAGAATCTTTCATCTCTGACATGTTATAATTAAAACATTTCTTTCTATTCTTTGCTCTTGCAAATTCTTCAGTAATTTCGTCACAAGCTGCTAAATAATATCTATTTCTGTACATAGTAAGGATAATGAATCAAGTTTTTCTCGAGTCGTTGTACGCTGAGGGTTTTTGAGTCTCTTTAGGGAAGAAAATGAGCTTCTGTTGTGCAGTTTGTGATCACTAAAGTTAGGAATATGTATAAAGCAATTTCAACATTGGGAAGTAGGCATTGTAATTTATCTTCTATTATGGAATCATATATGCTTACATGAGTAAATTTTGTCTTTCCTGAATCTGTAAACTTAGTTCTCATATAAGAATGAAATTGTTGCAATTTTCCATAAAGATTTATATTTAAGACGTCAGGATAAACTTGCACTAATTTCTCGTGTGCCTTCATGCATTCTTCATCAGGCTTATCTACATTGTTTAAGAAGGAAAATCTATTTGAAAGGACTACATACACTTTCGCTCTTCTTTTCATACACGATTCAATTGTGTCAATGATAGTGTAGGATGCAGTTAAGTAAAATTGATCTCTAGTATTCAATACTTCCAGATCATTTCCGTCATTTACTCATTTCTTTCTAATGCTTCTATGACAGTGAACTGCTTGATGATTAGAATTTTACAGTATTTGTTTTGATGTGTTTTCAAAATCTTCTCTAAATTATGTAAACACCTGTTAATGACTAGTAGAGATCTGTGTATGTCTTTACATTTACTTTCGAATCGTGGAAAACTTGACTCATCTGATGAAAATGCTGCGATATATTATTCCACATAATTAACATAAATACATACTCTAGTGTTTGTATTTTGTTGGTGATGTTTTCAGCTTCTCTTCTGGTTTTTGTGTCTGGTCTTCAGCAATATTTTCTAAGGCATCTAGAATCTGATTGTACGATTCCAGGATTGTACTCATTGCTACAGCGTACAATTCCCAATGTGTATTAGAAAGACACTTTAATACTCTACCATTGCCTAAATACGTTTGAAGAACTGCCTATCAGTGAGCAGAGGTGGCAAAAAATGTGTAGAGTAACTGAACGGTAGAAAAAAAATTAACCGTTTCCAGACAACAATCCATTGCACTACATCCTACAAGACTAAGTGAATGCACAGCACATGGTTTGAAAATGGGATAATCATTATATTCTAAAATTTTCTGTTGCCTGCCTTTATAACACCCTGAAATATTGGCAGCATTGTCATAGGACTGGCCTCTGCATTTAGAGAAATCAATTTTGCAAACTTTGTATAAATAGTGAAGTACAATTTCTTCACTAGTATGATTTTCTAAGCGAGTAAATGTGGTAAATTGCTCAACAAGTTTTCCATCTGTTGGAGATACAAAACCCATTGCTGTTTAGTAGAATCCGACTCATAGCGACCCTATAGGACAGAGTAGGACTGCCCCATATGGTTTCCAAGGAGCACCTGGTGGATTCGAACTGCCGGCCTTTTGGTTAGCAGCTGTAGCTCTTAACCACTATGCTACCAGGGTTTCCTGGTTTCCTATTGGAGATGTATTTTAATTCAATAGTTAGCTGATCTATATAATAAAGATCAGGAGTGGACTCAACAAGCAATTGAGCTATACTTATTTCACTGAAAATAGTTGATTGACCTTTATCATTTTTTAAGTTTATTAATTATTCACACGTTGTTTTAGACGTATACCATGGGTTGCCCTTTCCTGTGTTACCATATTTTGAGATGTGACCTACTATAAATGGATCAAACTGGGCAACAAGTTCAAGTAAATGCCCCAAATTTCCATTTTCTGGGGAAACAAACACTTCATTTCTTCCTCAAAAAGACAGGCCATGTTCAGCGATTGTTATAATGACAGCAACAAGACGTTTCAAAACAGCTTTTTGATACTGATGTTCTTAATTAATTTGAGTTTCCAGTTCATGAGCTAAGTCAAAACCATGTCTTCAGTTTAAGAATGACAACACACGATCTCTGTGAATTGATCTGTTTTCATGTTTATCAATGATATTTGAGTTGTGACAATCGCAGAATCCATCCATAGCAAATAAAGAAATGATTTAGGGCTGAATAGTTTGCAAAAAAAAAAAAAATACACAGAGCTGACTGGTGATTAATACAGTAGCCACTCCTTATAATTTTCATCATTATCTTTGCACCCTAGAAACATATTCTGGCTACAGACCTTGTTTTTTTTATCATCCAGGAATTTTCAACAAGAATTTTCAAATGGTCCTCTGTGATGTTGACAATCAATTTGCCCTCTTTCAATCCAATAATTTACATCATTAGGAGAAAAAATTATTCTATAAAACAGAATCTGTATTTCTTTTATTTATGGGGTCTGCAGATGTGACAGTTTCAGATTCTACAATAATTTCACTTTCTATGCCATTATTATCGTTATTTACCACAGCAAGGAATGGATGCACCATTTGGAACAAATTCTGTTACAATTGTATTGCTAGTAGTAATTTCAGCACTAGTGGTACTAGTACAACAATTTCCACCCATTAAACATGAGTGTCTTGGTCATCTAGTGCTGCTGTAACAGAAATACCACAAGTGGATGGCTTTAATAAAGAGAAAGTCCAAATTAAGGGTGTCAGCTCCAGGGGAAGGCTTTCTCTGTCAGCTCTGGAGGAAGGACTGTATAATCAATTTTCCATTGGCCTAGGAGCTTCTCCGTGTAGGAACTTCAAGTCCAAAGGACACACTCTGCTCCTGACACTGCTTTCTTGGTAGTGTGAGGTCCCCATGTGTCTCTGCTCACTTCTCTCTTTTATATCTCGAAAGAGATTGGCTTAAAACACTATCTAATCTTATAGATCTCGTCAATATAAAAAAAAAATCCATCTCGTTATATCATAGTGATAGGATTTACAACACATAGAGAAATCACATCAGATGACAAAATGGTGGACAATCACACAATACTGAGAATCATGGCCTAACCAAGTTGACAGACAGTTTTGGGAGACACAATTCAATCCATGACATTCCACCCTTTGGCCCCCCAAAATTTATGTCCTTGCCACATGTAAAACACATTCACCCCATCATATCATAGCAACAGTCCTAAATCAGCTCCAAGTTGAAATTCAAACATTCTTCCTCACCTGTGAATCTAGAATACAAGTTATCGGCTTCCAAAGTACTGTGGTAGAACAGGCACAAGCTAGATATTTCCATTACAAATAGGAGAAACTGGAGGAAAAGAAGTGATAACAGGCACCAAGCAAGTACATTACATTAGCCCTCAAGGCTTTGAAATTAATCCTCTGTTCTCTGAGAAAATTTACTCAATGGCCCAGCCATCCAGACTCTACGTATTATCCACACTTCCTGGATTCTAAGTGGAGGCCCCTTGGCCCTGGGCTTCAGCTCTGCCTTCCAGGCTCACTAGGATGGCAACTCTGCTCCCTCAGCTTTAGGCGCACCATTCTCCTATTCCATCTGAGTGGCAGCTCCACCCTTAGAAACCCCAGAGGTCATGACTCCACCCTTTGAAATACCAGAGGTAGAGGCCGTACCTATTGAGACTGAGGCAGCTCGGCTTGCCGTGTTCCTTGTCTCTTCATCTTATGCTTCCTGGTTCCTTGTCCTCTCAGTCCCACAGTCCTTATGCCCACATCTTCCAGCTGGGGAAAGTGTTCCAAAGCTCTGTAGCTCCACCAATAAGTGTCTGGAGGCACCCCACTCCGCCAGGAAGCCTCCTGCACCAAGGCACTCAGCTCTCTCGCTCCATGGGTTGGCTCTAGCACTGTCTGGCACTGGTCTCCTGGTTCTGCTGCTGCCAGTCCTCTGCTGCTTCCAGTCCCTGCTGCTGTTGGTTCCCTGCTGCCCTTTCTCACCATCTGCACCTTCTCCGGTATTAACAGTTCTTCTCACATCCTTCTGAGTCTTCTGTCCATTCACGGTTTCAAAACTGCTTCCACATTTTAGGTATCTGTTAGAGCAGTACCCCACACCAGGTAACAAATTCTGTCTTAGTTATGCAGTGCTGCCATAACAGAAATACCACAAGTGGATGGCTTTAACAAAGAGAAATTTATTCTCTCACAGTCTAGTAGGCTACAAGCCCAAATTCAGGGCATCAGCTCCAGGGGAAGGCTTTCTCTGTCACCTCTGGAGGAAGGTCCATGCAATCAATCTTCTTTTGGCCTAGGAGCTTCTCTGCACAGGAACCTCAGGTCCAAAGGACAAGCTCTGCTTCCGACACTGCTTTCTTGGTATGAGGTCCTCATAGCTCTCTGCTCACTCCTTTCTTTTATATTTCAAAAGAGATTGGTTAAGACACTATCTATTGTTATAGATCTCATCAAGATAACTGCCACTAATCTATCTCATTACATAATACTGACAGGATTTACAACACATACGGAAATCACATCAGATGACAAAATGGCAGATAATCACACGATACTGGGAATCATGGCCTAACCCAGTTGACAGACATTTTGGGAGGACACAATTCAATACATGGCAATGCGTGTTCAATGGAAGAAGTCTCTTCTGATTTGTTACATTTTAAAAAGGAAGTTAATTTTGGAATTGTCTTTAGGGATTTACAAATCCTTTTCTTTTGTGTTCTGTGAGGATTCATTCTGGTGCTCCACTTAGTTGTTGCTGTTTCATTTTACCTGGAAATAAAATTATGTCACTTTTTAAATTTGGTTCTACCATTGCAAGTAAATTTGAATAATTGAAAATAAATAAAATTTATAGGAAAGTAAAATTGAAAGAGAAAAATTTACTTCTGAATTTGGTTGTTAGGAGAAAAATTAATACATGAAAATTCGTAAGTAAAAAAAGTTGATTTGGAACACGCAATTTTGTTCTTCGGGTCTGAGATAGTCAAATAAAATACTATTTACAAGGCAGTTGGAAATAATTTGTTTGTTGTACGATGATTGTTGGCTGGCCCTTCACAGATCTCAATGAGTGTTTTTCGTCTTGAAATAATACTTAAAAACTTGGTGACTCACTTTCTGTCCTTTAATGCTGCATCTTCACAGTTTGTCAGACTACTCCTGATACCTGATAGGGGCAATGGTGATCATGAAGAAAGTGAAACGAATACAAGGGTATGCTCAATCTGCCGATGTGTTTTGGTTTCCTTTGTGCAAGACGGAACCAGATCCATCACGAGTCATGTGACTATAATGCTGCTGGTGCATTCTTACGTGGTTGATGAGAGAGAACTGAACGTGAGGTTATATCTGATTGGACTGAAATGAAAAGGAGAATATAATTGTTATCATATACTAAATTTATAAAGTGTACATTTTATTTCTTTGTGGAATTGTTCAACTCCCATATTTGGAGATCTGTGCATAATTGATGCAACAATAACACAACTTTTCAATGAGCAAGTTTGTTTTGTGAGTCATAATATCCATTAAATTCTTTTTAATGTTTCACTAAAATCTTTTTTTATTGTGCTTTAGGTGAAAGTTTACAAATCAAGTCAGTTTCTCATGCAAAAATTTATGTACACCTTGCTATATAGTCCTAATTGCAATCCCCCTCTTAACACAGCACACTCCTTCCGTCCACTCTCTTTTTGTGTCCATTCATCCAGCTTCTGACCCCCTCTACCCTCTCATCTCCCCTCCACACAGGAGATGCCAACATAGTCTCACGTGTCTATTTGATCCAAGAAGCTCATTCTTCACCAATATCATTTTCTATCCCATTGTCCAAACCAATCCCTGTCTGAAGAGTTGGCTTTGGGAATGGTTCCTATCTTGGGCTAACAGAAGGTGTGGGGACCATGACCACTGGGGTACTTCTAGTCTCAGTCAGACCATTAAGTCTGCTCTCTTTACAAGAATTTGGGGTCTGCATCCCACTGCTCTCCTGCTCCCTTAGGGGTTCTCTGTTGTGTTCCCTGTCAGGGCAGTTATTGGTTGTAGCCAGGCACCATCTAGTTCTTCCGGTCTCAGGCTAATGTAGTCTCTGGTTTATGTGGCCCTTTCTGTCTCTTTAGCTCATAATTGCCTTGTGTCTTTGGTGTTTTTCATTCTCCTTTGCTCCAGGTGCGTTGAAAGCAATTGAGATGCATCTCACATGGCCGCTTGCTAGTATTTAAGACCCCAGATGCCTCTCTTCAAAGTGGGATGTAGAATTTTTTCTTAATAGATTTTATTATGCCAATTGACTTAGATGTCCCTGGAAACCATAGTCCCCAAAGCCCTGCCCCTGCTACGCTGGCCTTCGAAGCATTCAGTTTCTTCAGGAAACTTCTTTGCTTTTGGTTTAGTCGAGTTCTGCTGACCTCTCCTGTACTGTGTGCTGTCTTTCCCTTCACCTAAAATAGTTCTTATCTACTATATAATTAGAGAATACTCCTCCCCCCTCCCTCCCTCCCCCTTCTCGTAACCATCAAAGAATATTTTCTTCTCTAAATAAACTATTTCTTGAGTTCTTATAATAGTGGCCTTATATAATATGTGTTCTTTTGCAACTGTCTAATTTCATTCAACAAAATGCCTTCCAGATTCCTCCATGTTATGAAATGTCTCACAGACTCATCCTGTTCTTTATCGATGCATAGTATTCCATTGTGTGAATATGCCATTCATCTGCTGATGGGCACTTTGGTTGCTTCCATCTTTTTGCTATTGTAAACAGTGCTGCAACGAACATGGGTGTGCATATATCTGTTCATGTCAAGGCTCTTATTTCTCTAGGATATATTCCAAGGAGTGGGATTGGTGGATGGCATGGTAGTTCTATTTCTAGCTTTTTAAGGAAGCACCAAATTGATTTCCAAAGTGGCTGTACCATTTTACATTCTCACCAGCACTGTATAAGTGTTCCAGTCTTTCCAACATTTATTATTTTGTGTTTTTTGGATTAATGCCTGCCTTGTTGGAGTGAGATGGAATCTCATTGTAGTTTTGATTTGCTTTTCTCTAAGGGCTAATGATCGTGAGCATTTCCTCATGTATCCTTTAGCTACCTGAATGTCTTCTTTGGTGAAGTGTCTGTTCATACATTTTGCCCATTTTTCATTTGGTTTATTTGTCTTTCTCTAGTTGAGCTTTTGCAGTAAGAGATCAGGTGCTGATCGGAAATGTCATAGCTAAAAACTTTTTCCCAGTGTATGTAATCTTTTTACTCTTTTCGTGAAGTCTTTGGATGAGAATAGGTGTTTGAATTTTGGGAGCTCCCAGTTATCTAGTTTTTCTTCTGCATTGTTAGTAATGTTTTGTATATAGTTTATGCCATGTATTAGGGCTCCTAACGTCCCTATTTTTTCTTGCATGACCTTTATTGTTTTAGATTTTATATTTAGGTCTTTGATCCATTTTGAGTTAGTTCTTGTGCATGATGTGAGGTATAGGTCTTGTTTCATTTTTTTGCAGATAGATATCCAGTTACGCCAGCACCATTTGTTAAAAAGACTGTCTTTTCCCCATTCGACGGACTTTGGGCCTTTATCAAATATCAACTGCTTATATGTGGATGGATTTCTATCTGGGTTCTCAATTCGGCTCCATTGGTCTATGTGCCTGTTGTTGTACCAGTACCAGGCTGTTTTGACTGCTGTGGCAGTATAATAGGTTCTCAAATCAGGTAGAGTGAGGCCTCCCACTTTGTTCTTCTTTTTCCATAATGCTTTGTTTATCTAGGGTCTCTTTGCCTTCCATATGAAGTTGGTGATTTGTTTTTCTTCTTATTAAAAAATGTCGTTGGAATGTTGATCGGAATTGTGTTGTATCTATAGATGGCTTTTGGTGGAATAGACATTTTTACAATGTTAAGTCTTCCTATCCATGAATAAGGTATGTTTTTCCACTTATATAGGTCTCTTTTGTTTCTTGCATAAGTGTTTTGTACTTTTCTTTGTATAAGTCTTTTATAACTCTGGTAAGATTTATTCCTAACTATTTTATCTTCTTGGGAGCTACTGTAAATGGTATTGATTTGGTGATTTCGTCTTCGATGTTCTTTTTGTTGGTGTAGAGGAATCCAACTGATTTTTTTGTGTTTATCTTGTGTGCCAAAACTCTGCTGCACTCTTCTATTAGTTTCAGTAGTTTTCTTGAGGATTCTATAGGGTTTTCTGTGTATAAGATCATGCCATCTGCAAATAGAGACACTTTTACTTTATCCTTATCAATCTGGATGTCCTTTATTTCTTTGTCTAGCCTAATTGCTCTGGCTAGGACCTCCAGCCCAATGTTGAATAAGAGTGGTGATAAAGGGCATCCCTGTCTGGTTCCCAATCTCAGAGGAATGCTTTCAGAATCTCTCCATTTAGGATGATGTTGGCTATTGGCTTTGTATAAATTCCCTTTATTATGCTGAGGAATTTTCCTTCTATTCATATTCCATTGAGAGTTTTTTATCATGAATGGGTGTTGAACTTTGTCAAATGCCTTTTCTGCATCAATTGATAAAATCATGTGATTCTTGTCTTTTTTATTTATATGATCACAGATGGATTACGTTAATTGTTTTTCTAATGTCAAACCATCCCTGCATACCTGGTATGAATTCCACTTGGTCATGGTGAATTATTTTTTTGATATGTTGTTGAATTGTATTTGCTACAATTTTGTTCACGATTTTTGCATCTAAGTTCATGAGGGATATAGGTCTATAATTTTGTTTTCTTGTGGTGTCTTTACCTGGTTTTGGTACCAGGGATATGGTGGCTTCACAGAATGAGTTTGGTAGTATTCCGTCCTTTTCTATGCTCTGAAATACCTTTAGTAGTAGTGTGGTTAATTCTTCTCTGAAAGTTTGGTAGAACTCTGCAGTGAAGCTGTCCAGGCCAGGGCTTTTTTTTTTCCTTTGGCGGTTTTTGATTACCTTTTCAATCTCTTCTTTTGTTATGGGTCTATTTAGTTGTTCTACCTCTGTGTTAGTTTAGATAGGTAGTGTATTTCTAGGAATTCATGCATTTCTTCTAGGTTTGCAAATTTTTTAGAATACAGTTTTCCATGGTAATCTGATATGATTCTTCTAATTTCAGTTGGGTCTGTTGTAATATCGCCCATCTCATTTCTTATTTGGGTTATTTCCTTCCTCTCCTGTTTTTCTTTTGTCAGTTTGGCCTATGGTGTTTCCATTTTGTTGATTTTTTCAAAGAGCTATCTTCTGTTCTTGTTAACTCTTTCAACTGTTCTTCTGTTTTCTATTTCATTTAATTCTGCTCTAATTTTTATATATATATTTTTTTCTTCTGGTGCATGAGGGTGTCTATTGTTGCTCTCTTTCTATTTGTTCAAGTTATAGGGATAATTCTGGGATTTTTGCCCTTTCTTCTTTTTGTATGTGTGCATTTATTGATATAAATTGACCTCTGAGCACTGACTTCCCTATGTCCCAAAGGTTCTGATAGGAAGTGTTTTCATTCTCAATGGATTCTATGAATTTCTTTATTCCATCCTTAATGTCTTCTATAAAAAAAAGTCTTTTTCAGCAGGGCATGGTTTAATTTCCTAGTGTTTGATTTCTTTTCCCTGCTTTTTCTGTTATTGATTTCCACGTTTATGGCCTTATGGTCAGAGAAGATGCTTTGTAATATTTCAGTGTTTTGGATTCTGCAAAGGCTTGCTTTATGACCTAATATGTGGTCTATTCTAGAGAATGTTCCATGTGCACTAGAAAAGAAAGCATAGTTGGTTGCTGTTGGGTGGAGTGTTCTGTATATGTCTATGAGGTCAAGTTGATTGATTGTGGCATTTAGATCTTCTGTGTCTTTATTGAGCTTCTTTCTGGATATGCTGTCCTTCACCAAAAGTGGTGTGTTGAAGTTTCCTACTATTATTGTGGAGCTGTCTGTCTCACTTTTCAGTGCTGTTTGAGTTTGTTTTATATATCTTGTAGCCCTGTCATTGGGTGCATAAATATTTAGTATGGTTATATCTTCTTGACGTATTGTCCCTTTAATCATTATATAGTGTCCTTCCTTATCCTTTGTGGTGGGTTTAACTTTAATGTATATTTTGTCAGAAATTAGTATTGCCACTTCTGCTCTTTTTTGATCGTTGTTTGCTTGATATATTTTTTCCGTCCTTTGAGATTTAGTTTGTTTGTTTCTGTAAGTCTAAGGTGTGTCTCTTGTAGGCAGCATATAGACAGATCATGTTTTATAATCCATTCTGCCACTCTCTGTCTCTTTACTTGTGCATTTAATCCATTTACATTCAGAGTAATTATGGATAAGTATGAATTTAGTGCCGTCATTTTGATGTATTTTTTTGTGTGTGTGTTGACAGTTTCTTTTTCCTTCTTAATTTTTTGTGCTGAGTTAATTATCTTTATATATTGTCTTTCCCTCATATTCATTGTTGTTGGTTTTGTTTCTGCTGAGTTTCTATTTTTCTTGTATTTTATTTTGATGTGTAGGATAGTTTTTGTGTTTTGTGGTTACCTTAAAATTTCCCCTATTTTTCTAAATTTTAACCTAACTTATTTCTTTACATCGCCTTGTCTTCGTCTCCATATGAAAGACCTATGACTACATTTCTAGTCCCTCTTTATTGTTTTAATGTTGCCTTCGTTTACATGATAACCTTGCTGTTTCCTTGTTTTGAGCATTTTTTTATCTTGATTTATTTTTGTGATTTCACTTTCTGAGTTGACATCTGATTGCTTTCTCCAGTGTTCTAGTCTTGGGTTTATACCTGATACTATTGATTTTCTAACCAAAGAAATCCGTTTAGTATTTCTTGTAGTTTTGGTTTGGTTTTTACGAATTACCTAAACTTCTGTTTATCTGGAAGTGTCCTAATTTCACCTTTTCATTTGAGAGACAGTTTTTCTGGATATTTGATTCTTGGCTGGGAATTTTTTTCCTTCAATGCTTTATATGTCATCCTGTTGCCTTCTCGCCTGCAAGGTTTCTGCTGAGTAGCCTAAGCTTATTCTTATTGACCCTCCTTTGTAGGTGACTTTTCGTTTATCCCTACCTGCTCTTAAAATCCTCTCTTTATCTTTGGTTTTGGCAAGTTTGATTATAATATGTCTTGATGACTTTGTTTTAAAATCTACCTCATGTGGATTTCGATCAGCATCTTGGATAGATATCTTCTCATCTTTCATGATATCAGGGACGTTTTCTTCCAACAAATCTTCAGCAATTCTCTCTGTATTTCCTGTTATCATTTCCTATTCTGGTACTCCAGTCACTCGTAGGTTATTTCTCTTGATAGAGTCCCACGTGATTCTTAAGGTTTCTTCATTTTTTTTATTCTTTTATCTGATTTTTCTTCAAATATATTGTTGCCAAGTGCTTTATCTGCAAGTTCAACATTTCTGCCTTCCACTTGGTCAGTTCTTCTCCTGTGACTTTCTATTTAGTTGTCCAATTCTGTAATTTTATTGTTAATCTCTGAATTTCTGATTGCTGTTTGTTTATGGATTCTTCCACCTTATTAAATTTTTCATTATATTCCTGAAGAACCTTTTTAATTTCTTCTGCTGCTTTATCTTTGTGTTCCTTGGCTTTTTCTGTGTATTGCCTCGTTTCCTTCCTGAAGTCTTGAAGAGTTCTGTATGTTAATCTTTTGTGTCTGCCTCCAGTAATTCCAGGAAGGCACTTTCATGTAGAAGATCCCTTGTTTCTTTGTTTTGATTGATTGTTGAAGTGATCATGGTCTGTTTCTTTATGTGATTTGATATATTCAGTGTTGTCTCCGAGCTATCTATAAGTTATTGTATTAGTTTATGTTTGCTTACTGTATCCTAGCTTCTTGCTTTGTTTTGTTTTGATATGCCCAAAGGGGTTGGTTGAGTCAGCTAGCTTGATTATTTTCACCTTTGAAGCTCTGATGTCCTGTCCCCAGATGGCTAGAGCTGTTTTCAGGTATATCAGTCTAGGAGTCCATTCACTTTTCTTGTATGAATTCAGCTCAGGTGTCCAGGTAGCTGCTCATCAAGTATGTGGTACAGGCTCTGTCCTATGGTCTTAGAAGGGCAGTGGTGATTGGTGTAGGTACCGGTCTCTGGTTGTAGCAGGGGTCACACTGTGAACAAGGCAGGGGGCTGAGAATCATCCCTCTAGTGTCTGTGAAGAAAGTGGGTCCATGTTCCCTAGGGCATACAGGTGGGTGAGCTCTGCAGACAGATCATGGGCACACAAATTTTTGGTTGTAAGGACTGGGAGGTACCACTTAACCTTGTACGCTTGTCACGGGTGGCTGGGTGACCTGAGTGGAGCTACCAGTCATTAGGCCCCTGTTTTGGGCAGGTGAGGACCCTGTTTAATAGGTAAAGCAATGTCAAACACCAAACACCCACCTCTCTGCCATACAGCTGAAATGGTTGGAGTCTGCCAACAAGGGCCTATTCTCCTGAAATAGGCCCACACAGGTCCATGCAGAGGGGAAAGGTACTCAAAGTCCACGGACAGTTTATGCCTGGACAGGAGCTGCTTTTGTCCTGAGCTCTCCAGGTTAGTGGAGCTGGCAAATTATCTTTTTCTCCAGTTGTGAATTTATTCCTTCTCCAAGGCCCGGAGGATGGCTCTTGGTGCTCAACAAGGCTTATCTCGGGCCCAGGGATACCAACAGCCCCTGAAGGCAGCTTGGGGGTGGGGGGCCCCGTAAAATATATGCATGTACTTAGCTTTTGCTGTGAGCACGTTCTTCTCTGGTTCTGAATGTATGGGTAGGCTGTGTGGCTGGCTGCTTCTTCCTGAGGAAACTGCGGCCAAACACTAGTACCAGCCCGATGCAGCCACTCCTGGGAATGTTGTCTGAGAGCTCCCTGCAATTCAGGTTGGGTAACTCCTCTCTGCTTCTGAGCCATCTCTTTTACCCCCTGTTGCTCAGTTTGCTTTCTCACTTTGACTTTGATGTCAGGGCTCCTAGCTTGTCAAAAATATACTCGTTTCACTTGTTTTTTTGGGTCTTTGTTATAAGAGGGCTCGCCAGAAGCGTCTGTCTATTCGACCATCTCGGCCCCACCTCCTCCATCAATTTCTTAAAAGAAAGTCATTCTGAAGGGAAATGGAAAATAAAATACATTTATATAATTTTTGTTATCTAAATTTTCACTTAATTTGTTTACTGGAGGAATTGTTTAGTTTCCCCAAACAGAATTACATAAATATTCTGATGAAATATAATGTTCTGATAAATGCAGTTTTTTGCTTTTTTGGAAGACCAACTTAAAAACACTCATTACTGCAATACAGAAAAGTATTTTGCATGATGAATATTGAGTTTTGTGTGCTTTTAATAAGCCGAATACCTCATTTATTAACATGTATTGAGTAATATCAAGCACTGTGTCCTGTAAAACAGACAATAAAAATGAAACTCGCTTGATACATAAATTAAAAATTTTTGTGTTAGTTAAATATTAACATTTCCAGTATTTTTTGACATTTGCTATGTTAGTAGTATATTAAATTATTACTCATTAGTATTATACTTAATGTATGCTAGATTGCATCTGTGTGTATGCCAAACATATTTTAATGTTAAAATATAAATACTGTTGTTTACAAAACTTATGACATAATTCTGTGCAGCAATGATATGCAGTTAAAAAGTAACGTGATTGAATTAATTGCAATGGTTGACTTATTAGAGTTCCCTCATTTTTACGTGTCATTTGGGACGGGAGTTCCCGTTGGTTTTTTTATCAGGATGTGAACAAGAGCATACCCTTGTGTTTGTATCATGGCAAAGAGCGCTGCTGGGCCTCCTGGCTGAATTTGCTGGATCAGCAGATGTGGATGTATGAGACGGTTCTCTCAAAATGAATCAGAGACCTGTTATCAGTTAATGCAATCTGTCCTTGCCCAGTAACTGCTCATGTTGGATCCAGTTGCATATTGGGTGAATGTAGCAAGAGTTAGACTTGACAGGCCACGCCCCATCGCTTGTTTTTTAGAAAGGAATAGTATATACCCAAGAGACTCGCTAAGATAAGAAGTTTCAGTTACATGGGAAGGGACTGTAGGAGAGAGATATAAACAAAGGTATTGAAGTGGTAGGGGCCTCATAGCTTAAACAATCTTAAGTGTGGGTGCCCTCATGACCCTGCATGAACTTTATTTCCAGCCAGCACATTCTCACGCACTGGAGCTGTTATCAATTTCATTTAGTACCCCATCAGTTCCCTTCTTTGCAGTGCTTTTCCTTGTGTCCCATCTGCTTGGAACTATGGGTCTTTACTTTAGACAACTGGTGCCCCTATTTTGTTGATGCTCTAAGCACGTGCTTACCTTGCTTTTTGAGTAAACATCCTGAATCATGAATAATACACAAATATATGAGTTATGGGTTAGGGTTCCAAGGAGGTTTGAATCAAGTTTAAGGAAATATAGAAAGACAAGTAACAACTTGAGACTCTATATGATAAGGGGATCATATCTCTTAAGAGGTTTCATTAGCCCAAACTTGAACTACTTTAGGACTTTAACAAATATGTATAGGTTCCATCAGGAAATTTGAGCTTATGTTTCCATGTCATTCTCTTTACAACTAACTTATGACATGTCACTCTGAGACTAGGTTGCCTCATCTGCAAAATGAAAGGACTGAACTAGATGACTCCAAAAATGCTTGCAGTGGCATTAAGCTGTGATTCTTTACTACCTTAGTATTATTTTCTGAATTTTCTCACCAACTTTTTCTTCAATGATATCATACAATAGCATTTGCTTGGAAAAATACATAGATATTTGGAATTTACTATCTTTTCTAAAAATTCAAAATTTGTGGAAACTCTTGCTCATTAATTCCCTTAGTGTTACTGTATGAGACATATATTTTACCTCCAGTTTTCTTATCTATCAGATGGTTTACATATTTTGTCAATTTTTGTTTTTCTTAGAGCAAGCAGGCACATATATTAAAAAATTTCAACATTTACACCACCAAAAATGAAGTAACTAGTAATTCAATAACTTTTACAATCAGATCCCAATTAGGAATTGCTAGTCAGAGGATCCTATGTAAATTCTACCTACAATTTTCCTGATACATTGTTGATTATGAGGCACTCAGCTCCAGCTTTCCTAAGAAAGGTCCCTATGTTTAAATCATTGCCATCAAATTTGTCGTCCAAAGTTAACCTTGGGTGATGGACAGGTCATTTGGAGGATTGGAATTCAGTGAAACTAAATTAGACATGTCAAGAAAATCTCTGGGACCATCTAGAAAATATGCATAAGTACATCATTAGCTCAAAGACTAAAGCAATTTTCTTTCAGATTCTCTCTTTGCCATGATTCATAGACAAGCTACTGTGGTGAAAAGTCTGCTTCATAATGAGAATACAGAGTTGCAAAATAGAAGCTTACTGATTCTCATAAACACGAACAGTTAGATGTTGTAGGTTATATTTACACACTTGATAAGGATTGACCCTTCCCCTTAGAATCAGGATCTTCTGATAATGGCTGTTATATTTTCCTTTTTGGAAACAACCAATATCTATCTTGTTTTCCTTTAATCGTATTTGCATGGTAGAGTGGGTTTTACTGAATTTGGAAATACTCCAATGAAAAAGTTTTGAAACTAGAGAGAAGTGATGGCTGCACAACATTGTGAAGACACTAAATGCCACTGAATTGTATACATTAAAATGGTTAATCATATGTTATATGAATTTCACCTCAATTACAAATATGTATTTATTGAGTACTTAACTTGGGCTAGACAGGGCTCTGGGCTTTGGGCTATGGTGATATAATAGTGAAAACCCAGGAAAAGTCCCTGTCCTCACAGAGCTGCATTCTAGTGGGTGAGGAAGCAATTGTCCAGGAAGGTATTGCTGAGGAAGTAGGTGACATTTGAAGCGTGAGACCTCAATAATGAGAATGAACCAGTCCTGGGAAAAGGATGAGGGAGAAAGCAAATCTTCCAGAATTGTTTTTTTTTTGTTTTTGGTCCCAAGGTACCAGCAGATGATTAGGAATTTTGACACTATCTAAAAATAATTAAGTTGGAATCCACTAGACTTTCGAGTGCATTGTTGGAATATGGATTGTTCTGCTATTTTTAGTACTTGTTCTCTTAAGTATTTTCATGGTGCTACCTGATTTTTTTTTTTTTTTTTTTACCTGATATAGGCTTCCTTGGGAAAAAGAATTTCAGGATAAGGTTTCTTATTTAATACTATTTAAAGCTTCTATTCACTCTATCAATTGGTGCAGTAACTTAAGCATTCGATTTTTGTCTGTAGCCTTTTTTTCCTTACCTATTTATATCATTATGTGGAGAACTTTTTTTTTTTTTAATAATTGCCTTATATTGATTAAAAAAAGAAAGTAATTATATTACAGTGGTTTGAAAATTTTCAGAGATTGCATGGCAACATTTTATTTATTCGGTCCCTTGGTGTATATGTATGAGGAGAAGAGGAGAAGGGTAAAAGGGTAGAATGACAGCCTGTAATTTTTTCCACCCCCTTCCCTTTCCCTCAAACCTGACACATGCAGGAAAGCCCATCCTTTGGCGTAAGTGCCAAAAAAGACATCCTGGATAAAATTCTCTCAGCCTCAGATCAATGACATGGATTAGCAGCAGCAAGGCATTACCTGCTCACACCTTGGTTGTCAGTGTTCAGTTTAACACATATTACTTGGAACCCAGCTAATATCAAGGACAGAAAAAGAATGTCACCAGGAGTTATTGATAGGGGTGGCATAAGGGCATCAAGGAAATTTTAGCTACTACATAATTTTTCCAAGGAAGAGAACTGGCAGTGATCTCACAAATTGCTTTCAGAGTATATAGTCTCTATCTAGGCTGCCTTATTCTCCACATCTCTAAAAAACCTTGCTCTTTTACATGTTTGGGCTTCTCTCTAATTCCGCCCCTCCTCCAAAAAAATGAAAGAACAGGAAAGAAACAGATTTTGAGCAGATTATTGGCAGAATGAACTCAAAGTCTTTTAATTAATGTTTTAATAAAATATACATTTTGATGTGTAAACACAAATCCAGACAAGAAGACCTTGGCATTTGTCATTCCTTCAGAGAGTGTACAATATATGGAAAATGGTATTTCATCAATAGCTCAAAATCTCTGTTTGAGACAGGTGGTATTTCTGAGCTTTTCACAAAAAAATTACACATTTTTTATGTCTTTAAGGAATTAATAATCAAATAGGAGAAATAATATATGTACCTAAATAAATGTACTGAGGCTAGAACATGCTACGTGTCTTAAGAGGGGATGAAACAAGTGATTTGAGAGAGCACATCTCCTTGGGTTTACAAGGGAGAGTTCACAGAGTGTGACATTTGGTCTGGGTCTTGAGGATAGATAAGAATTCTATACTTGAATGTGAACAGAAGTAATTTTAAGACAGAACGAATTGGAAGAACAAGGATATGGTGGCAGGAAGACTCAGGACATGCTAATGACATGAGCTAGTAATTCAAACAGGGAAGAATGTAGGGAATACACAAGAGTATAAGGAGATAAGGCTAAAAATGTAGGTTGATGAGGCCTTGGCTTCTAGGCTTCAGGAGTTTGAACTGTGTTCCACAGAAAGCATACAGTTTATGAACAGAAAGCCTCTTCTTGAGTTACCTAAAGCTCCCCAAGATGATTAGTCATGGAGAAGCCTAGTAGGTAATGAGGAAAAATAATAGGGGATGAATAAAGGTTTGGTTGATTGACTCATTTTTTTTCCGCTTTCTCAACTTTGCTTTAACTAAGCTCGTTTTTAAGTATCAAAACCTAAAATCTGAACCTTGAATGTGATAAGGACCACGGTAGAAATTGTTTCCTTATAGCATTTCAGAGTGCTTCCTCTGACAGTGTTGTTTTAGGTAGAATTTAGTACATGATGATTTCTGTATAAAACAACGGTCCAGAGCTCATAGACGACATCAGGATACATCAGTAAGATCTTGGTATTTTTCAAACAATTTGCATTTTACTCTTTTGTTTCTTCTGTGTTTTGTATTGAAGATCAGACCCTTATTTGGTCCTTTTTTAGCTTTTTAAACTGCCCGTTGTAAGATAAAGGGATTACCAGAGTTGAAAATTACTTTGTTAGAGAAATTATTCATAAATTCAACTGTGATTCGCTTTTGGCTTGTGCCGTGCAGTATAGGCCTGTTAAGTAAATGTATTCAGCTTTTAATTACATTAAGAAATAGTCTCTATTTTAAAAAGAATGGTTCTGGTTTTAGGTATAACAGCTGCAGCAATGGCTGAGGCAATGAAGTTGCAGAAGATGAAACTCATGGCTATGAACACTCTTCAGGGAAATGGAAGCCAAAATGGGACAGAATCAGAACCTGATGATCTTAATTCTAACACAGGTGAGTGTCTTCAGAAATCCCAGGCAGCTGATTCTTACTGTTTTATTCTGGGGTGGGAGAGAGGGCAGTTTAGGGAGGAGGAGAGAATAATATACATACTTTCATTATAAACAGTTATAAGGAAGGGTGCTAAACCTACTGCTCTTGCACACTAAAGTTAGAAAACCATCACAGGTCAGAATCCCATTTCAGGAAAAATAAGTTACCTCCATTATTTTGTTGCTGTGAAATTAAATTTCAATGCTTATATGAGTCGGAATCTACTACATGGTACACACTTGGTGTGTGTGTGTTTTTTTTTTTTTTTTTTTTGGTTAGTTAGTCCTAGCCGTTGTGCTCTCTGCCTGTAAAGGTTGTCCCCATCCCAGCTTTCCTTGCCCTTCTTTTGTCAAGAATATACCTCTGAAAGACGGTGCTGAGAATCCGGGTTGATTGGGCTTCAGTCCCTTCAGCTGTTTAGTGAAGTGAAGGTGCTGGCTGATTCCAGGCGTTACCAGCACGGCTTAAAAAAGGGGGGCAGAATGGGGAGCAAGCAAAGGAAGATAGAAGAAATGGAGGGAAGGGAAAGATGCCTGTTGGAGTATAGTGTCCCCTTCCCTGTTAAAAAACTTGTTTTTTCTCTTTTACCCTGTGATAATTGTACCTTGGCCTTGATTATAAAGCCGCTAGATCTGTTTTGGAAGTATGTGGGCCTACTATATCTGCCAACATACATGAATGGATAAATACATACATATGTGCATGCATGCATAAGTAAATATATGTATAAATAAATACATACGGTTTAATTTTAGTGGGGAGAGAGTAAGGGTCAACCAAAGATGGTCTTAGGAGTCACAGATTTTCAGTCTAACTCTGTAGTTAAATTCGACATGATGTGATAGGCAGATCAGTCGCACCTTACTTTCAGTCTTTTGGGCTCCGAGAAGTTCAAGCATGGCAAGGCCTTGTTTTGGAGGGATAGTGGAAGGGGAATTAAAGAGCAAAGTTATTGAATCAAATACGTATGAAAAGTTACTCTGACTTTAATATTGTGTAGATCTCGTCATCTAAAATTGTAATGTTCATGGTAAATTATAGAGTAAGAATTGCTCTTCAACCAGTGCTCACAGTGGTATTTTCTTTCTATTTAACACGGGTCCAATTTACTGGGGAATCAGTGGAAAATGCATGTTTTACTGGATTCATGGTAACTAAATAAACACTAAAAATAAGCATAATAACAATAGTAAGACCGGTTACCAGTTATTATGTATTATTTCACATGTTATTTCATTAAATTCTTATCAAAAGTGTGAGAAAAAAAGACATTTCCCAAACTCCTATTTTACAGATGAGGAAACACAGGAACGGAACAGCCCAGCTTTGTCCATAGTCAAAAAGCTAGTAAATGGCAGAGTTAAGTTTCAGTCTTACATCTAGTTAAGTCTAAAAAAAAAAAAAAATTTTTTTTTTGAGTCTAAAGTGCTTGCTTATTCAACATTTTGCCTCTTCTTCAATGCTGTTTTGTAATGCAAATTTGACTTTATCAAACCCCAGGAATAAAAGTTGTTTTTAAAATAAGGCCATGGAGAGAAAACTGATGGTCAGTTTCATAGTCCTAATGTCTTTTAACTCATACTAACTTGCAAATCTTAAAGTGTCTTAAAAGCGATGAGGGTGAGAATGGTCACAGAACTCAAACAATGTAATTGTCACTGAATTGTACATGTAGAAACTGTTGAATTGGTGTATGTTTTGCCATGTATATTCTCAATGATAACAAAATAAATAAAATTTTGAAAAAGTGACCAACAGTTGATAGGAAGCCTCTTGTAATGCAGTATTATTATAGAGGAATGTTTAGTAACAATAAAAAAAGTTAGTGCTATCTTCTCCAGTATATTCTGTCATGTTTACCTCAGATAAACCAGTTTCAGAAAAAGACTTTCTACAGAATTCCCATGCAGTTCCTTTATAACAAGACAGCATAAACACTTTGAAAGATACACTGGCGGTATAATTTCTAACTTACTAAATGATTAGTAATTTTCCTGGCTATATATAACACCAGATATTCATCATTGTGATTAAAAAATTAGTATTAGGTTTCTATCTGTGTATGATCTGCTTGGTGCTATAGAAAATAGAATTACTGTAGTCACTATCCTTGACCATGTGGAGGTAGCGGTCTCCTTATCCTAATCTTGATGTAATGAAGGGAAGCCTAGTTGAAATACTACTACTACTACTAATATGGATTTAAATGAAGAAGTCACTGAGATTTTTCAAGGTCTGCCAAATCTTTGCTGTACTGGAAAACAATATACTACAGTTTCCCAAGTGATCATTTATATATGGAAATTTATCTTGAGAATATTAGGTCTGAAATTTTTTGGTGGTCTGGGGGACTAGTACATCTTTGATGCCTTTTTGGGTCTCCTATCGACGGCACTGGGTAATCTCAGGATTTACACTGGTTGCGGTATGCTGTTTGACTTGGTTGAGATCAAAGACTGGGCCTGATTTTTTTTTCCAACTTCGATGGCTGTCACCTTTGATCTACTTCAGTGCCTTCCAAGAAAGGAAAGAAGCAGATCGATATTGACAAGGGAGAGTACAGTTAACAACGTTTAGGGTCTGATTACTGGTTAAGGGCATGATCTTCTTGAGTATTTGCAGTTCAAACAGAACTGGGAAATGAGACAATAAACTCAAAGGAATGCTAGGTCTTTGAGAATTATTAAGGTCCTATTTACAAAGTAGATACCAGATCCAGTCAGTCAAAAGAAAATCAGTCAATTCAGTAATAATGTTCAGTCAAGTTGTGAGGTATCATACTGAAGAAAACACATTGAGTGTTTCCCATCATTTGTGTGTGTCCTAGAGGCTGAGCAGTAGATTATGATCTAATGCAGTTATTTTCAGCTTTGGTTACACAGAAGTCCAGTGGTATATTTGAAGAGATAAGCAAATAATAAACATTTCTTCAAGGTCCATTGTGTGAATTAAATAATTAACGTAGCAAGTGAACCATTTCTAAGCCACTCCAAGAGGGATTAAAATGATTCTTGAATAGGATTCTTAACAAAATTCGATTTTCATATTTATTGAGTGATCACAATGTGCAATATTCTAACAGTGAGAAAGTCAATGTGCTGGTGGTCTGCTTCTGTAAAGATTACAGTCTTGGAAACCACATGGGGCAGTTCTACTCTATCCTAAAGGGTCACTATGAATTGGAATTGACATGATGGCAATGGGTTTGGTTTATGGACAGAAAAGACAAAAATCTGGCTTTAAAATGCTTATTTTATACTATACTAGATGAGATAAAATAAAAAGGAAAAACTATGAATCAATATATAAATGACTACCCCTTAAGGTGGAATATGATAAATTCAACAAGATGAACAAAATACTGTAAGAATATGGAGAAAGAACAATTTCCTCTGAGTTAGAATCAGGGAGGGACACAAGTGTGGAATGTGGCACTGGAACTTGTGTTTGAAGGATGTGAAAGTGAAAAACCAGAAGATGGAGGGCCTTGAATGTTGTGTTAAGGAGACTGCACTATTCCCAAGGGCAGTCATTTATAAATAGTTGTACTCAGAATCTTCAGGCTGTCTCTGTAAGTTGGTAAGAGTTGAGGGGATGGCTTGAGGACATTTCAGGACTGGAAGGTTTTGATTTATTACATTCAAAGGTTAACTATAAAACACCTGTTGTTTACATTTTTACTGATAAATATTTCTAAAATTAAATTGTAGAGCTCTAAGTAAGTTGAGAGACCCCAGGTGACATAGTGGTTAAGAGCTTGGCTGTTAACCAAAATGTCGGTAGTTCAAATCTACTGGCCACTCATTGGAAACCCTATGGAGCAATTCTCCTCTGTTCTATAGGGTCATTATGAGTCCGAATTGACTAGACTGCAACAGGTTTGGTTTGGTTTTTGGAAGTAACTTGAGAGGAGCCCTGGTGGCACAGTGGTTAATCGCTCGACTGCTGACCGAAAAGTCAGCAGTTTGAAATCACCAGCTGCTCTGTGGGAGAAAGATGTGGCAGTCTACTTCAGTAAAGATATACAGCCTTGAGAGCCCTATGGGGCAGTTCCACTCTGTCCTCTAGGGTCTGTATGAGTTGAAATTGACTTGACAGCAATGGGTTTGGTTTAAGTAACTTGAGATAATTAAGTTCAACTCCCTCATTTTACAGATGGTGCTTAAATCCTGAGAAGTTGGCTTCTTTGTGATCACATAGCTAGTTAACAAAAGAGCTGGCACTGATTCATAGTCCCTTGATCTTTCTGCTGTAATACATCTCCTATGTTTGGATTCATTTTCCAGTGTAGTCTAAGGTACAGAATTTCTTTCTTTGATATTGAGTCTCAATCAATAGATCTAGAGATGGAGATGTAGCAGATATAGCAGATTGTCCTTAATTTGGCTTGACCAAGGCTCGTAATTACAAGGTAGGTACCAAACTTCAGGTCAAAATTGACCTGACCTCAGGATTTCCTGTGGGTATTACTATTTGGATTACATCTCTGATATGCTTTGTTTCTTGTTATTCTCCTCTTTTTCCTAAATTAAGTGAGATGTAGAAAACAAGTACTTCATTTTGAGTGCTGTAAATGAGCTTCCAATTAATTAAGCCTTAAAAATTATGCTAGACTCACAAATATTCCAAATGATTAAATATGATCTAGAACTTTCTACATTGTTTAAGTGTAATCCTTTGGTGACCCAATTATTTTCTCCTTCGAATTTTTTGTTGATGCCATGTGTTTTCACTAATGAAGGCATGCTGATTAAAAGACCAATTCAGAATTTTTTGTTATGATTTATGGATTTTGATAACCATTATCTGAGATCACATATGTCCCAGTGGATACTGGATGTTGTAAATTCTACCAATATGAGTCAATGATACAACTGGTTTTTTAAATTTTTTAAAATTTTATTTCTTGAAAATTTGCAAAATATGAGGTAAAACATGAAGGCACCTGGCAATGACTGCACATACATTTTATTCTAGTCTCCTTATTCTTAGCCTTTTTATTATTTTTCATGAAACTTTTCAAAATGTGGTACAGTGCATTCTTCCTTACTGCAAAAGCAGTACTTACAGCCTAAATAAATAAAGCCAAGGGATTTTTTATCTCAGGAAAATTACCACTAAAATGCATTCTTCATTACTGCAAAAGCAGTACTTACCGCTCAAATAAATAAAGCTAAAGGAATTTGAATCTCACAAAAATTATCACTGCTGTGTACTCTTCATTATAACAAAAGTAGTACTAACAGCTAAGAAGCAGAAACAGCTGCCCTGGAATATTGCAGACCTGCTCACAGCAATGCATTCTACCTGCTACATGTGGAAGCAATGATTGGGCCCTAAGATTGAATGCAGGGTAAGAATGACTTATAGGAGTTGGAGCCTCTTGAAAAGTACCACTGCAGTGCATTATTCCTTATTCCTCATTGAAAAGGCTTTGAGTCCTTTCTTACAGTAAAAAAAAAAAAAAAAAAAAATGACACCCCTTGCCGTTGAGTCAGTTCCAACTCATAGCAACCCTATGGGACAGAGTAGAATTGCCCCATAGTGTTTCCAAGGAGCAGCTTGTGGACTTGAACTGCTGACCTTTTGGTTAGCAGCCAAGCTTTTAACCACTGCACCACCGGAGTTCCTTTGCACTGAAGTAAGGTTTAAGAATAACCATATGCACCTGTTACCGACTTACAACTCTGACTTTAAAGGCACGGTTAGGAACAGATCTCATTTGTAACCTGAGGACTGCCTGTACCTAAGGAGTGCAGTTGCTGGTTCAAAAGTAATTCTGTGTTTAACTTTTTGATGAATGACCATAATGTTTTCCATAGGGGCTGCACTATTTTACATTCCCAGCAGCAATGGATGAGGGTCATAATTTCTCGATATCCCGCCAATTCTTATTTCCTTTTTTCTGATAATACGCATCCTAGTGGAGGTGAAGTGGTATCTCACTGTGCTTTTTATTTGCATTTCCCTAATGATTAATGACATTGAGCAACTTTTCATGTGCTCGTTGGCCACATGCCTATCGTCTTTGGAGAAATGTCTATTCAAGCCCTTTGACTATTTATTGATTAAGTTTGTCTTTTTGCTGTAGAGTTGTAAGAGTTCTGTATATATTCTGGCTATTAAATTATACCAACATGATTCCCAAATATTTTCTCCAATTTTGTAGGTTTTATGTTCATTTTTTGATACAGTCCTGTAATACGCAAAAAATTTAATTTTGATGAAGTCCAAATTGTCTATTGTGTCTTTTTTATTTCCAATCTAAGAATATATTAGGAAAAAGAAGGTCCAGAAGCTTTACCCTTATGTTTCCTTCTAATAGTTTTATGGTTTTAGTTCTTATATTTAGGTCATTGATCTATTTTGAGTTAATTTTCATATATGGTGTGAGGTGTGGGTCCAATTTCATTCTTTTGCATGTGAAGATCTAGTTGTTCCAATGCCATTTATTGAAGAATTGATTCTTTCCTCATTGAATGGACTTGGCAACCTTGTTGCAAATCAATTGTTGATCAATAAAGTTATCTTTGGGCTCTCAATTCTTTTCTATTGGTCTATATGTCTATCCTTATACCCATACCACAGTTTTAATTACTGTAGCTTTTTATGTAGTATGTTTTGAAATCAGTAATTGTGAGTTCTTCCACTTCCTTCTTTTTTTTTTTCCAAGGTATCTTTAGCTAGTCAGGGCCCCTTGAAATTCCATATGAATTTGAGGATCTTTTTTTTCCATTTCTGCAAAAAGGCTGTTGGAATTTTGAGATTGCATTGAATATATGCATCATTTTGGGAAGTATTGATATCTTAACAGTATTAAGTCTTCCAATCCATGAATACACGATGTCTTTCCATTTATTTAGGTCAACGTTAATTTCTTTCAACAATATTTATAGTTTTCAGTGTAAAGGGCTTTCACTCCCTGGTTAAATTTATTACTAGACATTTTATTCTTTTAGATACTATTGTAAATGGAATTGTTTTGTTGACTTTCTTTTTGGATCATTCATTGCTGGTGTATAGAAACACAACTGAATTTTGTGGGTTGATCTTCTACTCTGCCAATTTGCTGAATTCATTCGTTGTGGATTATTCGCAATTTTCTACATATAAGATCATGTCATCTGTAAATAAAAATAGTTTTACTTCTTCCTCTCTGATTTGGATACCTTTTATTTATTTATTTCCCAGTTGCTCTGGCCAGAACTACAAGACAATGTTGAAGAGCAATGGTGAAAGTGGGCATCTTGTTTTTGTTTTTAATCTTCGAGGGAAAGCGTTCAGTCTTTCTACATTGAGTATGATTTTAGCTGTGAGATTTTCATAAATGCCCTTTATCATGTTGAGGAATTTGCCTTTAATTCCTAGTTTGTTGAGTTTTTATCATGAAAGGGTGTTGAATTTCGTCAAATGCCTTCTCTGTTTCAATTGAGATGATAATTTGGTTCTTTTCCTTTGTTCTATTAATGTGTTATATTATATTGACTGAATTTCTTATGTTAAACCACCCTTTTCTTCCTTGAATAAATCTCACTTGATCATGATGTATAATCATTTTAATATGGTATTGCATTTGATATTCTAATATTTTTTGAGGACTTTTGCATCTATATTTATAAGGGATATTGGACTCTAGTTCCCTGTAATTGTGATGTCTTTGGTTTTGGTATCAGGGTAATGCTGGCATCACAGAATGCATTAGGAAGTGTTTCTTCCTCTTTCATGTTTTGGAAGAAATTGAGAAGGTTTGGTGTCAATTCTTCTTTAAATGTCTAATAGAATCTCAGTAAAATCATCTGATCTGGAACTTTTCTTTGTTGAGAGGCTTTTGTTGCTGATTCAGTCATTCCACTGAAGGTTTCTATTTCTTTTGGAGACAAGTAGTTTCTGTGTTTCTAGAAAAATTTTCTTTTCATCTAGGTTATCTAATTTGTTGATTATAATTGTTCATAGTATACTCATAATTTTATAATCCGTAGGGTCAGCAGTAATGTTCCCACTTTCCTTTGTGATTTTGGTCATTTTCATCTTCTCTCTTTTTTCTGTCAGTCTAACTAAGGGCTTGCCAATTTTATTGAAGTTTTCAAAGAACCAACTTCTGATTTTCTTGATTCTGTTGCTTTTCTAGTCTACATTTATCTCTGCTTTAATCTGCCCTTTGCCTCCTTCTGTAGCTTTGAGCTTAGTTTGATCTTTTTCTAATTCCTCAAGTAATAAAGCTAGGTGAATCATTTGAGGTCTTTCTTCTTTAGTAATGTGGGCATTCCCAGCAGTAAGTCTCCCTCTGAGCACTGTTTTCACTGCACTCCCTAAGTTTTCATATATTGTACTTTCATTTTCATTCATCTCAATTTTATTATTTCCATTTTAATTTCATCATTGACCCTTTTTTTAAAAAAAATAGTGTGTAGTTTAATTTTCAGTTTTTCTTCTGTTATGGTTCCTAGTTTCATTTTATTGTGGTTGGAGAAGATACTTTGTATATTTTCAAACTTTTAAAACTTATTGAGACTTGTTTTGTGAGTTACCATATGGTCTACACTGGAGAGTAGTCCATGTGCACCGAAGAGAAATGTATATCGTGCTGCTATTTGGTGGCATTGGTTTATAGTGTTGTTCAAACTAGGTGTTGTGTCCCTTATTAAATGTGGTATATTTAAGTTCCCATCTAATATTGTGGAGCTATTTCTCCCTTCAATTATGTCAATATTTCATGTTTTGGAGCTTTGATGTTAGGTGTGTGTATATTTATAATTGTTATATAGTCTTAAAGAATTGACCCTTTTGTCATTATATAATGTCCTTCTTTGTCTCTCTTAATGTCTATTTTGTCTGATATTAATATAGCCACCTCCACTTTCTTTTCCCAGGAACACTTTTTTTTCACATTTTATATTTGCAACCTATTTGTGTCTTTGAGGCTAAAGTGTGTTTCTTGTAGCTAGCAGATAGATGGATCACGCTTTTAAAAAATCCATTCTACCAATCTCTATCTTTTTATTGGAGAGCTTAATTTATTTACATTCAAAGTAATTACCAGAGATGGCCCAAGATGATGGCTTAGTCAGACACACCATGCTGTCCATCTACAGCAAAGACCCGAGAAACCAAGTGAAACAGATACAGATGACAACCTTGGAACCCTAAGCATCATATAGAAGGATAAAGAATTAGATCCACACTGACTTGAAGAAGAAACTGAACAAAAACAATGAATGAGGAGAGATATGGAGTGTAGTTGCCCTTCTGGCCAGCCTGACACAGCATGGCCATCTTCAGACAAAGCCAGCAGTGATCCTGGATGAGGAATATAGGAAAGCAAATTCACAAAATTCCCAATAGGAAACAGAGAAGCTGTGTAGCAAGGTGAGCAGAACATAAACCAGATCTAGGGAGGGAAAGTACAGGAAGGAGGGCAAGAGCTCCAGGCATACTGGCATCCACAGAGCAGGAAGGAGCCAGGATCCAGAGACAGGAGTATTCACCAGTGGCGGTCCCTGAGCATTAGGGTGAGTGGCTTACATGGAGTAATAGTTCTGTAGAGTGTCAGCAAGAGGTCCCCCATCTGAACAGACACTGAGAGGCCCCCCCCACATTCACTTGGTTGGGGCCAGGTCCCAATTTCTCACTGCAGCCAACAGGAAGCCTGGAGAAATACATGCCTGGTGACCAGAGGAACACACTCCCCGTCCCCTTGCCCTCCTGGTGATTAGTGGCATGAAGATCCCCACCCCTGCTGCTGTGCCTGACGGGGAACCATGGCACAAGCCCCCCTCTTACCCTTCCAGCCCTGTGCACCATCCCCATCACTACTCTTCCCACCCCACAAGCAGCAGTAAGCACCCTACACACCACGTCACCCACTACATCCTCCCACCTGCTTCCCTGCGCACCCAGCAAGTGAGAGAGAGTGATCCTGCATTCCCAGTCACCTGCCACACACCTCCACCCACTGCCCTGCAAGCTCTATGAGCAACAGTGAGTGCATTCATGCCACCTGTCACCCACCCCATCTGCTGCCACACACACCTGGAGAGCAGCAGAGAGCTTGGCGACACCAGTTGCCTGTCACAACTTACCCTGCCGACCTGACAAGTGGCACAGAGCACTCTCGTAGCCCGATTGCCTGCCACACCCCCGCGCATCACCCTACCTACCCAGTGAGCAGCAGAGAATACTCCTACACCCCAGGCCACCTGCCACAACCCCCTACAGCCCCACCCACCAGGTAAGCAGCAGTGAGCATGACTGTGCCATTGGTCACCCACCATATCCATCCCACTCACTACCCTGCCTACCTGGCAAGTGCCATTGTGTGCCCCTGCACCAATGGACTGATGAAAGGAGGTAGCCCATGCCTGCCCAGCCCACCCCCAGCCACCTTGCAGGCCCAGTGAACAGCAACACATGCTCACCCTGCCTGTTGCTGTCCTACCCACCTGGCAACAAGTGGTGAATGCTCCCATGCCATCAGATTGGTGATACATGAAGCATACCTGCCCCACCCATGCTGATGTTTCAAAACAAAACAAAACAAAAAATGAGGATAAAACAAACAAACATAAATCAATACATAAAGAAATAAGTAAGTAAATAAATAAATGAATAGATAAATAAATAAAATAACAATGCCCTGGAGACAGTCGACAATAACAAATCATATGAAAAAACAGGATAAGGTGGCTTAAGCAAGCGAGCAAAATAAAGGGAAAGAAATCCCTCCAGAGGAGGAAACAATAATAGAACTACCTAAGAAGGAATTGAAAAGACTTGTATTTAGACTCCTCAAAGAGATCAAGGATAACACAGACAAAAAACCTAGAAGTATTCAGGAAAACAATACAAGAACAAAATGACAGACTCAGGAGACAATTAGAAATCATATAAAAACAACTAGAAATTCAGAAGTTCAACAATAAAATATCCGAAATAGATAACACAATGGAAGGACACAGAAGTAGAACTGGATCAATAGAAGAAAGAAGCAGCAAAATTGAGGACAAATCCCTTGATACTATTTTCAGGAACAACCAGAAAAAATAACGAAGAAATCCTAAGAGTTATGTAGGACAACATGAAGAGGAATAATTTACACATAATAGGAATTCCAGAAGAGGAGGAAAAATAAAGTACAGAGTAATTTTTGAAGATATACTGGCTGTAAACTTCCCAAATATGAAAGACAAGAAGAATACCATCTGGTAAGCCCAACAAACCCCGTAAAGGATAACCAAAAACCAAACCCAGTGCCATTAAGTCAATTCTGACTCAGAGCAACCCTACAGGATAAAACAGGATAGACACCCCCAAAAAATCACCAAGACATTTCATAACCAAACTTTCAAAAACTAAAGAAAAAGAAAGAATTCTAAAAGCAGCTCATGAAAAAAAAAAATTTTAGTTACAATGGGTCATTGATAAGACTAAGTGTTGATCTCTCATCAGAAGCCATACAGGCAAGAAGGCAATGAGATGACGTATATGAAA
Source organism: Loxodonta africana (assembly GCF_030014295.1). NCBI lineage: Eukaryota > Metazoa > Chordata > Mammalia > Proboscidea > Elephantidae > Loxodonta > Loxodonta africana. Next base: position 100,250,434 of record NC_087369.1, read on the forward strand.
TCTTGAAGGAAAAGAACTGGCAACTAAGAATTATATGTTGTTGTTGTTAAGTGCTGTTGAGTTGGCTCTGACTCATAGCGAACCTGTGCACAACAGAACAAAACGCTGCCCAGTCCTGAGCCATCCTTACAATCGCTGTTATGCTTGAGCTCATTGTTGCAGCCACTGTGTCAGTCCACCTCGTTGAGGGTCTTCCTCTTTTCCACTGACCCTGTACTCTGCCAAGCATGATGTCCTTCTCCAGAGACTGATCCCTCCTAACAACATGTCCAAAGTATGTAAGATGCAGTGTTGCCATCCTTGCCTCTAAGGAGCATTCTGGTTGTATTTCTTCTAAGACAGATTTGTTTGTTCTTTTGGCAGTCCATGGTATATTCAATATTCTTCACCAACACCACAATTCAAAGGCGTCAATTCTTCTTCGGTCTTCCTTATTCATTGTCCAGCTTTCACATGCATATGATGCAATTGAAAATACCATGGCTTGGGTCAGGCGCACCTTAGTCTTCAAGGTGACCATGTCTTTGCTCTTCAACACTTTAAAGAAGTTCTTTGCAGCAGATTTACCCAATGCAATGCGTCTTTTGATTTCTTGACTGCTGCTTCCGTGGCTGTTGATTGTAGATCCAAGTAAAATGAAATCCTTGAAAATTTCAATCTTTTCTCCATTTATCATGATGTTGCTCAAGAATTATATATCCAGTAAAAATATCTTTCAAAAATGATGGTGAAACTAAGACATTCCCAGATAAGTAGAAACATAGAATTTGTAAAAACCAGACCAGTCTTACAAGAAATATTAATAGGAGCCATTTGGATAGAGAATCAAGACATCAGTTAACTACTGGAGGTAAAGACACATGACATAACCAAGATACCAACTCAGATAAAGACTTCACAAAAGCACAATAAAGCCAAAGAACTGACTACAGGGAACCAGAGGAGTTAAGTGGTAAGAGACAGTAAAGTTGGAGTAAAGAGGTAGTTATAGAACTTCCATATGGGAAGTAAATCAAGGTGATTTCAAGATACAACAGACTGTTTTACGTTTAAGAGGATTAAAGTGAAATTCAGGGTAACGACACAAAAAGTAGCAAGCCTACTCACCAAAATAACGAAGAAAACCAAAAAGACTCAGTAAGCACAAAAACAACAAAAACGATTGATAGGAAAAGAAAATCCATATACAAAAAGGACTCAGCACAGAATATTAAGAGAAACAAAGAAACCGTTAATACCACAAAAAAAGTATAACAAAATGACAGAAACAAATTCATATCTATCATTAGTAACACAGAATGTAAATGGATTAAATGCACCAGCCAAGAGACAGAGAGTGGAAGAATGGATTAAAAAAAAAATGAACCATCGGTATGTTGCCTATAAGAGACACACCTTAGACACAGAGACATAAACAAGTTAAAAAGAATGGAAAAAAATATAGCAAGTAAACAGTATCCAAAAAAGAGCAGGAATAGCAATAATAATTTTGGACAAAATACACTTCAAGTCAAAGTCCATTATAAGAGACAAAGAAGGACATTATATAATGATTAAAGGGTCAATCCTCCAAGACATAACAATAATAAAAAAGCTCCAAAATACATAAAACGAACTCTAACAGAATTAAAAAGAGAAATAAATATTTCTACAACAATAGTAGGAGAATTTAACACACCACATTTAACAATGGATAGTACTAGAAAGAAACTCAAAAAAGATACAGAAGATCTAAAAGAACACAGTCAACCAACTTGACCTTATAGACATATATAGAACATACCACCCAACAGCAGCATAGTACACATCCTTCTCCAATGCACGTGGATCATCCTCCAGGGTAAACCATAGTCTAGGCCTCAAAGCAAGCCTCAATAAATTAAAAAATATCAACATAATGTGGAGCATTTTCTCTGACCATGACACTATAAAACTAGAAATCAATTTTTAAAAACATAGCTATGAAAAACATTAAATACATGGAAACTGAATAACACCTTACTTAAAAACTACTGTGTCATAGAAGATATTAAAATTAAAAAAAAATTAGAATCAAATGAGAATGAAGACACACCATATCAAAACATTGGGATACAGCAAAAGGAGTATTCAGAGGAAAATTTTAGCATTAAATGCACACATCAAAAAAAAAAAAAAAAAAGCAGACTTAGGCCACAAAGCAACCATCAACAAAATCCAAAACACTGAGATAATACAAAGCATCTTCTCATATTACAAGGCTGTAAAAGTAGAAATTAATAACAGGAAGAGTAAGATAAAAAATATGGAAACTGAATAACTCCTTGCTTAAAAACCACTGAGTAATAGGAAAATCGAAGATGGAATAAAAAAATTTCTAGAAACAAATGAGAATGAAGACACATCATACCAAAACTTTTGGGACACAGCAAAGGCAGTGCTCAGAGGTCAGTTAATAACAATAAATGCACACATCAAAAAAGAATAAAGGGGCAAAACCAAAATGTTAGCCCTACAATTTGAACAAATAGAAAGAGAATAGTAACAAAACAATTTGTGTATTGTTTAATCAGAAACTAATTTGCTCTGTAAACTTTCACCTAAGGCACAATCAAAAAAAAAAAAAGATCCAAAATCAGTAATTTAACATGGCAACTAAACAGATATAAAAAAGACCAGCAAAAGAAGTCCACAGCCACCAAAAGAAAGGAAATAATAAAGATCAGAGAAGACATAAATGAACTAGAAAATCAAACAACAATAGAAAGAATAAACAAAACAAAAAGTTAGTGCTTTTGAAAGGCTCAACAAAATCAACAAACTATTGGCCAAATTCACAAAAGAAAAACAGAAAAGAAAGCAAATACCCCAAATAAGAAATGAAATGGAGGACATTACAATAGACCAACTGAAATAAATATGATCATAACAGAGTACTATGAAAAACTGTACTCCAACAACTTTGAAAACCTAGAGGCAAATTTCTAGAAACATGCCACCTACCTAAACTAACACAAACTGAGATAGAAAATCTGAAGAGACCAGTAACAAGAGATTGAAATGGTAAAAAAAAAAAAAAAGTCCCAGCAAAAAAAGTCCTGGCCTAGATGGCTCCCCTGGAGAATTCTACGAAGCATTCAAAGAACTTGCACCAGAACTATTCAAAGTACTTCAGAACATAGAAGGGAAAGGGATACTTCTGAATTCATTCTATGAAGCCAGCTTAACCCTGATAACGAGGCAAAGAATGCAAAAAAAGAAAATTACAGAACAATATCTCTCATGAATATAGATACAAAACTTGTCAACAAAATTCTAGTCAGTAGAATTCTGCATCATACAAAAAAAACTACACCATGACCAAGTGAGATTCATACCAGGTATGCAAGGATAGTTCAACATTAGAAAGTCAATCAATGTAATCTACCACATAAATAAAACAAAAGAATCATGTGATCATAATCAACATAGAAAAGGCATTTGATAAAGTCCAACACCCATTCCTGATAAAAACTCTCAATAGAATAGGCATAGGAGGCAAATTCCTCAAAGTAATAAAGGACATGTTTACAAAGCCAACAGCCAACATCATTCTCAATGGAGAAAGGTTGAAAACATTCCACTTGAGAATGGGAACAAGACAACTATGCCCTTTATCACCACTCCTATTTAACATTGTGCCGGAGTCCTAGCTACAGCAGCAAGGCAAAGAAAGAAATAAAGGACATCCAAATTTGTAAGGAAGAAGTAAAACTTTCCCTAGTCTTGGATGACATGATACTATACATAGAGAACCCTAAAGACTCCACATGAAAAATACTGGAACTAATAGATTCAGCATGGTAGCAGCATACAAAAATCAGTTGGATTCTGATACGCCAATAAAGAAAACTACAAAGAGGAAATCAGGAAAGCAGTACCATTTATAATAACCCCTAAAAAAATAAAATAAGTAGGAGTAAATCTAACCAGGGACATAAAAGACCTATACAAAGAAAACTACAAAACAGAACTACAAGAAAGCAAAAGAGACCTACAAAAAAAAAAAAAAAAAAGAAAAAACATACCATGCTCATGAATAGGTAGACTCAACATTGTGAAAATGTCAATTCTACCCAAAGCAATCTACAAATACAATTCAATCCCGGTCCAAATACTTACAATATTCTTTAAAAAGATAGAAAAACTAATCATTAACTTTATATGGAAAGGCAAGAGGCCCCTGATTAAGTAAAGCATTATTGAAGAAGAAGAACAAAGTAGTAGGCCTCACCACTTCCTGATCTCAGAACTTATTATACAGCCATGGTAGTCAAAACAGCCTGGTACTGGTACAGTGACAGACACGGAGACCAATGGAACAGAATTGAGAACTCCGAAGTACATCTGTCCAGCTGTGGACAGCTGATACTCAACAAAGGGTCAAAGTCCATTCAAAGGGAAAGAGATAGTCTCTATACAAACGGTGGTGCCCAAACTGGATATCCATTTGCAGAAAAATGAAGCAGAATGCATGTCTCACAGCATACACAAAAAACTAACTCAAGATGGGTTAAAGACCTAAATGTTAAATCTAAAGCTATAAAGGTTTTGGAAGATAACATAGGGACAAAGCTAGGAGTCCTGATTTATGACATAAATACACTATCAAACGTAACTAAAAATACACAAACAACAGAAGATAAACTAAATAACTGGCATCTCCTAAAAATTAAACACTTATATTTGTCAACAGACTTTATAGAAAGGGTGAAAAAGGGGACCCACAGACTGGGAAAAAAATTTGGCAACGACATATCTGACAAGGTCTAATCTCTAACATATAGAGAAATCTTCAACACCTGAGCAACAAAAAGATGCAAATCAAAACTACAGTGAGATACCATCTCACCCCTGTAAAAATGTTGTTAGGTGCCATCGAGTCGATTCCGACTCATAGCAACCTTGTGTACAACAGAAGGAAACGCTGCTCAGTTCTGCGCCATCCTCACAATCGTTATTATGCTTTAGCCCATTGCTGCAGCCACTGCATCTGTCTATCTCGTTGAGGGTCTTCCTCTTTTTCACTGGCCCTCTATTTTACCAAGCATGATATTCTTCTCTAGGGACTGATCCCCTCCTGATAACATGTCCAAAATATGTGAGATGAAGTCTCTTCATCCTTGCTTCTAAGGAGCATTCTGATTGTACTTCTTCCAAGACAGATTTGTTCATTCTTTTGGCAGTCCATGGTATGTTTGATAATCACAATTCAAAAGGTGTCAATTCTTCATTCTTCCTTATTCACTGTCTAGCTTTCACATGCATATGAGACAATTAAAAACACCATGGCTTGAGTCAGGCTCACCTTAGTCTTCAAGGTGATACCTTTGTTTTTCAACACTTTAAAGAAGTCTTTTGCAGCAGATCTGCCCAATGCAATGCATCTTTTGATTTCTTGACCGATGCTTCCATGGCTGTTGATTGTGGAGCCAAGTAAAATGAAATCCTTGACAACGTCAATCTTTTCTCTGTTTATCATGATGCGGCTTATTGGTCCAGTTGTGATGATTTTTGTTTTCTTTACATTGAGGTGTAATTCATATTGAAGGCTGTGGTCTTCGATCTTCAACAGTAAGTACTTCAAGTCCTCTTCACTTTCAGCAAGCAAGGTTATGTCATCTGCATATTGCAGGTTGTTAATGAGTCTTCCTCCAATCCTGATGCCCCGTTCTTCTTCATATAGTCCAGCTTCTCAGATTATTTGTTCAGCATACTGATCGGATAAGTATGGTGAAAGGATACAACACTGACACACACCTTTACTGACTGTCAATCATGCAGTATCCCCTTGTTCTCTTCGAACGACTGCCTCTTGATCTATGTACAAGTTCTTCATGAGCACAATTAAGTGTTCTGGAATTCCCATTCTTCGCAATGTTATCCAGAATTTGTTACGACCCACACACTCAAATGCCTGTACATAGTCAATAAAAGACAGGAAACATCTTTCTGGTATTCTTTGCTTTCAGACAAGATCCATCTGACATCAGCAGTGATATCCCTGGTTCCACATCCTCTTCTGAATCTGGCTTGAATTTCTGGCAGTTCCCTGTCGATATACTGCTGCATCTGCTTTTGAACGAGCTTCAGTAAAATTTTACTTATGTGTAATATTCATGATGTTGTTTGATAATTTCCACATTCGGATGGATCACCTTTCTTGGGAATAGACATAAGTACAGATCTCTTCCAATTGGTTGGCCAGGTAGCTGTCTTCCAGACTTCTTGGTGTAGATGAATGAGCACTTCCAGTACTGCATCCATTTGTGGAAACATCTCAATTGGCATTCCATCATTTCCTGGAGACTTGTTTTTCACCAATGCCTTCAGTGCATCTTGGACTTCTTCCTTCAGTACTATCTGTTCCTGATCACATGCTACCTCCTGAAATGGTTGAATGTGGACCAATTATTTTTGGTATAGTGACTCTGTGTATTCTTTCCATCTTCTTTTAATGCTTCCTGTGTAGTTTAATATTTTCTTCATAGAATCCTTCACTATTGCAACTCCAGGCTTGAGTTTTTTCTTCAGTTCTTTCTGCTTGAGAAATGCTGAGTGTGTTCTTCCAGTTTGGTTTTCTACCTCCAGGTCTTTGCATATGTCATTATAATACTCTTTTTTTTCTTCTGCAGAAGTGGCACTGATTAAAAAAATGGAAAACAACAAATGCTGATGAGTTTATGGGGAGATTAGTACTCTTATGCATGGCTGGTAGGATTGTAAAATGGTACAATACAACCACTATAGAAAATGGTATGGTGCTTCCTCAGAAGCTAGAAATAGAAATACCATATGATTTGGCAATCCCACTTGTAAGTATATATCCTAGAGAAATAAGAGCAGTGACACAAATAGGCATATGCTCACCACGTTCATTGCAGCATATTCACAATAGCAAAAAATGGAAACAACCTAAGTGTTCTTTAACGGATGAATGATAACCAAAATGCGGTACATTCATACATTTGAATATTATGCAATGCTAAAGAATAATGATGAGTCTGAATCATCATATGGATAAATCTGGAGGACATTATGCTGAGTGAAATAAATCAATCACAAAAGGACAAAAATTGTATGATACCACATTTATAAAATGTCAAGAATAGGTTTATACATAGAAAGTGGTGTTCTTTGATGGTCACCAGGGATAGAGGGGGAGGAATGGGGAATCACTTACTAGATAATAGACACGTGTTAATTCTAGTGAAGGGAAAGGCAATACACCATGTGAAGAAGTCAGCACAATGTGACCAAGGTAAATGAAGACACTAAGAGGTATGCATGAATGAAAGGACAACTATGGTAAATGCTATAAAATATCCAAATCTGCAACAACAGTAATAACCAAAACATTGTGAGTGGTTACATAGATATGTATGCTATGTAGGTGTGGGAGGATGTATGGGAGTGCGTGCACATACATATATAGGTATAGCTGTGGGCATTTGTATATATATATTTGTATGTGCTACATACATATTCATATATATAACAGGGAGTATAGTTATGGAAACTTCTTAGACATATCCAAAGACCTCATGGGACTGAGTTACTGGGCTTGAAGACTAAAGACCATAGTCTTGAGGGATATCTAGATCAATTGGCATAACAGTTCATAAAGATAATGTTCTACATCCTAGTTTGGTGAGTAGCATCTGGGGTCTCAAAAGCTTGTCAGTTGTGATCTAAGATACAGCTATTGGTCCCTTCCTATCTGGAGCAAAGGAAAGTGAAGGAAACCAAAGACTCAAGGAAGCAATTAGTCCACAGGACTAATGGCCCACATGAACTACAACCTCCTCTAGCTTGAGACCAGAAGAACTAGATGGTGCCTGGCTACCCACTACTGACCACTTTGACCAGGGACACAATAGAAGGTCCCTGTTAGACAGGAGAAAAATAGAGAACAAAACTCAAATTCATAAAAAAGACAAGACATCCTAGACAGATAGAGACTAGAAGAGACCCCAAGACAATTGCCCTATGACACACTTTAACCTGGAACTGAAGTCATTCCCAGAGTTCACTTTTCAGCCAAATAACAGATTCGTCCATAAAATAAATAGCAACACCCATGAGGAATGTGCTTCTTAGAACAATCAACTATAGGAGACCAACAGGCAACATTTGCCCAAAAGCAAAGATGAGAATTCAAAAAGGGGCAGGGAAAGTGGAGGAATGAAAATGGGAAAGGCAGAGTGGAAATGGGGAGAGTGGTGACTTGTTGCAGGGATAGCAACCAATGTGACGGAACAATTTGTTTATCGGTTGTTGAACGGGAAACTAATTTGCTGTGTAAACTTTCACCTAAATCACAGTAAAATGTTTTTTAAAAAGTAATTACCAATAAGGAAGGACTTCCTTCTGCGCATTTGGTTTTCATTTTTTTTTTTTTGCTTGTCTTATACAGTTTATCATTCATTTCCTCCAGTACTTCCTTCTTTTGTGTTTAGTTGATTTGTTGCAGTGTATCATTTTGGTTCCTAAACGAATAATTTCTTTTATAGGGATCAACACAAAGCTGGTTCCTATGAGACAGAGGTTAAAGATGTCCCAAATGTCTGACTTTATCAAGCTGCTGTACCACTCCATTATCTCTAACATCAACTAATCCCTCTCACCTCAGTACTCTCCCTCCTGCCTTTGGTTTCCCTAATTCGCTGCAATGTCTTACAGAAATCAAAAACCGTATATAAGAAATGGCTCACATGGTTGTGGATGCTGGCAAGTCCCAAATTCGTGGGTCAGGCATAGACTTCTCCCTGGCCCTCAGTCTCTGCCCAAAGACATTCAGCTTTCTTGCTCTGTGGGCAGGGAAGTGTACTGAGCCATTTCCCGTGGGTCTCTCCTTGTTTGGTGGTGGTTGGCTCTCCTCTCTGCTCTGGAATTGGCTGTTTTTTAAGGCAAAACTGACCAATCCCCTGGGTGGGCCACAATTACCTTATTTGCACTGCCCCACCCAATCACCTGAGTCGGAGTCACAAGACCATGGTTAGAAAGGCCACACACAAAAGTAACAGTTCCCTTCACCTTTTTTTTTTTTATTGTGCTTTAAGTGAAGTTTACAAATCAAGTCAGTCTCTCATACAAAAACCTGTACAAACCTTGCTGTGTATTCCTAGCTATTCTCCCCCCAATGGAAACCCTGGTGGTGTAGTGGTTAAGTACTATGGCTGCTAAACCAAAGGGTTGGCAAGTCAAATCCACCAGGCACTCCTTGGAAACTCTGTGGAGCAGCTCTACTCTGTCCTGTAGGGTCGCTATGAGTCGGAATCGACTCGACGGCACTGGGTTTGGTTTTTGTCCCTCTAATGAGACAGCACACTCCTCCTCTCCACCCAGTATTCCCTGTGTCCTTTCAACCAGCTCCTGTCCCACTCTGTCTTCTCATCTCACCTCTGGAAAGGAGCTGCCCACATAGTCTCATGTGTCTACTTGAGCCAAGAAGCTCCACTCCTTACAGTATCATTTTCTGTCTTATAGACCAGTCCAATCCCTGTCTGAAGAGTTGGCTTTGGGAATGGTTCCAGTCTTGGACTAACAGTGGGTCTGGGGACCATGACCTCAGAGGGCCCTCTAGTCTCAGTCAGACCATTAAGTCTGGTCTTCTTATGATAATTTGAAGTCTGCATCGCATTATTCTCCTGCTGCCTCAGGGATTCCCTGTTGTTTTCCCTGTCAGGGCAGTCATCGGTAGTAGCCGGGCACCACCTAGCTCTTCCGGTCTCAGGCTGATGTAGTCTCTGGTTTATGTGGCCCTTTCTGTCTCTTGGGCTCATCTTTACCGTGTGTCTTTGGTATTCTTCATTCTCCTCTACTCTAGGTGGGTTGAGACCAGTAGATGCATCTTACATGGCCACTTGCTAGTGTTTAAGAACCCAGACGCCACTCACCAAAGTGAGATGCAGAATGTTTTCTTAATACACATTGTTAAGCCAATTGACGTAGATGTCCCCTGAAACCATGGTCCCCAGACCCCCATCCCTGCTACTCTGGCCTTCGAAGCATTCAGTTGTATTCAGGAAATGCCTTTGCCTTTGGTTTAGTCCAGTTGTGCTGATCTCTGCTGTATTGTGTGTTGTCTTTCCCTTCACCTAAAATAGTTCTTGTCTACTATCTAATTAGTAAATACCCCTCTCCCTCCCTCCCCATCCTCATAACCATCAAATAATGCTTTCTTCTGTGTTAAAACTTTTTCCTGAGTTCTTATAATAGTGGTCTTATACAATATTTGTCCTTTTACAACTGACTAATTTCACTCAGCATAATGCCTTCCAGGTTCCCCCATGTTAGATGGTTCACAGATTCATCACTGTTCTTTATCAGTGCGTAGTATTCCATTGTGTGAATATACCACAATTTATTTATCCATTCATCCATTGATGAGCACCTTGATTGCTTCCATCATTTTGCTAGTGTAAACAGTGTTGCAATGAACATGGGTGTGCATATATATGTTCATGTAAAGGCTCTTATTTCTCTAGGATATATTCCAAGGAGTGGGATTGCTGTACCATATGATAGTTCTATTTCTAGCTTTTTAAGGAAGTGCCAAATCGATTTCCAAAATGGTTGTACCATTTTACATTCCCACCAGCAGTGTATAAGTCATTCAGGCTTTCCACAACCTCTCCATCATGTATTATTTTGTGTTTTTTTGATTAATGTCAGCCTTGTTGGAGTGAGATGGACTTTCATTGTAGTTTTGATTTGCATTTCTCTAATGGCTAATGATCGTGCACATTTCCTCATGTATCTGTTAGCTACCTGAATGTCTTCTTTAGTAAAGTGCCTGTTCATATCCTTTGCCCATTTTTTAATTGGGTTATTTGTCTTTTTGTAGTTGAGTTTTTGCAGTATCGTGTAGATTTTAAGAGATCAGATGCTGGTAAATGTCATAGCTAAGAACGTTTTCCCGGTCTGTAGGTAATCTTTTCACTGTTTTGATGAAGACTTCAGATGAGCCTAAGTATTTGATTTTTAGGAGTTCCCAGTTATCCAGTTTCTCTTCTGGTGTTTGTGGATTGTTAGTAATGTTTTTTATACTGTTTTTGCCATGTATTAGGTGTCCTAGCACTGTCCTTATTTTTTTCTTCCCTGATGTTTATCATTGTAGATTTTATATTTAGGTCTTTGATCCATTTTGAGTTTGTTTTTGTGCATGGTGTGAGGTATGGGTGTTGTTTCAATTTTTTGCAGATATATATCCAGTTATGCCAGCACCATTTGTTAAAGAGACTGTCTTTTCCCACTTAACAGACTTTGGGCCTTTGTCAAATATCAGCTGCTCATATGAAAAAAAAAAATTGAAGATGGATTTATCTCTGGAATCTCAATTTTGTTCCATTGGTCTATGTATCTGTTGTTGTACCAGTCCCAGACTGTTTTGACTACTGTTGTTGTATAATATGTTCTAAAATCAGGTAGTATGAGGCCTCTCACTTTGTTCTTCTTTTTCCGTAATGCTTTACTTATCCAGGGCCTATTTCCCTTCCGTATGAAGTTGGTGATTTGTTTCTCCATCTGATTAAAGAATGTCATTGAAATTTGGATCAGGATTGCATTGTATCTATAGATTGATTTCAGTAGAATAGATATTTTTGTAATGTTGATTCTTGCTATGATCAAGGTATGTTTTTCCACTTATGTAGGTCACTTTTGGTTTCTTGCAGTAGTGTCTTGTAGTTTTCTTCATATAGATCTTTTACGTCTCTGGTTAGATTTATTCCTAAGTATTTTATCTTCTTGGGGGCTATGGTAAATGGTATTGATTTGGTGATGTCCTCTTCGACCTTCTCTTTGTTTTTGTAGTGGAATCCAACTGATTTTTGTATGTTTATCTTTTTCCCGATACTCTGCTGAACTCTTCTACAGTTTCAGTTGTTTTCTTGAGTATTTTTTAGGTTTTTCTGTGTATAAGATCATGTCATCTGCAAACAGAGATACTTTTGCTTCTTCCTTACAAATTAGGATGCCATTTATTTCTTTATCTAGCCTAATTCTCTGGCTAGGACTTCCAATACAATGTTGAATAGGAGTGGTGATAAATGGCATCCTTGTCTGGTTCCTGTTCTCAAGTGGAGTGCTTTCAGACTCTCTCCATTTAGGACGATGTTGGCTGTTGGCTTTGTATAAATGCACTTTATTATGTTGAGGAATTTTCCTTCTGTTCCTATATTGCTTAGAGCTTTTCTCTTGAATGGGTGTTGGACTTGGTCAAATGCCTTTTCTGCATCAATTGATAAGATCATGTGGTTCTTGCCTTTTGTTTTATTTATTTGATGGATTACACTGATTATTTTTCTAATGTTGAACCATCCCTGCACACCTGGTATGAATTCCACTTGGTTATGGTGAATTACTTTTTTGATATGCTGTTGAATTCTATTGGCTCAAATTTTGTTAAGGTTTTTTGCATCTAAGTTCATGAGGGACACAGGTCTGTAATTTTCTTTTTTTGTGATGTCTTTACCTGGTTTTGGTGTCTGGGAAATGTTGGCTTCGTAGAATGAGTTTGGGAGTATTCTATCCTTTTCTATGCTCTGAAATACCTTTAGTAGTTGTGGTGTTAACTCTTCTCTGAGAAGTTTAGTAGAATTCTCCAGTGAAGCCATCAGGGCCAGGGCTTTTTGTTGTTGTTGGAAGTTTTTTTTTTTTTTTTTTTTAGCTGTTCAATCTGCTCTGAGAGTGCAGTGTGTCTCTACTGCTACTTTAATATGATCAAGTCAGAGACAGAGGGGGAGAAGATGCGGTCAGTATTAAATTAAAGCTTTCCTTTTGTTAGAAAATGGCCCTTTTCTTGATTCAGTGTTTGCTTAATTGTTGCAAACCTTCAAACACCTTTCAGAGTTCTTACAAAGTTGAGTATACCAAATTCTGGTTATTTTCCTTGGTCATCATGAGGCCAGAAGAGAGTGTATAACTGCTCACACTGCCATCTTGTAAGAAATCTTCTCCTTATTACTTCTTATTCAAATCCCCCATTTCCCAATTGACTCTTGCTGTTTAATTTTGGAAGTTCTGGCTTTTATTTGTTCATGGTATGTTTTGTCAAAATATGGAGTGAAACATCATTTTCCTCACACCTGAATACAACAGAGAAATGTGAAGAAATGTGACATTTCCTAGAAAGCATTACATCAGCCATTGCACATTTTGGTCTTCAAAAAACCAGTCCGGGTATTCACAAAGCACATATTCCATGACCCAAGAAAATCTCCGAAGAGAAGCATGATGTGCAACTAGGAATATAGAAAGCCAGTGTTTAGTTGAGATTTTTGAATGTCAGTGAGTAGAAATTTCCCTTCTGTCATTTTTCATATCTCCTCCTGTTGTTTGATTTAAATTCATATATTTGGATGATTACATAAAATTGGAGGTAGGAAAGAATGGGAATAGAGTTGATAACACTAGGCTGAAAAAGGAAAAGAAAACATTGTAGCTAGAAGATTATGTGGATCATAACAGTTTATGTATAACATTATAAAGAATTGGAATTCCGGAACACTGAATTGTGTTCATGAGGAACCTGTTCATAGACCAAGAGGCAATTGTACTAACAGAACAAGGAGACGCTATGTGGTTTAAAATCAGGAAAGGTGTGTGTCAGGGTGTGTCATTTCACCATACTTATTCAGTCTGTATGCTCAGCAAAGAATCTGAGAAGATCGACTATGTGAAGCAGAACGTGGCTGGAGGAGTGGTGGAAGACTCATTGATGACCTGTGATATGCGGATGACACAGCCTTGCTTGTTGAAAGTGAAGAATACTTGAATTACATACTGATGAAGATCAAAGACTACAGCCTTCAGTATGGATTACAACTCAACATAAAGAAAACAAAATCCTCACAACTGGGCCAATAGGTAACATCATGATAAATTGAGAAAAAAAAAATTAAAGTTGTCAAGAACTTCATTTTGCTCGGATCCACAGTTAACATCCATGGAAGCAGCATTCAGGAAACCAAACGACATGTCACTTGGGCAAATCTGCTGCAAGAGACCTCTTTAAAGTGTTAAAAAGCAAAAATGTCGCTTTAGGGACTAAGATTTGCCTGACTCAAGCCATGGTGTTTTCAATCGCCTCATATACACATGAAACCTGGACTACGAAAAAAGAAGAAGAATTGATGCTTTTGAATTACGGTGTTGGCGAAGAATATCGAATATACCATGGACTGCCAGAAGAAGGAACAAATATGCCTTGGAAGAAATACAGCTAGGATGCTCCCTAGAAGCAAGGATGGTGAGTCTTCATCTCCCATACTTTAGACATATTATCAGGAGAGACCACTTCCTGGAAAAGGACATCATGCTTGGTAGAGTGTCAGGGAAAGAGAGGAAGACCTTCAATGAGATGCATTGACACAGTGGCTGCAATGATGGGCTCAAACATAGCAAGATTGTGAGATAGAGCAAGACCGGTCAGTGTTTCATTCTGTTGTACATAGGGTTGCTATGAGTCCGAACTGACTTGACAGCACTTAACAGAAGGTTCTTAGGTGAAAACAACATTTTTTGAAGGTCTCTTTTGAAGATAGGCCAGTAGTTTCTTTGATATGAGGTTCTGTTTAATAATTTCTATAATGGCTGCACCATGACCCTGCATCAAGATTTCAGCATGAATAACAACCTGTTCCTGTTTCATTTAGCTTCAAATTCTGTCTTTTATTGTTTTAGGAAATTAGTCTGTGTACTATTGCTCCTGGAGCTTTATAATTAATCACTAAAGGTTATTGCTGTGGAAAGTTTGTGGGGAGTAGATGCCTGAACGATTATAATTGTAGCTGTCAAATCAGAAATATAGTTTTACAGCAGGTCTTTTTTTTTTTAACTGCAAAAAAGACTTTGAGGGTTGCCTGTTGTAAAAATAAATGGACTATTTTATAAAACTGCATTGCTTATTTCAAAAATAACTGTGCACAGTGAATTGGAGAATACAAATGATAACCACATAAATCTTTATCCTCTGGGTCCCTGCTTGTTCTGAATTTTGTGTTGGTTTGTTTTCTGTGGAGCAGGTGTTGGGAATTTTACATTTTAAAGAAAATATAATTTATAATGGCAAGAAGCAACACATATATGTGGGTGTGTGTATGTGTATATATATACATAGTTGATTAAATTGCAAAGTTGAATTACAAAATCCCAAGGTTACTTTCTTTCTTTATGTTATCCAAACACCTCATTATATATGGAGCAAAATGTTTCTAGAAAATAAAGTGAGGCATGCTTGTGTTTTTATTAGATTCTGATACCAAGAGCCATTTTAAGAAAATTTTTTTCTCGTAGAATTGTAAACTTTTTGTACTCAATCCAACTTTTTTTTCTTTGCCTATGGCCCCTTAAAAAGCCAGGAGAAACTATTGTACTTTTAAAGACCCTTGTAAAAACTTATTCCAGGAGTAAGCAACTCTCACTACTGAGAGTTGTTATATTTACTCTTAATACCTCAGGTATTAGATCAAGGACTTCTCTTTTTTTTTTTTTTTCTGTGAGAACTATTGAGGTCAGTTGGTAGAAGAGCACCTCAGAGTTAAGCCTAACCTTCATCTTTTAACAATGAATAAAATTTCAAAGCATGTGATATTTCCTTATAAATCTTATTTGCCAAATTTTAATGGTTTCTGCACCTTCTTAATCCTCCACTTTCTTCCTTACCCACAACTAGGCTATCATTAGACCAAAGGGAAGAACTGCACTTCCGAGAACCAATCCAACTAGTGTTGAATCTATTGTCTTGGTTCCTGCATTTTCTAATCCTTGAGCATTTATACTATTTTGTACATTAATGCTGTTAATTAATGTTATTCCTTGCTCTGCTACAGTCTTGTTCTGAGATTTTGAACGAGCATCCTCCTCTCTCTGGGCCTTAGTTATCATGAAGGAGTTTGGGATAATCACTATTGCCTTTAAATTCTAATATCCAGTTAGTTCTTCAGTTTTTGAACATCATCAGTCCATTCCCATGTTCTTTTTCTATTGTTTTCATTTTAACAGGTACTCTCCTGAACCTGGTACTCTCATATTCCATACTATTTATTTCTTTTGGGGTCTTCCACTTAGTTACATTATTTTAGATTCTGAACCCATCTACAGAAGTCTTAAGTTGGTGTCAACTTATCAAAATGTACCTATGCCCATGTTCAGGTCACTGATACCAATGTTATGCCTGACCTTGGAATCTGGTCCAGGGAAATACTTTTTGTATGGTCCTCCCAAATTGACATTGATCCATGGGTGACTACTCTCTGAGTGCCCCTCTCCTGCCTCCTGGGAACACTCACTAGGTGTGTGACTTGTCTGGTTTTCACAGTTTATTGATGAGCCAATTGTTTAAACTGGTCTGAAAAACCTTGATAAAGTCAAAATAAATTACATCTATTGCTCCCCTCTATCTCTCAGGCTGTCATTCTGTCACAGAAGGAGATTAGATTCATCTGACAAGACTTGATCTTTAGAAAGCCATGCTGGGTGTTACTCAGTATACTGTTCTCTTCAAGGTATTTACAAATTGATTCGAAGTATCTTCCAGGACACTGGTATTATCCTCACAGATTACAAACAGATAGGGAAAAAAGGAAAAGGAAAAAATATGCAATAGTTTTTAAACTGGGCTAAGAAATGAACAATGTTAATTGATTTCTCTAAAACCTTTGAGGAAATTATTATAAATGAGTTGTCATATGTATGTTAGTTGGGAGATGGTGTTCATAAACAAATTTTATAATGGCTGAGTATTGGTATATTTTATCATTTAAAAAAAATGTTCACTTCATGAATTAGTTGGAACTTGACAAAAAAATCCAAAAGTAATTTGCTCATTGCAGTGCCATATTTCAAAAGCTGGTATGCAGCATGTATTTTGATTATCTACTATTACCTCTTAAGATTATGTGTATCTAAAAATTAAAATAATAGTAATTTTGCACTGTCATCATTTCTCGTATTTCCTTTATGAGAGGCAATTTAATAAATAAAATGAGGCACATTAAATATTTTCCACATTTAATGGATTCCACCTTTTAGTGAACATATTAGTGGAATAGAACTGCAAATACTCATTAATGTTTTCAAAGCTCCAGTTCTCTCCGATTCTATGGTACTTGAATGTCATTAATACTGCAGTCATGATATGGCTTGTGTACGTAATAAATCTAGACTGCATACTGAACCCAGGTTCAATAAAGACACAATAAATGCTGATGCCTTTTTTGGAAATTTTGAAAGTTCTGTAGCATCTAAAGTGAATTTTTATAACAACTTTATTGAGGTATCATTCACATGTCATAAAATTCACCCTTTTAAAGTACAAAATTCAGTGGTTTTTAGTATATTCACAGTATTATGCGACCATCACCATTGTCTAATTACAGAACATTTTCATCACCCCATTTCCTTCTCCACTTGATCCCTGACAGCCACTAATACAGTTCTCTTTGGATTTGCCAATTGTGGATATTTTATATAAGTAGAATCATATATATGTGATCTGTGTGTCTGGCTTCTTTCCCTCAGCATAATGTTTACAAGGTTCATCCAAATTGTAGCATGCATCAGTACTCCATTCCTTTTTATTTTTATTTTTTAAATTGCACCTAAATGTTCATCAACAGATGAATGGATAAAGAAAATGGTACTTCCTTCCTTTTTATGGCTGAATAATGTTCCATTGTATGGGCATACCACATTTTCATTAGTTGTTTATCCATTGGTGGGCATTTGGATTGTTTCCACATTTTGGCTATTATAAATAATAGTGCTGTCATGTACAAGTATTTGTGTGGACAAATATTTTCATTTCTTTTGGGATTATACCAAGACGTGGAATTGCTGGGTCATATGTAAACTCTATGTTTAATATTTTGAGGAACTCTCAACCTGTTTTCCAAAGTTACTGTAACATTTTATCCCCAAAGTGAGTTTTGTTCGTTATATATATTCACAGATTGATTTAAAAAATTAGATTTTAATGTGGATACGCTGCACTCTATGGTCTCTGTTGTGCCAGTGTCCTACCATTCCAACATTGCAAAGCAGCAGCGAGTCTTAGGAATGTAAAAAAAATAAAGGTTGTGACAAGAAAGAATTAATTAAGTGAAAGGCGATATTTTGCTTGATGTAGAGGGTTTGACATCTGACTTTTCTAAAGTTTATAGTATGTCAATATGTCAATATACAATAGCGTGCCAGTTTCCTAGGGCTGCTGCAACAAATTACCACAAACTGGGTGGCTTTAGGCAACAAAATGTACTCTCGCAGCTTAGGCAGCCAGAAGTCTGCAGTCAAGGTGTTGGCAGGATTGATTTCTCCTGGCTACTGGTGGTTTCCAGTAATTCTTGGTGTTCCTTGACTTGTAGCTACATCAACTCTACCTGTGTTTCCATTGTAACATGACCGTCTTCCCTGTGTATCTCTCTGTGTCTTCAAATAGCCTTCTTATAAGGATGGCAGTCATTGATTATAGGGCACACCATAATCCAGTATGACCTCATCTTGACTTAACTAATTACATCTGCAAAGATTCTATTTCCAAATAAGGTCACATTTTGAGATTCCAGGTGACCATGAATTTTGAGGGGGCACTATTCAATCCACTATAAATAGGATCATTTTACCAGCATTGACATTAAAACCAATGCTTTCTTAGGTAGAATCCCCCTATAATTTGCCTGGCATTGTTACCCTTGGCAACTGATCACATACAGGAATAATATTTTCCAAAGGAAAAAAAATTAGGGAGAGAAGAGTGGGAAGGGTATTCCTAGCACAGATGAAGCATATTCATCTTGACTTCAGAAGATT
Organism: Loxodonta africana; assembly: GCF_030014295.1. Classification (NCBI taxonomy): domain Eukaryota; kingdom Metazoa; phylum Chordata; class Mammalia; order Proboscidea; family Elephantidae; genus Loxodonta; species Loxodonta africana. The sequence continues at coordinate 100,269,265 of NC_087369.1, forward strand.
TTGTGAAGATTTTCCAACTGTAATAGCATGACGAGGGGCACATGGAGAGAAGATAACAAATACCGGGGAGCCTGTCACTGACTTAACTGTCTTAGATACACTGCTCATGAGTTCAGGTGGAGTTATTATATCCTCTTTGGATTTTGCTTTTCTCTGCAGGACAGCTAGGCCTGAATCTCAAACCTTAAAATATTCTTATAGATAAAAGTACTTCCAAGGGAATTATCACACAAAAGTTAAACACACACATATTTATATTTATGTATTATACATTTGTATGTATATATTCTTTATCTGTATGTAATTATGTCATGTTAATGATAAAAGGATGATGATTACACATTAGATAAACAAATAATTATTTACGAAATATGCTCTCAATATATTTATGCTTAAATTTTCTTAATAATCAAGCAGTCAAAATTGAAGTTAAAGAAAAAAGATAACCCCAATATGCACAATAAAAATCAGCAACTGGAGAATAAAAGAAGAATATAGTTGAAGAAACATTCTAGAAACTGCAGTTAGGGCCGTTCACTCTCAGGGTGGCAGCTCAATGTAGAAACTTAATGTGTGAGAATTTTGGTTTCTGACATACTGAGTGGGCAGTGCTTTTAAATGAGCATCTTTCCTTTAGCAGAATTAGGTACAATTAATCAAGAAATACAAAGCACTTTCTCCAGAGTTCGCCTTATCTATAAGTAAAATTATATGGACTCTGGGAAAGGCTGCAGTGTTATTGCCATTATCAACTCTCCTAGTACCTGACTAATGCAGAGTTTATTTCAAAGACCTCCCCCATGGTATTATCATTTTTGAACTTGTCAGTTCTTTATATCTTGATGTGATTGAAGGTTTTCATGTTGTTGCTGATGAGAGAAGGGAGTTCTCTGGGCAAAGCCTAAGAGATAGGGATTGTGTACAACTAGGAGAAAAGAAAACTTAAGGTTAGGGGACAAAAAACAAACTGTTTCAAATTTTACCTTGTTCTTTCCTGAACCCACAACATTTCTTAAGGAATGATGTTTCTAAATTTCAGTGAAGATACCTAACTTCCCTTTGTTGGCAAGTGGGAAGTAATTACTTCATAAAGATTATCCTCTGTGTGCAAATTGAGCCCATGTCTACTTTACCTAATGCATTCTCCTTTTCCTATATGATTCGAAGGGTGAAGCCTCTCTAGCTGGGTCATTAATGATGCTACTGTCTTAGGCTGGGTTCTCTGGAGAAGCAAAACTAGTAAAGTGTATAAATATATATAGAGAGAGATTTTTATCAAGGAAACAGCTTGCGTGATTGTACAGGCTGGAATGTCCCAAGTCAGTGGTTAAGATTAGAGGCCTCTCCCAATTCACGCAGTTGCAGAAGCTGGCAAACCCGAAGTCGGCAGGTCAGAGATCAGGGCTCCCGCTCACAGGCTGTAAAGGTTGACGAATCCCAAGATTGGCAGGGAAGACTGCAAGGTTCCTCCTGCTTCACATAGCTGCAGGGGCTGGCTAACCCAAGATTGGCAGGTCAGGGAGCAGGACTCTTGCTCACAGGCTGTGAAGATCTACGGATCCCAAGATCGGCAGGTAAGCTTCTAGCTGAAGTACCAAGAACTGGCGGTCAGATGATAAGAGGCAGCTGCTGGATCCAGAACAAGCCAAAAAATCTTGGCAAGGTGAGCAAGAAGGGAGTAGGTGGCAGAGGGCAGAGAGGTGAAGGCTGAGGGGGCAGTGAGCTGCCACAGGCCCTGTCCCTGCCAGTACCACTCAGCAGTTTCCATCATGGGGGTGGTCACATATCAAATTTCAACAGGGAAGTGATGACAACATTATACAACTGCCAAAACACTGAGAATCATGGCCCAGCCAAGTTGACACACAATCTTAACCATAATAGCTACTCTAGGTAATCATTATATGATCCTAATATTTATGTTAAATAACTTGTAGAAATTTGCAAAGAAACCTCAAAAACAAACAAGCACTGATTTATATCCAAAAGATTTTTAACCAGGAGGCAAACGTTCTTTTCTCCAGATGTTTAAGGCCTACATTTTATAGGGCAGCAGCTTCTATGAAAAATACATACTTCACTATAAAAATAGACAACAAATCCTGTTCCCTTCAAACTTCCTGGCTCTTAGACTGCTTTATCCTCCTGTGACATAATCAATGGAGCATCAGTGTATTATAATGGAGACAGTACCTGCTCCCATATAGGACTGAGCAAGGAACAAACCATTTGTTTTCTTTTCCTTGTGTAGGCTCTGCACTTAATGATTTAATAAATGTGCTTTTGCTTTCCCAAGAGTGATATCAAGCAGTGCTAAATATTTCAGTGGTATTTCCTTAGAAAGTCCAAATGTTATTTTGAGTGTAGACTTTTTTTTTTCCGGGGCGTGGGGGGCATTTGAGGAAGAAAGGGAATGGAGAAAGTGTCCTGATGTAAAGTTTGATTGTTGTTGCGCCTTTTGTTCTGACTGTACCTGCTGTAGAGTTTGCTCATGAATGCAAACATCCTTCACAATTTGTTTAAAAAAGCACAAATGCATCACTCAGAGGAATATTTAAGGAACCATCAGGAGGGGGAAAATTCATTGGTTTAATGGAATGCTGTCGAGGCAAATCAGCATCATGAACGGCACTGGGGCAGAATTGATACTTTTGCACTGACATGTTAAAAGAAAAGCCCATACATTATTTAGAAAACCCAGAAATCTGTCAGCTGTATGATTGCCGAGTTAGCAGAAGCAGGAGGATGCTGCTCAAGTTGAAAAGAAATGTGTAGGCACAGATCCATATTGTAACCTTTCATGTTCTACACCCACCATGAATACTCAGCTATTATGTGGTCAGCATTTTTGCATTTTTCTCTTTTAAATTTTCAAGTGCTTCAAAAAGCAGAAGAGGTAGGTCTTTTATTCTAAAATAGCAAATTGCCTAGGCTGTTATTTTAGTGTTAGAGTAAAGATGACAAGACCAAAGAACAGACTGTTTTTCATCTTTGTGAGTGCTGTGCAGGTTTCACAGGAGTGTTTTGGGGTTGTTATTATTTTTACCCTCAAGTAGAGTCAGCGAAAAAGAGAAAGACCCTCGACAAGATGCATTGACACAGTAGCTGCAACAATGGACTAAAACATAGTGACAATTGTGAGGATGGCACAGGACCGGGCAGTGTTTCCTTCTGTTGTACACAGGATTGCCATGTGTTTAATCAACTCAATTTGTATTAACAACAACAGTTCTTTTTACACGTTTATCCCGTGAACAAACTATTTTCTTTACCATCTATTTCCCAAGAAACACAAGGAAACACGTCGTTTTACTACTTTAACCATGTTAGAATTCCATTTGTAAACATGGAAAATTTTATTCTCCACTAATATTAGAATGAGTGTGTAGAAATTATTCATATGAGCAGTTTTAATAATTCTGCAAAATACACAATGGTGGCGTCTTTCTAGTATCATAGTACCAAAATACAGTTTTTGACTTCCTTATGCCTTTGTAGTGAGCCCTGGTGGTGAAATGGTTAAAGCAATCGACTGCTAAAGAAAGGTTGGTGGTTCAAAACCACCAGCGACTCCCTGGGACAAAGATGTGGCAGTCTGCTTCCATAGAGATTTACAGCCTTGGAAACCCTATAGGGCAGTTCTGCTCTGTCCTATAGGGTCGCTATGAGTCAGAAGCCACTCAACGGTAGTGGGTGGGTGAGATGCCTTTGTATTATCCTTGTAAGGTGAATAAGAAGCCAATAGTACTCCTGTTATCCTAGAAGATAAAATTAAGGCACAAACAAATCCAATGCCTTCTTTAAGGTTCCATAGTTTAATAACAAGAGAAAATTAGCGTTAACACAACCAAGAACTCATGTTTTCAGTCAAGTGAGTTTAGTGTGCCTTCTATTTCATTGTTGAACCCTGATTTTTCTCCGTGAGTTGCTGAACATTTATTAACTCTTCAATTGTCTCAAAGTGAGAAAATATCTGGTGAAAGTCTATTATTCTACATCATCTGCTAAATTACAGTCAAATGAAGAAAAAAAAATTACATACCCAGCTGACCAAGAGTAATGACACAGAATTGAAAAATAAGATTTTTGATTTTGTCTGTATTATGGAAAAGTCTGTCCAGATAGGTTGCAAAGAGTGAATTGCTGATGAGGTGAGTCCCTGAAGATACGGCCAATTTAAAATTGCATCTAACTTTGTTAGAAAACTATAAACCTTCTAATATTTCCACAGCAAATAATGAATAGGAATATTTTACATGACACCACGCTATTCTCTGTTTTCTTGGTCCCATTAGCCAGCCTTTCTATGGCAGGAGATGCACTCACTATGGAATATAGATTGTTAAACTCTCTTTTCACAAGGTATTGTGAGTTGTGCATTTCATATAGGATTCCTTTGGGAAGAGCATCAACTTAGCTTTTTTTGTTTTGTTTTCAGAAATCCTACCATGATCACCATTTTCTGCTATTTTTACTGACAAAGCAACAATAAGTTAAATACTCAGGAAGCTAAACAAACATTTTTAGGTCACCTGTGGAATAGCCTGAGGCCTAAATTACTATGTTGTCTAGCTCCTTTGCCTCTTGATAGTGTTTTCCAACTTTATCCTCTTGTTTTCTTCTTTACCCACCTCTTTTAAATTTTTTTTTAATTTCCCTTTTATTCCCCTTCTGGCTTGTGTCTACCTCTGGACTTACCAGCCCAGTTATATTAATGAATAATTAAAACCATTTCATACACTGCAGTAATAGTTTTGGAGGGGTGTGTGTGTGTGTTTGGGGGGTGGAGAGAGAGAAAGATGGGAGAGAGAGAAATAGAGAATGAGAATGAGCACACTGGTGCTTGAATGCTAATGCAGGCATAAACCTGCATGAACATCTCCGCAATCCTGTTCCTGGAAAGATGTGTCTCCTAGGCAATGTCTTCCTGATCATGTCCCCCTTTAGTTGGTATCTATCTGTTATAGCTAGTTACGAAAATGCATTTGGCACATGCTTTACCTTATAAAGAAGTGGGGTTAGTTGTTGATAACTGAATTATACTTGACCAGGTTAAAGCCCTGCCCTCAAGCAAGAACCAAGAATGGCCAGGGTGGTTTGTGAATGACTTATGAGGAAAAATAAGAGGGTACATTTGAGATTAAGTTGGAGAATGATTCGCCCCTTTGTTGCAGAGGGAGCAAGCTGATATTAGGTGTTAAGAGATCAGAGTTCTAGAACAATCTCTGCCAAAAAGTAGACTCTTCCTGTTCCTGAGCCTCAGTTTTTACAAGAGTAATTAGAATATATCGTCTTCATATTAGAAAATGCTGAATTGCTATGTAATGTGTCTCAAAAGTATATGGCAAATAAAGTAGACCTGGTTCTGATCATCTCCCTGCAGAGGGTAAAGGCATTGGACTTACCATTGTTCTTGAAAGAGTTAAAACCCAAATGAACAGGTTTCTCTCTCCTTTGCCTTTAGCGGCAGGCCAATTATGTTTATCTTCCTTTAGTTTAGAATAGCTCTGAACTCCATTAACTGTAGGGCTTAAAGTGCTATAAACAGCAACACTTTAGAGCTCTGTTTGAACTACCTGAGACAAACTTTCCATAAGAAAAGTTGTAACTAAAGAGTGAGAGATTGTGTTCTTCAGTCAGGCAGCAGTGCTTCAGGGTATAGTCTTCCCTGGATGCATTAACATTAATGGGAACTGCATGCACTAATTGAGGGAAAATATACACCTCTTAGTTTGAATTTTGGCAATTTAGGCATATTGCGTGATCTACTTTACTTGATTTATCTAGTTTGTAACCTTCCTTGCATTCTAAGAACTAGTGCTCTGTTTTGATAGGTAGAAAAATAACTTTGTCTCATTGAATCAAAATTACCTACATGCAAGTAATCTATTTTCATATGTAAGCTTTGTTGTAGCGATTCAGTTTGAAGTATCTGGAACATGTCTTTATAGAGTACAAGGAAAATACCTCCAGGCACCTGCCAAGTAATAAGGAAGGAATTTTTAGTTTCTTGTTTTTTTTTTTTTTTCTGTTAGATTTACTGTAGAACTAAATGCAATGCAATGCAAAAAAAAAAAAAACAAAACTCAGTAAAAACAACAACAACTAATGACAAAATTCAAGTAGCAAAGCCTAAAATGTTTAGAATGAAACATTTTCACATGTCCGTTACCTTGCTTATCCTCTACAAATTTACAGTCTCTGAGTGCAGAGGTCTAAATCTTCAAAGCTTGAAAAACAGAGTTGCAGCATGAACTAATCTTCATTTTTCCCCTATCTTCTTACAGCAGCACTAATGGAAATGTATTTTGTTTAATGACTCTGAAATCCTGTTTGTAATTAGATGTGGGAATTGGTCTTACTTTGTAACAGATGATACTGGAATAATAATATGAGAGATGCTACACTGAGACCACTATCCTTCTAAGTCTATATCATTTTTCATTTTATTGACAGGAGCTGTGTGCATAGAACAAAGAAACTGATTTTAAAAAGGAGGAAAATAAGATCCAATAAAACTTCCAATCCAAATATTTTAGTGTTACTTTCAATATATTGCAGTGGGGAAAGGAAAGGGTATGCACCTTGTTTTTAATTTTAGCAAACAAGGGTTTTGGATTTGTTGCTTTGTTTCTGATAATGATCTTTCACTGTTATTGCAAAGACTAGGTAGTGAAGTTTAATTAAATAACAGAGATTATATCACTGAAACCTGTATTATACATTTGTATGATTATTAAAAATAATTAATATAATCTTTTAAAGAATTATTTTATATTCAAAAAAGACTTTAAAAGTGGATACACCGAATGCAACAGCTGTTCTGCATATCATGTTCTTCCCTGTCAGTAGATGCTACTGTCACAAATCATTCTTGTAATGAAAGATTTAGTAAGGTTTGCAGATCTTAGATTTTTCCCTCTATTTAATGGTAACAGGCTCCAGGAGACACACAAAGTGGACTACAAGGATATCTTATGCATTATGAATAGATTTCATCTTTCTTCAAAACACATGTTATTGCCATTAATGGTAGTAAGGATGCTTGGATGTATTGGCATTTTCTTGGTAGACGTTTTAATTAGTTATTACTTAAGAGTATATAGTGATTAAGTTAGGTGTTACTGGGTTACAGTGCTTTCCCATCTATGTATTGGACCCTCCTTAGTAGATCCAAGATGTGGCAAAAGAGAGAGAGAGAGGAAAAAAAAAAACACATTGTGAGTCATTTCCTTGGATTTCCTTGGCAGCTAACATTTGGTTAACAGTTTAGTTTAGAAATCATTTTCACATATATTTTCTTTGATTATCACAAAAACTCTGTCAGATAAGTAGAGCAGGTATTATCATTACTTCTCTTTTGTAGTTGAAGAAACCAAGGTCCAAAGAGGTTCAGAGACTGGGTCAAGTTCAACCAGATAATGCATGGCCAAATACCTGACCTTTAACTCCAAAGCCTACATTCTTTTATAGAAAAATAACTCAATATGAATAAATTAAATTGAGAACACACATAGTTTCATCAATATACAGGTTAATAAAGAACATATTGTAATGTGACTAGAAATGTTCCCAAATCAAGGGTTCATGACCCTGCTCACATTGCAAAGCAACAGAGTAGATTTTAACTTGACATTAGTCAATAAAATCTTTTGTCTGCTATGATAACTAGCATTGCTCTTTTTAAGATAAAACATAGGGCAATCACTGGGTTCTCTACTTTTTTCCTTGCAAAGGAAATCAAAGGTCATATCAGAGACACAGCAACAATGATAAAAGCCTTGTTTCTTAAAAGTAAAGACAAGGTATGTATACTTTACCTCCCATTATAGTATACTGAAAACAGCACCCATATATTTGTATTGGAGATTTTCATTAGATTTTCCTTTCCTGATTTTGAAAATCTCCGTGTTCTTTGTACACATAATCTGTTAGCTATGAGGACTAATAAAAAAGACCTGTTTGAGCTCAAAAGTACCAATCATCCGAAGGGATTCTAGCTGCATCATTATGAAATATTGGAAAGCTTCTTATACTTATGTAAAAGTGTGGTGATTTCCTAGTTTTCCTGTTTATAATCATATATATATGATTCAGTTTGAAGTATCTGGAACATGTCTTTATAGAGTACATGGAAAATACCTCGAGGCACCGGCCAAGTAGTAAGGAAGGAATTTTTAGTTTCTTATTATATTTGCTATAGAACTAAATGCAATGCAAAAAAGGAGACCCTCAGTAAAAACAATAACAACTAATGATAAAATTCAGGTAGCAAAGCCTAAAATGTTTAGAATGAAACATTTTCACATGTCTATCACCTTGCTTATATATATCATGGACATACTCTAATTATGGCTCTATCTTCAGTATTGACAAAAATTCTCCCACATAAATTACATCTTCCTACAAAGTCCAAAACAAATAGATAAATAGAAGTATTATGACTAACATTGTTTTCTCTTCTAAATAACCTACAGGAAAATGTGCTTAGAGGTAAAGTAGTTATAATGGATAATTCTGTTGTTTAAGTTTCAACTTAGAAACTTTGCAAGAAAACATTAAATTTGATGTTAGTGATTTACTACTGTAAACAAAATAAGTCATAGCAGTACTTATCAATGAAATATTTTGGATCCCTTCCAGTTTGAAAGACAAGATTTGCCTTAGTAAAGTGAGAATTAATATAGGTATTAGGTATGGCAGGAAACATAAAAGGTGATCATAGAAAATTGAGGTGATCATAGGGAATTTAAAGAAAATTCAAACAACTGAGAGCACTAGAGTGTAAAATGTCTTGACTTGTTGCAGATAGTTTTGATAGCACATGTCAGGACAGATGAAAGAGCGCAGTTATGGGTACTTGGTTAGTAGGCATAAAACTAGAACGGATTGAAACAGTATAATCTAAACCAATGCTGTTTAGACTTCCCAAAAGCAAAAGTCAGTAATGATTGAAACGGAATTGTTGGAAATCTGTGAAAAGTCTTGATATTGAATGTAAAAGAGGGTCAAATAAAATAAAAGCTAGGGGTGCTGGAAATAAAGTGGTCAATACAAAAGGCAAAAAAATGCACATACACAAGAACAAGTATAGGTGTATCTACCATTTCACACATTTGGGGAGGCAATCAGGGAATTTCGTTTTATTGAGTTGAATTCGGTTGTATAGATTATACTGAATCAGCGTATTCCTAAAAATGGAAGTGCAATAAAAGCCAGAGAGAGAACAGCCTTAAAATAATAATACTAAGTAAGAATAAGCACAAGATTCTGCACTTAAGATTCCAAAACATCATTTAAGATACAGAACTGGAGAGAGAAATTATAGACATATTGCAAAAAGAAAATCCTAAAAATGAGAGACTACTTTAAAAAAAATCATTTACACATCACCCATCTATCTATTCTTCCATCTTATAATTTATATATTTATTCAATAAACAGTTATTGAATGCCCACTCTGTGGAATTAAGAATAAGACATAGTCCTCTCCATGGAACTACTTATAGAGCAGTGATGAAGGTAAAATGAAATAATGGATTTGAAAATGTTTTCAATAGGTTAAAAAAAGTACTTTAGAAATGTGAGGTGTTTTGATTGCAAACTCCTAGCATGTGTCATGATAATTTCATGAAATTGAATAGTGCATACAGACAGTTCACTTGAATGAATTAGGCTTTGTGACCATCTTTTTTTCTTAATTTTCTAGGTAATTCTGGGGGATATGTGTGGGAGGGGATGTGGCTAACAAGATTTTCAGTATAATTGCAATAATAATATATTACAGTATGTAGAACTCTTTTCATTTCACAGCAGTTTTATACCCACTATCTCATTATTTCCCATGTTGGGAAAATCAAGAGATAATGGATGTGAAAATACTCTGTAAATTCTTACTGCCAGACATGTGTGAGGAGGTGATTATTTACGTATTTTAAAAATGGAGATTGTTTTTTCTCCTATTCCTAGCAGAGAGGTGCCTCCTTTATGCTTTCTGTGGAATCTACCCCAGTTCTAACCTAAGCTTGATCTCGATCTTGGTCTTGATACCATATCCAAGGTGAGACTTATGCCTCCCTACCTACCTTTTTGATTTATGACAGAAACAGGGTTTAGCAGTAAATTAATGATTCAGCCACTAACTAGCTGTGTGACCTTGACTTTGATCTGTGTGAATCTCAGTTTCCCCCATCTGTAAAATGAGATGATTAGACTATAACATTTTAAAAGTTCCTTAAACTGAAATATTCTCTGTTCCTATAAGTATAAATTAGACCTTGTTTCTCTACTCATCTATAACATTTTTTTCGCACATATGCTCAGAGGACATTGTTTATTGCTCTTGTCTACAAGTCACCTTCACAGACTTTTAAAAGAGAAAGCATTGCCCTGACTTTATTGACAACGTTGAAAGTCACAATTCATTGGACTTTACTAGCCACTGGGCTCAAAACTATGGGTGGTTGGAATGTGAAAAACTATAAACGTCCAAATGTTCTACTAGCAAAAACAGCTGTAAATGTACCACTGCTGAGCACGTTCTATCTTGAATTGTTTTTTATCGGTGTGTGTGTACAGTTGCTTTTGATCCTTTACAACTGAATGGTCAAAAAGCAGACTAGAATCGTGTTTGTTATAAATCGTGGTGCAGGATCCAGTCATTAAGGTGTCGAACTTATTGATGTTAAGAAACATTATTGTGAATAGAAATCTTTTAGATATCCAGTGCTTATTTTCTCTCTTCTGGCTGAGGAATGGTTTATTGCACAACGTAGAAGTCATTGACCTTTCTGAATTTTTTGTTTATCATATCTGAAATTTGATGGAAATACAGTTTCTCTACTTTATAAGGAAATAACAAGTATTTCATGCTCGTTTTGTACATTTTGTACACTCTGGACACATCGTCTACCCTGCTTCCATCAGTATTTCCTTAAAAGAAGCCTTTTCCTATGCCTCCATGTAGCATGTCCTAACATTAAATAATCTGATTCTTAGAATGACATAGAGTGATCAGAGAAGCATTGTGTGTATTTTGCCTTTATTTTAAAAGTATTCGAAATATAGAAAATAAACATATAACATATATTTAAAATATAAAATATGATAATACAATGTATATCAGTGAGCAACTAAAAACTAGAACATTATCAAAAACATGTATCTATCTATTAAACGACGCAGGAAGCATCAAAAGAAGATGGAAGGAATACACAGAGTCATTATACCAAAAAGAATTAGTCGATGTTGAACCATTTCAAGAGGTGGCATATGATCAGGAACCGATGGTACTGAAGGAAGAAGTCCAAGCTGCTCTGAAGGCATTGGCGAAAAACAAGGCTCCAGGAATTGGTGGAATATCACTTGAGGTGTTTCAACAAACAGATGCAGCGCTGGAGGTGCTCACTCGTCTATGCCAAGAAATTTGGAAGACAGCTTCCTGGCCAACTGACTGGAAGATATCCATATTTATGCCTATTCTCAAGAAAGGTGGGAAATTATAGAACAATATCATTAATATCACATGCAAGCAAAATTTTGCTGAAGATCATTCAAAAACGGCTGCAGCAGTATAGCGACAGGGAACTGCCAGAAATTCAGGCTGATGTCAGATGGATCCTGGCTGAAAGCAGAGAATACCAGAAGGATGTTTACCTGTGTTTTATGGACTATGCAAAGGCATTCAACTGTGTGGATCATAACAAACTATGGGTAACACTGCGAAGAATGGGAATTCCAGAGCACTTAATTGTGCTCATAAGGAACCTTTACATAGATCAAGAGGCAGTTGTTCGGGCAGAACAAGGGGATACTGATTGGTTTAAAGTCAGGAAAGGTGAGCGTCAGGGTTGAATTCTTTCACCATACCTACTCAATCTGTATGCTGAGCAAATAATCTGAGAAGCTGGACTATATGAAGAAGAACGGGGCATCAGGATTGGAGGAAGACTCATTAACAACCTGCGTTATGCAGATGACACAACCTTGCTTGCTGAAAGTGAAAAGGACTTGAAGCACTTACTAATGAAGATCAAAGACCACATCCTTCAATATGGATTGCACTTCAACATACAGAAAACAAAAATCCTCACAACTGGAACAATGAGCAACATCATGATAAATGGAGAAAAGATTGAAGTTGTCAAGGATTTCATTTTACTTGGATCCACAGTGAACACCCATGGAAGCGGCAGTCAAGAAATCAAAAGACGCATTGCATTGGGTAAATCTGCTGCAAAGGACCTCTTTAAAGTGTTGAAGAGCAAAGATGTCACCCTGAAGACTAAGGTGCTCCTGACCCAGGCCATGGTATTTTCAATCGCATCATATGCATGTGAAAGCTGGACAATGAATAAGGAAGGCCGAAGAAGAATTGACGCCTTTGAATTGTGGTGTTGGTGAGGAATATTGAATATACCATGGACTGCCAAAAGAACGAACAAATCTGTCTTAGAAGAAGTACAACCAGAATGCTCCTTAGAAGCAAGGATGGCGAGACTGCATCTTACATACTTTGGACATGTTGTCAAGAGGGATGAGTCCCTGAAGAAGGACATCATGCTTGGCAGAGTACAGGGTCAGCGGAAAAGAGTAAGACCCTCAGTGAAGTGGACTGACACAGTGGCTGCAACAATGAGCTCAAGCATAGCAACAATTGTAAGGATGGTGCAGGACAGGGCAGTGTTTCGTTCTGTTGTGCATAGGGTTGCTATGAGTCGGAACTGACTCTACGGCAGCTAACAACAACAACAGCATTTATGTGCTCATCAGCTATTCCACCCCTCTGTACCCCCATCACAGGTAAGCCCTCTCTAGAATTGTGTGTTTAATACCTTGTTCTTTTTTTACAGTATGTTCGCTTTTATGGGAACTTAGAGAATCATACGATGTCACAGTTGGAAGGAAGCTTTGAGGCCAGCTAACTCAACCCCTCATTTTACATAAAGGGAAACTGAGATCCATAGGAGAGGGAATGATAATGTCTAGCTTTTTACTGGGAATTTAATCATCAGTTGGGACATTGGGAAAATACTAATTTTCTATGAGCCTATCACCCATTTGGCACCCTGGTGGTGCAGTGATTAAGAGCTCGGCTGCTAACCAAAAGGTCGGCAGTTCAAATTTACCAGCCGCTCCTTGGAAACCCTATGGGGCAGTTCTACTCTGTCCTGTAGGGTCGCTATCAGTTGGAATTGACTCAATGGCAATGGGCTTGATTTTTTGGTTTTATTATCCATTTAGTGATAATTGAAATCATAATAATTGATATTAAAATTATTAACAAAACTTTGTGCTGTAGTTCTCAAATAAATGGTCTTTGTAATTAAAAAATATAAAAAATTGTGTAAGACCGTATTTATAGAAGAACTACTTATAAATTGAACTCGTGTGTATTGTATATTAGTGTCTGAATTGGATTATAAATCCAGAACCTTAGTTCCATTGAAAATCGTCAAACTTTAAAACATGCAGTAAAGCCTTTTAAAAGAAACGTCTCAAGGGAAAATAACTTCTGATGAAAATATTAGTCTGCTCTGATTTTCTTTAGGATTGCATGACTGCAAGCATTAAAATAGTATGGTGATATAGTTTCTTGATTTGGAGATTTAGGGTCATAGTTTCATGGGGCATCCCAGTTAATTGACCTAATATGTGTTTAGTGCTTCTGTGCTATCTCCTAGTTCATTGTGTAGTGTCTAGGGTCTTAAAAGCTTGCAGGTGGCCATTCAAAGTAAAACAATTTATCTCTATTTGCCTTAAGCAGCAGAGGAAGTAGGAGAATCAGGAATAGGAGGAGGAAATGTAATATGTGGCTAATTGCCTCCGTGAACAACTGCCTCCTTTGCCATGAGAGCAGAAAAACTGGATGGTGCACATCTACCAAAACTGAACATTCTGAACAAAGATTCTATAGAAGAATCCTGACTGAAAGAGGGTAAATGCAGAACAGAATTTCAAATCCCCCTGGAATCCAGACTTTGTGGAGCTACTGAGGCTGGATGAACCTCCAAAACAATTGCCCTAAAATAATCTTAGTCCCTGATCCCTAAAGAAGGACATCATGCTTGGTAAAGTAAAGGGTCATTGAAATAGAGGAAGATCGTCAATGAGATGATTGATACAGTGGCTGCAACAATGGGTTCAAGCATAACAATGATTGTGAGGATGGCGCAGGACCAAGTAGTGTTTCATTCTGTTGTGCATGGGGTCGCTATGAGTCGGAACCTACTCGATGGTGCCTAACAATGACAACAACAAGATGGCCTTTAAAGCTTAAACCAAAAATATCCCCTGAGACCTTCTTTAAACCAAGCAGTAGTTTAGTTTAGTTAGTAAAGGAAGTCAACTTTGAACATTGTGCTCTTTTAAAGAACTGTACGGGATCAAATTGACAACAAACACTTGCAAAGGTAGATAGGAAGCTTAGGGGAAAATGAGTTCGTGTCAATGGGAGAGGAACAATTCAGAAAAGGATGGTGAGAATGGTTGTACAACTTGAGGAGTCTAATTAATGTCACTGAATTGTACATGTAGGAATTGAAGAATTGGTGTATGTCCTACTAATTATATTTTCAACAAGATCAAAAAAATAAAATAAGTTATTAAAACATAATAGAAAAGTAAAAGAAAAAAGAGTATGGTGAACTGGTGAACTAACATGGTAAGTTCAAATATATATATATATATATATATGAAATAATCAGACCAGCTAAATAGAGCATTACTTTCCAATACAGTCCCTAAAAATTGTAGCATATTTTTCCTTTGAATTCACAGTCATCTCTTTGTAGAAATAATAACATAAGACCCCTTTCTGATGCTTGCCATTATCTCACTCCATTAGTTGGCTACTGAGTGCATTTAAAGGGAATTGTCAGTAAAAAGGCACTCGTTTAACTGTAGAATAACCTTTGCTGAAGTTTTCTAAAGTCTGAAAAAAACATTGGTGCATTGTATACATACCTGTAATGTGTTTCTGGGTCCCTGGGTGGCAAAAATTGTTTGCGCTTGGCTGCTAACAGAAAGATTGGTGGCTCCAGCCCACCCAACAGTGCTGTGAAAGAAAGCCCTGACATTCTACATTTTGTAAATATCACAGCCAAGATAAACCTATGGAGCTCAGTTCTATCTTGTAATGCATGGGGTCGCCATGAGTCAGAATCAACTTGGACACAACAGGTTGGTTGGTTGGTTGGTTTTTAATGCATTTATAATGATTTATCAACTAAGGCTATTTAAACTGATGATTCTTGACCTATTGAGGAAATGAAGGAATTCTGAATCCTTTTATAAATAGAATACTCAATCTTTGATTTAGCTGTTCTTATTTTATAGTTGTGTCCACAATTCAACCTTAATAATTTGTATCAATGGGGAGGTAGGCCCCATTAGATCAGAACTGACCAATAGAACTTTCTATGATGATGAAAATGTTCTTCCATGTTGTCCAATATGGTAGCCACTAGCTACATGAGCCAATCGAGCACTTAAAATGTGCAGAATGTGACTGAGGAACTGAATTTTTATTTTTATTTAGTTCATTTAAATTTAAGTAGTCACATATAGTAGGTTAGTAGCTTCCATATTGACCAAGTCAGACAAAAACTATTAAAATGTTAATGTGATAATTTTCAAGAAATAAGGATATAACCATAAAGTAGTTTTAATGGGCACATATACCTGAGTTGATAATCATTTCCAATTAGCACTGTTTACTTTAAAATAAATAGTTTTAGGCTGCTTTTTTTTTTTTTTAATGTGAGTGACACAACTAAAAAAAGTGTAAAGTGTTTATCTTCTTGTCACACTCCTTTTTATAGAATGGGCAAAGACATCTATCAACCCACACTTTATTAGTTCAATTATGTGTTCTAAATTTTTTAATGTAGATTTATTGTTTTCTTATGGGGGAACAACCAAAAGGCACACAATGATATACTTTTCATTAATCACAGGGGATAATAAACTAATTTTCACATGATGTAATAGAGGAAAATTTACCAGTGGAGGTACTGGATTTTGAAATATTTTGTTCCTATGATAGCATCCTTAACTAAATACACAGCATCACTATTTCTGTGGTTTAAAAAAAGGGGTCTTAGATTTAGGAAGTCACCGTCTAAGATGTTAGTGGTTAACTTTTTACTGAGCTGCCATTTTCATTTAGGAAGCATGTTAATAATGATGATAAGAACCTTAATATGAATATGTAAATGTTCCCCTTAAACTTATTGGCTTTGTCAATCTCTAAAGCTGCCTTAAAGCTTGTTTGTAGAGCTGCCCCTACCTTTTCATTGCAAACTATCAAAAAGAATGCTGTTTGCAGACCATTTTCCAAAATTAACAGAGAAGCTTCTTTTCATTGACTGAAGAGTTATTATGGCTTCTAGTCATGTGAAAATGAAAGCATTGCCAAATCTGTCCTAAACGTTGGACCACAATTAAGGTAAAATAGGCTTTGGATCCTCAGTGTCCTCAGGTTGTAAATGGCCACCTGACATCAACTGAAAGCAAGGGAATGGGGGTGGAGGGGAATTATTCCTGTGTATAGCAGGTGCAGTAGTCCTCTGCAGTAGTCCTCTATGATAAGGACATTAGGAGACCACGTAGAAAACAACTTTACAAACAACTGAGTCAGTTATCAGAAGTGAAAAGTGAATTCTCAAGTTTTAAAAAATACAAGAGCTTTGGGAAGTGTGTATTTGTCATTATAGTTAATTTGCACATACCTCACTGAAGAAAGGCCAGGGGAGCTAGGCTGAGAACACAGCTGTACAGGCAGCTCAACTAATTGCCTCTCCATCCTCAACCTCATTTATCTTCATTTCTTCCCAATTATACCAAATTATCAATAGTCTCTGTTGCATCAGAGTCTTAATCCCCTTTATTCAGGCAGCATTAGATAGTGGCAGATGAATTCTTGGAGGGAGTCAGAGTAAACAGCCATGAAATGCCACCTCTGGCAGATGGCATTGCTCACAAGAAATGTGACAAAACATTTGGAATTTGTAACTCGGCATTGGTATAAGGATCCAAGCTGTTAATATTTTTCTAAAAGATAATCAAGGTAGTACATGGTAAAAATGTATCCCATATTTTAAAGAAAAAAAATACAAAGGTGCAGTTGTTCACATGAAATCAAATGATTAATACATTTTTAGATGGTGTATTCTCACTGAGCACTGTAGCCACGCAGTCCTTCCAGGTCATGATAATTTTAGGATAATAAGTTTATAATAATAAGGGTGTTATTTTCATTTGAAGCAAAGTACACATGTTCTGTATTCAAAGACAAAATATCATTTATTTTGCTTTCCAATAGAATGACAGTCTCTGTAATGTTTATTGTGTCCACTGCCAAATTGGAGATAGTGTTCAAAATTGAAAAAGCAAACTGAGCATCAAAAAGAAAACATATTAATGAGAAGACATTTAGAAACATTTATAAATATTAATTTTTTATAAGCAAATTCACTTTTCCTGTATCATTTATAAAAAACATAATTAACAGTAATTTAAATAATTTCTTTTCAATCAATCAGAAAACTTGTTGGTTTTGCAGAAATAATTGTATAATTTAGATATGTTTTCACTTTCAGGAGCGTATGATCTATAGACATCATATAGATGCAATGGGTAGAATAAATAAATAAATAAGAGCAACCTTTAAAACGAAACATAAAAAATGATAAAATAGGCCATCTTATCATGTCAAAGATATTTTCAAAAAAGCTAGTGAATTTATCTTTGACCTTTTGTGTAGTATAGAGAACCCTGATTAATAGTAGATGCTGAATTCAACTGAATGAAAGCAAGTTAGGCCCTTTGGTAAGTTGCAGAGAAGAGGAAAAGCAGGCATTGCTATGGATATCCCTACTCTCTTGGCATTCCAGGCTCCAGATCCCCTGTTCTTTTTTTCTCTCCCTCCCCAGGTTACAACTGCGCTACTGTATATTACATCATCCCCCTTTCCTACACAAGTTACATCCCAGAAATGTTCTTTTCCATCTGTTTCTCAAATAATTTTAACTTTGTTGTTGTTGTTGTTAGGTGCCATCGAGTCGGTTCTGACTCACAGCAACCCTATGTACCACAGAATAAAACACTGCCTGGTGCTGCGCCATGCTCACAATCGTTGTTATGCTTGAGCCCAATGTTGCAGCCACTGTGTCAATCCATCTCGTTGAGGGTCTTCCTCTTTTCTGCTGACCCTGTACTTTACCAAGCGTGATGTCCTTCTCCAGGGACTGATCCCTCCTGACAACATGTCCAAAGTATGTAAGATACAGTCTCGCCATCCTTGCTTCTAAGGAGCATTCTGGTTGTACTTTTTCCAAGACAGATTTCTTCATACTTTTGGTGGTCCATGGTATATTCAATATTCTTCTCCAACACCACAGTTCAAAGGCGTCAATTCTTCTTTGGTCTTCCTCATTCACTGTTTAATATCACATGCATATGATATGATTGAAAATACCATGGCTTGGGTCAGGCGCACTTTAGTCTTCAAGTTGACATCTTTGATTTCAACATTTTAACAATTCAACATTTTCAACACCTTTGCAGCAGATTTGCCCAATGCAATGTGTCTTTTGATTTCCTGACTGCTGCTTCCATGGCTGTTGATTGTGGATTGAAGTAAAATGAATCCTCTACAACTTCAATCTTTCCCCCGTTTATTAAGATGTTGCTCATTGGTCCAGTTGTGAGGATTTTTGTTTTCTTTATGTTGAGGTGCAATCCATACTGAAGGCTGTGGTCTTTGATCTTCATCAGTAAGTGCTTCAAGTCCTCTTCAATTTCAGCAAGCAAGGTTGTGTCATCTGCATATTGCAGATTGTTGATGAGTTTCCCTTCAATCCTGATGCCCTGTTCTTCTTCACATAGTCCACCTTCTTGGATTATTGGCTCAGCATACAGATTGAATAGGTATGGTGAAAGGATACAACCCTGGTGCACACCTCTCCTGACTTTAAACCACTCAGTACCCCCTTGCTCTGTCTGAACAACTGCCTCTTGATCTATATACAGGTTCTTCATGTACACAACTAAGTGTTCTGTAATTCCCATTTTTCGCAGTGTTATCCGTAATTTGTTATGATCCACACAGTCAAATGAAGCCCTTTGCATAGTCAATAAAATACAGGTAAACTCTACGTAAGCATGTGAACTTTACATGCTTAAAATATAAAATGTGTCAGAACTATTGAGACTGCATGAAGTAAGCATGTATGAATTGAGTCTTTACTAGAATTTGGGAAAATAATAATTTCTAGCCTTTTTCCAAACTCATTTTTAGGGCTTCATATTTGAAATGCTTTTTCCTAGGGTACTATGTACTGTCAAGCATTAGATTGTCAGAGTTTAGGAAATTTGTGTGAATGCATAAATATAAATTGTCCCTGCACAGGTCTATCATATCCTCATCACAATTTTATTTAGAGCTTAGACCCGTGCTGTTATCTGTTCTACAATTTCTAAGAAACATATTTTCCTACTGTTGACGAGTCAATGCAAAAAAAAACAAAAAAACCTTAGGCAAATTTAAACTTCTAAGATGTATAAAGTTTTACAATGTCAATAACTTCAAAGCTACTATTATTTTATAAAACTCCAAAAGTTAACTTTAAAATTTTACATACAGACTTTGCTTCCAGTGCCAGGCATGGTGATGTATTGTTTTTTTCTAAATGCATTTATCATGCCAGATTGTCAGCCTTGAAAGCAAAACCCTGTGAATTGGCCAAAAGCCCCAGACATTCTTTGGCTGTAAGTCTCTGCTACCTTTGCTGCACTGCCAGCCCTAATAAGCTGGTCTTTTGTGGTGCAAGTGCCAGTGCACATTTAACCTTTCGTACGGCACTGGGTTCCTTAACTGGAATGAGTTTGAGCTTAATGGTGGTTATGTGTTGGGATGTCCTGTATATAGATAGGTTTGCAGTCATCCTTATTATTTGGATTTTGAGTAGCCTGTGGAAAATAAGCAGAGAATCAGATACTTAATTATATTATGCAACTGAATCTGGGCTTGTATGTGAAAGAATATATAAAGTATATTATTAATTCACAATATTAAAATAATACATGTTTAGGAAAAAAAAGTTTCGTTTGTTTAAATTCTAGCCCCTCTCTTCTGAGCATACCATGTATACTGTGAAAAGATTAGTTCAAAGAATTTAACGATGGTAAAATGTTCAAGTTTTTAAATTAAAGAAATCCACACAAGAACAAATGAATATACAGAAACTAATGGTCTTTAGTGGTTATCAGGGATAGGGGTAGGGAGTGGGATTTACTCTTTAGATAGTAGACACTTGTTATTTTTGGTGATGGGAAAGGTAACACTGAATTAAGGATGAAGTGTACACAGTTTGGTGAAGGTAAAAAATGTCAATGAAAAGTACACAAGAAAAAAGAACCTGTTGGTAATTGCTGTGACATATATAATTGTGAAACAACAGCAAAAAACAACCAAAAAATACATGTGCCGGTATATGTATGTATGTAGGCATATATGTGCATAGGTATGCATATTTTTGTGTATATATCAGCATACGCATATGTATATGCATCTATAAGATTATATGCACATAAAAAAAAACCCTTGCCGTCAAGTAGATTAGGACTGTCCCATAGGGTTTCCAGGGAGTACCTTGTGGATTCGAACTGCTGACCTTTTGGTTAGGAGCTATAGCTCTTAACCACTACACCACCACAGTTTCCATATGCACATAGATTCATATATATAACAAAGCAAATGGGGGCACAGTTACGTATACTTCTTAGACCTAACCAAATACCTTATGGGATTGGATTTCTGGGTTTGAAGGATTAGGACCATAGTCTTGTGGACCATCTTAGTCAATTGGCATAATATAGTTCATAAAGTTATGTTCTACATCCTAGCTTGGTGAGTAGTGTCTGGGGTTTTAAAAGCTTTCTAGTGGCTATCTAAGATACAACTATTGGTCTCTACTCATCCAGAGAAAAAGAGAAAAAAGGAAACCAAAGACTCAAGAAACTGCAGGAGAAATAGTCTGCACGAACCATGGCCTCATCTACCCTGAGACCAGAAGAACTAGATGGTGCCTGTCTACCATTATCAACCATTCTGATCAGGGCCACAATAGATGGACTCTGATAGAGTGGGAGAAAAATGTGGAACAGAACCTCAAGTTTCTGAGAAAGTAAAACTTGTTAAAGATGGCTAAGGATCATCAAGATGGCTAAGGATCATCAAGCCATTACTACAGAATATATAATTATATTTTTGAAACATCTGACTGGTAACATATTTGTATCATAGTTTGGACATGTTATCAGGAGAGACCAGTCCTTGGAGAAAGACATTATGCTTGGTAAAATAGAGGGTCAGCGAAAAAGAGGAAGATCCTCAAGGAGATGGATTGACATAGTGGCTGCAACAATGGGCTCAAACATAGCAACAATAAACCAGGCAGCGTTTTGTTCTGTTGTACACAGGGTCGCTATCAGTTGGAACCAACTCAATGGCACATAGCAACAACAACATATGTATATATACACATACACACATTCTCACACATATATACATATAAACACTGCAGCTAAAAATATTAACGTATTAAGTACTTTTATGTAATGTCCGATTTTCATTGAAAACTGTATACAAAGCAACAATCTGGAGCCAGACCAAATTATCAGACACTTTTTTACCATCTTGCCTATGCTTTATTGAATGGCCACTAGGAGAGCAAATAGTAGTACTTCTCTTTGATCACTTGAAAATTTAATGCATATTTTAGCTACATTGACCAGTACTTTCTTTAAAATTGGTGACTTTTTCAACAGATAGTTTATTTTAATTATCCAATACATAATGACTCTATTTCTCTTGGTTTTAAAACAGGACATTTCATTTTCTATCACTGAGTGCACGGAGAGTGGAGACCACACCTTTCACGCTCATAAACCTACATGCATATCTATCTGACTGTATTCTGTCATGCTTGATATGATGTGCTTGAATTTGTTTCCTATTTTGTGATAAGCATATAATATCAAAAAAGGCAACTAATAAAAGGATGTGTTCCCTTCTTTTTGTCAAAAAAAGCAGATAATCCTATTCCTAATGTATGTCTAGTACACTTCTCAAAACATAATTCCAGCTGGTTAAATATAGGGTTGAGAATTGAGGTTCAAAAAAAAAAACACTACATAAAAATGTTCTCTCTACTTATGGCATTTTTATTGTACTATGAATTATATATATTTTCATTATTTTAAGCCCTTGGATTTTAGTACGTTTTTCTGATGATTAAACAAATGTTGACAATCATATTGTTTGCAATAATGCTGCCTTTTCTACTTAAATTACTCTTTTCAGTTGTGGCATTAGGCCTTGTATATTCTATCATCTTTTTAGTGATTGACTTCCAAGAAGTGCCATTATTTTCCCACTCCTTTTTCTTTTCAGACATCAACTTGACTTTTTTTTTTCTTTCTGATGTTTTGCAGCCTCATCCTGGTTTTTAAAAGATAGAGAAAATTCTACCCAGATTTGACTCATATCATTTTTATTTTTAAAAACTTCTTTTTAAAAGGCAGACCTGAATAAGAAAGTGGCTTTCCTGCCTACTTGAAATTGAGGCTTTTTCTTTGAAGGCCTTCATACTTCATGACTCACAGGTCTGCCCACTACAGATTTAGGCCTAGGCTTGCAAGTCTGTCTTTGAAACTGCCACTTTCTCAATTCTCTTCATAGTGCCTCATTTTGTCCCTCAGATTCTAAGGCATGTACTCATTCACAATTGAAGCCTCAGTTAAAAGTATATTGGTATTCCTTACAGAGTGAAATCTGTGAGAGCCAGAATTCAATGGAACTGCCTCTTTCCTGGGTCTCACAAGTTTTCTACCTTTGACAGGGTGCAGTCTTACTTTTCTATTGCTTGTTTTAGTGGAAAATATTTGTGTTTTCCTCCTCTGACAGGTTTCCACCTTACACAGGTTCCAACTTACTGTGTAAGCAACAATTGAGGATAAGGGTTTAGTGTGTGTGTTCTGTAGCTTGTCACAGTTCAAATCTTCACTGACTGTGTTAGCTTGGGAAAATTACTTACAATCTTTCTGAGACTCAATTTTCTGTATAAAATGGGGCTAATTATATAGTACCTAACACATTTACTGTAAGGAGAAGAAGAGTAGTTCCTGGCACATTATAAGTGCTCAGTGTGCTTTAAACATATTCTGGCACATAGTAAGTGCACAGTCAATGTAATTCCCACAGCATTAGACTTATATTTTGTAATAGTTTTCTAAGTAGTGGCCCAAAACTGCTAGTTATAGTTTAATTACTCAGCGTAGTGGTAAAGTGTATTTATGAATCTCATTGATACCATCAGCAGTAACTTATAAGTCCCTTTTTACTAGAAGTGAAAGATTTATTCAACATATTCTTAGGCATAAAGAACTCAGGCTTAGTTCATGTTTCTTGTCAAATCTATAATTGTTATATTTGTTTCTTTGATTCAATAATTGTTCATTTTCCTTCTTCTCCCTTTCATTTTTTATTAATGTTTTCCCTAACGCCTCATTTTTCCATACAGAAGATCTTTTGATGTTTTCACTCTAATGTCTCAGCTTAACTGCAATTTATCATATTTTGACCAGTTTTATAGATTTCTGTGAATTTGGGTCTTTAGTTAATAGCCATAAAAGCATGTTCTTATTTCTCTAGTGTAAATTTCTCTTTATTTGGATAAAATTATGATTTTTTTGTGCTATAATTCTCTTTTCCTGTTTGTATCTTGCACTGTCCCATTGTCTGCTTGCCTCTTCTGTATTTTTTATTTTACATTCATTTTAGAGTGACTTGGAAATATTTGAAAACAAGTTATTTTCCATTTTTTTCTACCAACATTCTTCTCATTTAAGTGCTTATTCCATATTATTAAATATGTTGCTCTTCCTATGCTTCTTTCAAGAAGTCCTATGATTAATACCCACTGTCTGCCAGCCAAACTATGTCTCCTCCATACAGAGAAGAAAAAAGAACCATCTGCCTCTGAGTTCCCATGAAGAGACCAAGATACCTGCTTAAATATTTGTTTAAATATCACTCATTTTTCTTACTGTACCCAGTGGTTTTGTGAATGTGTCTGTGTGTGTATATATATATATTCATACATAGACATATATGTGTACATATATACATTTACGTACATTATCATATGTACATATGATAATGATTTCATTTCTCCCACACGTCTGTCAGTTTGTCGTACTGTGTGGGCTAGTGTGTTGCTGTGATGCTGCAAGCTATGCCACTGGTATTCAAATACCAGCAGGGTCAGCCATGCCAAAGAGGTTTCAGCTGAGCTTCCACACTAAGACCGACTAGGAAGAAGGTCCTGGAGGTCTACTTCTGAAAACAATTAGCCACTGAAAACCTTATGAATAACACCATTATCTGTTATAGTGCTTGAAGATGAACCCTTCAGGTTGGAAGGCACTCAAAAGACAACTAGGGAAGAGATGCCTCCAGAAGGTAGAGTCAACCTTAATGACATGGATAGAGTCAAGTTTTTGAGACCTTCATTTGCTGAATGTGACATCACTCAAAATGAGAAGAAACAGCTGCAAAAATCCATTAATATTTGGAACATGGAATTTATGAAGTATGAATCTAGGAAAATTGGAAATAATCAAAAATGAAATGCATAAACATCGATATCCTAGGCATTAGTGAGCTGAAATGGAATGGTACTGGCTATTTTGAATCAGACAATCATAAAGTCTACTATGCCAGGAATGACAAATTGAAGAGGAATGGGGTCGTATTCATCATCAAAAAGAACATTTCAAGATGTGTCCTGAAGTACAATGCTGTCAGTGATAGCATAATATCCATACACTTACAAGGAAGACCAATTAAATATGACGATTATTCAAATTTATGCACCAACCACTAGGGCCAAAGATGAAGACATTGAAGATTTTTACTAACTTCTGCAGTCTGAAATTGATCAAACATGCTGTCAGGATGCATTGATAACTACTGGAGATTGGAATACAAAAGTTGGCAACAAAGAAGGACTGGAAGTTGGAAAATATGGCCTTGGTGATAGAAGTGATATGACAGAATTTTGCAAGACCAGCTACTTCATTGCAAATACCTTTTTTCACCAACATAAACAGTAACTATACACGTGGACCTTGCTGGATGGCATACACAGGAATCAAATCGACTACATCCGTGGAAAGAGACAATGGAAAAGCTCAATATCATCAGTCAGAACAAGGCCAGGGGCCGACTGTGGAACTATCAATTGCTCATATGCAAGTTGAAGTTGAAGTTGAAGAAAATTAGAACAAGTTCATGAGAACCAAAGTATGACCTTGAGTATATCCCACCTGAATTTAGAGACCATCTCAAGAAAAGATTTGACGCATTGAACACTAATGACCGAAGACCAGACGAGTTGTAGAGTGACATCAAAGACATTATACGTGAAGAAAGCAAGAGGTCATTAAAAAAGCAGGAAAGAAAGAGAAGACCAAAATGGTTGTCAGAAGAGACTCTGAAACTTGCTTTTAATATAGAGTGGCTAAAGCAAAAGGAGGAAATTATGAAGTAAAAGAGCTGAATAATTTCAAAGGGTGGCTTAAGAAGACAAAGTATAGTGTTATAATGAAATGTACAAAGATCTGGAGATAACAAACCAAACAGGAAGAATAGGCTCGGCATTTCTCAAGCTGAAAGAACCGAATTAAAATTCAAGCCTCGAGTTGTAATATTGAAGGATTCGACGGGGGAAATACTAAACAACGCAGGAACCATCAAAAGAAGATGGAAGTAATACACAGAGTCACTGTACCAAAAAAATCAAAAGAAGATGGAAGTAATACACAGAGTCACTGTACCAAAAAAACTGGCCAACATTTTACCATTTCAGGAGGTAGCATATGATGAAGAACATTTGGTACTGAAGGAAGAGGTACAAACTGCACTGAAGGCATTGGTGGAAAACAAGGCTCCAGGAGTTGACAAAATACCAACTGAGATGTTTCAACAAACAGATGCAGCACTGGAAGTGCTCACTCATCTATGCCAAGAAATTTGGAAGACAGCTACCTGGCCAACTGACTGGAAGAGTTCCACATTTGTACCCATTCCAAAGAATGGTGATCTAACAGAATGCAGAAATTGTCGAACAATATCATCAATATCACACACAAATAAGATTTTGCTGAAGATCATTTAAAAGTGCCTGCAGCAGTACATCAACAGGGAACTGCCAGAAATTCAAGCCAGATCCAGAAGAGGATGTGGAACAAGAGATATCATTGCTGATGTCAGATGGAGAATACCAGAAAGGTTTTTACCTGTGTTTTATTGACTGTGTGGATCATAACAAATTATGGATAACATTGTGAAGAATGGGAATTCCAGAACACTTATTTGTGCTCTTGAAGAACCTGTACTTAGACCAAGAGGCAGTCCTCCAGACAGAACAAGGGGATACTGCATGGTTTAAAGTCAGGAAAGGCATGCATCAGGGTTGTATCCTTTCACCATACCGATTCAATGTGTATACTAAGCAAATAATCCAAGAAGTTGGACTATATGAAGAACAGGGCATCAAGATTAGAGGAAAACTCATTAACAACCTGCATTATGCAGATGACACAACCTTGCTTGCTGAAAGTGAAAAGGACTTGACACACTGATTGGTGAAGATCTAAGACTATAGCCTTCAGTATGGATTACACTTTAACATAAAGAAAACAAAAATCCTCACAACTGGGCCCATAAGCACCATCATGATAAACGGAGAAAAGATTGAAGTTGTAAAGGATTTCATTTTACTTTAATCCGCAATCAACACCCACGGAAACAGTAGTCAAGAAATCAAAATACGCATTGCATTGGCAAATCTGATGTAAAAGATCTCTTTAAAGTGTTGAAAAGCACAGATACCACTTCAAGGACTAAGGTGCACCTGATCCAAGCCATGGTGTTTTCAATCACCTCGTGTGCATGTGACAGCTGGACAATGAATAAGGAAGACCAAAGGAGAATTGATGCCTTTGAATTATGGTGTTGGTAAAGAATATTGAATATAGCATGGACTGCCAGAAGAACAAACAAATCTGTTTTGGAAGAAGTGCAGCCAGAATGCTCATTAGAAGTGAGGAAGGCGAGACTTTGTTTCACATAACTTGGACGTATTATCAGGAGAAACCCGTCCCTGGAGAAGGACATCATGCTTAAAAAAAAAAAAAAAAAGAGTGGAGGCACAGTAAAAAAAGGGGAAGCCCTTCAAGGAGATGAATTGAGACAGTCGCTGCAACAATGGGCTCAAGCATAACAAGGATTGTGGGGATGGCGCAGGACTGGGGATTGTTTTGTTCTGTTGTGCATAGGGCCACTACGAGTCAGAACTGACTCAATGGCACCTAACAACAACAACAACATTATCGTGTATATTTGTGTGTGTGTGTGTGCATATATATGTATATATGATAATAATAGCTCTTGTATCTGCTTCTGAGATGAAGTTCGATTTAGCCTTTTTGAAGGGTTTTAAGAAAAAGTTCTGCTGCTATTCATAAGGTTTTCACTGGCTAATTCTTTTCAGAAGTAGACTGCTGAGTTCTACTTGGTAAAGTAGAAGGCCAGCGAAAAAAAGGAAGACCTTCAATGAGATGGATTGATACAGTGGCTGCAACAATTGTGAGGATGGCACAGGACCAGGCAGTGTTTCATTCTGTTGTACATAATAGGGTCGCTGAGTCAGAACCGACTCAATGGCACCTAACAACAAGAAAAAGTTTGGAGTAGGTATTTAGATATTTTAAGGGATTTATTGTAAAATTATCCATAGATTACTTCACCTCTTTTGTGACAGACATATTTTTTAAGTATGACTGACTGATGGACAGACTGGGAATTGATGAATTAATGGGCACATTTCACATCCTTGGCAAGACTTGGCAGTAATTACATCTGCTGAACCACTTGATACATTGTTGGAAGTAGCCCAGTAAAACCATATCTGGACTTCTCCATTTTCAATCCTTTAATGTGCCTGGTTATATAGTGTACTTTAAGAGCAAGATGTTAAAATGCAGATGGCCATCCAAGTACATGTGCTAACTACAAAATTAATGTAAATTTACCTTTGTGATTATTTAATTCTTGGGTTCACTAGTGGTCTTCATCATCTTATTTTGTTAACATTGTTAAAAAGATATGTACCTTATAGATGAGTTTAACTTCCAAGTTAATGACATTTTACTTTGTCTTTTATATCCTAAAAATAATTTTAATGGTAGCATCTTACACTTATTTAGTTACACTTTATATCATCGACCACCTCTGTTTGACAATTGCCAGTCAAGTAGGATCACACTAACCGTACCACTTCAAGGCGTACAAAAAGACAGGCCGAAATCCCAATTAGAAATGCTGTTTTCTTTGAGAAATAATTCCCTCCATTGGCTACAATGGATCATAATGGCTTCATTTTAACTGATCGGGAAAATTTTATTCTATTGTTTATAGAGCAGTTTATGGTTTCACCAAATAATTTTTAATATTTTGAAAGATTAAGCTGACCCACCTTCATGTGATAAGAAAGTATTTATCCTTTTGTTGATAATACTAATACATGTGTTATGTCTATTAAGAAGGCAAAAAGCCAGAAAAGATGAACAATTTCGATCATTCTGTGTGATCAGTCCTGTCCTGTGCTTTCAGGTCTAACTCAACAGCTTCAAAGCATTATTTTGTTGTTGTTAAATTAATAGTATAATAGAAGAAGTGCTTTAAATTATGTAATTGGTGAGTTTGTAGACCATGGTTCTAATGTGTAAGAAAAGGACAAATGAGGGTTGTAAAAATGGAACATTATGAATGAATGTTTTGAGAATATTTCCAACTGATCGTGAAAAGAAATTTAAATTTTGCACTGTTTTTAATTTTTTTTTCCATTTAAGGCAGTTGTCTGAAATGTTTTGATTATGCACCCCATGAGTTAAAAAATGAATATGCTCCCTTAGTATCCATAAGTTAGGTTGAAATTATATATTAACGTATGTACATAAAATAGAAATTAAACAGTGAGATGAAGAAAAAAACCAAGATTCTAAATAATATAAATAATAATATAAAACCTTTTAAAAACATATATTATTATTACTATCAGTGAGAGCAATGTGATTAATAGGTCAAATCTGATGACCCTGACCTTGTTTTGACCTCTTAATGCAGGTGACAAAGAGCTCCTACAAGGAGTAGGGGAGCTGCCAGCCCTGCTATTTATTATTCTTTTCCTGTGCTTGCATTTTATTTTCAAGCTGTGATGGTGTTGTGTCATCCATTTAGTAAGAGCTAGTTTTTTTTTCTAGTTTAGTTAAAAATAATTAATATAGCCCATAAATCCACTCAATTGATCATACACAGAATACATCACAATGAAGTAAGAATAAATGAAAGACTTGTTGTACCACTGGTGAGCCACTTGTTCCCTGCTCTGGACTCCCACTTTCCATTCAGAACATCTCCAGTACTTAACTGGTGAGGGCACTAGTGTCAATCCATACATTTAATATTAGTAAAACATAATGTTGTACTTACTTATTAGTGAAAATATAAAATATAAATCAAAGCTCTTAATATCTTACTGTACCTCCATCAATCATCATTCATACTTTCTGGGGTATGCACACCTCACATTTGAGACCTCTTATTGAAAGTATATTTTATTGAAAGTATATTTTACAATTAAGAGCATATATCCCAGCTTATGAATTTTAGGAGCTGTTTCTTTAAAATATATCCTTAGTATCTCTTCCCAGCAGTTGATATTCAATATTTCAGAAATATATACGACAAAAAAGAAAAAGATAGATGTTGGTATTATATGATTATTTACTGCAAAGTGACTTGATAATATGGTTGTCATTTAGACAGAGCACATGCTAGTAAGGGTGATAGAAGGAACTCATATTCAGATAAGAAAATACTGTCACTGGCTTGAACTTATATTAGCTTTTGAGGATCTTTCAACTTGTAATGCTTAACGCTAGTAAGAAACGAATTCAAACTTCAAAAAGATGTCTTGTCACACACACAAAAGACTTCTGTGCTAGCCGCAGCACACAGCTTATATGGAATGATGGGATTTTTTTTTTTTTATGCCCCAGAAAGCACAACATAAAACCAAGATAAATACAAGGACTATTTTAAAATCTGTAGGGTTCACATGAGAATGATTAAGATAAGTTTATGATTTGGAATTGCAATATAACAGCACGCAAAACCTCACTTTCTTCCTAGGTCAAGAGCAAAATTCCTTTTACCCATAGTCTCTTTCAAGTTATGCAAACTAACTGTTTGCAAGAATTTCTCCAAACCTGTCATCACACTCAGCAGGTATAGAAGATCACTGTGACTTCATTATATTTTATTTAATTCCCCATCTGTCTGAACTAATCTTTGAAACTCAATAACTCAGTGTTCAGGCTTTAGCTACTGTGCCCTAAAGTGGCATACAGGGAATACTTACATCTTGCAGCATTTTGATTTAGAAACAAATATAATGGGACTTTGGGTAAGTTTTACAGTTATTTAGTGAAACATGTCAGCCTAATTCTAAGAATGATGTATGTGTCAGGTAGAATTGATTTGGATAAACCTGTGGTGAATACTTACTTAATACTTAATTATTAAGTATACCTTTAAGTTCCCATTGAGTTTCCATTAAATCCAGAAATAAACTTATTCTCTAACTTTTAAGTTTTAAAAAATTTGGACTTGACTCCAGATCTTAGAGTGTAATGATGATGATGATAAAAGTGTAGAATTTTTTGCCTATTATGTTGATGTTGACACATTGATAAAACAGTTATAGAGCATGATGGTCCATTCACACTCTCACAGAGAATCTTCACACACATATTGGGTTCCTTTGACTGGTGTTTATTTTATGTAAAATTTTTGGTCATGGAACCAAAGTACTTCTTTCTTGCTTCTTGGTCCTGCTCTGGTCAGTTCTTTTTCCCCCTGCTTTTACAATTGTCCTTTTCTCTGATACCCCTCCTCCTTCCTTCCTTCCTCCCTTCCTTCCTCCCTCCCTCCCTCCCTCCCTCCCTCCCTCCCTTCCTTCCTTCCTTCCTTCCTCCCTCCCTCCCTCCCCCCTCCCTTCTCTCTCTATCTCTGTCTTTCTGTCTTTTTTTATAGCTTACTTTGACATCAGTGACAAGTGTCAACTGGAGGAGAAGAATCTAGAAGTAGGAAAGCCATTTAAGAGGCTCTTGAGATTGTATAAGTGAGAGAGTAATGAGGGTCCAAAATAAGGCAGTGGGAATGGAAAGGAGTACAGCGTAAAGCTGATTCTGGAGAATTTGGCAACTTTAACAGGGAGTTAAGAGGTGGAGAGAGTCAATAATACTTATTAGACTGAGAGCTCTTTGAGGGTGGAGGCTTTTTCTTTTATCTTTGTATTCTCAGTACGTAGCTAAGCTCCTGACACCTACTGGGAGCTAAAAAATTTCTGGTCGAATAATCAAATGATGTCATTAACAGACATAGAAAAAAAGGAGCAAGACCTGTTTCATCGAATGATGGTAAATTTAGTTTCAGATATGTTGAATTGAAGATGCTGCAGATACCTCTGTGTCTTAAACTGTTTTACACCAACTAGCCTGTAACTCCTTTTACTGTGGAACAGTACTGCCTAATATAACTTTCTTCAGTGAAGGAAATGCTCTATATCTGCACTTCACAATATGATATTCACTAGCCCTATGTGGCCACTGAACACTTGAAATGTTGCAAGTGTAACTGAGTATCTGATTTTTTAAATTTTATTCTATTTTAATTAATTAAAATAAAATTTAAATATCCACATGTGGCTAGTGGCTACTATATTGGACAATGCAGCTCTAGAGACCCATCAATGAAAGTGAATTTTTTTTTTTTTTAACATTTGATTAAACTTGAAACTTCTAGTTCATATCCCTAGGATATGGTTTTTGCTAGGCAACATTTCAAAGCAAAAGAAAAAATAAACTCATTAAAAGATCTCTTTAAAATGTGTAGATGACCCTGGATCTAGTCAAGAATCATACATTATGCTTAGTTATCATTTCTCTCTCTCTCTCTCTCTTTTACTGTGGTAAATATATAGGATTAAAAAACACACAAACAAACATTTTAAGAACATTGTTAGAACAACTGGGGAAACTTGCATATGAATTTTATGTTAGAGTATTGTATCAAAGCTAAATTTCCTGAGTGATATAGATGTGCAATGGTTATATGACCAAATGTCCAAATGTCCTTATTCTTAGGATATACATGCTCAAGTATTTAGCAGTAACATGTAATGATATCTAAATTATCTCAAATGGTTCAATTACTACAGAAATGATATGTACGTAATCACGCACACACATATGTGTGTGCGTGTAGAGAGGGAGAGTCCCTGGGTGGTGAAATGGTTAATGTGATTGGCTGCTAACCGAAAGGTTGAAGGTTAGGGTTCACCCAGAGGCAACTTGGAAGAAAAGCCTGACCATCTACTTTCAAAAAATTAGCCCTTGAAAACCCTATGGAGCACAGTTGTACTCTGACACACATGGGGTCAGAATCTACTCAACGGCAACTGGTGTGTGTGTGTGCGTGTGCATATATGTATCTGTATGTATATACACATACACACATGCACACACACACACATAGATACATATATGGGCAGTCCTGATGGCACAGTGGTTAAGCATTCAACTGCTGAGTGAGAAAGATGTGGCAGCTTGCTTCTGTAAAGATTCACAACTTTGGAAACCCTATGCGGCAGTCTACTCTGTCCTATAGGGGTTGCTATGAGTTGGAATTAACTCGATGGCAATAGGTTTGGTTTGGTTATATACGTGAGGGAGAAAAATAAATAAAACGTAGCAAAATATTAAAAATTATTTAATCTGGGTAAAAGTATATGACTTTTCATTATATTACTCTTGCAACTTTTCAGTAAGTTTGAAATTTTTCAAAATAAAGATTTGAGGGGAAAAAAGTTTAGATGAATAAATGTTTTTTTATAAATGTCAGTTCAAATTCCAGATGCAATGCTCGCATTGCGTTACCTATCTGGAAAATTGTTAAATGTCCTATTTTGTGAATGCCTATAGGAAAAACAAATCAAAGCATAGTATGATAAGATTTGTATATTGTTGCACCTCTCCACACACGTCCCTGGTTTTCCATTCATATATTAGCACTTTGGAATGTACTAAGCCCTGAATTAATATCTGCATGGATGTGTGTGTGTATGTGTGTGCACACTACTCCAGTGCATACATACACACACTGTATTATTATTTAGAAAAAGCAGTGGAACCTTTAAAAGTTTAATTGTGACTTAAAATTACTACAAAAGGCTACATGATGTTTAGATTCATTAAGCAGTGTACATCCAGCTAGGACTGTATCTACCCGAAATATTCTCTGTGTGAGAGGGCAAGCTTGATTTAGGCCACATGCTGCATAGACTTTGACTACTTTCCATTTGGCAGCTCTTTCCCTTATGTATGTATATAAGATTACTAGAAACACGATCAGTTTAGACCCATATTTTCAAATAATCCAAATTATGTGTTTTGTTATAGCTACAAAATGTTCAAAGTAAGCTTGCTATAACCATTTTTTCCATATCCAAGCCCATACTTCTGAATTGGATAATTTCCATCCATTTTCTCATAATAAATGGCTTTCCAATTTGTGCTTTTCAAGCTATAATAACAAATCCTGCTATATTGCTCCTCTTAAACTTCAAAAAAAAAAAAAAACACCCTATTTTGATTCAGAAGACAGGTCCTTTCCTAGTATAAAATATTTGCACATGACTCACTTAAACGTAGTAATCTTAGAAACTCAAAAACAGAAAAAATTGTAGCTTGTACATTTATAGAAAGATTACCAACCCGTAAGGGTGAGTGATGGTAGATGGATTACTAAACCATACTGATACCCTTGAATGTGATTTCAGTCAGTGTTTTGTCAGCTCCCCTTCACTCATTCTTAGCAGTAAAGCACATTAAGAAAATGAAGGACAGTGGTTTGATAAAATAAGAATGCTAAGGTTAAGGATAATAATGTTTGTTATTGGTATTTAGAGACATATAGATGGATTTCTTTATGTCCATTTGAATTACTTTGGGATTTTGGCTTGTAGACTTTTGCTAATTTGTTTGGAACACATCAAAATGATATTTGCCATTACTTTTCATGAACCTCATTTCAGTAAACATTCTGTTATTGGATATGTCAGATAAATGTGGTTTGAGAAAGTGCTAATTAGGCAAAGTTTGATGAATTAAAGATCTAAAATATTGCCTTTGTTCTTATACATCTTATGCTACTGATCCTTTTTAAAAAAGTACCAAAGGTCCTTTCCATTTCTGAAATTATATGTTTCTATCACAATGTCTCCGTGATTCAGAGGTCTTTGCCCTCTATCCATTGGTCTCACAAAGAATAAACAAACAAACAAACAAATAGCCCTCTGGAAACCTTAACATTTACGATCAATTTTAAAGAAAAAAAAGAATTAAAATTGCAAAATTTCAGGGTTTTTAACTAAGGCAGTAAAAATTTGCCAAAAGCTTTGTCAAATTAATATTTCCCCATAATTCATCACTTCCTTGTTCTTACATTGGCTTAAAATAAGAATATATATATTAGATGGAGAATTTATTAAAAAATGTATTTCTCTCTAGCTTTCTCATTGGTAAAGTTGGGATTAAGTAAATTAATTAACTATGGTTTTAATGTATATAACAGACCATATACTGTTTATTCTCTTAGCTATAGTTTTAATGAACATAAAGCTAAAATGGTAATAAAGAGTTGATATGGAAAAGCTGAAAGAATTTATTCAGTTATTAAGACTTTGCTGCATTTTTACACTATATTTGTATACCTAGGATTGTGTTGGTTTAGGTTTATAGTTAATATGTAGTTTCATTAAGGAAAGATTTGATAAGGCTTCTGTATTTCTCCAGATCCCCTGCACACTTGACTTGTTAGATATGCCTTGTTGAAAATGCTGTCCGGTTCTCTCATCTTTACTGTTGTAATTCTCTTGCAAAGCTAGGTAGCTGGTTTAGTGTAAGGTGTACACTCTAAATAGATAGATGATAGATAACTAGGTAGGTAGATAGATGATAGATAATAGATAGATGATAGACAGACAGACAGACAGATAGATGATAGATAAAGTTAGAGAATATGTTTACCCAAACCAGATTCTACATAGTCTTTTTTTTAAAAGGCTGACATGAGAAGATGACGTTCGTAAAAATATTTCATTAGCTTTAAGACAGTGAATATTATTACAGGATGACAACAGAACATAGGGCAATGCAAAGTTTGGGACCACCGAAGGCTCCAGACTGAGACATAAGTCAATTTATATACACTTAAGAGAAGTAAGAATTTTAGGTCAAAAGGCAAAAATGTCTCCAGAGATTAAAAGCTGTTAAATGCAAACATCAAGAACATTCCATACACTTGGTCACTTACTTCATATTCAATTACCTTCAAAATGCAGGATAATTTTCTTATACTCAGTGAAGGTGGGAAGAGATGGTCACCACCCTCCTTTTAGTCACTGTTTTTAACGTAGTAATTGAAAATTAGAGTTGTTGGAAAACATTTATGAAGTAAGTCAAACCTCTTATCAAAGCACACGCCACACGCCACACGCCACACACAAGAACACTTTAAAATCCATTAATGGGGTTTTAAAACATTTCTATTCAAGTTTATTTGGAATATGTAGTATATACAACTTTAGACTAATACTTAATGTACGTATTAATATTGAATGTGGACTAAAAGGTTTTCAGTTTATAAAACAAATATTGACATAATTTCAGTTCTGGTATTGCTGTTTGCAGTAGCTGCTGTAATGGTGCAATGTCATATTGAATCATATAGTATAATTTTGTGTCTTCTAAATGTTTCTTTCTTCGTCAATATATTGCTCATCATTTTACAAATTTCAGTTCCATAATGGTGAAGTAATTCATATCTTGGGTATAGTGCTAAAATTACAGAGTGTTTCCATTTTTGCTCAGCAATTTATCTTTCAAATTTTTTGCATTTTCTGGTATTAATCATGTTTATTGGCCCAACGTTACTATAAAGAATTCTCAGTGTTGTAATGTGGTTACTTTCATTGTTTATTGAGATGCTCCTTCCCTCATAACAGCATAAAATACTTTATTAATTTTAATTGGAATTTCCAATTTGTGAATGCTAAGTTATGTCAATGTACCAACCATAAATTACTTCCATGCTCTTAACCCACTGCTGTCCAGTCTATTTCAACTCATAACAACCGTATAGGAAAGAATAGAACTACTCCATAGGATTTCCAAGGCTATAATCTTTTTTTTTTGAGTGTGCTTTAAGTGAAAGTTTACAATTCAAGTCAGTTTCTCGTACAAAAACTTACATACACATTGTTATATGACCCTATTGCTCTCCCTACAATGTGACAGCACACTCCTCTCCACCCTGTATTTCCCATGTCCATTCAACCAGCTCCTGTCCTCCTCTGCCTTCTCATTTCTCTTCCATACAGGAGCTGCCCACATAATCTCATGTGTCTACTTGAGCTAAGAAGCACACTCCTCACCAGTATCATTTTGTGTCTTATAGTCCAGTCTAATCTTTGTCTGAAGAGTTGGTTTCAGTAATGGTTTTAGTTTTGGACTAACAGACAGCCCAAGGGCCATAAACCCTGGGGTCCCTCCAGTCTCAGTCAGACCATTAAGTCTGGTCTTTTTACTATATTTGAGGTCTGTATCCCACTTTTCTCCTGCTCCATCAGCGATTCTGTTCTGTTCCCTGTCAGGGCAGTCATTGGTGGTAACTGGACACCATCTAGTTCTTTCAGTCTCAGGTGATGGAGTCTCTGGCTGATGTGGCAACTTCTGTTTCTGGGGCTCATATTTTCCTTGTGTCTTTGGTATTCTTCATTCCTCTTTGCTCCAGGCTAGTTGAGACCAATCGATGCATCTTCGATGGCCACTTGCTAGGCTTTAAGACTTCACGCTCCACTCACCAAAGTGGGATGCAAAACATTTTCTTAGCACACTTTGTTAAGCCAATTGACCTGGATGTCCCCTGAGACCATGGTCCCCAGGCCCCTGCCCCTGCCATTCTGTCCCTCGAAGTGTTTGGTGGTATTCAGGAAACTTCTTAGATTTCGGTTTAGTCCAGTTGTGCTGACTTCCCCTGTATTGTGTGCTGTGCCTCCCTTCACCTAAAATACTTCTTGTCTACTATCTAATTAGTGAATACCTCTCTTCCTCCCTCCCCACCCTCATAACCATCGAAGAATGTTTTCTTCTGTGTTTAAGCCTTTTCTTGAGTTCTTATAATAGTGGTCTCATACAATATTTGTCCCTTTGCAGCTGGCTAATTTCACTCAGCATAATGCCTTACAGATTCCTCCATGTTATGAGGTATTTCACAGATTCATCCTTGTTCTTTGTGTAGTATTCCTTTGTGTGAATATACTATAATTTATTTATCCATTTATCTATTGATGGGCACCTTGGCTGTTTCTATCTTCCTGCTATTGTACACAGTGCTGCAGTGAACATGGGTGTGCATATATCTGTTTGTGTAAAGGCTCTTATTTCCCTAGGATATAATCCAAGGAGTGGGATTTCTGGATCTTATGGTACTTCCACTTTGAAAATCGATTTGGTGCTTCTGTAAAAAGCTGGAAATAGAACTACCATACAATCCAGCAATCCGATTCCTTAGAATATATCCTAGGGAAATAAGAGCCCTCACATGAATAGATATATGCACAGTCATTCCCACCAGCACTGTATAAGTATTCCAGCTTCTTCACAACCTCTCCAACATTTATTATTTTGTGTCTTTTGGATCAATACCAGGCTTGCTGGGGTGAAATGGTATCTCACTGTAGTTTTGATTTGCATTTCTCTAATGGCTAATAATCCTAAGCATTTTGTCAAGTATCTGTTAGCTACCTGAATGTCTTCTTTAGTGAAGTACCTTGTGTCCTTGGTGTTCTTCATTATTCCTTGCTCCAGGTAGGTTGAGACCAATTAATGCATCTTAGATGGCCGCTTGCTAGCATTTAAGACCCCAGGTGCCACTCTTCAAAGTGGGATGCAGAATGTTTTGTTAATAGATTTTATTATGCCAATTGACTTAGATGTCCCCTGAAACCATGGTCCCCAGACCCCTGCCCCTGCTACGCTGGCCTTCAAAGCATGCAGTTTATTCAGGAAACTTCTTGCTTTTGGTTTAGTCCAATTGTGCTGACCTCCCCTGTATTATGTGTTGTCTTTCCCTTCACCCAAAGTAATTCTTATCTATCTAATTAATTTTATCTAATTAGCGAATGACCCTCTGCCTCCCTCGCTCCCCCCCAAAACCAACAAAGAATATTCTGTTTCAACTACTTCTCAAGTTCTTATAATAGTGTTCTTATACAATATTTGTTGTTTTGCAACTACCTAATTTCACTCAGCATAATGCTTTCCAGATTCCTCCATGTTATGAAGTGTTTCACAGATTCCTCACTGTTCTTTATCAATGCATTCTGTGACTATACCAGAATTTATTTATCCATTCATCCATTGATGGGTACCTTGGTTGCTTCCATCTTTTTGCTATTGTAAACAGTGCTGCAATGAACATGGGTGTGCATCTATCTGTTCGTGTAAAGGCTCTTATTTCTCTAGGATGTAATTCAAGGAGTGGGATTGATGGATTGCATGGTAGTTCTATTTCTAGATTTTTAAGGAAGCGCCAAATCTATTTCCAAAGTGGTTGTACCATTTTACATTCCCACCAGCAGTGTAGAAGTGTTCCAATCTCTCCAATATTTACTATTTTGAGTTTTTGGATTAATGCCAGCCTTAAAAAAAAAAAAATTTTTTTTTTTCTTTTTATTTTGTTGGAGTGAGATGGAATCTCATTGTAGTTTTGATTTGCATTTCTCTAATGGCTAATGATCGTGAGCATTTTCTCATGTATCTGTTAGCTAACTGAATGTCTTTAGTGAAGTGTCTGTTCATATCTTTTGCCCATTTCTTAACTGGGTTATTTGCCTTTTTGTAGTTGAGTTTTTACAGTATCATGTAGAATTTAGAGATCAGACACTGATCGGAAATGTCATACCCAAAAACGCTTTCCCAGTCTATAGGTAATCTTTTTACTCTTTTGGTGAAGTCTTTGGGTGAGCATACCCAGTGCTGTCGAGTCGATGGTGTTTGATTTTTAGGAGCTCCCAGGTATCTAGCTTTTCTTCTGTATTGTTAGTAATGTGTTGTATACTGTTTATGCCATGTATTAGGGATCCTGATGTTATGCCTATTTCTTTTTCCATGATCTTTATCGTTTTAGATTTTATATTTAGGCCTTTGATCAATTTTGAGTTAATTTTGGTGCATGGTGTGAGGTATGGGTCTTGTTTCATTTTTTTGCAGATGGATATCCAGTTATGCCAGCACCATTTGTTAAAAAGGCTGTCTTTCCCTATTTAACTGATTTTGAGCCTTTGTCAAATATCAGCTGCTCATATGTAGATGGATTTATGTCTGGATTCTCAATTCTGTTCCATTGGTCCATGTATCTGTTGTTGCACCAGTACCAGGCTGTTTGACTACTGTGATGGTATAATAGGTCTAAAATCAGGTAGAGTGAGGCCTCCCACTTTCTTCTTTTTTTGAGTAATTCTTTACATATCCGGATCCTCTTTCCCTTCTATATGAAGCTGGTGATTTGTTTCTCCATCTCATTAAAAAATGTCCTTGGAATTTGGATCGGAATTGCATTAAATCTATAGATCGCTTTCAGTAGAATAGACACTTTTACAATGTTAAGTCTTCCTATCCATGAACAAGGTGTGTTTTTCCACTTAGGTAGTTCTCTTTTGGTTTCTTGCAGAAGTGTACTATAGTTTTTGTATAAGTCTTTTACATCTCTAGTAAGATTTATTCCTAAGTATTTTATCTTCTTGGGGCCTACTGTAAGTGGTATTGATTTGGTGATTTCCTCTTTGATGTTCTTTTTGTTGGCGTAGAGGAATCCAACTGACTTTTGTATGTTTATCTTGTATCCTGATACTCTGATGAACTCCTCTATTAGTTTCAGTAGTTTTCTTGACATTTCCATAGGGTTTTCTGTGTAAAAGATCATGTCATCTGCAAATAGAGATAGTTTTACTTCTTCCTTGCCAATCTGGTTACCCTTTATTTCTTTATCTAGCCAAATTGCTCTGTCTAGGACCTCCAGCACAATGTTGAATAAGAGTGGTGATAAAGGGCATCCTTGTCTGGTTCCCGATCTCAAGTGGAATGCTTTCAGGCTCTCTACATTTAGGATGATGTTGGCTGTTGGCTTTGCATAAATGCTTTTTATTATGTTTAGGAATTTTCCTTCTATCCCTATTTTGCTGAGAGTGTTTTTTATCATGAATGGGTGTTGAACTTTGTCAAATGCCTTTTCTGCATCAATGGATAAAATCATGTGATTCTTGCCTTTTGTTTTATTTATGTGGTGGATTACATTAATTGTTTTTCTAATATTGAACCATCCCTGCATACCTGGTATGAATCCCACTTGGTCATGGTGAATTATTTTTTTGATATGTTGTTGAATTCTATTGGCTAGAATTTTGTTAAGGATTTTTGCATCTAAGTTTATGAGGGATATAGTTCTGTAATTTTCTTTGTGGTATCTCCACCTGGTTTTGGTGTCAGGGATATGGTGGCTTCATAGAATGAGTTTGGGAGTATTCCATCCTCTTCTATGCTGTGAAATACCTTTAGTAGTAGTGGTGGTAACTCTTCTCTGAAAGTTTAGTAGAAATCTGCAGTGAAGCCATCCAGGTCATCCCTTGTTTTTCTTGGGAGTTTTTTGATTACCTTTTCAATCTCTTTTTTGTTATGGGTTTATTTAGTTGTTCTACCTCTGTTTGTGTTAGTTTAGGTAGGTAGTGTGTTTCTAGGAATTCATCCATTTCTTCTAGGTTTTCAAATTTGTTAGAGTACAATTTTTCATTGTAATCTGATATGATTCTTTTGACTCAACTGGGTTTGTTGTAATATCACCCATCTTATTTCTATTTGGGTTATTTCCTTCCTCTCTTTTTTTCTTTTGTCAGTTTGGCCAATAATTTATCAATTTTGTTGATTTTCTCAAAGAACCAGCTTTTGATTTTAATTCTTTCAATTGTTTTTCTGTTTTCAATGTAATTCTGCTCTAATTTTTATTATTTGTTTTCTTCTGGTGCCTGAGGGTTTCTTTTGTTGCTCTCTATTTGTTCAAGTTGTGGTGATAATTGTTTGCTTTCGCCCCTTCCTTCTTTTTGTATGTGTGCATTTATTGGTATAAATTGACCTCTGAGCGCTGCTTTCTTTAGCTGTGTCCCAAAGGTTCTCATAGGAAGTGTTTTAATTCTCATTGGATTCTATGAATTTCTTTATTCCATCCTTAATGTCTTCTATAATCCAATCTTTTTTGAGCAGGGTATTGTTCAGTTTCCAAACGTTTAATTTCTTTTCACTGCTTTTTCTATTATTGATTTCTAGTTTTTTAGCCTTATGGTCAGAGAAGATATTTTGTAATATTTCAATGTTTTGGATTCTTCTAAGGCTTGCTTTATGGCCTAATATGTGGTCTATTCTAAAGAATGTTCCATGTGGACTAGAAAAGAAAGTATACTTGGCTGCTGTTGGGTGGAGTGTTCTGTATATGTCTATGAGGTCAAGTTGGTTGAATGTGGCATTTAGATCTTCCGTGTCTTTATTGAACTTCTTTCTGGATGTCCTGTCCTTCACTGAAAGTGGTGTATTAAAGTGTCCTGCTATTATTGTGGAGCTGTCTATCTCACTTTTCAATGCTGATAGAGTTTGTTTTATGTATCATCTTGCAGCCCTGTCATTGGGTGCATAAATATTTAATACGGTTATAGCCTTTTGATATATTGTCTCTTTAATCCTTGTATAGTGTTCTTCCTTATCCTTTATGATAGATTTAACCTTAAAGTCTATTTTGTCAGGAATTAATATTGCCACTCCTGCTCTTTTTTGATCGTTGTTTGCTTAATATATTTTTTTCTGTCGCTTGAGTTTTAGTTTGTGTCTCTAAGTCTAAGGCATATCTCTTTTAGGCGGCATATATACAGGTCGTGTTTTTTAATCCATTCTGCTACTCTCTGTCTCTTTATTGGTGCATTTAGTCCATTTACATTCAGCTTAATTATGGATATGTATGAATTTAGTGCTATCGTTTCGATGTCTTTTTTTGTATGTTGTTGACAGCTTCTTTTTCACTTAATTTTTTGTGCTGAGTAGATTATCTTTATATATTGTCTTTCCCTCATATTTGTTGTTGATTTTGTTTCTGATGAGTCTACTTTTTTCTTGTATTTTATTTTGATGTTTAGGATTGTTTGTCTCCTTTGTAGCTACCTTATTATTTACCCCTATTTTTCTAAATTTAAACCTAACTTTTTTTATTTTTTGGTATCGCCTTGTCTTCCTATCCATATGAAATATCTATGACTACACTTCTTAGTCCCTATGTATTGTTTTAATGTTGTCTTCTTTTACATAATAACATCGCTGTTTCCCTGTTTTGAGCATTTTTTATCTTGATTTCTTTTTGTGATTTCCCAGTCTGGGTTTACCTCTGATTGCTCTACCCAGTGTTTTAGTCGGGTTGATGTCTGATATTATTGATTTTCTAAGAAAGAACTCCCTTTAGTATTTCTCAGAGTTTTGGTTTGGTTTTTAAGAATTCCCTAAACTTCTGTTTATCTGGAAATTTCCTAATTTCTCCTTCATCTTTGAGAGACAGTTTTGCTGGATATATGATTCTTGGTTGACAGTTTTTTTCCTTCAATT
The DNA here is from genome assembly GCF_030014295.1 of Loxodonta africana. NCBI lineage: Eukaryota > Metazoa > Chordata > Mammalia > Proboscidea > Elephantidae > Loxodonta > Loxodonta africana. The sequence goes on from NC_087369.1 coordinate 100,312,213, forward strand.
TTTTATATAATTCATCCCATTGCCTTCTTGCCTGCATGGTTTCTGCAGAGTTGTCCAAGCTTATTCTTATTGGCTCTCCTTTGTAGGTGACTTTTTGTTTATCCCTAGCTGCTCTTAAAATTTTCTCTTTATCTGTGGTTTTCACAAGTTTGATTATAATATGTTTTGGTGACTCTCTTTTATTAAAATCTACCTTATGTGAAGATTGATGAGCATCTTGGATAGTTATCTTCTCATCTTCCATGATATCAGGAAAGTTTTCTGCCAACAAATCTTCAACAATTCTCTCTGTATTTTCTGTTATCTTTCCCTGCTCTGGAACTCCAACCACTCGTAGATTATTTCTCTTGATAGACTCCCATATGATTCTTAAGATTTCTTCATTTTTTAAAATTCTTTTATCTGATTTTTCTTCACATATATTGGTGCCAAGTGCTTTATCTTCAAATTCACCTTCCAATTCTGCCTTCCAGTTGCTCAGTTCTGCTCCTCTGACTTTCTATTGAGTTGTCTACTTCTGCAATTTTATTGTTAATCTTCTGAATTTCTGATTGCTGCCTGCCTATAGATTTTTCCAGCTTATTAAGTTTTTCATTATGTTCCTGAATAACCTCTTTAATTTCTTCAGCTGCTGTATCTGTGTGTTCCTTGGCTTGTTCTGCATATTGCCTGGTTTCCTCCCTGAGTACTTGAAGGTTCCTGTATATTAATCTTTTGTATTCTGCATTCAGTAATTCCAGGAAGGCACTTTCATCTAGATCACTTGATACTTTGTTTTGAGAGCTTGTGGAGGTGATCATGCTCTGTTTCTTTATGTGACTTGATATTGGCTGTTGTCTCTGATCCATCTATAAGTTACTATATTAGTTTATTTTATGTTTGCTTACTGTATCCTAGCTTCTTGCTTTGTTTTGTGTTGATATGCCCAAATGGGTTGCTTGAGGGAGCTAGCTTGATTATTTTTGCCTTTGGAGGTCTGACATCCTGTCCCCACATGGCTAGAGCTGTTATCAGGGTATATGAGTATGGAGTCCATTCACTTTTCTTTTATGAATTCAGCTCAGGTGTACAGGTAGCTGCTCATCAAGTGTGTGGTACAGGCTCTGTCCTACAGTTGTAGAGGGGCAGGGGTGATTGGTGTAGGTACTGATATCTGGTTGCAGCAGGGGGTCATGCTCTGAAAAGGCAGGGAACTGATAATTGTCCCCCACATGTCTCTGAGGAAAGTATGTCCCTGTTCCCTAGAGTATACAGGTGGGTGGGTTCTTCTAATGGACCACGGGCACCCATTGTTTTTGTTTGTAAAGACTGGGAGGTACCAATTATTCTTGGACCCCTGTCATGGATGGCTGGGTTACCTGACTGAACCCACCAGTCCTTATGTCCATGATGTGGGTAGGTGAGGAACCTGTTTAATATGCAAAGCAGTGTCAAGCATTAAACTCCCACCTCTCCACTGCACCGCTGAAACAGCTGTGGTCTGCCAACAAGGGCCTATCTCCTGAAATAGGCCCACACAGGTCCATGCAGAGGGGAAAGGCATTCAAAGTCCACAGACTGTTTATGCCTGGATAGGAGCTGCTTTTGTCCTGAGCTCTTCTGGTTGGTGGAGCTGGCAAGTTATCTTTTCCCCCAGTTGTGAATTTATTCCTTCTCCAGGGCCTGGAGCATGGTTCTTGGTGCTCAACAGTGCCTATCTCAGGCCCAGGGAAATCAACAGCCACTGAAGCCAGCTTGGGGCAGGGGGGTGTGGTAAAATATATGCAAGTACTTAGCTTTTGTCGGGAGCACCATTCTTCTCTGGTTCCGCAGGTGTGAGTAGACTGTGTGGCTGGCTACTTCCCTCTGAGGAAACTGAGGCCGAATACTAGTACCAGCCCTCCGAATCTGCTCCTGGGAATGGTGCCTGAGGGCTCCCGGCAATTCAGGTCTGGTAACTCTTCTCCGCTTCTGAACAGTTTCTTCCCCCTCCTGCCCCTCAATTCGTTTTCTCACCTTGCCTTTGATGTTCAGGGATCCTAGCTTGTCATAAATATGCTCATTTCACTTGTTTTTTCAGGTCTTTATGTAAGAGGGCTTGCCAGAAGCATCTGTCTATTCCGACATCTTGGCCCTACCTCCTGCCAGGCTGTTTTGACTACCATGGTGGTATAATAGGTTCTAAAATCAGGTAGTGTGAGGCCTCCCACTTTGTTCTTCTCTTTCAGTAATGCTTTACTTATCCGTGGCCTCTTCCCTTTCCTTATGAAGTGAGTGATTTGTTTCTCCATCTCATTAAAATCTGCCATTGGAATTTGTATCGGGATTGCATTGAATCTCTGGATCATTTTGATTAGAATAGACAGTTTCACAATGTTGAGTCTTCCTATCCATGAGGAAGGTATATTTTTCCACTTATGTAGGTCTCCTTTGGTTTCTTGCAGTAGAGTGTTGTAGTTTTCTTTGTATAGGTCTTTGATGTCTGTGGTTACATTTATTCCCATGTATTTTATCTTCTTGGGGGCCATTGTTGGTGGTATTGATTTGATGATTTCCTCTTCAAAGTTCCCTTTCTGATGTAGAATAATCCAACTGACTTTGGTTATCCTGTATCCTGATACTTTGCTGAAATCTTCTGTTAGTTCCAGTAGTTTTCTTGTGGATTTTTTACGATTTTCTGTGTCTAAGATCATCTGCAAATAGGGATACTTTTACTTATTCCTTGCAAATTTGGATGCCCTTTATTTTTTTCGAGCCTAATTGCTGTGGCTAGGACCTCCAGCACCGTGTTGAATAAGAGCGGTGATAAAGGGCATCCTTGCCTGGTTCTCATTCTCAAGGGGAATGCTTTCATATTCTCGCCATTTAGGAAGATGTTGGCTGTTGGTTTTGTATAAAAGCTCTTTATTATTTTGAGGATTTTTCCTTCTATTCCTATTTTGCTGAGAGTTTTTATCATGAAGGTGTTTTGAGCTTTGTCAAATGCCTTTTCTGCATCTATTGATAAGATCATGTGGTTCTTGTCTTCTGTGTTATTTATGTGATGGATTACATTGATTGTTTTTCTAATGTTGAACCATTCCTTCATACCTGGTATGAATCCAACTCGATCATGGTGAATTAGTTTTTTGATATGTTGTTGAATTCTATTGGCTAGAATTTTGTTGAGGATGTTTGCATCTGTGTTCATGAGGGATATTGGTCTGTAATTTTCTTTTTTTGTGGTGTCTTTATTTGGGTTTTGGATCAGAGTTATTCTGGCTTCATAGAATCACTTTGGGAGTATTCCATTCTTTTCTATGCTATGAAATACCTTTAGTAGTAGTGGTGTTAACTCTTCGCTCAAAGTTTGGTAGAATTCTCCTGTGAAACTGTCAGGGCCAGGTATTTTTTTGTTTGGAGTTTTTAAATTAACTTTTTAATCTCTTCTTTTGTCATAGATTTAGTAGGTGTACCTCTGTTTGTGTTAGTTTAGGTTCACACTCTGTTTCTAGAAATTTGTCCGTTTCCTCTAGGTTTTCAAATCAGTTAGAGTACACTTTTTCAATGTACTCTGTTATAATTCTTTTCATTTCAGTTGGGTCTGTTGTGATATTGCCCATCTCATATCTTATCCGAGTATTTGCTTCCTCTCCTGTATTTCTTTTGTCAGTTTGGCCAGTGGTTTATTGGTTTTGTTGATCTTCTCAAAGAACAAGCTTTTGGTCTTGTTTTTGTTATTGTTGTTCAGTGCCGTCAAGTCGGTTTCAACTCATAGTGACCCTATGCACAGCAGAACGAAACACTGCCCGGTCCTGAGCCATCCATACAATCGTTGTTATGCTTGAGTTCATTGTTGCAACCACCGTGTCAATCCACCTCACTGAGGGTCTTACTCTTTTCTGCTGACCCTGTACTCTGCCAAGCATGATGTCCTTCTCCAGGGAATGATCCCTCCTGACAACGCGTCCAAAGTGTGTAAGATGCAGCCTCACCATCCTTGCTTTTAAGGAGCATTCTGGTTTTACTTCTTCCAAGACAGATTTGTTCGTTGGTTTGGCAGTCCATGGTGTACTCAATAATCTTCACCAACACCACAATTCAGAGGTGTTAGTTCTTCAGTCTTCCTTATTTATTGTCCAGCTTTCACATGCATGTGATGTGATTGAAAATACGATGGCTTCGGTCAGGCACACCTTAGTCTTCAAGGTGACATCTTTGCTCTTCAACACTTTGAAGAGGTCTTTTGCAGCAGATTTGCCCAATGTGATGCATGTTTTGATTTCTTGACTGCTGCTTCCATGGCTGTTGATTGTGGATCCACGGAAAATAAAATCCTTGACAACTTCAATCTTTTCTCTGTTTATCATGATGTTGCTCATTGGTCCAGTTGTGAGGATTTTTGTTTTCTTTATGTTAAGGTGTAATCCATACCGAAGGCTGTGGTCTTTGATCTTCATTAGTAAGTGCTTCAAGTCCTCTTCACTTTCAGCAAGCAAGGTTGTGTCATCTGCATAATGCAGGTTGTTAATGAGTCTTCCTCCCATCTTGATGCCCTGTTCTTCATATAGTCCAGCTTCTCAGATTATTTGCTCAGCATACAGATTGAATAGGTATGGCGAAAGAATACAACCCTGACACACACTGTTCCTGACTTAAACCAATCAGTATCCCCTTGTTCTGCCTGAACAACTGCCTCTTGATCTATGTCAAGGTTCCTCATGAGCACAATTAAGCGTTCTGGAATTCCCATTCTTTGCAATGTTATCCATAATTTGTTATGTTCCACACAGTCAAATGCCTTTGCATACTCAATAAAACACAGGTAAACATCCTGGTATTCTCTGCTTTCAGCCAGGATCCATTTGATTTCAGCAATGATATCCCTGGTTCCATGTTCTCTTCTGAAACCAGCCGGAATTGCTGGCTGTTCCCTGTCGGTACACTGCTGCAGCTGTTTTTGAATAATCTTCAGCTAAATTTTGCTTGCGTGAGATATTCATGATATTATTCTACAGTTTTCACATTCGGTTGTATCACCTTTCTTGGGAATAGGCGTAAATATGGATCTCTTCCAGTCAGTTGGCCTTGAAGCTGTCTTCCATATTTCTTGGCATAGATAAGTGAGCACCTCCAGTGCTGCATCTGTTTGTTGAAATATCTCAATTGGTATTCCATCAATTCCTGGAGCCTTATTTTTCACCAATGCCGTTAGAGCAGCTTGGGCTTCTTCCTTTAGTACCATCAGTTCCTGATCATAGGCCACCTCGTGAAATGGTTGAACATCGACTAATTATTTTTGGTATAATGACTCTGTGTATTCCTTCCATCTACTTTTGATTGTTTCTGTGTCATTTAATATTTTCCCCCTAGAATCCTTCACTATTGCAACTCGAGGCTTGACTTTTTTCTTCAGTTCTTTCAGCTTGAGAAATGCCAAGTGTGTTCTTCCCTTTTGGTTTTCCATCTGAACCTCTTTGTACATGTGATTATAATACTTGGTTTTCTCGAGCCGCCCTTTGAAATCTTCTGTTCAGTTCTTTTGCTTCATCAGTTCTTTTGCTTTAGGTGCTCGACGTTCGAGAGCAAGTTTCAGAGTCTCCTCTGACATCCATCTTGGTGTTTTCTTTCTTTCCTGTCTTTTCAGTGACCTCTTGCTTTCTTCATGGATGATGTCCTTGATGTCATTCCACAACACGTCTGGTCTTCGGTCACTACTGTTCAATGTGTCAAATCTATTCTTCAGATGGTCTCTAAATTCAGGTGGGATATACTCAAGGTCATATTTTGGCTCTCATGGACTTGCTCTGATTTTCTTCAGTTTCAGCTTGAACTTGCATACGAGCAATTGATGGTCTGTCCCACAGTTGGCCCCTGACCTTGTTCTGACGATATTTAGCTTTTCCATCTTTTCCTTCCACAAATGTAGTCAGTTTGATTTCTGTGTGTTCCAGCTTGTGAGGTCCATGTGTATAGTTGCCGTTTATGTTGGTGAAAGAAGGTATTTGCAATGAAGAAGTTGTTGGTCTTGCAAAATTCTATCATTTGATCTCTAGCATTGTTTCTATCACCAAGGCCATGTTTTCCAACTACTGTTCTTTCTTCGTTTCCAACTTTCGCATTCCAATCACCAGTAATTATCAATGCATCTTGATTGCATGTTCGATCAATTTCAGACTGCAGCATCTGATAAAAATCTTCTATTTCTTCATTTTTGGCCCTAGTGATTGCTGCATATATTTGAATAATATTCATATTAACTGGTCTTCCTTGTAGGCGGATGGATATTGTCCTATCACTGAGAGCTTTGTACTTCAGCATAGATCTTGAAACGTTCTTTTTGATGATGAATGTAACACCATTCTTCTTCAAGTTGTCATTCCCAGCATAGTAGACTATATGATTGTCTGATTCAAAATGGCCATACCAGTCCATTACAGCTCACCAATGCCTAAGACATCGATGTTTATATGTTCCATTTCATTTTTGATGATTTCCAATTTTCCTGGATTCATACTTCGTACATTCCATGTTCTGATTATTAATGGATGTTTGCAGCTGTTTCTTCTCATTTTGAGTTGTGCCACATCAGCGAATGAATGTCCAAAAGCTTTACTCCATCCACATCATTAAGGTCGACTCTACTTTGAGGAGGCAGCTCTTTCCCAGTCATCTTTTGAGTGCCTTCCAGCCTGGGGGGCTCATCTTCCAGCAGTATATCAGACAATGTTCCGCTTCTACTCATAAGTTTTTCACTGGCTAATGCTTTTCAGAAGTATCCTAGTGGGTTGGGTCCTTTTTCCTAGTCTGTCTTAGTCTGGAAGCTCAGCTGAAACCTGTCCTCCGTGGGTGACCCTGCTGGTATCTGAATACTGGTGGCATAGCTTCCAGCATCACAGCAACACGCAAGTCCCCCAGGACGACAAACTGACAGACATGTGGGGGTTGGTCTTTTTAACTCTTTCAAACATTTATCTATTTCATTTAATTCTGCTCTAATTTTTATTATTTACTTTCTTCTGGTTCTTGAGGGTTTCTTTTGTTGCTGTCTTTCTTTTTGTTCAAGTTGTAGGGATAATTCTTTGATTTTGGCCCTTTCTTCTTTTTGGATGTGTGCATTTATTGATATAAATTGACCTCCGAGCGCTCCTTTTGTTGTGCACCAAAGGCTGTGGTAGGAAGTGTTTTCATTCTCATTTGAGTCTATGAATTTCTTTGTTCCGCCCTTAATTTCTTCTGTAACCCAGTAGTTTTTGAGCAAGGTGTTGTTCATTTTCTATATGTTTGAGTTTTCTTTCCTTGGTTTTTTTCTTATTGATTTCTGCTCTTATGGCTTTATGGTCAGAAAAGATGCTTTGAAATATTTCAGTGTTTTGGATTCTGTTAAGCCTTGCTTTATGACCTAATATGTGGTGTGTTCTGGAGAATGTTCCTTGTACATTGAAAAAGAAAGTATACTTGGCTGCTATTGGGTCTAGTGTTCTGTATATGTCTATGAGGTCAAGTTGGTTCATTGTGGCATTTATTGAGCTTCTTTCTGTATGTTCTGTCCGAAAGTGGTGTATTGAAGTTTTCTACTATTATTGCGGAGATGTCTATGTTGCTTTTCAATGCTGCTAGAGTTTGTTTTATGTATTTAGGAGTCCTGTCATTTGGTGCGTAAATATTTATTACAATTATATCCTCCTCGTATATGGACCCTTTAATCATTATATACTGTCCTTCTTTATCCTTTTGTGATCCTATAGGGTCACTATGAGTTGGAATCGACTCGATGGCACTGGGTTTTTATCCTTTGTGGTGAATTTAACTTTAGTCTATTTTGTCAGAAATCAATATTGCCACTCCTGATCTTTTTTGATTGGTGTTTGCTTGACATATTTTTTTCCATCCTTTGAGTTTTAGTTTGTTTCTGTTTTTAAGTCTAATGTGTGTCTCCTGTAGCAGCCTATAGATGGATCCTGTTTTTTTTTAATCCATTTTGCAACTCTCTGTCTCTTTATTGGTGCATTTAGTCCATTTATATTTGGAGTAATTATGGATAGGTATGAGTTTAATGCTGTAATTTTGATATATTTTTTTGTGTTGTTGACGGTTTCTTTTTTCCATTTAATTTTCTGAGCTGAGTAGTTTTTCTTTATATATTGTCTTTTCCTCTTTTTCATTGTTGCTTTTGTTTTTGCTGAGTCTTTACAGTTTTCTTTTTTATTTTGATGTGTAGGCTTGGTAGTTTCCTTTGTGATTATCTTAATATTTACCCCTATTTCTCTAAGTTTAAGTGAAACTTTTATTTCTTTATATCACCTCGACTTCCTCTCAATATGAAAGATCTATGACTACAGTTTATAGTCCCTCTTTTTTGATTTAATGTTGTCGTCTTTTACATAATAATGTCTCTGTTTCCCTGTTTTGAGCATTTTAGCTCTGATTTATTTTTGTGATTTCTCTTTCTGGGTTGATATCTGGTTGCTCTGTTCTGTGTTCTAGTCTTGTATTGTTATCTGATGTAATTGATTTTCTAACTGGAGGACCCTCTTTAGTATTGCTTGTAATTTTGGTTTGGTTTGTGCAAATTCCCTAAACTTCTGCTTATCTGGAAATGTCCTAATTTCACCTTCATATCTGAGAGACAGTTTTGTTGGGTATATAATTCTTTGCTGACAGTTTTTTTTTCCTTCAAGTCTTTATATATGTCATCCCATTGCCTTCTTGCCTGCATGGTTTCTGCTGAGTAGTCTGAGCTTAGTCTTATTTACTTTCCTTTGTAGGTGACTTTTCGTTTATCCCTAGCCACTCTTAAAATTCTCTCTTTATCTTTGGTTTTGGAAAGTTTGATTATAATATGTCTTGGTGACTTTTGGGGAAGATCTACCTTGTGCGGGGTTTGACAAGCATCTTGGATATATATCTTCTCATCTTTCATGATATCAGAGAAATTTTCTGCCAACAAATCTTCAAATATTCTCTCTGAATTTTCTGTTATCCCCCTGTTCTAGTAGTCCAGTCACTCAAAGGTTATTCCTCTTGATAGAGTCCCACATAATTCTTAGGGTTTCTTCAGTTTTTTAAGTTATTTTATCTGATTTTCCCTCAAATATGTTGGGGTCAAGTGATTTATCTTCAGTGTCACTAATTCTGAATTCCATTGTCTCAATTCTGCTCCTATGACTTTCTATTGAGTTGTCTAATTCTGAAATTTTATTGTTAATCTTCTGAATTTCTGTTTGTTGTCTCTTTAGGGATTCTTGTGGCCTATTAAATTTGTCATTATGTTCTTCTCTAATCTCTTTAAGTTCCTCTAGTACTTTGTGTGTTCCTTGGCTTTTTATGCATTTTACCTGATCTCCCTCCAGATCTCTTGAATAGTTCTGTGTGTTAATCTTTTGTATTCTACCCTTGGTAATTCTAGGAAACCTCTTCATCTGGAAGATTTCTTGATTCTTTGCTTTGGTACCTTGCTGAAGCCATCATGGTCTGCCTCTTTATGTGATTTGATATTGTCTGTTGTCTCTGAGGCATCAGTAAGTTATTATATTTATTTTATGTTTGTTTACTGTGTCCTGGCTTCTTGATTTTTTTATTTTTTTGATATGCCCAAATATGTTGCTTGAGTGAGCTAGTTTGATTATTGGTGTCTTTGAAGCTGTAATGTCCTGTCACCAGGTGTTTAGAGCTGTTATGAGGTATATGAGCCCAGCTCAGATGTCTAGGTAATCGGTCACCAAGTGTGTGGTGTATGCTCTCACGTACAGTCTTAGATGAGTAGGGGTGATCAGTGTAGACACAGGTATCTGGCTGCAGTAGGGGCTCATGTACTGAGCAAGGCTGTGGACTGACAAGTGCCCTGAGTGTCTGTGAGGAAAGCATTTCCCTGTTCCCTAGAGCACATAGGTGGGTGGGTTTTGCATCTGGACTATGGGCACCCAGTGCTGTTGGCTGTTAGGACTGGGAGGCACCACTTATCCTTGGACCCCTGTCAAGGGTGGCTACGTGGCATGGTTGAAGCCACCAGCCCTCAAGCCCCTGATGTTAGTAGGTGAGGACCCTGCTTAATAGGCAGTGCAGTGTCAAACATCACAAACCTGCCTCTCCACCATATAGCTGAAATAGTTGAAGTTAGACTTCAGGTATATACCATGTTGTACTGTGCTAATGAGGGCCTGTGCTGTTGAAATGGGCCCACACAGGTCTACGCAGGTATGAAAGGCATTCAAAGTCCACGGGCCACTTATGCCTGTTCCTAGGCAAAGGAGCTGTTTCTGCCCTGAGTTCCCAGTTTAGGGAAACCAGCAGATTATCTTTTCCCCCGTTTGTTAATTTGTTCCTTCTCCAAGGCCGGGAATATGGTTCAGGGCACACGACAGGTCTTATTTCCAGCCCAGGGAAAGCGGCTATCACTGAAGCTGGCTCGGGACCCAGTGCAGAGCAGCGACAGGTCAGTTAAATAGGAGAATTTTTTCCAGAGGGGTGTTTTTTGGTCCGCATGGTAGATAAAACACAAATACTTATGCTGAGAGCACTGCTTTTTGCTGATTTTGGAGGCATGCGTAAACTCTTTACTGCTCGGTCTCTCCCGATGTGGAAAACGTGTCCCAAACACTTCTGTTTGCCTCACCATGCTTGCACAAGTTTATCTGGCCTTCGGGGTGCCGGTTCCTTCCAGGTCAGGTCTGGCAACTCCTTGCTGCTTCTGAACTCTCTCTCCCTCCCCCGCCACTCAATCCGATTCCTCTACTTTGCCTTTGATGTTCATGGCTCCTAGATTGTCATATATAATTGATTCACTTGTTTTTTGGGGTCTTTGATATAAGAGGGACCACAGGAAGCATCTGACTACACTGCCGTCTTGGCCCTGCCCCTCCAAGGCTATAATCTTTATGGATGCAGACTGCCACATTTGTCTCCCACAGAGAGCTGGTGGGTTTGAACCACCAGCCTTAACCACTGTGCAACCAGGGCTCTTAGGCAGTGACTATACAACATCAAACATCTGCATGAAAAGGGAGAACAGTTAGGCTAATCAGAGGAGTGTTGCTTGTTCTCATTGAATACACTAACTTCAACAAGATCAAGGGAATGATTTCTCATCTATTAAGCCATTCTATCAAATTCAACCAAATTTTGTACCTTCTCAGCTTCCATGCTTGTTACCTGAATGGCTCATAGCAGGAACTGAACGGTTAGTCACTTATTTCTTTCCCATTTGATTAGAAAAGTTTTGTCTAACAGGTAGGGCCAGTCAACCCTCAGTCTTTACATATGCTTCCAGAGAATCTGGTGTTTCTTTGTTTAAAATTTACCCAGTTGGAAACTGACCAAATCTCTAAGTTTGGGGTTAACATTAAATTTGGCCTTAAGGGAGCTTGGAAGAGTCTCCAGGAGGAGGTAAGTTTGAAAAATCTCTCAGAGATTCTAGCAGGCAATTTGCTTAAAGATAATTTTAAGTCTTGAGGGTTGATGCCAGTTAGTCCTGAAAACATCTCACTGAGAAGTCTGTAGCTCTGAAAACTGCTTTTGCAAATGTGGTGTTTGAAAGCAAAAGTATAAAAATGTTCCTGCTCTTTGACCCAGAAATCCTACTCCAGGGAATTATTCGATTCTAAAGAAATAATTCAAGTGAATGTTGTTGGTTACAGTGTAATTTATAATGGTGACAAATTTGAAACAAACTCTAAATCCCATGTTTAAGTAAATTACAGTATATTAACCCAGTAGATTACTATGTAGCCATTCCCAGTAAAACTATGTAGCCATTAAGCTTCATAAATATGAAACCTCAAGCAACATGGCAGAGTATTTACAATGTAAAAATGGGTATCCAAATGAACAAAGCCTGTGAGAGATCTCAAAGAAGTGAAAGTAATTACTGTGCTGAATGGTGGAAATATGATCATGTTGATTTTTTCCACCTTTTTCTTTAATTTAAAAATTAGTAAATGCATGTATCTTACAGAGTTCCCAGGGATCCCAGACTTGACCCGCCACCTTATACATTTCCCAAATAGAATCAGGGTTTTAGGCAGCAGATGAGATAGATTCAGACAAGTAGAAGTGCTAATGTCAAAATTCCAGCCTGGGAATGGGGGCAGAACCACTGACCGTTGAACGAATGAACCACATCACACAAATAGATGGGGCTGCTCATATAACTGTTTTGTTTTCTAAAGCCAGCCTATGTGCTACTGCAGCGATTGGAATTCAACCCCTTATTCCTCTATTTAAAGTATTATGCCTAAAACAACGCCCTGGAAATAATTCGGTGGTTACTTCCTACGTGGTTTTAAATAGTGGCTCTGCCCCACATGAAGCACCTATGCCACTGCGGAGCATTATGATAAATACTTATGCACACTTTATTTCACTCTCTAGCTTGGTCGATCAAAGTAAAGTACAATTTTAAAATGGGAGCCATGGTTTCATGTTTTATCCAGTTTATTCTTTACAAACCCCTGCTACGTATGCAGATATTTGCTTTTTGAAGGCTGGATCTGAGAAGGAAAACAATCACTGATCTTTTTTTTATCAATATTTTTGCATGTTATCACGTTCTTACGAATGAATGCATTCTTTTTGAGAGAACAATAACTGTTCATCTTACAAATATAGTGTATATATATATAAAGAACCCAGTGCGCATATATATATATATATATATATATATATATATATATATATATATATATATTTTGGAGGATGGGAATAGGAGACAGTAGTGGACAGTCTTCAATATATAGGTACTTCCAAAAGCTATTCATTATTATTCCAGTTTTGCTTAGACCAGTTGTAAGGCAAGAGGGTCCTTGTTATTAATGAGAATAGTTTAGTCTATTGAAAGCTTTTGAAGCCATTTTAGAAATGAGCTACCGTGTTCAATAATAATTTTTTAAGAGGTAGTACTAATGATTACAATCCTTAAAAAAGGCCTTCTCATGGAAAGTTGTCACATTACAATTTGTTCATATGACTGTTTTTCAGGTGGCAGTGAATCCTCCTGGGATAAGGATAAGATGCAGTCTCCTCTTGCTGCTCCTGCACCCCAACATGGAATTGCTCATGCAGCTCTGGCTGGCCAGCCAGGCCTTGGGGGTGCTCCCACCCTCAATCCACTGCAACAGAACCACCTGTTGACCAATAGTATGTATACTGTCCTCCCCAAAATGGGGGGTGTTGAGAAAAATACCATTGGAAACCCACTAGATACCTTGGGCTTGCAGGGTTAGTAAAGACTGATTGACAGAGTGTGGGTATCTTGGGAGGCCATGTAGCAGAGTAGTTAGGAATGTTGACTAAAGTCACATTGACCTGGGTTTGAATTTCACATCTTCCACTGTTTGACTTCAGAGAATTTGTCTAACTTTTCCATATCTCGGTTTCCACAGCTATGAAATAGGGGTAATAAAACACCCACTTATTAAGGTTATTGTAAGGGCTAAAAATGATCAAGGAAAATCTGTTAGCAGTGGCTGGCATATAGTTAAGTACTGTATAAATTTTAATTATTATTATTACTTAGTAAGCAGACTATGGCTAATATATACAACTTCAAGTTTAGATGATGTTTTTATGGCCTTTAAAAGCTCAAAAGTCTGCAACAATGCAGGACTTGTATATATTACTTGGCTAACATGCTACTTTTCTTACAAACAGGAAATTCAGGACAGAGTTCCATTACTCCCTTCCCTGAGACTTTCTTTTTCCCACTAAATGCTGGGATTAAGGCAGCAGAGGGGTTCTGAGATATTTTCATATGATGTCCCAAATATTAATGAAATTTATCAGCTGTTAAGCATGTAAAAATAAGATATGATGCCTTATTTTAAAGAGGTTATAATCTCAAGAGTGAAACATCCCATACAAAATGAAATGCTAAGGAAAGCAAATAAAACAAATGCCAGAAAATGTATAAATATTATGTTATGAGAAGTCAAGGAATGACTAATTAAGGTAGACCTGTGCTTAAAAGAGAAGGAATTTTAACACAGGCAAATAAATGGGGTTAGAGAGGCAGATTTCAGGGGGAGGTATCAACATGAGTGAAGGCTGAGGTGAATTAAAGCTGTAGAGAGCTGCGAAAAGTCTAGTGGTGCTAGACGTAGTATAATGAGATAACAAAAGTAGAATAATGAGATATTGAAGCTAGAAAGGTAATTTGGAATAAATTCTAAGAATTTGAATTTTATTCTGGAGAGAGAAAATAGTCACCAAAAGTTTTAAAATTGGGGCGAAAGGCAAATAAAAGGGCATAGGAATAAAGAAACAGGAAGACAAGTTACAGGCAAGAGAGGGTGCACGCCTGAACAAGGGCAGTCACTGTAGGAATTTCAAGATAATATAGAGGGCAACAGAAACCCTGGTGGCATAGTGGTTAAGTGCTACTGCTGCTAACCAAAGGGTCGGCAGTTCAAATCCACCAGGTGCTCCTTGGAAACTCTATGGGGCAGTTCTACTTTGTCCTATAGGGTCGCTATGAGTCAGAATCGACTTGATGGCACTGGGTTTGGTTTTTTGGATAGAGGTCAACATGAATTGTATGTAATGAATGTGGGATTTAGAGCGAGGATTAGAAGAGGACTTAAGTTTGTAGCCTTAGTGGCTAGAAGGAGGTGGTGCCATGCACTGATATAAATATTATAGGAGTTGCTAGAGTACCAAGATGCATTAGAAATGATGCTTATAACCATCTGCATGATGTCCTTGAGGTTGGCAGAAAAGAAGTGACCCATTTTGGTGATTTATTAAAAGGATTTGTTTTCATTTCCATACTATTAAAAGTCTCTGTACATTTCTGGCAAGACACTAAATGAGCCAGATTGCTGGAGTGTTGTGTACTATTGATGGCTGTTAATTTAATGTTTTCAGCTTTGGGAAAAGGTTGACTTACATAATTCAGTATTTGCATATGCTTTGCATGTGGCACTCATGTGGGGTCACTGTTAAACTGGCCTGTAATGTAAATATTAGATTGGAGTCTAGGCATTATAGTCAATTGACAGTTAGTTATTGCAGGTCATGATCTGAAAGTGTGACTTTTAAGTCCTTCATGGTTATTTGAAATGTTTGATGAATTATATCTAAAACTGTCAATGGGCTGTTAAATTCTGTTTGTAGTTTGCATTTAGTTTGCATGTCAAATGGACTTTAAGTAGGCATATGACTTGATATGGCCAGATGGTGTCTGGGTGATGCTGAAAATCTTTGGAGAATGAGGAAAGATTATTATACTGTTAGAGGGAACAAAGGCTTATTTAAGCATTTGAGAGGAATGCTTGTACTATTTTAACTAAATGGAGGACTGATGGCTACTTTTAACCCATTTGTGAGTAAAGCACTATGTGCTCAAAGAAGAATTAAAGTCTATAATTATCTTGGGTTCATGGGAAATGAGAGTCTTATACAGAGATCTACTTAGGTCATAGATATTTTGCTATTATGTTCCACATAAAAGTTTTAGGGGAAAGATAATCAGTGATTAACTTAATATATGTTGTACTGTAAACTTGCAAAACCCAGAACCTGTGTAAGGCAGAAACCTGTCAGAGAAGGAAAACTCAAATATTTTCCACTAAAACAAGAGATAAGTAATCACAGGAATTAAACTAATAATTAATGAATTAAATTCATAAAATTAATAATCACATGAAAGTACTTTATAACCAGTAAGTGGGGTCCGGTAGACTGATCCTAAAAATAACTTGGAGGTAGTGAGTCATAAGTTAGCATCAATAGAGGTAAAGTTTAAAATATTTTATTGATGTTCTCTGGGGATTTAGAATCAAAGGGAAAAGAGAGAATGTTCCTTTTCTTTGGTTCCACACAAAATTTAAGTTTCTAGGTTTGTTTTGATCCTTGTGTAATTTTGATAACAGTGATTTTGTGATTGTCTTTCTCAGAAACATTCGTGAATGATGTGTCCTTCATTTATGAGTTCCTTTAATTGAGATGATCACTTTAGTGTTGTATGAAACCTGTCATATCTGGAAGCTTGTTTTACTGCACTGTGCTGCCTTTGAGTTTTCTTGTCAAAAGCTTTAAACCATCCATCGTAGTTGAAATCTGGAGATGGACTTCAAATAAATTAACACTTCTTCCTCCTTCTAGCCTCATTTTTTGTCCTAAAAATACATGTTTTGAGTGTATGTCTTCATAACTGCTGCTGTCGTCTTGAGGAATGAGATTTAGGGAATCTCAATATACTTCCTATAGATTCACTGTTGTTCCTTTTCTGTTGTTATATGGGAAGCATGAAAAAGTGAAAAGATGGCAAGGAGAAAAAAATGGTTGTTTTCAATAACTGATAATTTTGTGTAGGGCCAATGT
Organism: Loxodonta africana; assembly: GCF_030014295.1. Lineage (NCBI taxonomy): Eukaryota > Metazoa > Chordata > Mammalia > Proboscidea > Elephantidae > Loxodonta > Loxodonta africana. Next base: position 100,328,488 of record NC_087369.1, read on the forward strand.
AAACTTTGCCAATCATGGAATTTCTCTAGTCAGTAAAAATTTAGAAAAATTGTAAGCAATGATGTTCTGGAATACCTGTTACAGATTACTGGTTCCTGGGCTTCTGTCCAAAATTAGAGGTAATGGATTTAAGTACATTTTAAATGCTATGGTTTACTTAGTAGTCATGTTAACATCCATAATGTTAGGCTAACTTTCCCTATCCTCTGCTTAAGAGGAGTTTTGTCTCACAGATCCCACAATAGTCAACGATTTTAATTTGCTACTTTTACATGATGACATATCTGTGGCTGCTACAAATGAAATGTGGATAATACTTGAGCGATATTCTTTAAGAGATTTAAAATGTGTGAAAAATGTTATTTCACCTTGCACAAGAAAATAACTGGAATTCCAGATACTACTCAACAATACTGGTATTTGTTATTAAACAGAGAAATGGGTGAGTATTCTGATAGAGAAGTTATTTCTTTTGTCAAAAATTTCAAATCAGAGTTATAAACATTAATTTTAGAGATGTACAATTGTTTTGTGTTGTTGTTGCTAGGTGCCGTCGAGTGGGTTCCAACTCATAGCGACCCTATGCACAACAGAATGAAACAATGCCTGGGCCTGCACCATCCTTATAATCGTTGTTATGCTTGAGTTCATTGTTGCAGCCACTGTGTCAATCTGTCTCCTTGAGGCTCTTCCTCTTGCCCACTGACCTTGCACTTTGCCAGACATGATGTCCTTCTCCAGGGACTGATCCCTCCGGACAACATGTCCAAAGTATGTAAGATGTAGTCTCGCCATCCTTGCTTCTAAGGAGCATTCTCGTTTTACTTCTTCCAAGACAGATTTGTTCCTTCTTTTGGCAGTCCATGGGATATTCAATATTCTTCGCCAACACCACAATTCAAAGGCATCAATTCTTCTTCAATCTTCTTATTCACTGTCCAGCTTTCACATGCATATGATGTGATTGAAAATACCATGGCTTGGGTCAGGTGCACCTTAGTCTTCAAGGTGACATCTTTGTTCTTCAACACTTTGAAGAGGTCCTTTGCAGCAGATTTACCCAATGCAATGTGTCTTTTGATTTCTTGACTGCTGCTTCCATGGGTGTTGATTGTGGATCCAAGGAAAATGAAATCCTTGACAACTTCAATCTTTTCTCCATTTATCATGATGTTGCTCATTGTTCCAGTTGTGAGGATTTTTGTTTTCTTTTTGTTGAGGTGCAATCCATACTGAAGGCTGTGGTCTTTGATCTTCATTAGTAAGTGCTTCAAATCCTTTTCACTTTCAGCAAGCAAGGTTGTATCATCTGTATAACACAGGTTGTTAATGAGTCTTCCTCCAATCCTGATACTCCACTCTTCTTCATATAGTCCAGCCTTTCGGATTATTTGCTCAGCATGGAGATTGAATAGGTGTGGTGAAAGGATACAATCCTGACATACACCTTTCCTGCCTTTACACCAATCAGTATCCCCTTGTTCTGTCTGAACAACTTTTATAATTAAAAGGGCATAAATATTCTAAATCTTGTTTTCTTCTGAAGCTTGAAGAATAAACATAGCAATATATTATAATAATTAGAAAGAATATTACTTGCTTCTTTTAATGACAGTAATGTTTGTATTAAAGATTTTTTTGTTTTTATGGATAGAAAGTTTGCATCTTATAAATATTTGGGGGGCGAGAGCAAGAACATGTTATATTTACAATTAAAAACCTGTGGTTATAGGAATATTTTTAAAAACTATAAAACATTGTACAGTCCCATAAAAAAAAAATTGCCCAAAGAGATATTAGAATATAGTAAGAGTTGATTTTTTTAAAAGCCAACAAGAATGAAATTAGGTACTTTTTTTTTAGTCTTATCTCATAGCATCAATTTTGATGTGATTTCCTTTGTCCAAATATTGTTTAACTAACAATTTTAATATGTACTGTCTCTTTTAGGACTGGATCTGCCATTTATGATGATGCCTCATCCCCTACTTCCAGTCAGCTTACCTCCTGCATCAGTTGCCATGGCAATGAATCAGATGAACCATCTCAATACTATTGCCAACATGGCCGCTGCAGCCCAGATTCACAGTCCACTCTCCAGAGCTGGGGCCTCTGTTATAAAGGTAAGAATCAGGATTTAGAAGAGAACAAAGGCATTATTTAATGCAAATTATGGTAAAATATTAGCAATACCACTGAATTTTCAACAGTAACACTCAGCTGATTGGCTCAGTTGGTTAGTATGCAGTATTGATAAGTTTGTTTTCTGACTAGGCCTGTTAGGCTTTTTCAGTTCGTATATTTATTTGTTTTCATTCCGTGGTCACAGATTACACCTTTAATTCTAGCTTCCTGTCTGCAAATATGTGTACAATGTGTGGGAGGTATGGCAAGTCTAATGACAGAGTAGAAGAATGTGCGAAAACTATTCCCATTGCTGGAATGAAACAAAGTAAACACTGTGCATCATCTTTGTATTTTAGAGGTAATTAATTGTGGGGTAGTATCAACCATGTTGGAGCCCTGGTGGCGCAGTGGTTAAGAGCTATAGCGAGTTATGGCTGCTAACCAAAAGGTCGGCAGTTGGAATCCACCAGCAGCTCCTTGGAAACCATGTGGGGCAATTCTACTCTGTCCTATAGGGTTGCTATGAGTCAGAATTGCCTCGACGGCAACAGGTTTGGTTTTTATCAACCATACGGGTCTTGTAGTCTGACAGACCGAGGTTCCAATTCTGGTTCTGTCATTTATTAGCTGAATGACCTTGAGTATGACACTTAACCCGCCTGAACTTGTTTCTTCGTCTGTAAAATGACGGTCAACGTAATAAACAATCCCACTTTTACATTGGCTGCTTGGAGACAAAACCCAAAACCAAACCCAGTGCCGTCGAGTCGATTCCGACTCATAGCGACCCTACAGGACAGAGTAGAACTGCCCCCTAGAGTTTCCAAGGAGTGCCTGGGGGATTTAAACTGCCAACCCTTGGGTTAGCAACTGTAGCACTTAACCACTACGCCACCAGGGTTTCCCATTTGGAGACAATGTGAGTAATATATATATTAAAAACTATGAAGCATTAATTGTTCATTATCATTTATATCATTATCATCATTATTAGAATATTATTTTTCAAAAAGTTCATGACTATTGGATAATGAAACACAAAGGAGATTTTATAGTCCCGTCTTTGGTGCTGCCTTTGCCTTTCCTCTATGAGTTTGGCATGTGGCCTCCCTGTTCTATCTGCAAGTATCGTGTGAACTAGGATTTTGATTTTTTTTTTTTTGGTGAGAGGATGATATAAAGGTGTATAAGGATCCTAAGAGTATAGTTTGGTAAAGTAGAGGGTCAGTGAAAAAGAGGAAGACCCTCAACAAGGTGGATTGACACAGTGGCTGCAACAGTTGGCTCAAGCATAGCAACAATTGTGAGGATGGCACAGGACCAGGCAATGTTTCATCCTGCTATGCATATGGACACTATGAGTCAGAACCGATTCCACGGCACCTAACAACAACAAGAGTATAGATCAACCCATTAATTTGTCCCTTTCTTCCTTCATTCAGTCAACAAATATTATACCCTTGACATATACATGTCATTGTATTAGACAATATGGGAGAAATCTAGGTAAATAAGACATAGTTCGTGTCTTCCAGGACCTCACCGATTAAACTGGAGACAAACAAAAAGTACCCATTTAATGTATAATAACCAGATAGAATGTAATGGATACCACAAGAGGATCACCAATTATTATAGGAGCTCAGAGGAGAGAGATGATACCCATCTTTTGAAGGGATCAGGAAAGGCATTACATTTGATGGATTTGAACTGGGCCTTGACATATTGATATGAATTTAATAGATAGATGTTGGGGTAAGGGAAGCAAAGGCAGAGGAAATGTGAGATTTTAAACCAGTTTGTTCCATTTTGAAATTATTTTCCAGTTTTGGGAGCCTCAAAAACACTGAAGAAAATTGGAAACAACCTTTGTAGAAAAAGAAAAGCAAACCTGATAATTTTTATTCAGCTGCGCATGTATTTCCATGACCAAATGGAAGAGTGCTTCCTGTAAAGATGGTGGCTTTTAGTGGGTTAGTCTATCCTAGCTTATGAAAGACCAGTTTTTTGAATCTTTGCTTAGGGCATAAACTGGGAATAAGAGTTGTCTTTGAGAGAAAAATCACCTGTTAAAAGATAAAATAAGTTTCCCATGATTTTGAAACTAAGTGGCTACTATGTAAATGCGACCCTGCACACAAATTGGGAAATTCTATTAAGAAACAAAGCACAGCCTAAAGTAATGGCATTGCCATACTTACTTTGAAATGGTGAACAAATGCTTTGAACAAAGGCATACTTTTGACTTTTTAATAAAAGTACATTTGGTTTGTCTTCATAAACACTATTACACAGATTGAATCAGCTCCATTTTGGTTGAATGTTTGGGACTTTTGTAAGCTTTGTGAAGAATTTAATCCAAAAGGCACTTGGAGATGAGACTCATGGCTAGTATTTGGTTATGGGTAGTGATGATGATGAAAATGGAAAGGGTAATCATCTCTTTAATCTAAATATTTTTAACTTATCAAAACAATACAACTTTATTTTCATTTATTGCTGATTGGTCTATTTCATATGCAAACTTTTGAAAAAAGTCAGAACCTTCTCAAGCATATAATTAATTACATGCTACTTTTTAAAAGTTGACATCAGATCACATGCATATTTGAGTCCTGCCAAATACTCAGAAACCATTTTATGCCGTGGAGAAATTGGGTCTACTTTTATATAATTATTTTGACTAAAGTTAGTTGATAAGGAAGAAATTTTTTTAAAGCTGATTTAAATGAATAGTGAGAGATGTTTTTAATATAGTTGCCATTTTATTTATTTTTGAAAAAGTATTATTGCGTAATAGCGGCATTAATAACTTTAATATATTAATTCCCAGGAAATACCGTACTAAAAATCCTCTAAGTAATTGACAAATAGGCATTCAGATGTTTAAAGTTTCACTCGCCTTCTGAGAATAGTTATCAATATAGTACTAGCTACATGGTTACCAAGTATTGTTTTGTTCTGTTGTATATAGGGTTGCTATGAGTCTGAACAGACTCAATGGCACCTAAAAACAATAATATGGTTACCCAATTATAAGGACAGAAATTTCGTGCCTTTGTTGATCTACATTTCACCAGAAATTTGCTTTCAATGTACTTCTTGGTGAACAGCTTCAAAGTTAAATCTATTATAATTCTGCGGTCATCAGGCAAACCTATGTATTGAGACTTCATCACGTAATACTATTTGGGAGATGCAGAAACAATTTAAAAAATCACATTTGCTCTATTTTCACTTATAATTTTTTATCTTATTTGTTTCATATAAAAAGCAAATATTTAAATTACCATTACTGAATGTTTTATAATATATTTGAATTAAAGCCCTAAGGTTTTTTTTTTAATCATATTTCCCATTTAGACTTAAAATGTTCTACCAAAATATACATGATCAGAAGACATAATATTTAATGCTTAGAAATAAATGTCAGAAGTATGAGACTGGATTTCTTTCTGACAAAACTGTTATAAATTAAGGAAAATCACAAAATCCTCTTTTCTATGTGTACTATAATCTAATGTGATTATAATTTCACCCTCTAGCATCTCTAGTTAAAAGTCAGCCAGGTATTTCCATTTTAAATCCCTACTTTTGACAATTTATAACACAGCTCAAAACAAAACAAATCTATATCAGAAACTTGATATACACAGTAAGAGACCAGGACATATTATCCAACCAGCCAACCTGTTGCTGTCAAGTTGATTCCAACTCCTAGCAACCCTATGAGACACTTTATAAAAACTCTAAAATATGTTTACTTGAATTAAAATTTTAGAAAATTTGCAAAAAGAGTTGCCAAATCTGTTGATATGTTTACATTATTCCTAATGTTTTCATACCTTTATTTTTACTTTCAGGTAAAACTTTCTTTTTTTCCGTATTATCTTAATAAGTCCTTGAATTAAAAAGCAACGACAATTAACTGTGCTATTGAAACAAGTTTTCAGAGTCCTTCTAAACATCTCTATTTTTCTTTGGCATGGTTTGAATAATGCAGATGCCTGTGCTAGCGATTGTCACTGATGACCACAAGACTGGTCACAGTTTCCATCAGAAGCTGCCATTGTTGTATGTGTCTAGAATATTAGGACTGTGTGATACATAAATGATATTAAGTTAGAGAAGGACTGGCTCTGCAAACCAGAGTTTATTTTTAGCATTTATTATTTATGCTCAAAGGTCCTGGGAGCAACTATTTAACACTCCTGTGCTTCGGTTTTAGTTTTTGCAAACCGGATCTAATTTTGTTCACACTTACTTTCTATATTTGTATTTCTGCTGATCAAGTCTACATTTAAAAGCTGGTTAGGCTAATTTATAATCTTCGTTAACTCATAATTTTAATTCAGACCAGCCAATTTGGCATTTGGCATCAAGCTCATTTGTTAACTAATTCAATCAGAAGATACCACTGGTATCTGGTTTAAAAAGTACATTGGCCCTTTTTTTTTCTCATTCATGGAGCCCGTATTAAGCATCAGGTAGTTTTCAAGGCTTACATTTCAGTAGGGAGAGACAAACAATACACAGAATAAATAATTATATGATTTCTGATGAAACATTTAAATAGAGAAAATGATGAACTCATATGTACTATTTTGAAATCATGCTTTTGCAGAATTTGTTGTTATGTTCTATGAGAACAGGATTTCTGAGTTCTCAGGCTACCAACAGTATAACAATTGGTTCAGAAAATTACTGAATATTTAACAATTGGCTCTACTTTGAGCAGGCGCCGAGATGACACTTATTTTAAAGTATTACACCAAATATGAAATGTTTATCAAATCAAGCTCTCCATGCCAATTTTCCCCATATCCATTAAACAAAAAAATACTTTTCAAATCAATTTATCTTTATTTTCTATCCCTTTAGAAAAATATAACTTGTTAACTAACAGTTTGAGAAATCTCTATAAAGATAAATGAATAAGCAGTTTGTTTTCTAATTGAAACTGTACCACCTTAACACAGACCAATGAAGAGAATAATTACGTGCGGGCTGTGGCTAGTGGCTACCATACTGGACAGTGCTACTCTAGTGGCTATGTTCTACGCATCTTACCAAGATGCACTGCTAATTGTTTAAAGATTGTGGAGGTGGGGAAATCTATTAAACTATAAGCAAATGCAGATATTTCCTTTAGAAGTCTAAGCTATTAAATGTTACATCACTTCTTAGAGTCCTAAAAAGCTATGGCTCTTCCTCTTACCTGTGAAAAGAAAAAGAAGCAATATTACTTTAGTCAAATACATAGAACATACCCACTACAGCAGCACTGTCCAATATAGTTGCTACTAGCCGCGTATGGGTATTTAAATTTAAATTAATTAAATTAAATAAAATTAAAATTTCAGTCCCTAAGTTGCAACTCATTGACTCATAGGGTCGCTATGAGTCGGAGTACTCGACGACAGCAGTTTTTTTTTTTTTTTTTTGGAAGTTGCAACTAGTCACATTTCAAGTGCTCAATAGCCACACATGACTTGTGGCTACTGTATTAGACAGCACAGGTATAGAACATTTATATAATTGCAGAAAGTTCTATTGGACAGTAACGTTCTAGAGCATTAAGTAGGGTGAATGAAATGTCCAGAATCATCAGTCGTATTTCTGAAAGATAGGATAATAAAATTTTTTTTTTTTTATAATACAGACTTTAAAAATCAGCAAGTGTATTGTAATTCACCTTGCAGTTGGCCAGAATGGATAGCTATTGCTGAATCTTGGCTTACTGTACTATTCTTGTCATTGATTTTAGTAAGAAAACAGAGACAAAGAACATATAATTCATTGATTTAGCAAATGTTTAACGTATGTAAAGGACTGTATTACACTGTCTTGTCAAGAACACAAAAATGAAAAAGACATAGATCCTGTTCCCAGAATAATTTATAAAGTTATATGCAGTTTTTTGCTAGAGTCATCATAATTTATTAGTTAATTAAGATGCATTGAGAAGCAGATCTTGTTGTTTTGGGCTCTAAAGTCAGGTTATCTGCCTGGATTTGAATCCTCATTTCACGATTCCTGGTTATGTGATCCTAGGCAAATTACTTAACCTACTTGTGTATCAGTTTCTCTCATCTCTCAATAAAATGGGGGATACTAATAGTACACAACCCATAGCATTAACATGAGGCTTAAATAAAATAAAACATGTTAATGGACGTAGAACAGTGTTTGGGACCTAGTAAATACTTAGTGCTAATATTATTTTATTTATGTTTTAGAATACATATAGAATACATATAAAACCAAACCAAACTGCCCCATAAGGTATCCAAGGAGTGGCTGGTGGATTCGAACTGCTGACCTTTTGGTTAGCAGCCAAACACTTAACCACTGTACCACCAGGGCCCCAGAATACATATAGAAACAGTAATAAGTAGGAACCAATGTCATAGCTGAGAGCTAGGCTGAGACAGAGGTAGCTTTCCCTATACAGATTCTTCTGAGTACTCTGTTATCAGTACCAGGACCAAGGGTAACCCCACCATAGAGTGCGCCTAAAGGCATTGGCCTTTCTCTCTAGAGACCATTTGTTCACTTATAATGGCTACCTTGATCTCCATGCCACAAAAGAAGGGTTAGAAGCCTGGCAACTAGTAGAGGCAGGACAAGGGTGTCCATTTTAATATCAGGTTTGATATGATTTGTATGTTAAATAATCTTTGCTTTCATGTGGATTCTTTAGTCTTTGGACTAGGAACGTTCACATGCAATATGAAAACACCCATAGACCTTTCTTTCATCCTCAATGATACATTAAGCACTCAATAAATATTTGTTGCATGTATGAATGAAAGCTAAGAATTCATTGGATATTATACTTTGAAAGAGTTTCCAACATAAATGATCCTTAATGATACCAGTTTTAATTCTAAAAGTGGAAAAGACATTATACATTGCAAACAAATGCCTTTTTTTTTTTTTTTGCCAGGAAGCAGTTCAGAAATATTGTTAGGCCAGGCACATAGTAGCCTTTAGTTCTGGCTCAGATCCCTTTAGTGTTAGCTCAGCTATTAGCATTTGTAGCTAATAACTAATATAGCTATAACATGAATTGGAAATCACATTATGACCATTAGGCTTGCAAGACTATTCATCCTTCAGTTGTATCACTGAATGTGGCAAAATCCTGGGGGCTAAAATACCTGAGTGTTATACCATAAATGTCTATTCCCTATTTGATGTTTAAGTATCATATTTTTTTTCCTGTACTTGTGGGAAACTTGGTAATGTCAGTGTCCCATAACCTTCCCTGAGAACAATTTTTTTAAAAAATAAGTAGTTAGCTGTTATTTGGCTGTTTACCAATAGCATCTGATTAGCTGGAGTTTTTTGTTGGTTTATTTATTTTTATTTGGCTGAGCAGCTGGCAATTAACTAATTGATAGGAAATGGTCACAAGGCAGTGGCATTAGCATGTGAACATCTGGTATTAAAAATTAGTCAGCACGGAGAGTGTTTTATGTAATAATTCAAATTCACTGAATAATCACTAGAAGAGTCTTATTTGTAAGTGCTCAGTGGAAAAGACAAAGCTATTACTATCTTTTAGAGCATAAGATGAAGACTCATTGAGTAAGAATTGAGGGTCATTTTTGTTTAGGTAGGTGGTTAGATGGCAGAGTTCCAAGCCCACAATATAATTTGAAAGCCATGCATTTTCTCATTGAACTACCCATTCCCCTGCTTGAGGGCATTTACATGCCATGAGTAGATATTATGGCTAATTCCCTTATGCTCTCAGCTTCTTCCAAGACAAGTGGACACACTGGAGAGGTGAGAGGGTGCTTTGTCCAAATATCACTGGGTTATATTATGTGCCTATGATTTTGGACTCTTTCATGGTTACATGTTCCAGCTGCATTCCCCATCTGGCATCATTTCTTAGGCACAATGTTACATTGCCTCTTATATGGCAAGATTTGTATTATACCTTCATAGCCACTGCACTGTGGAAACTCCCAAATCTTAAGTATTTATTGTTTTCTCTGAGGCCATTGGTAATTTACTTAGCAACTCTTGAAGATAAAAGGTAAGAATTTTGTGGACTCATCTTTTCATAGATTGATGAATGATGAAGTACACGTATGATGATGACCTTTAGCCTGGAATGGGAGCTTAATAATTACTTCATTGCATTCTGTTTTTTTTTTTTTTCCTTTTTAGCCTGAAGAGCCTCCTTGCCTGTTTTTTCCTAAATTCAGGAAAACTCTGATATATCTATGTTAACTTAAATATAATTTTAAATTGGTAATTGTGAAATACAGACCAATTATAAAACTGGTTCTTAAAGATCCATAAGTATGCTTCCAATAGTATTCAGAGATACCAAGTTTGGGCATCAAATTCTTCCCCCAAAGTAATGGTAAGCCAAGTTAAGTAGCAACAATGAATGAACTTTTTATTTTTCTGTCCCTGGTTCTGTTGTTAAAGTCGATCAAGGTACAATCAGTTCTGCTTCTGCAGAACTCTGGTGACAGTACAGAAGGGGTGCATCAATTAAATATGATATATCAAGACAAATGTATGAATAAAATTCTAGAATTCAGATAAACTTCCAAAAGCCACTCATCAGCAGTGAAATGCCATTAAATCCTCTAGGAATTCATTAATAGATTAACGTTTGGGAGAATAACTACAGTGACAGTTGAATTCAATTTAAATAAAAAAAAATATAGAGTATATATTACATGTCAACATTAAAATGGTTATTAGAAGGCAACTGCACACACATATATGTACATATAAGCACATGGTAGAAATGTTTGATGCACATATATTAGTGCATTCTAAGTTCTGTATATAATACTTTATTTCCAAGAATTTAAAAGAATACATTGGATCTCCATGAAAATGGGCAAAATTAATATTTTAGTGTCAAGAAACTAAATCCTAAATCAAATTGACTATGTTAAATCTTACCCAAAATGGAATTTTCTAAACAATGGCTCTGCTCTTTAAGGAGGTTCAAATGTACTTTAAAATGTTTTAATACAGTGAATGTCTTCTTTGACCATTTGTGACATGTCACAAAAGAAAGAGAAATGGTAAGATAGAAGAGGGGATAGTATACATTACTAATTAAAAATATTTCCTATAATATTCCTTTCTTTTGAAGCACAGCAGCCTTGAACTACATAAGTAAATTTTAGAATCTGAGTTCCTATTAAATATAATTTTACTTATTGCAAGTGGAAATGGGAATTTGGGAAAATATGTTTCAATTTTGGAAATCTCTCTCCTTTGTTTCTTTAAATGCATCTGGAGAAGAATTCTGCAGTGTTTCAAAGGAACAACAGCTGTTTTTGATGGGAGGAGACTAAAACACACAAGGAGTAACAGGATTGTCGAATTCATAAACGCCAAATAAAATGAAGTCATCAATGTGTATAAATGATTGGAGTTTTAGATTTGCAATGTTCCTTTTTAAATGCCCTTATTGATTTGTTGCAAGTACTGTTAACCCTGTATTTCACAAATGGTGAGGACATTATCACTTGTGTTCTCATTTGTAATAAAACAGATTAACTTGCTGTAAAATCTTAACTAAGCTGAGACACAACAGTAGCCACCTAATGAACCGAGGCACATTGCAGTTAAGTAACTAAATAGATGCGTACTGGTTACAGGGCTGAAAAATGGATCTGTTTATGTGCAAAGGAGAAATTGTTCAAAGAACTATTCATTATATTTGAAGAAATTGAACATTCCAATACCACACAGCTATTTTTTAAACCCACCTAATTCTTAATCAGTATAAGACTTTGAACATACCTACAGTAGTTTAAATAGTGAAAAAAGTTTGAGTTCTGTGATGCCTTAGAAAACAATGATAACGAATTGAACCTTGATTGAATTTGGGAAGTGCAGACTGTAAAATCTTAAGGCAGAAATATCGCTTCATGCAAACCGTTACCGTCACTCTTAATAATCACTCTCTAAATCATGTTCTCAAAGTCCGTTTATTGTGTCATATTATATGCTGTTGAAAATGGCAAAGAAGGGTTTAGGGTAAGTTACTTAAGTTCCTGCTGTTTAATCATATTGGTCATTTTAAGCTTTGGGGGATTTCCTCATTGCAGCATTGTGTTTTTTCTTATAATTCATAGCATATTCTATTTGTGAAAGTAGATGTTCATAACTAGCTTTCATTTTTTATTGGAAAGAGTGGTGGGCAAGAATAGGTATCACTGTCAGTTGATTTCTCTTGCTTTTCCAAACCATCAACTTTATGAACCACTAAAAAAAAAAAAAAAAAATTCCATATATCGCATATGCAGCATATACTGCAGTAGCTGTGATTCCCGCTGGCCTCTACACAGTGCTTTTGTTTGGTTGGTTCTATTTTTGCACAGTAACTGCCATGCTTTGTCCCTTTCCACTCATTCAGAGGTCCATTAGAAATAACTATAAACTGTGATTTTCAGTAAATTTCCAATTTTAGAATTCAAAGATGAATTTAGAATGATCTACACTTTATGTACATATTTTGGCATCAAATCAGTGAAACAACACAAAAGCGAAAAAAAAAAACAGATTTTGGCCTCATACATGCAATTCATTGCATTGGTACTTGTGTGTGTGTGTGTGTGCGTGTGTGTGTGTGCGCACAGGTGTATGCATACTATTTAGAGAAAGTTATTTGTTAACAAGACAGTTTTGGTTGAATTTCACAATTCATAAACTGCTCATCTTTTCAAAAAAGTGAAAAGATGTGGTATAAGAGCTTAATAGATCTTGCCCTCCAACCACGTGTCATCCTTTCAATCTACAAATAGAATATTTGAAAATATTACCATAGAATTTTTTAATTTTTCTTTGTGTGTGTTGTGTTACAACTACATATTTGCCAGTGTACAAAATATAAATGAAATATGTTAGTATACTACTCTGTTTTAAAACATTGTTGTTGAGGCATGGCGGCAACTGTAGGGACTTTAAAATTTAATACATTAAAAAAATTATTTGTGATCAATTATTATATAATGCTGCTGCTAATATACTCAAAGACTACTGTTCATTGTGTTAATGTTATTTAATTAATACCAAGTGATAACATAAAACATTTTTAAAAATCAGCATAATACAATGATGACTAGTAGTTTTCTATTGCTGATGTTACCAATTACTACAGATTTAGTGGCTTAAAACAATGCAATTTATTACCTTATCGCTCTGTGTGTCAGAAGTCTGACATGTCACACTGGACTAAAATCAAGGTATCAAAACAGCTGCATTCCTTTGTGGAGGCTCCAGGGAGAATCCATTTCCTTGACTTTTCCAGCCTGTAGAGACCTCCATTCCAACTGATGTGTAAATCTGACAGTAATTTAGTTACTGTGATCAATAAAATAGCCATACACCTTTTCTTCCGTATTTGATACATTCCACATTCCGATTATTAATGGGTGTTTGCAGCTATTTCTTCTCATTTTGAGTCATGCCACATCAGCAAATAAAGATCCCAAAAACTTTAACTCAACCCATGTCATAAAAAGGTTGACTCTCCTTTGTGGACGAAGCTCTTCCCCAGTCGTATTTTGAGTGCCTTCCAACCTGAGGAGCTCATCTTCTGGCACTATATCAGACAATGTTTCTCTGCTGCTATCCATGAGGTTGTCACTTGTCAATTTTTTTTCAGAAATAGACCGCCAGATTTTTCTTCCAGGTCTGTCTTCATCTGGAAGCTTCACTGAAACCTTTCCGACATGAGTTCCCCTGCTGGTATTTGAAATACTGGTAGCATAGCTTCCAGCATCACAGTGACACTCAAGCCTCCACAGTGACACTCAAGTACGACAAACTTATAGACAAGAGGTGGGAATGTATGGATCAAGGAAATTGAAAGTGTTAAAAAATGAAATGGAATGCTTGAAGATGGATGTCCTAGTCATTAGTGAGCTGAAATGGACAGGTATTGGTCATTATGAATCAGACCATCACGTAGTCTACTATGCCAGGAATGCCAAATAGAAGAGGAACTGCATCACATTCATTGTGAAAAAGAATATTTCAACATCTATCCTGAAGTAGGAAGCCCTGGTGGCATAGTGATTAAGAGCTACGGCTGCTAACCGAAAGGTCGGGAGTTCACATCCACCAGGTGCTCCTTGAAAACTCTGTGGTGCAGTTCTACTCTGTCCTATAGGGCTGGTGTGAGTCAGAATCGACTCAAGGGCAATGGGTTTAATCACGAAGTAGAATGGTGTCAGTGATAGGGTAATAACCATACGCCTACAAGGAAGACCAGTGAATATGACTACTATTCAAATTTATACATCAACCACTAATGCCAAAGATGAAGAAATTGAAAATTGTTACCAACATCTGCAGTCTGAAATTGATCAAACATGCATTCAGGATGTATTGATAATTACTGGTGACTGGAATTTGAAAGTGGGAAACAAAGAAGGATCAGTAGAGTAGCTGGAAAATATGGCCTTGGTGATAGAAATGATGCCGGAGATTGCAGGATAGAATTTTGCAAGACTGACAACTTATTCATTGCAAATACCTCTTTTTTAACCAACATAAATGGTGACTATACATGTGGACCTCATCAGATGGAATACACAGGAATCAAATTGACTACATTCATGGAAAAAGATGATGAAGAAGCTCAATATCATAGTCGTAACAAGGCCAGGGGCCGACTGTGGAACAGATCATCAATTGCTCATTTATAATTTCAAGTTGAAGCTCATCTGAAGTTGTGGAATGACATCAAGGACATCATACATGAAGAAAGCAAAAGATCATTAAAAAAAAGGAAAATAAAAGCCAAAATGGATGTCAGAAGAGACTGCGAAACTTTCTCTTCAATGTAGAGTAGCTAAAGTGAAAGGAAGAAATGATTAAGTAAAAGAGTTGAACAGAAGATTTCAATAGGCGGCTCAAGGAGACAAAGTAAAGTATTATAATGAAATATGCAAAGACCTGGAGTTAGAAAACTTAAAGGAAAGAACACGCTTGGTATTACTCAAGCTGAAAGAAGTAAAGAAAAAATTCAAGCCTCCAGTTGCAATATTGAAGAATTCTCTGGACAAAAAATTAAACAATGCAGAATGCATCAAAAGAAGATGAAAGGAATACACAGAGTCACTGTACCAAAAGAAACGGTCAATGTTCAACCATTTCAGGAGGTGGCATATGATCAAGAACTGACGGAATTGAAGGAAGAAATCCAAGCTGCACTCAAGACATTGGCAAGAAAAGAGGTTCCAGGTACTGATGGGATACCAACTGAGATGTTTCCACAAACGGATGCAGTGCTGGAAGCACTTACTCATCTATGCCAAGAAAGTTGGAAGACAGCTACCTGGCCAACCAACTGGAAGTAATCTACCTGTGCCTATTCCAAAGAAGATGATCCAGCAGAATGTGGAAATTGTTGAACAATATCATTAGTGTCATAAAAATTTTTTTTTTGTCATATGCAAGTAAAATTATGCTGAAGGTAATCTAAATATGATTGCAGCAGTATACTGACAGGGAACTGCCAGAAATTCAAGCCAGATTAAAAAGAGAATATGGAATGAGGGATACCATTGCTGACGTCAGATGGATCTTGGCTGAAAGCAGAGAATACCAAGAAGATATTTACCTGTGGTTTATTGGCTATGCAAAGGCATTCGACTGTGTGGATCATAACAAATTATGGATAACGTTGTGAAGAATGGAGATTCCAGAATATTTAATCGTGCTCTTGTGGAACCTGTGCATAGATCGAGATGGTTTTTTGAACAGAACAAGAAGATACTGTGTGAATTAAAATTAGGAAAGTTGTGTGTTAAGGTTGTATCTTTTCACTGTAGTTATTCAATCTGTATGCTGAGTAAATAATCCGAGGAGCTCGACTATATGAAGAAGAATGGGGCATTAGGATTGGAAGAAGACTCATTAACAACCCAAGATATGCAGATGACACAACTTGTGTCAAGTAAAGAGAATTTGAAGCACTTACTGATGAAGATCAAAGACTACAGTCTTCCCTATGGATTATACATCAACATAAAGAAAACAAAAGTCCTCATAACTGGACCAATAAGCAACATCACGATAAACACAGAAAAGATTGCAGTTGTCAAGGATTTCATTTTACTTGGATCCACTATCAATGCCCATGGAAACAGCAGTCAAGAAATCAAACTATGTATTGCATTGGGCAAATCTGCTGCAAAAGACCTCTTTGAAGACGTCACTTTGAGGACTAAGGTATGCCTGACCCAAGCCATGGTCTTTTCAGTCACCTTATATGCATGGGAAAGATGGACAAGGACTAACAAACACCAGGAAAGAATTGATGCCTTTGAGTTATGGTGTTGGCAAAGAATATTGAATATACTATGGACTGCCAGAAGAACAGACAAATCTGTCTTAGAAGAAGTACAGCCGGAATGGTCCTTAGATGCAAGGATGATGATAAGAGTTCTCCTCATATAATTAGGAGATGTTATCAGGAGGGACCAGTCCCTGTAGAAGGACATTATGCTTGGTAAAGTAGAGGGTCAGCAAAAAAGAGAAAGACCCTCAAGGAGATCGATTGACACAGCGGCTGCATCACTACGTTCAAGCATAACAATGATTGTGAGGATGGCGCAGGACTGGGCAGTGTTTCATTCTGTTGTGCATAGGGTTGCTCTGAGTCAGAACTGACTCTACAGCACTTAACAGCCCTTCCTCCTTCAAAATAAGCAAGGTTGCCTCTCCCTGACCATTCATCAATAGTCACTTCTTTCTCTGACCCTCTTCTTCTGCCTCTGTCTTCTACTTTTCAGAACCCTTATGATTAAATTGTGCCCACCTGGAAAATCCAGAATAATGTCCCCATCTCAATGTCCTCAATTTAATCACATTTGCAAAGTCTCTTCTGCCATATAAGGTTACATATTCACAGGTTCCAGAGATTAGAATGTGGACATCTTTGGGGGACCATCATTCTGCACTCCATATTGACAGACATTGTAAAATGTTAACTATTTCAACTGAAATTGTAACCTTGAGCTCTCATACTATTATTTTTACATTAAACAGTTTCTCTTTAGGGGATTTATAATTTGGGGGCTTTTCACACAAAATCAGTGTTAAAACATGCAAGTACATATTTAACAAACTAATTCTTAATGTTATGATGATTAGAATACTGATACAATTATAGATAATTAGAACACTTAAGAAAATTATTATGGAGGAATTAAATATTTCATAGAATGAGTACTCTCCTAGCATATCCATTAGTTAGTTACATTTATTTTGTATATTCATGAACCCCTCAATTTGGTTATTTTTATTGATCAAATTAACTGAATGACTGTAAAGTTTATATATCAATTGGTAATGTGAAACATCGCGAATAGCTGAGTGTTTATAGTAATGTTCATAATCACAAAAATCTTGAGAGCTGTGCTGCTTACTGTAGAGGCATATAAAAGAAATATCTGATTTTTATTCAAATTCAAAACTTTAAACTATAGAAATTTAAACAATACTAAGGCATTGACCTTGACAGATCTTAGTGTTAGGTTGGAATACCCATCCTTGTGTCCTGTGACTACCAAACTGTTGTGGTGGCAGAAATGTCAAAATAATTTCCTAAGGTGATGAATTACACACATATTTCCAAAATTTTTGCCTGTGCAGAAAGGCTCAACATGCAACAGATGCCAATAACAATAATCTTCACTCCTTACCTATATTTATAATCCTTTATAAATGTTCTAGGAAAGGAAATAAAAACTAACTTTCCTTGAGCTTCCACCATGTACCTGTCATGACCCGGGGACCATTTAACTTCTTCTCTTATCTAACCCTCACAATATCTCATTAATTGGGCACCAACTAAAAATATGCTTTTGTTTAAATATATGTGTTTAAGATTAGGTAGTATGGATGTCCACACTTTCAGCACAAGAAAGAGGTCAACATTTTAGTTGTTATGGACTCAACCAAAATAAAGAAGCTGGTGTACAAATAGTGGAGCCCTGGTGGCACAGTAGTTGAGAGCTTAGTTGCCAACCAAAAGGTTAGCAGTTCGAACCCACCAGCCGCTCCTTGGAAGCGCTATGGGGCAGTTCTACTCTGTCCTATAGGGTCTCTGTGAGCCGGAATCAACTGGATGGTATAGGGTTTGGGTTTTTTTGTGTGTGTATGTGTGTGTACAGATGGCATTTCCTTTTGTGTTTTCAGGAGAGAATCCCCGAGAGTCCTTCTCCTGCTCCTTCTCTGGAAGAAAGTCATCGCCCTGGGAGCCAGACCTCCTCCCACCCGAGCAGCAGTGTGTCCAGCTCCCCCTCTCAGATGGATCACCATTCAGAGAGAATGGGTTAGTATCTCACCTGGCCAAGGAACTGGAAGATATTCTTTCAGGAAACTCTTCATTAAGCAATAGGTAGAGATGAAAGAAGCTGGGGGAGCTGACACATTTTAATATAATTGATTTTTTGGAGTGGTCCTTTATATTGCCGAAGCAATATAAATAATGAAATGAATTTAAAAAAGTTAAAATTTTGTTCTCTGGAAAGGCCTTCGTTTCCTGTATCCCTGAATCTAATGGGAACAATATGATAGAATTTCTGTAGAGTGTGTGTTAGCTTAATCTGTTGGTATATAACAGAGAGTATGGTGGCACAGTGGTTAAGAGCTCAGCTACTAACCAAAAGGCCAGCAGTTCGAATCCACCAGCTGCTCCTTGGAAACTCTATGAGGCAGTTCTACTCTGTCCTATAGGGTCACTGTGAGTCGGAATCAACTTGGCGGCAATGGGTTTGGTTTGTTTTTATGATACAGTACACTTGTCACATTTGCAGATCTGTTCAAATAATGAAGTGAAAATATCCTTTAGCCAGTTATTGATTAAAGAGTAATTAAAAAGTAAATCAATATATAATTTGCTGCAATCCCAACAATTAAGGTCATAAATATTTAAAATGATTTTCCACACGTTTCTGTATTTCTAGTCTTAGAAATATACCACAGACACTCTTCTAGAAGTGCTGTAAAGTTACTGGTGGTGATGTGGCATATTGGTGACATGGTCCTAGCCATAGACCTGGCAATAACTACCTATAAGATCTTGGGCATATCACTTAAACCACCTTGAATTTCTTTACCTGTTATGTGGAAATAATTACTGCCCTGTATTTTTGTGAGTTCAAATGAAATAATGCATGGAAAAGCACTTCAGAAGTTTAGAGTGCCAAGAAATGTGAGAAATCCACGCTATTATTTGTGTGGCTTTACCTTAATTGCTTGTTATCTCCTGCTATCTGATCCTACTTGAGTATACAAAAGTAAAGTTGCTCCATTTGTTTCCAGGTGCATTCAGCTGTAACAAATGTATTCTTATTTAGCATATGATAATTATGAACCAATTGAGTTAGATAAAATCTTTATCTTCTATACCTATAAAACCCAGCGTCTTATGTATCTATTTCCTTTAGTCTTACTATGTATCTAAATAATATGTATTTACTTTACTATATATTTATGCATCTATTTATCTATGTATCTATATTCTTTTTTGGAAACCCTGGTGGTGTAGTGGTTAAGTGCTACGGCTGTTACCCGAAAGGTTGGCAGTTCGAATCTGCCAGGCGCTCCTTGGAAACTCTATGGGGCAGTTCTACTCTGTCCTGTAGGGTCACTATGAGTCAGAATCGACTCGATGGCACCGGTTTTTTTTTTTTTTATGGGGACTTTATTTGAACTCTAAATTTTTGCAGCTCTTAGTAGTGATTGCTTCCAGCCTCACCACAGTAATGTGGTTTGGAAAGGGTTGGCATAGGGAGATTGAAGAATGTGTTAGGTTCTGGATTTGTTCTGGGGAAAGATGAAGACAATTTCTCCCTCATGGAAACCGACCCGAATTTCACTGAGCCTGTCAATATTATGTATTGTTTGCAGCTCTTTAGCTTCATTGTTAGATCAGTGGTTCTCAAATATGACTCTTCATTACAATCATCTGTGGAGCTTTTACAATCCTGATGCCCAGGCCACACACGCAGAGGTTAATTCACTTGGTGTGGAGTAGAGGCTGGATATCAGTTTTTTTGTTTTATTTTCAATATCTCCTCAGGCAATTCTAATGTGCAGCCAGGACTAAAAACCACTGAGCTAGAGCTTGCGGTTAATGGCCATAAAGGAATAAATTTAATCCCTCGAAGAAGTGAAAAGAGGTCTTCTATCTTTTACTCTGTTCTATGGGCACAGATTACCTGGTTGTTGCAACATTGTATGCAGTGGGCAAGACAAGAGGCTATGGCTGGATCGTCATTAATGAATCAACCAATCAAAGCACATATTCTTCTGCTGGTATATTTGTAGTGTGAGAGAGGATGAGAGACAGAGAAGGTTGAAGGGAGGGAGAGAGGGAAAGAGAGAGAGTATGGGAATTATTTCTTGAATGCTGGCTAAAAGCAGGACACATAGGAAAACACTCTGTAAAAATATAAGTGCATGAGTAACTTACATTTAGAAGTAAAATCAAATATTTCCAAAGCACTGTAATATTGTAGAAAAAAAATCTTGACACCATAATACATTTTTAATTCCACTAGTAATAATGAGGCTCTAGATGTACGTTCCACAATTGTCCAAACATGATAGTGAGATTGCCTATAAATGAATTAAAGATTTGATTATTAATTAACTTTAAAGTGACCAAATTTTATAGAGCTATTATGTTTTAATAAAATATGACTAAAGAGAGTGAAAGTGATAATCTATAAAAATCAGCATGTTTTCCCCTCAATATAAATGTTTTGTGAAGAAGCACTTATAAGTACCAGAAAATTATATTTTATTTATCTATTAATTTTTCCACCTATGATATTTCCAAAAATCTCTATCAAGTCTGTTAAAGTGAATATTTTAAATTCATGCTTTATTAAATGGTAAGTTCTTTACAGAAGCATTTTGGGGAATATCGTATTAATTATATAGGTAAATAAATAATCTGCATATAGATTTTAAAACAGGAAATATTTTAAATGATTTAAAGGAAGTATGTTGTCAATTATGTATGTATTATATATTACACTTTAAAATTCACATGACTAATCAGCTTATTGATCTTTAAATTATATGATCATCAAACTAGCAAAATCTTTATACTCTCTTAGAAATAGAAGTATAAAAAATTCATGTTAGTTATTATTGGAGTAAATTACCCACCTATATGATGCATCTCTGCCCTTCTTTTGGGTGTTTGGCATAGAAAATCACTCAGTTATATCTCTTATTTATAGTTATGGTGCCCAACAATAGAGAGGAACTTATTGTTGATCAGGATAATGGACCGACCATCAAAAAATTCCAAAGGGATAATAAAGGTAAAATGATTTTTGCTTCTTTGTTTTAACATATAAAGATCAGATACGAAATTAATACCCCAGTGCTGTATATTGCATCCACCTTTCACTAAGTCAGAAAAGATCCATTCTGGCTTTGAATAATTCTTTTAGAAGTAGAAGAATAATGTTTAACTTCAGTTTATTTATTTCTTGTTATAAATTACATATCAGCCCAAAGTTTGTCTCTGCATGTGGTTAAAAACTTTACCCTAAGCCTTTTTATTATGCCTGCTCTTGGTGGCATAGTGGTTAAAAGCTACAGCTGCTACCAAAAGGTCAGCAGTTCGAATGCATCAGTGGCTCCTTGAAAACCCTATGGGGAAGTTCTACTCTATCCTATAGGGTCACTGTGAGTCAGAACTGACTCTACGGCAATGGGTTTTGGGTTTGTATTATATGCACTTCATTAACTATATTTAAAACCCTGAAGGAATCAGGGTTTAAAATGGTTATGTTTGAAAACATTGAGTAGCTGTCATGGGGAAGAGATGCTCCACTCTACCCTTGAAAGCCGTTTTTAAAATATTTTTTCACTTGGACATTTCAAATGAAAGCTCAGCAAGTTAATCCATCAAGCATTTACCTAGAATACTGACGTACATGGTTTCAATCTAATTTTTGATCCATTGAGGTACTGTATCACCTCTGCATGGTATTCAGTTCTTTCTTGGCATATATGTTAAAAGAAGGTAGGGAGAACAAGAATTTCAGAGTGATGCCCTCCTGACATGAAAGCTGAGTACAACTTTGTTTAAAGGCTGAAAAGATAAGAGAAAAGGAAATGATGTGTATAATGGCTGTCACCATGCTTTAGACAGTATCTCTAAGCTAAAGAACATATGATAAAATGTAATTTATCACACGGCCAGTTAGTACTTCCCCACAGGGTGTGATTTTTCCTATCTCTACTAAAGATGTTCATATACATAGAAAAAAGACTCCATGAGCTGAATACTTAATGGAGAAATGTTTCTTTCTTCTCTAGACTGAACTTGCCTCCTAACTACCTGGATCAGCATTTTAGTTAGAATTTGGAATAATGTAAGATTTTAATTTCATTGATCCATGATTGGTTTCATTGCCACACGTTTAGTCTTTTTTCAGCCAGATACCGAAAGAGTATACCCTCTGGGGCTCCAAGATGCAAATGATTGATTTCAGAATAGTCGTCAGATGTAAGAAGTCAGGTTCAGTATACTAAACTTCCCAAACTCTTACACAGGTAATGAAATTCTAGTTAAAGGTGAAACTTCATTCATAATCCAGCAAGTTTTCTTCCTGAGACCTTTTTCTTACCGAGTCATAACTATTTGAAGAATAGCCTGGTAGCGAAGCAGCATTTCTAAGAAAATCTCAGGCCGCACATGACACACATGATTCCATCAGAACTGAAAACTTCATAAGTCAAACTGGCATTTAAGACTGATCTGTGTACTACAAGGCTCAAGTACACACTGTTGTATTTTATGAAAAATCAGCTGGAGCACTAGTGCAGATGTACAGTAACTGATTTTCATAACATACACAGTGGTATGTACTGTCATTTCTGAATCTCTTGCTGTGGAATGGCACAGTTTTACTCATTTCAATCAGATAGTTTGGCCACACACCCTGATGAGGACATTAATAAACAGAAGTAGCATATTAAACTGCACGCTAGTCATAGTGGAAAGCTTTCTTTTAAATGTAATTTCCTGTGTCAATTTCTACCATTCATACTTGTGATATTAAGGCAAAATATATTTTCCTCTAATAGATTTTAGTTATTAAATGAGAATTTCATTAAAGTAGAAGCCTCAGTATTTATTAAGTATGACAACTAAGCAGTTTACATAACTGTGGCAAACATATGTTTTCACATCTGTTTTGAGTAATATCATCATGATTTTTAGAATGATTTATAGCTCTGAAAATGATAAAATGCCAGCTTTGCTATTTTGTGGAAATTTTTAGAAAGTAAAGAAATACCATTAGATTATGTTTCACGGGAAACCCTGGTGGCATAGTGGTTAAGTGCTACAGCTGCTAACCAAGAGGTCAACAGTTCAAATCTGCCAGGCACTCCTTGGAAACTCTATGGGGCAGTTCTACTCTGTTCTGTAGGGTCACTATGAGTCGGAATCGACTCGATGACAGTGGGTTTTTATGTTTCATGAAGCCCACTCCATACTACCCCTTGTAAAATTGTGGGACAGTGGAATACATTTCTCATGTGATATTTTACATTTTGAATTTGATTTTTCACGTGTAGACATGTGAAAGCCTATGTGATCTGGGTTTCCTAGCAAAGTGATGTCCATTTAGACTGTGCCCAAAATTAATTACCGAAATAGGTATTTGGGTTTTGACTAAACAATTTTGACTAAGCTGGCTTATCAGTCTGGTCAACCTCTCATTTTATTTTTCCACAGACTTTGTCAAATACATTGATCAAATCGATTATTGGTGATGACACTGTGTTAACATGGTCTTTATTAGTTAGTTCTAAAATTCTTTCCAGTAGAGCAGTGGGGACTATTCCATGCTAGTTTACCCACGTGGAAGCAAAAAGCAAGACTCTCTTCCCTTGGCAGCTACTGGTCTCCCAAACTGCTAATAGGAATAGGGACTTTTTGACATTTTGCATTTTGTATTAAATGCGTTTATTGAAAACTTTCTATGTGCAAGATGCCCAAAGCACATTGGTGCTCA
Source organism: Loxodonta africana (assembly GCF_030014295.1). Taxonomy (NCBI): domain Eukaryota; kingdom Metazoa; phylum Chordata; class Mammalia; order Proboscidea; family Elephantidae; genus Loxodonta; species Loxodonta africana. The sequence continues at coordinate 100,352,673 of NC_087369.1, forward strand.
AATCTGAAATACTATAGAAACAGTTGGTGCAGGACTGGGCAGTGTTTCGTCTGTTGTTATGAGTCGGAACCAATGCAACAGCACCTAACAACAACAGCAACAATATAGAAAGAGTGGGATAATAAACGTATCATACAGCACAAGACTTGAGCCCAGTGAAATGTATTTTAAATCAGTCTGCAGACTACAGATGGAATGCTAATAGTTTTAAGATCTTTTGATTGTAAGAATCTAAATTACATCTCACCTAGAATAAAAGTATTATATTTCTGTTTATGTAAACATGAGCTAATTTCAACTCAGGAGAGGGTTTGGGTTATATATTGACACTCTCATAATGTTAATATTCTCTGTTAATCAGTTGCTTCTCTTTCTTTACCTATTTCTGAGACAATCTTAGATGTTTTACTGTCTGTTTCAAACTTAATGGCACTTTAAACTATTCAGGTGTATGGAAATGATTGTTGACCCTGGTTAAAATGGGAAATGTATATTCTGAATATTACATTTTTAAAATAAGAGATACTAGGGTATTAAAAAAAGAAAAAAAGGCAGGCTAAAATAAGAGTACCGTTACAACTAATTGTTATATTGAAGTTAAAATATATAAAGGAAGGCCAAAGATGCAATTTTGTCCAATTTGTGCTAGTCAGTTATTTTAAATTGAACTGAGAATAACAGGGAGTGTATTTTACTGAAGGTTTTCTTTGAGTTACCTTCTTTTGAAAACTTTTTTTTTTAGAAACAATGGTATAGTCACAAGAAGTTGCAAAAGAAAAAAATGGAGAGAGATCCCATGTACCCTTTATCCAGTTTATCCCAATATCATATCTTTCATAACTATAGTACGATATCCAAATCAGGAAATTTACATTGGTAAAATCCACAGACTAATTTCACCAGTTTTAAATGCACTCATGTGTATATCTGCATACTTCTACGGAATTTTATCACATGTTTAGATTTCTGTAAACCACCAAAATCAAGGTATAGAACTGTTCCATAATCACAGAGGTATCTCTTGTGCTACCCCCTCTATAGTCTCAATCTCCCCCCATCACCATCCCTAACCCTTGACAACCACTAATATGTTCTCTATCTCTATAATTTTGTCATTTCAGGAATGTTGTATAAATGGAATACTATACTATGTAACCTTTTGAGATTGGCTTTTTTTCATGCAGCATAATTCCGTTGAGATTCATCCAATTGTTACATCTATCAATAGTTTGTTCCTTTTCATTACCAAATAACCAAAACAAACAAAAAACCATTGCCATTGTCTCAATTCTGACTCATAACGACCCTGCCTTAGTAGAACTGCCTCATGGGGTTTTCAAGGAGTGGCTGGTGGATTTGAATTGCCAACCTTTTGGTTAGCAGCCGAGCTCTTAACCCCTGCACCACCAGGGCCCCATTACTTAACAGTATTCCATGATGCGGATGTACTAGAGTTTGTGTAACCATTCATCCATTGATAGATATATCACTGTTTCCAATTTCTGGCTATAATGAATAAAGTCTGTAAGGACATTCATGTACAGGTTTTTAGGTGGATATGAGTTTTCATTTCTCTTGGATAAATGCTCAAGTGTGCAATTTCTGGGTCCTAGGGAAGGTGTAAGGAGCATGGATGGTGCAATGATTAAGGGCTTGGTGGAAGAAAAGACGTAGAGATCTGCTCACATAAAGATCACACCCTAGGAGGCGAGGCCAAAATGGTGGAGTAGTCAGACGCTTCTGGTGATCTCTCTTACAATAAAAAAAAAAAAAATTTTTTTTAAAGACCCCCCAAAACATGTGAATTGATTATATATATGACAAGCTAGGAGCCCTGAACATCAAACGCAAAGTTAAAAAATTGTACAGAGTGGCAGGGTGGGGAGAGACAGTTCAGAAGCAGCAAGGAGTTGCCAGGCCCGACTTAGTGGGAACTGGCACCCCTCAGGCATGATCCCTTGGCAAGACCATGGCAGGGCTGATGGTAGTGTTCAAGATGTGGTTTCCTCAGGGAAAGAGAGTGAGCCTCACAGAGTCTACTCACGCCTCTGGAATCAGCAAAGAATAACACTCTCCACAAAAGATAAGTGCTTGCGTCTAAGTTACTACACGGATCAAATAGCACCCCTTGTGAAAGAACTCTCTCCAATTTATCTGATCCCTCCTCCTTCTGCCCTAGCCACCAAGATGGCTTCAGTGACTGTTGATTTCCCTGGGCCTGAGACAGGTTCTGCTGCACTGCCTGAGCCATTCTCCCCACCCTGGAGAAGGAACAAATTAACAAACGGGGAAAAAATAATCTGTAGGCTCCCCTAAGCTGGGAACTCAGGGCAGAAGTGGCTTCTGTCCAGGTAAAAATGGTCCATGGACTTTGAATGCCTTTTCATCCCTGCATTGGCCTGTGTGGGCCCATTTCAGGAGCTTAGGCTCTTGTTGGCAGAGTACGATGGTGTATGTCCCTGAGGTCTGACTTCAACTGTTTCAGTGGCATGGTGGAGAGGTGGGTTTTTGATATTTGACACTGCTCTGACTTTTAAGCAGGAGTCTCACCTACCCACATCAGGGACTGAGTACTGGTGGCTCCACCCATACCACCTAGCCACCTGTGACAGAGGTCCAAGGATAAATGATACCTCCCAGTCCTTGCAGCCAAAAGAATTTGGTGCCCATGGTCCAGCTGCAGAGCCCACCCACCTGTGTGCTCTAGGGAACAGGGATGCACTTTCATCACAGACATTTGGGATAGTTGTCAGCCCCCTATCTTGCTCAGACAGTAACTCCCTGCTCCAACAAGATACCTGCGCCTACACCTATCACCCCTGCTCCTCTAGGACTGTAGGTGAAAGCTTGCAACACACACTTGGTGACTAACTACCTGGATACCTGAGGTGAATCCATACATGAAAAGTGAATGGATTCCGAGGCTCATATACATGGTAACAGCTCTAGCCATCTGGTGACAGGACGTTAGAGCTTCAAAGGTGCAAATAATCAAGCTAGCTCGCTCAGACAGCATATTTGGGCATATCAAAACAAAACAAAGCAAGAAGCTAGGACACACTAAGCAAAAATACAATAAATTAATACAATGACTTACAGATACCTTGGAGACAACAGTCGATATCAAATCACATAAAAAAGCAGCAGATAATGATCACTTCAACAAGCTCCCAAAACAAAGAATCAAGGACTCTTCTGGAAGAGGAGATATTCCTGGAACTACCAGAAGTAGAATACAAAAGATTAATATACAGAACTCTTCAAGAGATCAGGAGGGAGATCAGGCAAAACACAGAACAAGCAAGGAACACACAGATAAAGCAGTTGAGGAAATTATGAAGGTTATTCAAGACCATAATGTCAAATTTAACAGGCTGCAAGAATCCATAGAAAGACAGCAATCAGAAATTCAGAAGATTAACAATAAAATTTCAGAATTATACAACTCAATAGAAAGAGAAGCAAAACTGAGGAAATGGAAGTCAGAATTAGTGAGACAGAAGATAGAACACTTGTCAGCAATATATTTTGAAGACAAATCAGACAAAAGAATTTAAAAAAAGATGAAGAAACCCTAAGAATCATGTTGGACTCTATCAAGAGAAATAACCTTCAAGTGCTTAGAGTACCAGAACAGGGAGAAAAAACAGAAAATGCAGAGAAAATTGTTGAAGATTTGTTGGCAGAAAACTTCCTTGATATCATGAAAGACTAGAAGGTATCTATCCAAGATGCTCATTGAACCCCATATAAGGTAGACTCCAAAAGAAAGTCACCAAGACATATAATTAAACTTGCCAGGACCAAAGCTAAAGAATTTTAAGAGTGGCTAAGGAGAAATGAAAAGTCACCTACAAAGCAGAGTTGAAAAACTCAGACTACTCAGCAGAAACCATGCAGGCAAGAAGGCAATGGGATGACATATATAAAGCATTGAAGGAAAAAAAAATTGCCAGCCAAGAGTCATATATCCAGCAAAACTGTCTCTCAAATATGAAAGTGAAATTACAACATTTCCAGATAATCAGAAGTTTAGGGAATTTGCACAAACCAAACCAAAACTACAAGAAATACTAAAGCGAGTCCTCTGGTTAGAAAATCAATTACATCAGATAACAACCCAAGACTAGAACACAGGACAGAGCAACCAGATGTCAACCCAGATTGGGAAATCACAAAAATAAATGAAGATTAAAAAAAGAAGAAGAAAACACTCAAAACAGGGAAACAGCAATGGCATTATGTAAAAGATGACAACATTAAATCAATAAAGCGGGACTAAAAAATCTAGTCATAGTTCTTTCATATGAAGAGGAAGTCAAGGTGATCGATATAAAGAGATAAAAGTTTGGTTTAAAGTTAGAGAAATGGGGGCAAATATTAAGGTAACCACAAAGGAGACTAACAATCCTACACATCAAAACAAAATACAAGAAAAACATAAAGACCCAGCAAAAACAAAACCAACAACAAATAGAGGAAAAGACAATATATAAAGAAAAACTACTCAGTAGCAAAAACTAAGTAGAAAAAAGAAACTGCCAACAACACACAAAAAAGACATCAAAATGATATCACTAAATTCATACCTATCCATAATTACTCTGAATGCAAATGGGTTAAATGCACTGATAAATAGGCAGAGAGTCGCACAATGCATAAAAAACAGAATTTGTCTATATGCTGCCTACAAGAGACACACCTTAGACTTAGAGACACAAACAAACTAAAACTCAAAGAATGGAAACAAATCTATCAATCAAACATCAGAAAAGGGCAGAAGTGACAATATTAATTTCCAGCAAAATAGACTTAACATTAAATCTACCACAAAGGATAAGGAAGGACACTATATAATGATTAAAGGAACAATATACTGGAAGGATACAACCATATTAAATATTTGTGCATCCAACGACAGGGATTCAAGATACATAAAACAAACTCTAACAGCATTGAAAAGTGAGATAGACAGCTCCACGATAATAGTAGGAGACTTCAACACACACTTTGGTGAAGGACAGAACATCCAGACGGTAGCTCTAAAGACGTGGAAGAGCTAAATGCCACAATCAACCAACTTGACCTCATAGACATATTCAGAAGACTCCACCCAACAGCAGTCAAGCATACTTTCTTTTCCAATGCACAGGGAACATTCTCTAGAATAGACCACATATTAGGTCATAAAGCAAGCCTTAGCAGAATCCAAAACATTGAAATGTTACAAAGCATCTTCTCTGACCATAAGGCCATAAAAGTAGAAACCAATAACAGAGAAAACGAGGGGGAAAAATCAAACACATGGAAATTGAACAGCACCTTGCTCAAAAACAACTGGGTTATAGAAGAAATTGAGAATAAAATAAATTCATAGAACCCAATCAGAATGAAAACACTTCCTATCAGAATCTTTGGGACACAGCTAAAGCAGTGCTGACAGTTCAATTTATAGCAATAAATGCACACATCCAAAAAAGAGGAAAGGGCCAAAATCAGAGAATTATCCATACAACTTGAACAAAGAGAGAGCAACAAAAGACAGCAGAAGACAGTAAAAAAAAAAAAGTTACAGCAGAATTAAAGGAAATAGCAACAGGAAAAACAAATGAAAGAGTTAAAAAGACCAAAGCTGGTTCTTTGAAAAAAATTAAAAAAATAGATAAACCATTGGCCAAACTGACAAGAAAAACAGGAGAGGAAGCAAATAACCTGAATAAGAAATAAAATGGGCAATATCACAACAGACACAAATGAAATTAAAAGAATCATATCAGATTACTATGAAAAATTGTACTGTAACAAATTTGAAAACCTGGAAGAGATGGACAAATTTCTAGAAAAACACTACCTACCTAAACTAACAAAAAGTTAGAACAACTAAATAAACCCATAACAAAAGAAGAGGTTGAAAAGGTAATTTAAAAACTCCCAACAACAACAAAAAGCCCTCGCCCTGATGGCTGGTTTCACTGGAGAGCTCTACCAAACTTTCAGAGAGGAGTTAACACCACTACTACTAAAGGTATTAGAGAGCATAGAAAAGGATGGAGTACTCCTAAACTCATTCTATAAAGCTAGCATATCCCTGCTACCAAAACCAGATAAACACACCACAAAAAAAGAAAATTACAGATGTATCTCCCTCATGAACTTAGACACAAATATCCTCAACAAAATTGTACCCAATAGAGTTCTACAATATATCAAAAAAATAATTCACCATGACCAATTGGGATTCATACCGGGTATGCAGGAATGGTTCAACATTAGAAAAACAATCAATGGAATCCATCATATAAATGAGAGAAAGACAAGAACCACATGACTTTATCAATTGATGCAGAAAAGGCATTTGACAAAGAAGTTCAACACAAATTCATGATAAAAACTCTCAGCAAAATAGAAGGAAAACTCCTCAACATAATAAGGGGCATTTATACAAAGCCAACAGCCAACATCATCCTAAATGGAGAGAGTCTGAAAGCATTCCCCTTGAGAAAGGGAACCAGACAAGGATGCCTTTTATCACCACTCTTATTCAGCATTGTGATAGAGGTCCTAGCCAGAGCAATTAGGCTAGATAAAGAAATAAAGGGCACCCAGATTTGTAAGGAAGAAGTAAAAGTATCTCTATTTGCAGATGACATGATCTTATATGCAGAAAACTGTAAAGAACCCTCAAGAAATCTACCAAAACTAATAGAAGAGGTCAGCAGATTATCAGGATACAAGATAAACATTAAAAAATTGGCTGGATTCCTCTACAACAACAAAAAGAACTTCGAAGAAGAAATCACCAAATCAATACCATTTGCAATCCATCCTCAAGAAGATAAAACAGAAGACCTATATGAAGAAAACTACAGGACAGTACTGGGAGACACCAAAAGAGACCTACATTAAGTGGGAAAATATACCTTGCTCATGAATAGGAAGACTCAACATTGTGAAAATGTCTATTCTACCCAAAGTGATCTGTAGATACAATGCAATTCCAATCCAAATTCCAATGACTTTTTTAATGAGCTTGAGAAACAAATCACCAGTTTCATGTGGAAAGGAAAGAGGCCCCAGATAAGTAAAGCATCACTGAAAAAGAAGAACAAAGTGGGAGGCCTCACATTAGCTGTTTTAGAACCTATTATACCACCATGGTAATCAAAACAACCTGGTACTTGTAAAACAACAGTTACATAGACCAGTGGAACAGAATTGAGAATCCAGACATAAATCCATCCTCATATTAGTAGCTGATATTTGACAAAGGCCCAATGTCTGTTAAATGGGGGAAAGACAATGTCTTTAACAAAGGGTGCTGGCATAACTGGATATCCATCTGCAAAAAAATGAAACAAGACCCATACCTCACACCATGCAAAGAAACGAAATCAAAATGGATCAAAGACCTAATATAAAATCTAAAACAATAAAGATCATGAAAGAAAAAATAGTGACAACATTAGGAGCCCTAATACATGGCATAAACAGTATACAAATCATTACAACAATGCACAAACAGCAGAAGAGAAACTAGGTAACTGGGAGCTCCCAAAAATCTAACACTTAGGCTCATTCGAAGACTTCACCAAAACAGTAAAAAGAGTACCTACAGACCAAGACAAAGTTTTTGGCTATGTCAAATCTTATCGGCTTCTGATCTCTAAAATCTACATGATGCTGCAAAACCTGAACAAAAAACAAATAACCCAATTAAAAAATGGGCAAAGGATATGAACAGGCACTTCACCAAAGAGGACATTCAGGCAGCTAACTGATACATGTGGAAATGCTCATGATCGTTAGCCATTAGAGATATGCAGATCAAAACTGCAATTAGGTACCATCTCACCCCAACAAGGCTGGCATTAATTCAAAAAACACAAAATAATAAATGTTGGAGAGGTTGTGGAGAGACTGGAACACTTACACACTGCTGGTGGGAATGTAAAATGTTACAACCTCTTTGGAAATTGATTTTGCGCTTCCTTAAAAAGCTAGAAATAGAACTACCAAAAGATCCAGCAATCCCACTCCTTGGAATATATCCTAGGGAAATAAGAGCTGTCACACGAACAGATTTATGCACACCCACGTTCTTTGCAGCACTGTTTACAATAACAAAAAGAGGGAAGCAACCAAGATGCCCATCAACAGATAAATGGATAAATGAATTATGGTATATTCACATAATGGAATACTGTGTAATGATTAGGGACAACAGTGAATCCATGAAACATCTCATAACATGGAGGAACCTGGAATGCATTATGCTGAGTGAAATAAGTCAGTTGTAAAAGGACAAATACTGTATGAGACCACTAATATAAGAACTCAAAAAGTTTATACACAAAAGAAAATATTTTTTGATGGTTATGGGGGTTGATTAGATCGTAGACAAGAACTATTTTAGGTGAAGGGAAAGACAACAGACAATACAGGGGAGGTCAGCACAACTGGGGTTAACCAAAAGCTAAAAAGTTCCCTGAATGCAACCAAATGCTTCGAAGGCCAGTGTAGCAGGTACAGGGGTCTGGGTACCATGATTTCAGGGGACGTCTAGGTAAATTGGCAGAGCAAGGTGTATTAAGAAAACAGTCTTCATCCGATTTTGGTGAATGGTGTCTTGTTCTTAAACGCTAGCAAGCAGCCATCTAAGATACATCAATTGGTCTCAACCCACCTGGAGCAAAGGAGAATAAAGAACACCAAAGACACAAGGTAAAAATGAGCCCAGGAGACAGAAAGTGCCATATAAATCAGAGACTACATCAGCCTGAGACCAGAAGAATGCATGGTGCCTGGCTACCACTGATGGGTGCCCTGACAGGGAACACAACAGAGAATCCCTGAGGGAGCAGGAGAACAGTGGGTTGCAGACCTCAAATTCTCGTAAAAATACCAGACTTAATTGTCTGACTGAGACTGGAGGGACCCTGGAGGTCATGGTCCCTGGACTCTCTGTTAACCCAAGACTGGAACCATTCCCTAATCCAGCTCTTCAAACAGGAATTGGACTGGACTATAAGAGAATGATACTGGTGAGGAATGAGCTTCTTGGCTCAAGTAGTAGACACATGAGACTATGTGGGCAGCTCCTGTCTGCAGGTGAGGTAAGAAGGCAGAGGGGGACAGGAGCTGGTTGAATGGTCATGGGGAATACAGGATGAAGAGGAGGAATGTGCTGTCTCATTAGCAGGAGAACAGCTAGGAGTACATAGCAAGGTGTGTATAAATTTTTGTATGAGAGACTGACTTGGTTTGTAATCTTTCACCGAAAGCACAATTTAAAAAAAAAGATCACAGCCTAGGAAACCCTATGGGGCAGTTCTACCCCGTAATATAGGGTCACTATGGGTCCTAATTAGCTCAATGGCATAAAACAACAACAACATGGTAAGTGTATGTTTAGTTTTATACAATCTGCCAAACGATTTTCAGAGTGACTGACCCCGTTTCTCTGTATATGTTTTATGTTATTGTTCATGAGCCGAAGTTTGAGATTCATTCCTTTACATTATTTTAGTGTCAATATATATAGCCTAAACCCTCTCCTAAATGCAAATTATTGATATCCAATTGTTCAAGCACAATTTGTTGATAGGGCTATATATTCTCCATTGAATTGCTTTTTCACCTTTGTAAAAAACCAATTGACCATACTTGTGCAGGGTTATTTCTGGCGTCATTTCTGTTTCATTAACCTATGAGGGTATGCTTCTGCCTGTACCACTGTCTTGATTACAGTAACTATATAGCAAACTTTAGTATCAGATTTATCCCTCCCACTTTATTCTTCTTTTTCAAGATTGGTGTAGTTTTTCTAGAGTCTTTTCTGGAGCTTTGGTGGCACAATATTTAAGAGCTTGGCTGCTAACTGAAAAAGTTGGCAGTTCGAATCCACCAGACATTCCTTGGAAACCCTATGGGAAATTTCTACTCTGTCTTATAGAGTCGCTCTGGGTTGGAATTGACTTGATGGCAATGGAGTTTTTATTTTTTTTTTATACCTTTTCCATATTTTTTAGAATAAGCTATTTTATGTCTACGAAAATTCTTACTGAATTTTCAGTAAGAGCTGCATTAAGTCTCTAGATGAATTTCTGGAGGACGGATATCTTTACTATGCTGAGTCTTTGAATCCATGAACATGGTTTGTCTCTGCATTAGTTTTGATTTTCTTTATTTTACCAACAATTTGTATTTTTCAGCGTACAAGCTCTGTACAAGTTTTGTTAGATATATACCTAAGTATTGTATGTCTTCAGCAATTATAAATAGTATATTTTCGATTTTGGTTTCCACACCACATTTTTGTCGTTATGTAGTAGCTGAGTTTTATATATTGACCTTGTATCCTGTAATCTTACTGAACTCATTTATTAGCTCTAGGGTTTTTGGTTTCTTTCAAAATCCTTGAGATTTTCTACATAGACAATCATGCCATTTTATCTGCATGTCTTTTATTTCCTATTCTTGCCTTATTGTGCTGGCTACGATTTCCAGTACTATGCTGAATAAAAGTGGTGGAAGTGGACATCCTTGCTTTGTTCCTGATTTTAGGGGAAAACATTCAGTCTTTCAACATTAAATACGATTTTAGATATAGGGGGTTTTTTTTGACTTTTTTTTTTATCAAGTCAAGGTAATTTCCCTCTATTGCTAACTTGCTGAGAGATTTTATCATGAATGGGTGTTTGCTTTTGTCAAATGTGTGTTCTGCCTATATTGAAAGGAACAATGAATTTTGTTTTTAGCCTACTGATTATGGTAAAGCATATTGAATAATTTCCCAATGTTGAACTAGCCTTGAATAGTTGGACTGAATCACATTTCCTCATGGTGTGTAATTTTTTATACATTGTTGGAATCAGTTTGCTATTATTTTGTTAAAAATTTTGTATCTGTGTTGAATTGTATGTTGTATTAGTCAAAATTATCCAGAAAATGAGAACCAACAGGATACTGACAGAGAGAAAGGAAAGACAGAGAGATTTTAAGGGATTACTGTTAAGGAGCACTAGAGGTTAAAGTGCTCTGCTGCTAACCAAAAGGTTGGTTGTTTGAACCCACCAGCTGCTCTGCAGTACAAAGATGTGGCAGTCTGCTTCTATAAAGATTTACAGCCTTAGGCAGAGCCAACATGGTGCTATGGACAGGCGCACAATGCTGTCTCTCTACAGCAAAGGCCTGAAAAACTAAGTAAAACAGATACAAATGTCAATCCTGGAACCCTAAGTGTCAAATGAAGGGATAAAGACCTCAACTAAGTGCCAAATGGAGTTAGAAACTATCAGAGAACAGAAAATGAGGAGAGCTACTGAGTGGAGGTCCCCTACCAGCTAAGGTGGCACAGACTCACCATCTTGGACCCCTCAGCCACCAAAAATGGCAGACAGGGAGTATGGGAAGGCAGCTTCATGGAGATCCCAACAGGACACAGAGCACCTGGTAACCAGGGATACACGCTTTCCCACCCCGTTCCCTTCTACTCTCTGCGCAGCCTCTGCCACTTTCCGGCGGGCTGCGGTCACTCAGCTGGAGAGATGCTGGTTCCTTGTCACTTGGATTCACCCTGACTCCACCAGCCGGCTCCTTCAGTGCCAATTGTTGTTGTTGTTTTAGTGCCTTTTTGTTTTTTCCTCTCTTCCTTCCTTTCTTTCTCCCACCCCACTGGCACTGTGTGCCAACTCTGCTCCTTCTTGATGGGCTGTGCTACACCACTTGGCTGGGGAGCTGCTTCCCCAGTCTGTACCGTAACGCTGATGGGCTCCATTGGTACATTTGTTTTCTCGGTTTCTTGTCTCTCTCTACCTTCCTTCCTGTCCTTTCTCCCAGCCACCTGGCCATGTGTGCTATCTTTGCTGCCTATTGATGGGCTGTGCCACACCACTAGGCTTGGGAGCTGCCAACACACAGCTTCACCAGTCTGTGCCGCCATGCTGGCGGGCTCCCTTGGGGCATTTTTTTCTCAGCTTCTTATCTCTCTCTACCTTCTTTCCTTTCTATCAATCACCTGGCCACATATGCTGCCTTCCACTGCTTTTTGATGGACTCTGCCACACCACTTGGCTGGAGGACCATTGGCACATGGCTTCCTCAATCCACACTGCTACATCTGTGGGCTCCCTTGAGGCATTTTTTTGTTTGTTTTTCTAGGATTCTTGTCTCTCTCAATGTTCCTTCTTTTCCTTTCTCCTCACCACCTGGCCATGTGTGCCATTTTCACTGCTTTTTCGCAGGCTGTGCTACACCACTCAGCTGGGAAACGTCCAGCACATGGACTTCCATGGTCTGCACTACAATGCTGGTGGGCTCCCTTGGGGCATTTTTCATTTTCCTTGTCAGATTCTTGTCTCTCTCTACCTTCCTTTCCTTTATCCCGACCGCCTGGTGGTGTGTGCCACCTCTACCGCATTTCGATGGACTGTGCCACACTGCTCAGCTGGGGAACTGTCAGCAAATGACTTCCCCAGTCTGTGCTGCCATGCCAGTGGGCTCCCTTTGGGCATTTTTCATTTTATATTTTTATTTTCTTTCTTGGTTTCTTGTCTCTATCTACTTTCTTTTATCCCAACCACTTGGCCGTGTGTGCCACCTCTGCTGCATGTTGCTCGACTGTTTCACACCACTTGGCTAGGGAGCTGCCGACATATGGCTTTCCCAGTCCAAGCCACCACACTGCTGGGCACTCTTGGGGGCATTTTTTTTTCTTGTTTTCTTGTCTCTCTCTACCTTCCTTCCTTTCCTTTCTCCTGACCACCTGGCCACATGTGCCCTTTATTCAGTTTCTTATCTCTCTATCCCTTCCTTCCTTTCCTTTCTCCCACCCACCTACCCACGTGTGCTGTTAACACCTTTCTTGACAGGCTGTGCCACACCGCCCAGCTAGAAATCTATCAGAACAAGGCTTCCCGGGTCCATGCCAGTCCACTGGCAGACTACCTCAGCACCATTTTCTTTTTGAGGGGGGATTCTGTTTCTCTCTCTTCTTTCCCACACTCACTTAGCTCCACACATCATATCCTCACCCTTTCCTCCTACCTAACTGCACTCACTGCATGCTGAGCTACACACCACTGAGTGGCACAGACATGGACCAGTGGAGTCCACTCAGCATTGCCCCTCAGCCCCACTCTGCTGGCTCCATTGTGTGCTGCTAACAACCTAACCCCACCCCTCCCCCTCTGCTGAACCTGCCCTGCTGCACCATAGCTGAGCAAATGGCCCTGCCCTCCTGGATGAGGTGATGAGAAGTATCAGGCCCAAAGATGAGAAAACAACAAAGAACACACATCCTGCCTGTTGAGCCTAACCAAATAAAACAAAAAAGCAGGACAAACAAATCTACTGTCAGTAAATGAAGAAAATCATTCCTGAATGTCCTGAAGACAGCAGAAATATCAAAATATATATAAAGGACAGGATGTCTACAGAAAGCATACAAAATAAAATACCAGATTGCCTTCTGATAGTAGAAAAGGCATTGGAACTACCTGATAGGGAATTCAAAACCCTAACATTCAGGGCTCTCCAAGAGATGAAGGAAAACGGGGACAAAAATAAGGAAAAAAATAGACAAAATCTTGAAAAATACAGACAAGATCATGAAAAAGACAAAAAAGGGAAGATTTCAGGAAAATAATATGGGAACAAAATGTCAAAGTTAAACAACTAGAAATCATACAAAAACAGCAATTAGAAATCCAAAAGATAAACAACAAGATACCAGAAATGGAAAGTGCTGTAAAAGGTTTTAGGAGCAAATTTGAAACAATGAAAGATGGGATCAGTGGAATTGAAGACAAAAACTTGGATGCCACTTTGTTCAAGGAAAAATCAGAGAAAAGAATGAAGAAAAATGAAGAAACCCTGAGAACAGTGTGGGATACAATCAAAAGCAAAAATCTGTGTGTGATCAGAGTTTCAGAACAGGGAAAGAAAATGGAAAACACAGAGAGTATCACTGAAGATTTGCTGGCAGAAAACTTCCTAATATCGTGAAAGATGAAAAGCTGACCATCCAAGAAGCACAACGAACTCGATACAGGATATACCACAAAAGAAAATAGCCAAGACATATCACAATCACACTCGCTAAAACCAAAGACAAAAATAGAGAATAGAAAAACAATAGAAAGAATCAACAAAACCAAAAGTTGTTTTTTTGAAAGGACCAACAAAATCAACAAACCACTGGCCAAATTGACAAAAGAAAAACAGAAGAGGATGCAAATAACCTAAATAAGAGACAAAATGGGTAACATTACAACAGAACCAACTGAAATAAAAAGGATCCTAACACAGTGTTATGACACACTATATTCAAACAAATTTGAAGGTCTAAAGGAAATGGACAAATTTCTAGAAACACACTACATACCCAAACTAACACAAACTGAAATTGAAAATCTGAAGACTCATAACAAGAGAAGATATTGAAAAGGCAGTAAACTCCCAACAACAACAACAACAACAAAAACTCTGACCCAGATGGCTTCACTGAATAAATCTATCAAATGTTCAGAGCTTACACCAGTACTACTGAAACTAATTCAGAACATAGAAAAGGAAGGAGTACTGCCAAATTCATTCTATGAAGCCAGCATAGACACCACAAAACCAGGCAAAAAAGGCAAAGACACTACAAAAAAAAAAAAATTACAGACCAATATCTCTCATGAATATACATGCAAAAATTCGCAACAAAATTTTAGACAAGAGAATTCAGCATCATACCAAAAAAGTAAATACACCATGACCAAGTGGGATTCATACCAGGTATGCAAGAGTGGTTCAACATTAGCCCTCTGGAGTATGCCAAGACATCACCTCCAGTATAAAAGACAAATTATTGCAACCTGTAACTTTAATCACTAAGAAAGAAGCGCAAATCCTTCTAGGCCTCTTCAGGTGATATAAAAAGCATTTACACATTTGGGAATACTGCTCTGACCCATACACATGACGCAAAAGTGTACTAGCTTTGAGAAAAGTCCAGAACGGGAAAGCACGCTAGAAGCCCCAGGCTGCAGTTTAAGCAGCCCGACCACTTGGATCATTAGGATCTCAAAGACTATAATATTTGTGGTGGTAAAGTCACATGTGGAGGTTATGGTAAATCCTAATAAGAGAAACAATCAAAATATAGACCCATATAGACCTTCATGCCATCCATCACTGTGACACTGGCCCTCTCCTTCAGCTTACAAATAATGGCTACGTGAAGAGGGAAGTCCCTTTCAACCAGCTGGCAAAAGAGGAAAAAGGCTGAGTTCGGTTCACTGATGGGTCAGGTTTGCATGTGGGTGGAAGTAGAAAATGGAACATTAGGAAGTCAATCAAAATCTCCATGAAAAAACTACTGGAACTAATAGACTCAGCAGAGCAGCAAGATATAAGATAAACATACAAAAATCAGTTGGATTCCTATACACCAATAAAAAGACCTATGAAAAGGAAATTAGGAAAATGATACTATTTATAATTGCCCCTAAAAAAAAAAAAAACTTAGGAATACGTCTAACCAGGGATGTAAAAGGCCTATACAAAGAAAACTACAAAACATTACTGCAAGAAACCAAGAGAACTACATAAATGGAAAAACATACGATGCTCATTGATAGGTAGACTCGACATTGTGAAAATGTCAATTCTACCCAAAGCAGCGCTGGAGGTGCTCACTCGTCTATGCCAAGAAATACAGAAGACACCATCCTGGCCAACCTACTGGAAGAGATCCATATTTATGCCTATTCCCAAGAAAGGTGATCCAACCGAATGTGGAAATTATAGAACAGTATCATTAATATCACAAGCAAGCAAAATCTTGCTGAAGATCATTCAAAAACGGCTGCAGCAGTATATTGACAGGGAACTGCCAGAAATTCAGGCCAGTTTCAGAAGAGGACGTGGGACCAGGGATATCATTGCTGATGTCAGATGTATCTTGGCTGAAAGCAGAGAATACCAGAAGGATGTTTACCTGTGTTTTATTGACTATGCAAAGGCATTCGACTGTGTGGATCATAACAAACCATGGATAACACTGCAAAGAATGGGAATTCCAGAACACTTAATTGTGTTCATGAGGAACTTTTACGTAGATCAAGAGGCAGTTGCTTGGACAGAACAAGGGGATACTGATTGGTTTAAAGTCAGGAGAGGTGTGCTTCAGAGTCGTATTCTTTCACCATACCTATTCAATTTGTATGCTGAGCAAATAATCCAAGAAGCTGGACTATATGAAGAAGAACAGTGCATCAGGATTGGAGGAAGGCTCATTAACAACCTGCATTATGCAGATGACACAACTTGCTTGCTGAAAGTGAAGAGGACTTGAAGTATTTACTAATGAAGATCAAAGACCACAGCCTTCAGTATGGACTGCACCTCAACATAAAGAAAACAAAAATCCTCACAGATGGACCAATGAGCAACATCATAATAAACGGAGAAAAGATTAAAGTTGTCAAGGATTTCATTTTACTTGGATCCACAATCAACAGCCATGGAAGCAGCAGTCAAGAAATCAAAAGAGGCATTGCATTGGGTAAATCTGCTGCAAAGGACCTCTTCAAAGTGTTGAAGAGCAAAGGTGTCACCTTGAAGACTAAGGTGCGCCTGACCCAAGCCATGGTATTTTCAATCACGTCATATGCATGTTAAAGCTGGACAATGAATAAGGAAGACCAAAAAAGAATTGATGCCTTTGAATTGTGGTGTTGGCGAAGAATATTGAACATACCATGAACTGCCAAAACAGCGAACCAATGTGTCTTAGAAGTACAACCGGAATGCTCCCTATAAGCAAGGATGGCTAGACTGCATCTTACATACTTTGGACATGTTGTCAGGAGGGATCAGTCTCTGGAGAAAGACATCATGCTTGGCAGAGTACAGGGTCAGCGGAAAAGAGGAAGACCCTCAACAAGGTGGATTGACACAGTGGCTGCAACAATGAGCTCAAGCATAGCAACAATTGTAAGGATGGCTCAGGACCGGGCAGTGCTTGTTCTGTTGTGCATAGGGAGTAGGAACCAACTCGACGGCATGTAACAACAACAGCACCCAAAGCAATCTATAAATACATTGCAATCCCTATCCAAATACCAACAGTATTCTTTAAAGGGATGGAAAAAGTAATCATTAACTTTTTATGGAAAGAAAAGAGGCTCCAGATAAGTAATGCACTATTGAAGAAGAATAAAGTAATAGGACTCACACTACTTGATCTCAGAACTTCTACTATATAGCTACTTTAGTCAAAACAGCCTGGCACTGGTACAATGACAGGTACATTGACCAGTGGAACAGAATTGAGAACCCAGATGTACACCCATCCACCTACAGTCACTTGATCTTTGACAAGGGCCCAAAATCCAGCAGATGGGGAAAAGACAGTCTTTTTAACAACATGGTGCTGGCAAAACTGGGTGTCCATCTGTAAAAAAATGAAACAGGGCCTATACCTCATATCATATACAAAAACAAATTTGAAGTGGATCAAAGACCTACATATAAAATCCAAAAAGTCTAAAGATCATAGAAGAAAAAATAGATCAATGCTACAGGCCCTAAAACGTGGCATTAACAGGATACGAACCATAAGTAACAACACACAAACTCCAGAAGATAAGCTACATAATGGGGTTCTTCTAAAAATTAAATACTTATGCTCATCAAGAGACCATCAGAAGAGTAAAAAGAGAACCTACAGACTGGGAAAAAAAATTTTGGCTATGACAAATCTGACGCAGGTCTAATCTCTAAAATCTGTAGGAAAATCCAACACATCTACAGAAAAGGACAAAGAATCCAATTTAAAATTGGGTAAAGTTTATGAACAAACGCTTCACCAAAGAAGACATTCAGGTGGCCAACAGATATATGAGGAAATGTTCACGATCATTAGTCGTTAGAGAAAGGCAAATCAAAATCATCATGAGATACCATCTCATCCCGATATTACTGGAACGAATCCAAAAAATAGAAAATAACAAATTTTGGAGAGGCTGCAGGGAGATTGGGTCTCTTATGCACTGCTGGTGGGAATGCAAAATCGTACAACTATTTTGGAGAATGATGTAGTGCTTCCTTAGAAAGCTAGAAATAGAAATACCATATGATCCAGCAATCCCACTCCTAGGAATGTGTCCTAGAGAAATATGAGCCATCACACGAATAGATATATGCACACCCATGTTCATTGCAGCATTGTTCACAATAGCAAAAAACATGGAAACATCCTAGATGCCCATCAACAGATGAATGGATAAACAAACTATGGTACATACACACAATGGAATACTAAGCAACGATAAAGAACAATGATGAATCTGCAAAACATCTCACAACATGGATGAATCTGGAGTGCATTATGCTAAGTGAAATAAGTCAGTCACAAAAGGACGAATATTGTATGAGACCACTACTATAAAAATTCATGAAAAAGTTTACACCTACAAAGAAATAATTTTTGATGGTTACGAGGGAGAGGAGGGGTGAGGATGGAAAAACACTAAATAGACAATAGGTAAGTGGTAACTTTGGTGAAGGGTAAGACAGTACACAATACTGCGGAAGTCAGCACAGTTTGTCGAAGGCAAGCTCCATATACACCTCCAAACTCCCTGAGGGACCAAATTACTGGGCTGAGGGCTGTGGGGACCATGGGCTTGGGGAACATCTAGCTCAACTGGCATAACATAGTTAATAAAGAAAATGTTTTACATTCTGCTTTTTTTTTTTTTGGTGAGTAGTGCCTGGGGTCTTAAAAGCTTGTGATGACCATCTAAGGTACTCCACTGGTCTGACTTTATCTGGAGCAATGGAAAATGAAGAAAACAAAAGACACAAAGGAAGGATTAGTCCAAATGACTAATGGACCACAAGTACTATAGCCTCCACCAGACTGAGTCTAGCACAGTAGATGGTGTCTGGCTACCACCAGCAGCTGCTCTGACAGCAATCACAATAGAAGGTCCCAGGCAGAGCTGGAGAAAAATGTAGAATACAATTCTAACTCATGAAAAAAAAAAAAGGCCTGATTTTACCGGTCTGACAGAGATTGAAGAAACCCCGAGAGTGTTGCCCCAGGACACCGTTTTAGCTCAGTAATGAAGTCACCACTTAGGTTCACCCTTCAGCCACAGATTAGACAGGCCCATAAAATTAAATGAGACTAAAGGGGCACACCAGCCCAGGGGCAAGGATGAGAAGGCAGGAGGGGACAGGAAAGCTGGTAATGGGAAACTCAATGTCAAGAAGGGGAGAGTGTTGTCATGCCTTGGGGGTGGCAGCCAATGTCACAAAACAGTATGTGTATTAGTTGTTTAATGAGAAACTAATTCGCTCTGTAAGTCTTCATCTAAAGGACAATTAAAAAAATGAAATCTTCATTTAAAAAAAAAAGATCTACAGCCCTGGAAAACATATGTGGCAGTTCTACTCTGTCCTGTGGGGTCATTATGAGTTGGAATTGACTCAATGGCAACAGGTGTGGATTTGGGTTTTTTTTTGGGGGAGGTAGGGGTGAGGCTGAGATTTTTCTGTGGTATTTGGATGAAGTAGAGCATTTTTGTCTAAAATTTTTGACTTGGTAGGCCGCTCATTCCCTGATCTTTTGGCTAGAGAGAGCAAGCTTTTCTAGAGCTTTTTTTGCCTTTGCCCATTGGCATTTCTGAATTGGTAGCTTCTCCAGTATCCAGTATGGAATATATAAGGCTAAAAAGAAAGCCCAGGGAATTCAGCACTATTATCATTTCTTAGGTGCCAAGGGTCCTAGCCAGTCTACCTTCCTCTTTCTACCATTTCAGAATTTTCTTATATTTTATGTATAATACCCAGTGGGCTTTTTTTTTTTTTCCTGTGCTAAGTGGGAATAGGGAAAAGTACATCTACTCCATCTTTTCAGAAGTTGAAATCTCCTTACTTTATTTTAAGAAATACTTCATATATTATAAAATTTGCCTATTTTAAGTATACAATTCAATGGTTTTTAATATATTCACAAGGTTGGGCAACCTTCACCACTATCTAATTCCAGAATATTTTCATCACCCCAAAAAGAAACTCTGTATCTTTTAACAGTCACTCTCCATTCCTCTTTTCCTCCAGCCCCCAGCAAATACTCATCTATTTTCTCTTTATATGGATTTGCCTATTATGGACATTCCATATAGTTGGAATCATACAATATGTGTCCTTTTGTATCTGGCTTTTTTCACTTAATGTCTTCAAGGTTTATTTATGTTGTAACATGTATCAGAACTTCATTCATTTTCATAGAAGAATTATATTCCATTGTACAGATATACCACATATTGTTTATCCATTCATTAGTTGATGGACATTTGGGTTGTTTTCACTTTTTGGCTAATACAGATAATGCTACTACAATCATTTATGTACAATTTTTAGGGGGACATATGTTTTCATTTCTCTTGGGTATATACCTAGCAGTGGAATTGCTGGGTCATATGGTAATTCTATGGTTAACTTCTTAAAGAACTGCCAAACTATTTTCATTTTAACCAGCAATGCATGAGGGTTCCAATTTCTCTTCATCCTCTTCAACACCTATTATTGTTGTCTTTTTACTTGTAGTTATTTTATTGGGGGAGAAGTGGTATCTCATTATGGTTCAGATTTCAATTGCCAGTTGACTAATGATGTTGAACATCTTTTCAGGTGCTAATTGACTATTCTTATATCTTTTTTTTGGAAACATCTATTCAAATCTTTTGTCCATTTTTAAAATTAGACTATTTGTCTTATTATCATAAGAGTTCTTTATATACTCTGTATACTAGACCCTGATAAGATATATGATTTGCCACTTTTTTTTCTCCCGTTCTGTTGGTACTCTTTTCCTATCCTTTAATGAGCAAAGTTTTTCATTTTGATGAAGCCCAGTTTACCTAATTTCTTTTTATTGCTTGTGCTTTTTATGTCATCTCTCATGAACTACAGCCAAATCCAAGGTCATGAAGATTCACTCCTGTTAGTTATTATAAGACTTTTCTAATTTTAGCTCTTACACTTAAATATTTGATCCATTTTGATTTAATTTTGTATATGATGTGAAGGATCCAACTTAATTCTTTTGCATGTGGATTGTATCAGTCAGTGTCCTCCAGAGAAACAGAACCAGTGGTTTACAGACACATACATATACAGAGAGAAACCAAACTAAAACCCACTGCCGTCGGGTTGATTCCAACTCATAGCGACCCTATAGGACAGAGTAGAACTGTCCCGTAGAGTTTCCAAGGAGTGCCCGGCGGATTCAAACTGCCGACCTTTTGGTTAGCAGCTGTAGCACTTAACCACTACGCCACCAGGGTTTCCATACAGAGAGAGGGAGAGGGAAATCGAGAGGGATTTGTTTAAGGAATTGGCTCGCACAATTGTGGGGAATGGTAAGTCCAACATCTGTAGGACGGCTTTTAGACTGGAAACTGAGGCAGGATTTCTACATTACAGCCTTGAGACAGAATGTTTTCTTCTCCAGTAAGCCTCAGTTTTTGCTCTTAAGGCCTTCAACTATTTGGTTGAAGCCCACCCACGTTATCAAGGGTAATCTTTATTTAAAGGCACCTGATGGTAAATGTTAATCACATTTACAAAATTTCCTCACAGCAACATCTAGATTAATATTTGACCAAACAACTTGACACCAAGCCTAGCCTGGTTGACACATAAAATTGACCAGCACATGGATAGCTAGTTTTCCTAGTGCTATTTGTTAGAAATACTATTCCTTCCCCCTTTGATTTGTGTTGGCAACCTTGTCGAAAATCAATTGACCATAAATGTAAGGGTTTTATTTCTAGACTGTCACTTCTGTTTCATAATCTATATGTGTATCCTTGTGCCAGTAAATTTTTAAATTGGGTAGTGTGAGTCCTATAACTTTGTTCTTTCTCATGATTGCTTCAGCTATCTGGGTCCCCTTACTTTTCAATATCAATTTTAGGATCAGCTTGTGGATTTCTGCAAATAAGTCAACTGCATTTTGAATGGGATTGTATGGAATCTGTAATTTGTGGAATATTATGTTTAACAACGTTAAATCTTCTGATCCCTGAACACAGGGTGTCTTTCCATTTATTTAGGGCTTCTTTAATTTATTTCAACAATGTTTTGTAGTTTTAAGAGTTTAAGTTTTGAAATTATTTTGTTAAATTTATTCCTAATTATTCTTTTCCATGCTATTTAAAAGAAATTGTTTCATTAATGTTGATTTGCTCATTGCTGTTGTTATTGGGTGTCGTGAGTCAATTTCGACTTATAGCAACCCCATATGACAGAGTAACACTGCTCCATAGGGTTTTCTAGGCTGTGATCTTTCTGGGAGAAGATCGCCATATCTTTCTCCTGCAGAGTGAGTGGGTAGATTTGAACTGCCAACCTTTCAGTTAGCAGGTGGGCACGTAAACCTTGTGCCAACAAGGTTCCTTGCTAGTGTATAATAATACAATTGATTTTTGTATACTGTGCTCGTATTCTGCAAATTTGATGAACATTTTTATTAGCTGTAATAGTTTTTTGTGGATTTCCTTAAGAGTTTCTACATAAGAAGTTTCTTTCTAGTCCTAGTTCTCTGAGTGTTTTTATCATGGATGGTAGTCGAATTTTGTCACACGATGTTTCTGCATGGGTTGAGATAATCATGTAGTCCTTCAGTTAATATGGTACTTATTTATTAATACATTGAATCAGTTTTGCTTTCCTTGGATAAATCCCATTTGATCATGGCGTATAACCCTTTTCATAAGTTGCCAAATTCAGTTTGCTAGCATTTTGTTGTAGATTTCTATATCTCTATTCCTTATGGTGGCTGTTCTGCAATTTTCTTTTCTTAGGACCTCTTTGCCTTGCTTTGGTACCACAATACTACTGACTTCATAGAATAGGTTGGAAAGTGTTCTCTACCTTCATTTTAGATTAACTAAGTCAGATAGGCTTACTTGATTCTTCCCTATTATAAAACGTAGTACTTTTAAAATATATTTTACACTGCTTTCTTTTTAAGACTTGAATTAATTACCCCTCACTCTAGACAGAATTTGGTACATGAGTATAAAATGTACATTTAGTGTTCAGAAGGTTGCAGTATTCTAATTCAAAACAATTTGTCCATGATTCCAGTAACAAATCAAATAATTATAGTCATATTATTCTGATTCTAAGTACTCTAATTTACTTATCATGGTATTTAAGAATTTACTTGTTGGGATAATAGCATCACTATTTAATATTAATTGCTATGATGATAGAAGACCATGTGTAATTTTTAAGCCTAAAACTTATACATGAAGATGTACTTAGACATATTCATTTTCTGTATAGATTACTATAGCAGAAATCTAGAGGATTTCAACAGCGAAAATAAATTACAGATGATTTTGTTAAAGTGCTATGATTACAAATGTAAGTCTAACTGGCATTTTACTGGGCGGTGATGTTGTTGTTGTTAGGTGCTGTTGAGTCTGTTCCAACTCATAGCAACCTTATGTACCACAGAACCAAACACCGCCCAGTCCTGTGCCATCCTTACAATCATTTTTATGCTTGAGCCCATTGCTGCAGCCACTGTGTCAATCCATCTCATTGAGGGTCTTCCTCTTTTCCACTGACCCTGTACTTAGCCAAGCATGATGTCCTTCTCTAGGGACTGATCCCTCCTGACAACATGTCCAAAGTATGTAAGACACAGTCTTGCCATCCTTGCTTCTAAGGAGCATTCTTGTTGTACTTCTTCCAAGACAGATTTGTTCCTTCTTTTGGCAGTCCGTGGTATATTCAATATTCTTCACCAACACCACAATTCGAAGGCATCAATTCTTCTTCTGTCTTCCTTATTCATTGTCCAGTGTTCACATGCATGTGATGCGATTGAAAATACCATGGCTTGGGTTAGATGCACCTTAGTCTTCAAGGTGATATCTTTGCTTTTCCATACTTCAAACAGGTCCTTTGGAGCAGACTTGCCCAGTGCAATGTGTCTTTTGATTTCTTGACTGCTGCTTCCATGGCTGTTGATTGTGGATCCAAGTAAAATGAAACCCTTGACATCTTCAATCTTTTCTCCATTTATCATAACTTGGCCTATTCATCCACTTCTGGGAATTTTTGGTTTCTTTATGTTGAGGTGTAATCCATACTGAAGGCTGTGGTCTTTGATCTTCATTACTAAGTGCCTCAAGTCCTTTTGAATTTCAGCAAGCAAAGCTGTGTCATCTGCATAACACAGGTTGGTAATGAGCCTTCCTCCAGTTCTGATGCCCTGTTCTTCTTCATTAGTCCATCTAGCTTCTTGTATTATTTGCTCAGCATACAGATTGAATAGGTATGGTGAAAGGATACATCCCTGATGCACACCTTTCCTGACTTTCAACCACTCAGTATTTCCTTGTTCTGTCTGAAAAACTGCCTCTTGATCTATGCACAGGTTCCATAGGAGGACAATTAAGTGTTTTGAAATTCCCATTCTTCACAATGTTATCCATAATTTGTTACGATCCACACAGTCGAATGCCTTTGCATAGTCAAGAAAACACAGGTAAACATCCTTCTGGTATTCTCTGCTTTCGGCCACGATCCATCTGACCTCAGCAATGATATCCCTTGATCCACGTCCTCTTCTGAATCCGGCCTGAATTTCTGGCAGTTCCCTGTCGATATTCTGCTGCAGCTGCTTTTGAATGAGCTTCAGCAAAATTTTGCTTGTCTGTGATATTAATGATATTTTTCACTAATCTCTGCATTCGGTTGGCTCACCTTTCTTGGGAATAGGCATAAATATGGATCTCTTCCAGTTGGTTGGCAAGGTAGCTCTCTTCCAAATATCTTGGCATAGACAAGCGAGCACTTCCATCGCTGCATCTGTTTGTTGAAATATCTCAATTGATATTCTGTCAATTCTAAGAGCCTTGTTCTTCACCAATGCCTTCAGTGCAGCTTGGACTTACTCCCTCAGCACCATTGGTTCCTGATCATATGCTACTTCTTGAAATGGTTGAACGTCAACTAATTCTTTATGGTACAATGACTCTGTATATTCCTTCCATCTTCTTTTGATGCTTCCTGCGTCATTTAATATTTTCCCCATAGACATCTTCACCATTACGACTCGAGGCTTCAATTTTTCCTTCAGTTCTTTCAGCTTGAGAAAAGCCCAGTGTGTTCTTCCCTTTTGGTTTTCTATCTCCAGCTCTTTGCATCTGTCATTATAATACTTTACTTTGTCTTCTTGAACCACACTTTGGAATCTTCTGTTCAGTTCTTTTACTTCATAATGTCTTCCTTTAGCTGCTCCTCAGTTTCTTCATCTTTGGCCTTAGTGGTTGTTGTGTAAATTTGAATAATAGTCCTATTAACTGGACTTCCTTGTAGGTGTATGGAGTTTACCCTATCACTGACAGTGTTGTACTTCAGAATAGACCTTGAAGTGTTCTTTTTGACGACTAATGCAATACCATTCCTCTTCAAGTTGTCATTCCCGGCATAGTAGACTATAGGTTTGTCCAATTCAAAATGGCCAATACTAGTCCATTTAAGCTCACTAATGCCTAGGATATCAATATTAAAAAAAAAAGATATCAATATTAAAAAAAATCAATATTAGGATATCAATATTTATGTGTTCCATTTCATTTTTGACTATTTCCAATTTTCCTAGATTCATACCTCATACACTCCAGGTTCCAGTTGTTAATGGATGTTTGCAGCTGTTTCTTCTCATTTTGAGTCATGTCACATCATCAAATGAAGGTCCAGAAAGCTTTACTCCATCCATGTCATTAAAGTTGACTCTAGTTTGAGGAGGCAACTCTTCCCCAGTCATCTTTTGAGTGTTTTCCAACCTGGGGGGCTCATCTTCTGGCACTATATCAGACACTGTTCCGCTGCTATTCATAAACTTTTCACTGGCTAATTCTTTTCAGATGTAGAGTGCCAGGTCTTTCTTCCTAGTGTGTCTTAGCCTGGAGGCTCAGCTGAAAGCTGTCCTCCATGGGTGACCCTGCTGGTATCTGAATACCGGTGGCATAGCTTCCAGCATTACAGCAACACACAAGCCCCCACAGTACAAGAAACTGACAGACAATAGAATATGAAAAAGAGTTTACAAATGCACACTTTTCTCGAGGTGACAATTTGGGAAACCCTGGTGGTGTAGCGATTAAGTGCTACAGCTGCTAACCAAAGGGTCAGCAGTTCAAATCCGCCAGGCGCTCCTTGGAAACTCTATGGGGAAGTTCTACTCTGCCCTGTAGGGTTGCTATAAGTCAGAATCGACTCGATGGCACTGGGTTTGGTTTGGGGTTTGGTGCTATGATTTAAAAAAAATTATTTTGTTGTTGTAGAGAATATACACAGCAAAACATACACAATTCAACAGTTTTTACGTGTAGAATTCAGTGACATTTATTACATTCTTTGAGTTTTGCAACCATTCTCACCCTCCTTTTCTGAGTTGTTCCTCCCCCATTAAGATAAACTCAATGCCCCCTAAGATTCCTGTCTAATCTTTCCTGTTTCTGTTGTCAGTTTGATCTCATATAGATAGTTATTAAAAGAGCATGATGCTCTAAACAGAATAAAAAACATTACCAAAAATGCCGAAGAGAAACCAGATAACTAGGAGCTCCTAAAAATCAAACACCTATGCTCATCTAAAGACTTCACCAAAAGAGTAAAAAGACCACCTACAGACTGGGAAAGAATTTTCAGCTATGACATCTCTGACCAGCGCCTGATCTCTAATATCTATATGATTCTGTTAAAACTCAACCACAAAAAGACAAACAACCCAATCAAGAAGTGGGCAAAGGATGTGAGCACGCACTTCATTAAAGGAGATATTCAGGCAGCTAACAGATACATGAGAAAATGCTCTTGATCATTAGCCATTAGAGAAATGCAAATTAAAACTACGATGAGATTCCATCTCACTCCAACAAGGCTGACATTAATCCAAAAAACACAGAAGAATAAATGTTGGAGAGGCTGCGGAGAGATTGGAACTCTTATACACTGCTGGTGGGAATGTAAAATGGTACAACCACTTTGGAAATCTATCTGGTGTTTTCTTAAAAAGTTAGAAATAGAGCTACCATCCAACCCAGAAATCCCACTCCTCGGAATATACCCTAGAGAAATAAGAGCCTTCACAAGGACAGATATATGCACACCCATGTTTATTGCAGCTCTGTTTACCATAGCAAAAAGCTGGAAGCAACCAAGGTGTCCATCAATGGATGAATGGTTAAATAAATTGTGGTATATTCACACAATGGAATACTATGCATCGATAAAGAACAGTGAGGAATCTGTGAAACATTTCATAACATGGAGGAACCTGGAAGGCATTATGCTGAGCAAAATTAGTCAGATGCAAAAGGACAAATATTGTATAAGACCACTATTATAAGATCTTGAGAAGTAGTATAAACTGAGAAGAACACATACTTTTGTGGTTACGAGGCGGGGAGGGAGGCAGGGTGGGAGAGGTTATTTACTGATTAGTTAGTAGATAAGAACTACTTTAGGTGAAGGGAAGGGCAATACTCAATACACGGAAGGTCAGCTCAACTGGACTGGACCAAAGCAAAGAAGTTTCTGGGGTAAACTGAATGCTTCAAAGGTCAGCAGAGCAAGGGCGGGGGTTTGGGGACTATGGCTTAAGGGGACTTGTAAGTCAATTGGCAAAATAATTCTATTATGAAAACATTCTGCATCCCACTTTGAGATGTGGCGTCTGGGGTCTTAAATGCTAACAAGCGGCCATCTAAGATGCATCAGTTGGTCTCAACCCACCTGGATCAAAGAAGAATGAAGAACACCAAGGTCACACGATAACTCTGAGCCCAAGAGACAGAAAGGGCCACAGGAACCAGAGACTTACATCATCCTGAGACCAGAAGAACTAGATTGTGCCTGGCCACAACCAATGAGTGCCCTGACAGGGAGCACAACAGAGAACCCCTGAGGGAGCAGGAGAACAGTGGGATGCGGACCCCAAATTCTCCTAAAAAGACCAGACTTAATGGTCTGACTGAGACTAGAGGAATCCTGGCGGTCACGGTCCCCACACCTTCTGTTGGCCCAGGACAGGATCCATTCCCGAAGTCAACTCATCAGACATGGAAGGGACTGGACAATGGGTAGGAGAGAGAAGGTGATGAAGAGTGAGCTACTTGTATCAGGTGGACACTTGAGACTGTGTTGGCATCTCCTGTCTGGAGGGGAGATAGGAGGTTAGAGAGGGTTAGAAACTGGCAAAATTGTCACGAAAGGAGAGACTGGAAGGGCCGACTCATTAGGGGGAGAGTAAGTGGGAGTATGGAGTAAGGTGTATATAAGCTTATATGTGACAGACTGACTTGATTTGTAAACGTTCACTTAAAGCTCAATAGAAATTATTTTAAAAAAAAGCATGATGCTCAAAGCAGACAGTTTTTTTTACTAGTTAAGCTAAATTGTTTGGTTTTAAGAAGACTTCAGGAGATATTTTTGGTTTAAGGTTTAAAGGTTATCTCAGGGCAATAGTTCTGGGGGTTCATTCAGCCTCCATGGTTCCAGAAATTCTGTATTACATGAGAATTTAAATTCTGTTCTGCCTTTTCTCCCTTTTAATAAGGATTCTTCTATAGAATCTTTGATCAAAGTGTTCAATAATGATAGCCAGCCACCTTCAAGTTCTTCTGGCAGCTGTTCATGGAGACGATTGGCCGAACCTTCCATATTCTCTTCCTATTCCTGACTCTCCTTCCTCTGTTGCTGCAGGTGAAAAGAGATCAATTGTTGTGCCTTGGATGGCTGCTCACAAGCTTTTAAGACCGTAGGCACTACGCAGTGAACAAGGAAGGAAGTAAAACAGAAGCACTAAACACCTTATTAGGCCAATTAACAGTGATGTCCCATGAAACGATGACCCTGAATAATCCAAGTGAACAAATGTCTAACAACATGTATTCACAGAAGTAGCCATAGGATGCAAGAAGGTTATTGAATCTTCCCCCAAAAATTCTAACTATGGAGGAGTGTTAATGCACTGATGTCAAAATGTCAAATTCTCACTTAATGTAGCTTAATCTAACAGGCTGGTCTATTAAGAAATTATAGGATTCCTTTTCTACATAGTTTCTGGGTTCAGCGAACATCTAATAGGCATTATTGCATTAGTAGATGCTTTGGCATATGATATTTCTTTACAATATCTTCTTACCCTCATTCAAAAAACCTTGTTTCTCCAAAAACAAAACAACAGAAAAAAGCAATGGGGGGATATTCTCTGAAGTCTAGTATTCCCACATGTCACTATCCATTCTATTCTTACTATCACGACCAAACTTTTTGAAAGGTAGCCTACGCTTGTTACTTCAATTGCAGATAACCCAGTTACTCAATTACTTTTAATTGGGCTCCAAAGATTAAGCAAGAAGTCCTGACAATTTTCTATCCATTTTCTCTTTAAATATTCCCTCTCCTATACACTCTCTATTCCTTGCTTCTGGGACTCCATCTAGATGGATGTTAGAGCTTCCTGCTTTATCCTCTCTTCTCTTAAACTTGTGTATTTTCCATGTCCTTATCTATCTGTGCTGCATTCTAGATAATTTCTTCAGATTTATCTTCAAGTTCACCACTTCTCCCTTTAGTTTTGCCTAATCTGCTGTTTAAACCATTCATTGAACTTTTAATTTCAAAGATTACATTGGTTTAATTTCTATCAATTCTATTTAGTACTTTTTAAAAAACTCTTTCTGGCAATTTTGGATATCTATTGTTTCTTGCTTATTAATGTAATCTCATATTTTATTTCTTTAAGCGCTTCATATAAATTATGAGATAATTATATACATATGAAGTCATTAATTGTCTAAATCTAGGGTTTTTTTTCTCTGACGCTTCCTTTTGGTGGCTTGATTCTGTGGATGCTTAGTGAATCTTCTTTTTTCTTGTGAGCTCATATTTGGTTAAATTTAACTGTGATAATCTTAAGAGCCTAGTATGGAGCTGCTTTATTTCAGAGGATATTTGTGTTTTTTTCTGCCCAGAGCCAGGGAGGTCTAGGACAATTTTACTTCCCAGTGAAGATACTGGCTTAATATAGGAGTCTCAATTTCAGCATTCTCATCTTTGTTTGGGTACAAGGATATGTGTTTCCATGACAACCTAGATTTCCTCTTCACTTATGACTTAATGCTTACAGCAGTTCTGTTAAACTCTTGGTTTTCAATTCCTTGTACACTTTTCTTTCCTTCCTTACTTTCTTTTTCGTAGGGGAAGGGTTAATGAAACGTCCGTCTTAAGTCCAAACATGCATTATAAAGCATGTTAATTTAACCAGGCTCTAATTATATTGCAACAAGACCTAAAGTTGAAAACGGAAGTCTCAATGTGTTTATCAATGAATAAATAAATGTTGTCTCTGTGTGTTTGAGCTCACTATACATTATAACACATTCAAAATATTACTTTAGAAGATACATACCAAAATGCTGGATAAACAGTCCTAATGGCTCTAAAAATAAACACTAGTAAATATACCTATTAGATATACCAATGTGAATGTACAGATTCTTATGCATATGAAAAACTAATCTTTAGTGTTCTGAAAAAGATGTAGAAATTGAGAGCTACTGAAGAGAAAAGCTAAAGTGCCAATTACTATTCCAATTACGTCAATCCCTAATACACTCCTTTGATCAAATTTGTTCTCAGCATGCTGCTCTGAAAACACCATTTGTTTCCTTCTGTTGCTGGTTCAGTTTATACTTGTTTTTAGCACTAGTTTTCTATATGACAGAGTGTATTCTCATGGAAAACAATTGGTAGTTTAATAAAAAAGTTAATAGAGAAATGAACAGCTTTAAACATGGGCTCCATCCAGCTTCTATATTTGTATCTCTTAAAAAAAAAGAGAGATACAAATCTGTGCTCGGCCTAATGTCTATATATCTATACCTATATCTATAATATCCTGCTTTCCAAGAAAAAAAGGAAAAAATATTCATATAATATCCTGCTTTCCAAGAAAAAAAGGAAAAAAATATTCATATAATATCCTGCTTTCCAAGAAAAAAAGGAAAAAACATTCATATTAAAGATAAATGCAAGTTGCTATTCATCTTTTGACGCTGTTGTAATGTAGACTCAGGCATTACAGATTACCAAGTTTTAGATGGAAGGAAATATTTTAAAAAATGTAAAAGTTATTGGTTTAAACACATACTTGTTAAAGATACAAACAGATGAACAGACAAACAAAAGATCTGAATCATCATGGACATTTAGCTGCAAAATGAATCAAAAAAGAGTGACAGTGTCAGCTCATGAATCCCCTCCAAAAAAAAAAGTTTTTTTTTTCAACTCATGAATCCCCTCCAAAAGCTCCCTCAAATGACTGAACCTCAAAAGCCATTACTTAGATCACTGAAAAACAAACAACTTAGGGATGAAAAGAGCTCATGTCTCTAAACTAGACTCTGCAAGCAGTTATTTTCAAAGAATTGATTAGAGCTTTTTCTTTATATAAATCCTCTTGAATCTTGCACTGCTCAGAGGATGTGAAAATGAGGAAAGACAAGTTTATTCCCCACCCATTCATATTCTGTCTTTAAGGGCCTTCCATTTGTTAGGTGCTTTCCTAGTCCCTGGAGTTGGGCAGCTAGAGGCCATATAATTGGGAGAACTGGGTATTTTCTATCAAATCTCTTTAATGATTAGAAAGATTAGAGATCCATCTGCATGTTGCTAATTCAGAGTATGGAAGACACAATCCTTATTAAGATGTCAACCTCCTACTTTAAACATATTATCAGAAGCAAGCCAGTATAACAAGAAACTAAGGCTTGGAATTAAATTTTCTAGGCCCTTGTCACAGTTTTACTATCTGCTAGCTATTGCATCTGGTACATAGTTGACCCTTGATAACGTAGAATGTTTTAGTCAAGTAATTAACTCACAACACATTGGCAAGTAATTAATTCACGACACAATCTTTAATCTTTCTGAGCCTTAGTTTCCTCATCTGTAAAATCAATAATAACCAGTTGAAATAATGTGTATGAAACTACCTTTTGCACTGTCAATTTTGTGTTATATACATAAAGGGTAGTATTGTCTTTTTTAAGATAAAAGTGTTAAAGATAGGATCCCTCTATAATTATTATTAGAATTCTTTTATAATTATTAGTAAAATAAACCATGAAAAATAGGTTTTGTTAAGCCCTAAAAAATAGAAACATATTTGTATCCGTTTTCTTTTCTCTCTCTTAATACGTTATCAGTCAAATTAGAATTATCTCTATCTTCTCAATTTAGCCTTTTCCATTTTAAAATGCTTAGGTAAAATACCCTTTTCATATATGTAACCTGAACTTGAATTTAGTACAAGGCAAAGCTTTATATTTAGGCCTATGTATTAGATTCCAGCTTGGTTTGATATATCTGCTATTTCGTACATTTTAATTATCCCTCTCAGATAATTATATGTGTTATATTCCTCAGTGAAGCAAATAAGAAATGTGATTAGCTACATTTTTATAGTCACAGATAACAGAGTAATGACCCTTAACATGTTCAGGTTTTGTTTATCTTTATTCATATTTCGAAGGAAAATTAAATCAAAATCTTTAGAGATTTTCTTCTACATATAATAATTTATTATAAAGAAAGAGAGTGTGTAGTAGTTTTCTCTTGCTGCCATAACAAATTACCACAAATTCAAACCTGTTGCCATCTAGTCGATTGTGACTCCTAGTGACCTTGTAGGACGGAGTATAACTGACCTATTGGGTTTCTAAGGCTGTAAATCTTTGTGGAAGCAGACTGTCACATCTTTCTCCCACAAAGCAACTGATGGGTTCAAACCACCAACCTTTTGGTTAGCAGCCTAGTGCTTAACCACTGGGCCACCAGGGCTTCACCACAAATTTAGTGGCTTAAAACAACAAAAATTTATTATCTTACAGTTATGTATACCAGAAGACTAGTATGGATCTCACCAGACAAAAATCAAGATGTTGGTAGACTGTCTTCCTTTCTGGAGGCTTAGGGGAGAATCCATTTCCTGCTTATTTGGACTCCAGGAAGAATTCAGTGCCTTGTGGTTGTAAGACTAAGGTCTCTATTTTCTTGTTACCTGTCAACAGAGAGCTGTTTTAAGCCTCTAGAGGCCACCTACATTCTTTGGTTCATGTCCCCCTTCCTCCGTCTTCAAAGCCAGCAACCATGGGGTGAATCCTTCTCACATTGCGTCACTCTGACCCACTCTTCTGCCTTCCTCTTTCACTTTTAAGGATTCATGTGATTACACTGGTTCTGCGCTGATAATCCAGGGTAATCTCATCATCTCAAGGTCCTTATACTTAGTCACATCTGCAAAATCTCTTTTGGCATGTAAGATAAACTATTCACAGGTTTCAGGGATTAGGACATGGACATCTTGGGGGAGGGCATTATTATGTCTACCACAAAAAGAGAGATAGAGAGAGAGAGAAATCTTAGTTCCAAAAATACGGTTAAAATGAACGACCACTTCCTAACATTAGATTGGGCATCTGGAAAACAAAGACAAATGACACCATAATATGAGGGTAACTACAAAGTAAGGAAATAGAAAGAGGAAAATAAATAAGAAATGGATCTTGTTTTTCAATCTCTCGAGTCCATTTTTGTGTTAAATACACATGCAAGGGAAACCCTGGTGGTGTAGTGGTTAAGTGCTACGGCTGCTAACCAAAAGGTCGGCGGTTCAAATCCACCAGGTGCTCTTTGGAAACTCTATGCAGCAGTTCTACTCTGTCCTATAGGGTCGCTATGAGTTGGAATCAACTCGACTGCAGTGGGTACACATGCAAGAAGTAACAACATCTGATGTCAATAAATGTTTTATTTTCTGTTACCAAATCAGCTTTGGAGAAATTAGAAATTATGTGTAATGACTTCAGACAGAAATGGGTAACACTGCGTGAGCTTAGAGATAAAACCTTTAAAAATATGTAACATTAATGCAAAATTGTTTTTGAAAGGGGGAGACATTAACATTCTCTATATTTTGTGCCAAGTTTTGTGCATTTCAACTATTAGCTGTTGGCTTGTTTTCAAAACTGACAAATAATGATGTTTTTCTATGGAAGCAATTTGGCAACAAATTTTTAAAAGGTTGTACAGGCAGTCCCTGGGTTATGAAAAGTCCAATTTACATACAACCTGTTGTTATGAACCAACTCTGTAAAGCCTATTATATTAGAAATTTGAGGTACATACAGTGGTTCGTAGTAACAAATGGGTGCTACTTTGGGATGCTCATCAAAACATTATTGTTATTACTGTATTATGTTGAAGATGTTTTGGTGTACCTAGAAGTGTTCTTTAATTTTTTTATGCATAGAAAGGTACACTATATACAATATACTAAGACATTTAACTGACATTAGACACGAACCATACCTAACTGCTCTGACTTATGTACAAATTTGACTTAAAGACAGATTTAAGAATGGAACTCATTCATAACTATGGAAAATGCCTGTATCCTTTTTTTTTCCTTGTAATGGCTACATTCAATTTATTGAAAATTTATTATATGTGTATAGAAAGAACACTGCTTGCATCTGTGAAAGAGTTTTTAAATCATCCTAAATTATTGATGTCCAAAAAAATGCTTTTAATTTAATATTTATTTTATTCCTTGTCACTGTGCTTACTAATTGTAACTTCAGCCATCATGGCATCTGTTATAGCTATTTCAAAAACTTGTGAACCCTGCTTTTTAAATGATAGGCATTTACAAAGAGGCACTATTTCCATCTAGATCAAGGCAAAATATAGTAAGATGACCACCTATTACTGATTTATCCAGGAAACTCACTGTTTCGCTTTACAAGAAATGGCTCTGTGTAATTCCAGCACTTATTTATCAGTGTCATCAATCCAGAACAATCTCAGTCCCTTACGCCAAACACACTTAGTACCTATTGAGTATCTGTGCATCGCCTTTGCTTTCCATGATACAATAATAAAATTAGCTAATATTTATCAAGAACTTAGTATATATCATGCAGTATTCTAAGGGGTATGAGTTTTCTGATTATATTCTCACAACAACTCTTGGAGGCAGTAACTATTACTATTCCTGTTTACGAAAGAGAAAACTGAGACCCAGAGAGATAAAATTTCTTGCCCAAAGTCACACAAGTAAAACCAGGTTTCATGCCCAGGTAATTGAACTCATTTTTATCGACTATGGAACAGTATCTCAGTCATTCTTAATATATAAAGAAACTGTATCAAACCATAGAGTTTAGGTGTTCATTAGATTAAAGGGAATGGCCCCACAGTTTAATAAGCACTAAGACAAAGGGGAAAATATAAAGCAGTTTATTGGAGAAACAACTTAGAAGGCATGGCTTCCAATCTTACACTCTTCTCTTGCTAGATGTATGACCTTGGATAAGTCACTTAATATTTCTCAGTGTTAGTAACATTATTGGTAAAATGGGAATAATACCTCACTGGATTTTTAGGAAGCTTGAATAAAATGACATATATGAATGTACTTTGCACTATACAAATGTTACGTATCAGTTATAAACTCTTTAAAATGTTGGGTTGGGACTCATTGTCAGTATTTGAGTGTTTGTGATAATAGGGACTTTTACCTGGGTAAAACCACATCACCACCATATTTTGTGAAGGGTATTTAACGTGACGGCGACAAACCATTCTGTTTTTGTTCTCTTCTTCACTTTCACTGTTACATGAATTGCTATTTAAAATGAAATTATTCTAGACTTTAATCGCATTCTAGGAAAACCTATTCTATACTTGATCAAAGTGTTTTTAAAATTTTTGGTATGTAAACATACTTGAACTTGACTTATCTACATGTTAACATACTAAACGAACAGAAATCATGTGGCCGATGTAATCCACAGCGTGTCATTTTGCTTATTATTATTATTATTTTGTCCCAGGGCCTTTTCTAAATTGATGCTTAAAAGCTAGTATCTTTCACTGCTAATGCTTCATTCTTAAGACATCTATCTTACTTCTATGACTTGGCTCTATGCTGATTCTTCTCCTTCCTTTCTGCCTACTCATTTCCAGTATTTCACTGGTAGGATTATTTCCCTCCTCCAAGTCTAGATGTTCCCTAATTTTCTTTCCTCAGAACTCTTCTATCTCTAAATGCTTTCTTCTTTGGACATTCTGTTCAGGACTATGGCTTTAACTTTCACCTCCAAATCATATTGTTTTTCTGCTAAATTTCTTCAATGGCTCCTAATTGTCTACTGAGACAAATATGTATTCCTGATCCTGGCCTTTACGGTCTTAATAGTAGTGTGCTGAAAAGTGTTTAGCAACTGGCTGTCTCTCTCTCTGGGAAAAAAAAAAAGCCGTAAGTTGTACATTAGATGAATTCTGTGGTGTAAATTCTCCCACCATGACCAATTTCAAGCTACCAATATGATATTGCTAAATGTGGAAATGGAAAAAGATGCTAATAATCAGCTCTCACAAGCTGATGTGAGCCAGTTACAGCACACCACGGCCTTCACAACATGTCTCCAAATTCTCTCCAGCCTTATCCTATCCTACTGCAAACCAGATTAAAAACTGTTTTCTAAATGTTCACAAGACATTTCTATCTTTAAGTTTTATACATGCTATTCTGTTCCTGATATTGACTCAATTTGGAAAGATCCTACACTTCACATTTAATTAATGAAATCCTAATCAACTTTTCAAGGCACAGTTCCTTGAAGACTTTTCTGGTATCACCACTAACTTCTTCTATGTTGTGTTTTTCTGTGAGTTGCTCTTATTAAGTACAAACCTCCATATCTCTAGACATTAGCAAGATTTTAAATATCTCGAGTCCAGGTATTTGTTCTTCTTCCTATGTAACCCCAGTAGCACTCAGCGCAGAGTCTTGCTTATGTCCTGAATACCTAAAGCTGAAACAAATAGATAGCTGATGGGCAGACCAACATCTCACTTGCAGCTGGCCAACGTGATTTGACGTATCCTAGGAGTATGTTAAGCACCATCACTTCATATTTTGTAGAGTTTAACAAACCGTGTTAAACCATGACCCATACCAAAAGAACTAGTTGTTTAATGTTGTGTAGGCTTGACCTATATCCCCATTAATCAACTAATCATTGTGGTGAACAGTTGTCTATAACTACTAATTTAGCATTAGAGATTTAATTGATTATAGAATTTAACTCTTAAGGGAAAATCAATACCACTGAGGCTTGAACCCCTGTGCTTTATCTAGTTTTGGTTTGCATAAGATGTCAGTAGGGGGCTAATAGCTGGTAAGAATCTCTGAAGTGGTATTTATTTCCTATAATGCTGCTAATTTGTATTTTATTCATGGTGGGTTTCTAGCTTTCCTCTTGAGTTTAAGCAAAATATCACAAAGAAAGATATACCCCTTAAGTTTGCAAATGATATTTACATTTTCCCCAGAAAGGAAGAGACACTTACCAGAAATGTGGGTGAGTGGGTGCCCTGAGAATCTTTTCTCTTAAATAATTAGAGTGTAAGCTTTTCAAGATTGTTTCTTGTACTATTAACTGAATTACAGAGTGACACACCGATGCCAACTCTTATTTGACCCTTTCTGTTATTTACCACTGTGTGAGTTTTTTTTTTTTTTTTTTTGGCAAATTTAAATCTCAGACTAGCTCAGGTGGTCTAGGCCATTTTTAACTACATGGAATGAATTAAGCAATTAACAAATACACACAAAATGGTTAATATGTGGATTTTGTTCAAAGCTAAGTAAGAAAATTAGGGAAGGGAAAGGTTAAGCAATTTGGCTACTTTCATGCAGCTTCAAGGTAATGTCAGAATTTGAACCTGGCTATGCCATGTTCTTTTCCCCATAATACACTGACTACCTTCATAAAACATGTTCTGGCCAGTGAGCCTGTTGGTTTGCTTGTAACAGCGGCCTCATCAAATGTAGATAAATGGCAAGAAAAGTCAGAGGGATCCTGCTATGGAGTTTCAGGATATTCACGGTAAAGGGTACATATATGTCTTAGAGTAAGGCCATCAAAACGCTGTTTTTGGAAAGTAAATGTATTGGTCATTTGCAAGATGGATTAGAAGAGGGAAAAACTAAGTTAGTGTTTGCTCAGAAAATGGAGTTTTGGTGGGATGTCGTAGCATAAACAAGCAATTGGAAAGAACATTTCTCTCAAAATCAGATAATATTTTCCACAATCAAAATAATTCACTGCTTTGGATTATTCCCTGTGTTGGATTTTCTTTGCTTTGGATTCTTCCCTTTGTATGAATAATTAAAAGCCAACTCTATTTTTATTATAATGTATCATAACAAATATATTCCCTGTAGGGGATAGTACATGGAATAGTATTTCTAAGTAACAGAGCATTTACAGATTCAAGCCAAACCTAAATATGAATCCTCTCATCACATTTGATATTTCCAAAGTGATTAATGGATTTTTGTAGGACCACTAAATTATCAATATGAACAGCAGAGAGAAAGATTTTATGTTCAGCACAATTTCATGATTAGTAATGTCAGCTTCCCAAAGTAATCACATTCACATTTCATTTTTAAGGCTCCAAGTTTTTCCAGTTCATTCTAGGTAAAACACTGAAAATTGTCAGTTGTGCTTAAATTAAAGTAGAGTCCATGTTTTTTTGATTGTTTAATCGTATGTAGTAGAAAACTATAGTAGAATCTAGAAGGAGTCTGCTTGCAATTATTTTAAAGAATTGGTATTGGAGAGGGGGGTAGTAGTCTTATGAGAAAATATACTTGGATGACAAATCTATAAATATTAAAATAATAGTGTTTTCAATATTTTCTAACTATTTTTTAGAGAAATGTCAGAATATGTATATATATGTAACTCATTTGAGATGACTTGGAGTATTTAATATTACTTTATGATTTTTATTTTAATTCTAGGAGCGTATATCTACTTAGACATACAGGAATCAAAGACAGACATTCTCATATTCTTGGCTGTGTCAGAGTATATTGGGGTAAAGTTATTTCACCTTAAGGGTCACATTTATTATTTTAATGACAAGATGCTGTTATTGATTTTGACACCCAAAATGATACCAGAAGCTTTGTGAGATTCCTCTAGTATTCCAGAGGTAGAAATCTGTAATTACAGTGACCTTTCGTCTGCCCTCATTTTATGTGAAGAATGCTCAGTGAAGTCACCAGAAATTTTAAAGCATACATACAAACACACACACCTATCAGTGACTAACCTTATTTTTATGCAAATAACACTCTCTTTGTACCTTTGTTTGCCAACTTCACCCTCCTCCTGCAAGGTATTTTTATAAGCGCCCTATGATAATTTTTTTACAGCAACATTTTTTTATGCCTTTCATTTGCCATTGATCTAAAATCAGAATGAAAGTAATGATATCCCGTATTTAACTCCATTATCTCTTATTGGCAGACATAATATTTCCAGGTAGATTCTGAAAAGGGTTTCTACATTGTAGTTCCTTAAAAAAATAAATTCCAATCACTGGTTCACAAATATCTGAAGTAGACCTAGAAATTATGGCTTTCTTTATTTGGCAGGAGACATGCTAAAGTCGGTACTTTTTGTTTGCTTTGAAACAATAGTTCAAAGTTAATATTAATGCTAAAGTATGAAAGTGTTAAAGTGGGAAGATAATGTTAACTCAGCAGTATCATTGCTTTGATCTTTGTTTAAAGTCTTACAAAACTAGATTGCTATTTGATTGACAACCTTGTCAAAGAGTGAATGAAGACTGACACCATAATATTGAAAATGCAACGTTTACAAAACTTGAAACCCAAGTTTTCTCCTGACATGGCTTCTTTTCTAAATGACTGCATTTTACATTGTTTTTAAATAAATGTGTACACTGCCAGATACAGCGAAAGTTGGTGGTTTTTATCTTTTGATTTTCAGAATCCTATTCACCCTACTTAGACACATACTTTAGGTATGTCCCTGTTAGCAAGCATGACTGAGAATCTTTTCTACAGGAAATCTCAAAAAGCAAAACATCATCGTCCCAGCATCTATTCTTTTTCAGAATAAGGGTTTATTTGTGAAAAGTTGTTATATTAGATCAGTCTACCACATGTCAGGCATTATGCTATGTAGTTAATAGACAGCTGTGAAGAGCTCGGAGTCTGGAGTCAGACAGAGCTGAGTTTATTTCTGAGCTTTGGTAATTACTCACTGTATGATTTGAACAAGTGTCTTTAACCTTTAAAAGTATGCTTCTGCAGCTAGAAAATGGGGAAATAATAGTATCTATCTTAGACTGTCTTTATGAGGATTAAATGAGATAATGAATGTAAAGTGCTTAGCGCAGGACTTGGCACCTGTGTAATTATTACTATTATTATAGTGCTTAGTACAGTATTGTGCTCACTGAAATGTTTGAAGACTGAGTTAGTAGAACAAACATCTCTTTGTCTCAAGCCATTTCGTTGTCCTGCTAACAGGAAGCTAGAAGTTGGTCTAGATTACTTCTACTGGCTTTACAAACCTGGTTTATTTTCTGACATTTCAAGTTTCAACCTTATAGAAGTATTCATATTGTACAAGCAGAGTGCAAAGTACCCATTCATCTTCATTATGTCTAACTTATAAAATCATGAAAATGTGGAGATTGTGAAATCATTATAAAAATAAGATGTGAATGTTTTTCCCTTCGTCTGGTAATAGTGGTAGTAGCATACAGTATTTGGAAAGGGTGAGAGACATAGAGGAAAAAGACACTGTCAGAGTTGCTACTTCCTTTTAATTGCCAGAAATATGCCAAGGTATATTTCTACTCCCATTGTATAGATAGTTTCGAAATGGCTTTACTAAACACAGTGTGAAATGAAATCCTTTGCTAAATTGCCTTAGGGGAATCACATCATCATCAGTAAAAGACATTTGTAGGATTCCTAAGTCTCTTGGGGACCGATTTTCTTCCCTGCTGTAGGAGACAGTCATGTTTGTCTTATTGTCATTTTAGTAAAACATCTTGTAAGCCCACATACATCGAGCAACCGACTAGTAGCTTCTGTGTAAGTACATGAAACATACATGTATCTCCTACTTTCCAGGAGCTTATGATCTAACTGGAAGAGCTAAAATTTCCTTCACAAATCCAACCTTAAGATATTTGTAACTATGGCTGTGATTCTGCCTAACTTATAGGACCTGATTAAATTGTGGGTAACCAGCTCACTTCACTTTTAATTTTTTAAGCCACTAGAACCCTTTTAGTGATCTTAAAAGGGTCCTGTTTTTAGTGATAACTTAGTAGGAACTGAGTTTCTCATCCTGTGTTGAAGATGGAACTGTAAATCTTAGCTAGAAATATTAATGTCCGGGATACAAGAGTACCTAGATATTAGCTTGCCTTTCATCTCTGTATGGAATTTTCAGAGAAATAAATCAGATACTGGTTTTAGTGCAGAAACATTACATTGTTTCTGAAGGAAGAAAAAATTCTAGTAGAATGAAGTGCCGAAAATTATTTTGTTTATATATAAGGGCGTATGTTTAGGCTTGGTTACCAAAAATCTGATTTTGACCAAGTATATTTTATTATGGAGCCCTCGTGGCAATCAATTTTTGGCAATTAATTGTTCTTTTATTTTCGAAGTATTTTTCAATATGATGATTTAATTATTTTGATACTTTTATGATTTAAATTTACAACTAGAACTATTTACTTGTCGGTAATGAGAACAATACCAAGACAGTGATTTTCTTCAATATGTATATTCTTTGTTGATCTGTTTGATATTTCAGCACATTCTCACTGGTGGCATTGGGAAAAAGCAGTGAAACTCATTGGATTAGTAATTTTCTTTCCTTCTGATTATGCCCATTTATCTCTGTGTGATTTATTCCTATTTTTCATCATTATACAAAATGTATAAATTTGGCATTTAGAAGCTAATTAAGTTTCACTTTGAATACATATATTTCTATGGTGTTTTACTTAATAACTGCAGTTTAGAAAAGCTGTTGATTCTTTCCTTACAACCTGTGTTTGAAAATGAAAATAATTCCTCTGGAAGCAACTTAAATATCCCTGTGGTGCTTTGAGCTCAGGAAATTGCCTTAAAAAGAGATAAGTTACTGCCTCCCCCATTTTAAAACATGAGCCTTCATTTACTGTTTCATTTCATTTGTTGAAATAATTACTTTTCTTTTTTACCTTCAATAGTTTGTTCTGGTCATTAACATTTCTGTAAAATTAAGTTTGAAAGGTGCTTTGAATGTTCAGATAGACTGCAGTGCACATTTGGCTGTTAAAACCAACCTACTTAAGGCTGAACTAATGTTTAACACTCACAGCTATTTGAAGTAGTTCACTGCCCAGTTTAATGGTGCTGCCAAGGGCAATGATCACCTTACTTGCTATTACATTGGGGGGGGTGTTATTCAAGTAATAAAGACAATCTATAGCATTTCTTAACACAGTGGCTCGGATTTTTTACATAGTGCTTCCCACTAACAAGCTGCAAACTATAATTTCAGTGGAAATGGTAAGTGGGAGGCATTAGTTTAGTTCTATTTCATGGAGTTCATTCGGAAAAGAAACTGTATTTATGGTATTATTATTTATAAGTATGTATATGTGCACACACATATACATACTTATAAATAATAACACACACACTTTTCTGCACACAAATGAGCATATGCTTACGTGTATGTGATGAGTATAAACTAATGAGACTGTCTTTTTTTTAGTATATGAAACTTAGAGAAGAAAATCTTATTATAAGTACCATGTACGAAATAGAATAGGGTAAAGTATAATCAACAAACAGTCATTGTGAATCTACCATGTATGCAAAGCAGTGTTCTAAATGCTATACAGATATAAAGAGGTTTACTACAGGGCTCTTTCAATAGTTTACAATATATTTAGGAACAACAAGGACATTGGAAAATGGAATGCCATAAGGTGGAAAAGATTATTTCCCAAATGACTATTATAGGCAGTTGACGCTGTGAACTCAGGTGGAATGAATTGTGTAACCTTGAAAGGCTTTATGAAGGAGGTGGGACTTGAGTAGTGTCTTTGTCATCTAGTGCTGCTATAACAGAAATACCACAAGTGGATGGCTTTAGCAAAGAGAGATTTATTTCCTCACAGTAAAGTAGGCTAAAAGTCCCAATTCAGGACATCAGTTCCAGGGGAAGGCTTTCTGTCTCTGTCGGCTCTGGAGGAAGGTC
Organism: Loxodonta africana; assembly: GCF_030014295.1. Lineage (NCBI taxonomy): Eukaryota > Metazoa > Chordata > Mammalia > Proboscidea > Elephantidae > Loxodonta > Loxodonta africana. The sequence continues at coordinate 100,395,938 of NC_087369.1, forward strand.
CTTGTCCTCAATCTTCCCCTAGTCGAGGAGCTTCTCAGGCACAGGGACCTCAGGCGCAAAGGACACGCTCTGCTCATGGTGCTGCTTTCTGGGTGCTATGCAGTCCCCAACTCTCTGCTTGCTTCCCTTTCCTTTTTATCTCTTGAGAGATAAAACATGGTGCAGGCCACACCCTAGGGAAATGTGATCTGGGTAAGGGTGTTACAATCCCACCCTATTCCTCTTTAACATAAAATTACAATCACAAAATGGAGGACAACCCGGCAATACTAGGAATCATGGCCCAGCCAAACTGGTACACACATTTCTGGGGGGACATAATTCAATCCATGACAAGTAGGAAGAATAGGGTTTGATTAAGTAAAGATATGAGGTGTTTCAGGTGACATGAATAAATGTATAGAGGATAATAACATGCTCAGTCCATGCTGGTATTAAGCAGAGCAGGACACTAGAAATCTAGTGGTAGTAGAAAACTTCTAAAGTGCAGTGCTGCTACCAGGGAAATGCTGAATTTGCATTTAGACTTTGTTCTTCTGACTTACTCTCCCATCTAGATCATTAAAAAATATATTATTAATAGCAATCAAAGCCTAAAGAGAGCTTATCTTAGATCAGGTATAGTTCTAAGCACTTTATAAGTCTTAACGCAATTAAATCTCAGAACAACCTTATGAGGTAGGTACTGTTTTTATTCTCATTTTACAAATGACAAAACTGAGGTACATAGGGAAGTAATTTACCCAAAGTCACTCAGTAAGTGACGTAATCTTAATTTGAACCCAGGCCATCTGACACCAGAGCCTGCCTACTTAACAGCTATAGCATACTTCTTTCCAGACTGCCTGGTCTAGGCATGAGAGTTAGGAGGTAGAAGAGATCACACGCTTCTTTCATAAAACACCGAAAGGATGCATATTTTAAGACTACCAAGAATGGTGCATAAACGGGGAAGCTCTGGTTTACCTTGAGCAAGAACATTTTCTTAGACTTTAACCTTTAGTGAAGGAGACTATCTGGGATTAGAGTTCTTGCATAAACCTTTATACCTGTCTCTACACATTAGACAATTCCTAGGAGAAAGGGTTCTCACTGGTCTCAGGGAGGAAGCATTACCACGTTGTTGACAGATGTACTTCTTGTCATTAAAGGACTATCTAGTTTGTGTTTTCAATTTCAGATTCTGCCCTATTTCCTTGAATTTCAGTGTTTTGATGGAAAAAAGAAAGCAAACAAGAAACTACACACATGCATAACACATACACGCCATATATTAACTAATAAGCACCTGCACATACACATTCATGATATTTATGTTTGTATCTTTTAAATAGCTTTAAAGAATTTCGAGTGAGAGTTTTGTCTCTCTCTTGATACAAATGACATATTTAAATAAGTTACTTAGAGAAAACTTCTGTTTTCATTTCCGAAATAAATAGCTTGTCAAGCCAACTTTCTACTGGTAGCCCTTGCCACTTTCCTTTGAATGGCAAAACTCTGCTTTGCAATCCTAATGACAATAGCACCTAGTTTAATATGGGTATAAATAAACAATATCTATAAGGATGACTCAATAACATATATAAATTTTATTCCAAATTCAAGCTTCTTAAAAGAATAATAAAAACTTGTGACTTTAATTTACCTTTAAATTATATGTAAGGAGCCCTGGTGGCACAGTGGTTAAGTGCTCAACTGTGAACTGAAATCCACCAGCTGCTCTGCAGGAGAAAGATGTGGCAGTCTGCTTCCGTAAAGATTTACAGCCTTGGAAACTCTATGGGGCAGTTCTACTGTCATACAGTGTCGCCTTGAATCGTAATCAAATTGACAGCAATGGGTTTTAAATTATATGTATTATCAAATATTTGTTGAACACATTGTACAAAGACATCAAAAGTGTGATTCAAGAAGGTAAAAGAAAATGCATTTCTCTCAAAGAAGTAGACAGTCTAGTTAAGGAAATAAGCCAAATACAAGCAAAGTTAAGTAGTAATGAATGGACTAACTACTCAATTAGGAAAAAAGGAAAAAAAAATTAAGGCATAATCCAACACGTGAATTGTTAAATGAGTTAAAAAACACTGCCGTGGAGTCGATTCCAACTCCTAGTGACTCTATAGGAGAGAGTAGAAGTGTCCCACAGGCATTCCAAGGCTGTAATCTTTACAGAAGCAAACTGCCACATCTTTCTCCCACAGAGCGGCTGGTGGGTTCCAACCACAGCTATTGAAGTTAGCAGCCAGTGGCTTTAACCACTGTGCTACCAGGGCTCCTTTAAATGAATAATACACCCTGTAAATGCCACAGATATTCATTTGGGCAAACTGACTATAACCATCATCGTATTTTCATTTTTTCTTTGATTCATTTAGTCAACATTTATTAACTTTCTACTATGTCCTAGGCAGTGTTCCAGTTGCTAAATATATAGCAGTAAATAAAGAGACAAAATACATATATATATATATATATATATATATATATACACACACACAATATACAATCACACATCTGTCAGTCTGTCACGTTGTAGTGCCTTTTGTGTTGCTGTGATGCTGGAAGCTATGCCACCAGTATTTCAAATACCAGAAGGGTTACCCATGGTGGACAAATTTTTAGCACAGCTGTGAGATTAAGACAGACTAGAAAAAAGGACCTGGCTATCTACTTCTGAAAAAAATTGGCCAATGAAAACCCTGTGAATAGCAGCAGAACATTGTATGATATAGTGTAGAAGTTGAGTCCCTCTGGTTGGAAGGCACTCAAACTATGAATGGGGAAAAGTTTCAACCTTATTGACATGGACGGAGTAAAGATTTTAGGACCTTCATTTGCTGATGTGGTACAACTCCAAAGGAGAAGAAACAGCGGCAAACATCCATTTATAATCAGAATGTGGAATGTATGAATTATGAATCAAGGAAAATTAGAAGTTGTCAAGAATGAAATGGAATGCTTCAGTATCAATATCCTAGGCTTTAGTGAGCTGAAATGGCCTGGCATTAGCCATTTTGAATCAGACAATCCTATGGTCTACCATGACAGGAATGACAAATTGAAGAGGCAGATCATCGCATTCATTATCAAAACAACATTTCAAGACCTATCCTAAAGTATAACGGTGTCAGTGACAGGATAATATACGTACACCTACAAGGAAGACCAGTTAATTCAACTATTATTCTAATTCATTATACTAAAGACAAAGATGAAGAAATTAAATATTTTTAAGAACATCTGCAGTCTGAAATAGATCAAACATGCAATCGAGATGCATTGATAATTACTGGTGATTGGAATGTAAAAGTTGGAAGCAAATAAGAATGATCAGTAGCTAGAAAATACGGCCTTGGTGTTATAAACAAAGCATGATAGAATTTTGCAAGACCAACAACCTATTCATGGAAATTCCTTGTTTCAACAACATAAATGGTAACTACACACCTGGACCTCACCAGATGGAATACACAGAAATCAAATCGACTACATCTGTGGAAAGAGACGACGGAGAAGCTGAATTAATATCTTCAGTTAGAACAAGGCCAGGGGTCAACTGAGGAACAAACCATCAATTGCTCATACGCAAGTTCAAGTGAAAGCTAAAGAAAATTGAAACATGTCCATTAGAGCCAAAATATGACCTTGAGCATATCCCACCTGAATTTAGAGACCATCTCAAGAATAGACTTGATACATTGAACACTAATGATCAAAGACCAGATGCATTGTGAAATGACGTCAAGGACATCATACATGAAGAAAGCAAAGAGTCATTAAAAAGATAGGAAAAAAGAAAAGACCAAAACAGTTGTCAGAAAAGACTGAAACTTGCTCTTGAACTTAGAGAAGCTAAAGCAAAAGGAAGAAATGTTGAAGCATAAGAGCTTAGGAGGAGCTTTCAAAGGGCAGCTCAAGAAGACAAAGAAATGTATTATAATGAAATGTGCAAAAACCTGGAGTTAGAAAACCAAAAGGGATGAACCCACTCAGCAATTCTCAAGTTAAAAGAACTGAGGAAAAAATTCAAGCCTCAAGTTGCAATACTGAAGGATTCTAAGGGCAAAAATTCCCACATGTCTGTCGGTTTGTTGTACTGTGGAGGCTTGCATGTTGCTGTGATGCTGGAAGCTATGCCACTGGTATTCAGATACCAACAGGGTCACCAAAGACAGACAGGTTTCAGCTGAGCTTCCAGACTAAGACAGAATAGGAAGAAGGAACCAGCTGTACACTGAAAAGAATTAGCCAGTGAAAACCTCATGAATAGCAGTGGAACATTTCTGATGTAGTGCCGGAAGATGAGCCCCCGAGGTTGGAAAACACTCAGAAATGACTTGGGAAGAGCTGCCTCCTCAAAGTAGATTCGATCTTAAGGACATGGGTGGAGTCAAGCTTTCGGGACCCTCATTTGCTGATGCGGCATGACTCAAAATGAGAAGAAACAGCTGCAAACATCCATTAATAATGGGAACCTGGAATGTACAAAGTATGAATCTAGGAAAATTGGAAATCATCAAAAATGAAATGGAACACATAAACATCAGTATCCTAGGCATTACTGAGCTGAAATGGATGGGTACTGACCATTTTGAATTGAATAATGATATGGCCTGCTATGCCAGGAATGACAACTTGAAGAGGAATGGTGTTGCATTCATAGTCAAAAAAAACATTTCAAGATCTATCGTGAAGTACAGCGCTGTCAGTGATAGGATGATATCCATACGCCTACAAGGAAGCCCAGTTAATATGACTATCATTCAAATTTACACACCAACCACTAAGGCCACAGATGAAGAAATTGAAGACTTTTACCAACTTCTGCAGTCTGAAATTGATCAAACATGCAATCAGGATTCATTGATAATTATTGGTGACTGGAATACAAAAGTTGGAAACAAAGAAGAAGGATCAGTAGTTGGAAAATATGGCCTTGGTGATAGAAAGGATGCCAGAGATTGCATGATAGAATTTTACAAGACCAAGGATTTCTTCATTGCAAACACCTTTTTTTCGCCAACACAAACAGCAACTATATACGGACCTCACAAGATGGAATACACAAGAATCAAATTGAATACATCTGTGGAAAAAGACGATAGAGAAGTTCAATATCATCAGTCAGAACTAGGCCACGGGCTCACTGTGGAAAAGACCATCAATTGCTCATATGCAAGTTCAAGTTGAAACTGAAGAAAATTAGTACAAGTCCACGAGAGCCAAAGTACAACCTTGAGTATATTCCACATGAATTTAAAAATCATCTTAATGGTAGCTTTGACGCTTTGAACACTGAAGACCAAAGACCAGACGAGTTGTGGAATGACATCAAGGACATCATCCATGAAGAAAACAATAGGTCATTAAAAAGAGACGAAAAAAAGAAAAAAACAAAATGGATATCAGAAGAAGCTCTGAAACTTGTGCTTGAAGGTCGGATAGCTAAACAAAAGGAAGAAATGGTGAAGTAAAAAAACTGAAGAGAAGATTTCAAAGGGTGGCTTGAGAAGACAAAGTAAAATATTGTAGTGACATGTGCAAGGAGCTGGAGATAGAAAACCAAAAGGGAAGAACACACTCAGTATCTCTCAAGTGGGAAGAACTGTAGAAAATACTCAAGCTTCGAGTTCCGATAGTGAAGGATTCCACGGGGAAAATATTAAATGATGCAGAAAGCATCAAAGGAAGATAGAAAGAACACACAGAATCATTATACCAAAAGAATTTGTTGACATTTAATCATTTCAAGAGGTAGCATATGATCAGGAACCGATGGTACTGAAGTAAGAAGCCCAAGCTGCACTGAAGGCATTGGTGAAAAACAAGGCTCCAAGAATATCAATTGAGATGTTTCAACAAACAGATGCAGAGCTGGAAGCACTCACTTATCTATGCCAGGAGACTTGGAAGACAGCTACCTGTCCAACTGATGGGAAGAGATCCATATTTATGCCTATTCCCAGGAAAGGTGATCCAACTGAATACGGAAATTATTGAACAATATCATTAATATCGTATACAAGTAAAATTTTGGTGAAGATCATTCAAAAGTGGGTACAGATGTATATCAACAGGGAACTGCCAGAAATTCAGGGTGGATTCAGAAGATGACGTGGAACCAGGGATATCATTGCTAATGTCAGATGGATCCTGGCTGAAAGCAGAGAATACCAGAAAGATGTTTACCTGTGTTTTACTGACTATGCAAAGGTGCTCGACTGTGTGAAGCATAACAAATTATGAATAACATTGCAAAGGATGGGAATTCCAGAGCACTTAATTGTGCTCAAGAGGAACCTGAACATAGATCAAGAGGCAGTTGTTTGGAGAGAACAAGGGGATACTGTGTGGTTTAAAGTTAGAAAAGGTGTGTGTCAGGGTTGTATCCTTTCACCATACCTATTCAATCTGTATACTGAGTAAAAAATTCTAGGAGCTGGACTATACGAAGAAGAACAGGACATCAACACTGGAGGAAGATGCACTAACAACCTGTGTTATGCAGATGACACAACCTTGCTTGCTGAAAGTGAAAAGGACTTGAAGCACTTACTGATGAAGATCAAAGACCACAGCCTTCAGTGTGGATTACACCTCAACATAAAGAAAACAAAAATCCTCACAACTGGACCAATAAGCAACATCATGATAAATGGAGAAAAGATTGAAGTTGTCAAGGATTTCATTTTACTTGGATCCACAATCAACATCCATGGAAGCAGCAGTCAAGAAATTAAGAGAGGCATTGCGCTGGGCAAATCTGCTGCAAAAGATCTCTTTAAGGTGTTTTAAAGCAAAGATGTCACCTTGAAAACTAACATGTGCCTAACCCAAGCCATGGTATTTTCAATCGCATCATATGCATGCAAAAGCTGTACAATTAATAAGGAAGAATGAAAAAGAATTGTTGCCTTTGAATTGTGGTGTTTGTGATGAATATTGAATATACCATGGACTTCCAAAAGAATGAAGAAACCTGTCTTAGAAGAAGTACAGCCAGAATGCTCCTCAGAAGCAAGGAGAAGAGACTATGTCTTACATACTTTGGACATGTTATCATGAGGGATCAGTCCCTGGAGAAGGACATCATGCTTGGTAAAGTAGATGGCCATCGAAAAAGAGGAAGACCCTCAGTGAGATGGATTGACACAATTGCTACAGCAATTGACTTAAAGATAACAAGGATTGTGAGCATGGTGTAGGACTTGGCAGTGTTTCGTTCTGTTATACACAGTGTCATTATGAGTCGGAACTGACTTGATAGCACCTAACAACAACAACATGGGCAAAAATTTAACAATGCAGGAAGTGTCAAAAGAAGGCAGAAGGAATACACAGAATCACTGTACCAAAAATAACTTGTCAACGTTCAACAATTTCAGGAGGTAACATATGACCCAGAACCGATGGTACTGAAGGAAGAAGTCTTGGCTGCACTGAAGGCACTGGTGAAAAACAAGGCTCCAGGAGTTGACAGAATACCAACTGAGATGTTTCCACAAATGGATGTAATGCTGGAAGCCCTCACTCGTCTACACAAAGAAATTTGGAAGACAGCTACCTGGTCAACCAACTGGAAGAGATCCATATTTGTGTCCATTCCAAAGAAAGGTGATGCCACAGAATGCAGAAATTATCAAACAATATCATTAATATCACTCAGAACTACAATTTTGCTGGAGATAATTCAAAAATGATTGCAGGAGTACATTGACAGGGAACTGCCAGGAATTCAAACTGGATTCAGAAGATATCATTGCTGATGTCAGATGGATCTTGGTTGGAAGCAGAGGCTACCAGAAAAATGTTTACCTGTGTTTTATTTGAGTATGCAAAAGCATTTGACTGTGTGGATCATATCAAATTATAGATAACATTTCGAAGAATGGGAAATCCAGAACTCCTAATTGTGCTGAACCTGTACAGAGACCAAGAGACAGTTGTTTCAACAGAACAAGGAAATGCAGCTTGGTAATACAGCATGGTTTAAAGTCAGGAAAAGTGTGTGTAGGGGTTGTGTTTTTTCGTTGTAGTTATTCAATCTGTACACTAAACAAATAATTTCAGAACCCGGACTATATGAAGAAGAATGAAGCATCAGGATTGGAGGAAGACTAATTATATGCAGATGACATAACCTTGCTTTCCAAAAATGAAGACTTAAAGCACTTACTGCTGAAGATCAAAGAGCATAGCTTTCAGTAGAGGTTACAACTCAACATAAAGAAAACAAAAATCCTCACAACTGAACCAAAAAGCAAGATCATGATAAATGGAGAAAATATCAAAGTTATCAAAGATTTCATTTTACTTGGGTCCACAATCAATGGTCATAGAAATAGCAGTCAAGAAATCAAATGACATATTGCTTTGGGAAAATTGGTGGCAAAAGACCTCATCAAATTGTTAAAAATCAAAGATGTCACCGTGAGGACTAAGGTGCACCTGACCCAAGCCATGGTATTTTCAGTCTTCTTATATGCATATGAAAACTGAACTATGAATAAGGAAGCCCAAGGAAGAATTGATGCCTTTGAATTATGGTGTTGGTGAAGAATATTGAATATACCATGGACTGCCAGAAGAACTAAAAGATCTGTCTTGGAAGATATACGGCCAGAATGCTCCTTAGAAGGGAGGATGGCGAGACTTCGTTTCAAGTACTGTGGATATGTTATCAGGAGAGACCAATACCTGGAGAAGGACATCATGCTTAATAACATAGAGGGTCAATGGAAAGAGGAAGACCTTCAATGAGATAGACTGACACAGTGCCTGCAACAATAGGCTCAAACATAGCAACAATTTTGAGTATGGTGTAGGACCAAGCAGTGTTTCATTCCGTTGTACATAGAGTCACTATGAGATTGAACCAACTCAACAACACCTAACAGCAACAACAAATGTATACGTATATATATATATATATACACACATGCACATATATGTATATATTTGTTGTTGTTGGGTGTCTTCGAGTCAATCGCATCCCAGAGTAGAACTGTCTCCTAGGGTTTCCAAGGCTGTAATCTTTACAGAAGCCAGCTGGCACTTCTCTCTGCCACCAAATGGCTAATGGGTTCAAACATCTGACCTTTTGGTTAGCAGCCAAGTGCTTTAATAACTGTGCCACAAGAGCTCATTCTGTGTATACATTCATACACATATGTGGACACACACACTTTATATATATATATATATATATTTGTTGTTGTTAGGTGTCATCAAGTCGCATGTGTCTCATAGAGTAGAATTGCCTCATAGGGTTTTCTAGGCTGTAAACTTTATAGGAACAGACTGCCACATCTTTTCTCCCACGGAGCTACTGGTAGGTTTGAACCACTGGCCTTTTGTTTAGCAGCCCAGCACTTAACCACTGTGCCACCAGGGCTCTTCTCTCTCTGTATATGTGTGTGTGTGTGTATTCTTCAAATCTATGACTATTTATATCTATCTACCCATCTAATGTTACATGGTGATAAGTGCCATGGAAAAAAAAGTAAACTAGAGAAGAGAGGGATGGGCTGTGATGGAGGAGAGTAAGGGCATTCCATTTTACAGGTGGTTGTTGTTGTTGTTAGGTGCCGTCGAGTTGATTCTGACTCATAGCAACCCTATGTACAACAGAATGAAACACTGCCCGGTCCTGTGCCATCCTCACAATCGTTGTTATAATCATTGTTATGTTTGAGTCCATTGTTGCAGCCACGGTGTCAATCCATCTCATTGAGTGTCTTCCTCTTTTTTGCTGACCCTCTACTTTACCAAACATGACGTCCTTCTTCAGGGACTGATTCCTCCTAATAACATGTCCAAAGTATGTGAGACGTAGTGGCCAAAAAAGTCCTCGCAGAAGGTAATATTTAAACAAAGAGCTAAAGCAGGTGAGGGAGATAGCCATGATGATAGCTTAGGGAAGATCATTCTAGCCAGAGAAAATAGCAAATATAAGGGTCCTGATGATGCACTATAGATGAAGCCGAGTGAGTGGGTGAAGTAGTAGAATATACAATCAGAGAGGTAAATGTAGCTAGTTCATGTAAGATTTTATAGGCTATTTTAAAGACTGTTTTTTTGTTTGTTTTTGTTTTCTCTGTGATGGAAAGCCATTAGAGGGTTTTGAACAGAGAAGGGACATCGTCTGACTTGTGTTTTCAAGGGTCACTCTGGATGTTGGTTAGGAGTGGTCTGAATGGAAGTGCAGCTCTGCTCAGGGGCCCAGGCTCTAGAATGCGGGGGAGAGGGCCGAGGGGGGTGGGCTCGGTGGATGTCCAGGGAGGCTTCCTGGAGAAGGAGCTGCTGGAGCTGCTCCCTGCAGTGGGAGCAGGCATCGCCGGTGGATGAGGGCCAGGGCAGCGTGCAGGGTGGGGAATTGTGTGTGCAAAGGCCTGGGGCATGGAATGCAAGAGGAATACACCCCAGAGCTGTGGGGTCACTGCTGCACTAAGAGCGTGAGGCATACGTACTGCAGCTAAGCTGCCGGAGGGCCCACTATCCCCATCCCCCCAGGAGGAAGCAGGTTTGCAAGTTGAATGGCTTGCCAAGAATCTAGAGTGCTGGGCAGGGGCAGGGACCCCAGGTTGGGGGTGAGAAAAAATAGAACACAATTTCTGTTATGTGGTGTGAGATTCTAGTTACTTGGACCAGGATGGTAGCAATGGAAATGGTGAGAAGTGGCCCCATTCTGGTTTATTTATTTATTTATTTTTGAAGGTAGAGACAAAAGAGTTTGCTAATAGACCTGTTATTTAGTGTGAGAGGAAGACAGTTGTGAAAGTTGACACCAAAATTTTTTTGTTCTGAGTATTTGGAAGGATGGCATTGCCGTTAACTAAAATGGAAAGAAGTCTCTAGAAGGAGCATTTGAGTAGGGGAGATCGGGAACTTGGTTTTGGTCGTTTCAATTTTGAGGTACATATTAGACACACAGTGAAAATGTCTATTACACAGTAGGATATGCAGTTTGGAATTAAGGAGAAAGATACAGCCTGAAAATATAAATTTGGGAATCATCAACTTGTAGATGGTGTTTAAAGGCATGAAACTGGACAAGATCACCAAGGGAGTGATTAAAGAGAAAAAGCTCAAGCACTGAGCCCTTCCACATTCCAACAAGTAAAAATTTGAGAGATGAAGAGGAATTAACAAGGAAACCCAGAAGGAGCAGCCAAAGAAGAAGAAAACTAGGATAGAGGAATGTCCTGGAAGCCAAATGAAGGAATTATTTTAAGAAGGAGGATATGATCAATGTGTCAAAATCTGCTGAAAATAAAACTAAGATGAGGGCTTGCAATTTGACCTTTGAATTTAGCAATGTGGATAAATGGCCATCTTTTGAGAGTAATGTCTGTGGATAGTTGGGAGCAAAAGCTTAGTTGAAGTATGTTCAAGAGAGAATCAGAGAAAACAGGTGTAGACAACTTTTTCAAAGAGTTTTGATATAAAAGGGAAGAAGAGAAGTGGTGTGGGAGGTGGGGGTGGTATAGAAGTATCATTATGAAAATGTCCATTTAAGATGAGAAAATATTAGTATCACAATTCATAATCAAATGACCAGGGAACTCAGGTAGAATTATGGAGAGCTAGAGTTTGAAGAATCCAGAATCCCAAAGGCATTGCTTCATATATGGCACTGCTTCTGAGTTATAATTCAGAGAATGTTCTCCTCATAACTCTAGGGAAAAAAAGAGTGAGAGAGAGAGAGAGAAGACAGCTACATACCAAACAATAGGCACATGGCTTTGTACAAGATCTGATGATTTCTATCTCAGAATTTGACAGACATATCACAAGAAGCAACACTCTTTAGGAATATACAGGAGTCTGTATGGTGAGAAGCCGTGGAGAGACAAAACTGGAACACTCCTCCTTCCTTCCATAATTGCAAATACAGATCATAAGTATATCCTAACACCACCCCCTCCACCTATCTCCTGATAGTTTGCTGTGAGGAAGCTTAGGAGTGAGGAGGCAGAATGGAATAGAGGCAGGTAGACAAACTACTTGGAAGTAGGGTTAGAGAATTGTGAACAACAAGATATGCATCATGGCTCTGTTTCCTCGTCCTTTAAACTGGAGCACGAAAAGGAGTAACAGAAGTTCTGAGAACAGGAAGTAGAAGAGGAGAGATGCGCATGCACGTATGTGCCTAAAGAGCAAGCTGCTGCCCATTAGGTTGTGACTGTTTGGTAATGATGATATCACAGCTGATACATCTGAGCCTGCAGGGCCCACTATCAAGCAGTCAGTGCTGGTGTCATGGTAATCATCATGATAGGAGAGGCAGCCAAATTAATTACTCTAGGTGATAGATGAGGATATGCTTGGATACAGCATGTCCAACTTAGTCTGATGAAAATTTTTACTGATGTTTTGATAAAAGACAAAGAAAAAAAAAAACCATCTCAAATATTCACAGTTAGTCTTACTTAATTGTTTAGAAATCATTTATAAATACTCCTAAGTAATTTTTTTTTTCTGCTAGTATTTCATATGCCCATTGTAACATGATATTGTGGCTATTGGATCAAGAGACTATTTTTTTATTTGATGAACACGAACTGGGAAGAAATTTGAAACTAATGTTAGTAAACAATATTTTCCTCTGGAAATATTTTTTTCATCATTACTGAAGGATTGAAAAATAAATCTTTAACTAATGCCACCAAAATCTGGTGCCAACATATAAACGTGTTTCTAGAGGTTTAAGTTCGAAAATAATTTTGTGCTGTGAAACTTTTGAGTATAAATTAAAACATTCAGTTTACGCTGTGTGGGTAGAAAATGAGTTAGTGCTTATTTTAAAAAGCAAAATAAATGAATATGCATTGACTAGGTTAGAAATCCTGGGGGCATAGTGGTTAAGTGCTACAGTTGCTAACCAAAGGGTCGGTGGTTCAAATCCACCAGGTGCTCCTTGGAAACTCTATGGGGCATTTCTACTCTGTCCTATAGGGTTGCTATAAGTCGGAATCAACTCGACGGCACGGAGTTTGGTTTTTAGGTTTTAGGATAGAAACAATGTGATACATAACAAACAGTATTTTTTGTTCCAAAGCACATCACTGTAGTATAACATGTTATATGAGACCACACTCAATGGAATTGAATTTGCTTTTATAAGTTGTATGCCTTTTGACAATTGTTGACCTGCAATGATATACAAAACATTATTTGTAATTATAACACTTTTCCATTTTCACCTTTTTCATGATGGTTTTTTTATTTTGATTGATAACACCTGCACATCAAGTTAAGAATTTCTCTTACTGCTACTTAATGGCGATTTCTCTTACCAATGCCTAAGTTATGGACGTAAGAAAAAAAAGAACAGCTCAGAAACAATCAGCCAGTAAAAGGACATTTATTTATACTTACATTACACAGAAGGCACATTTTATTCACTGGAGACTCACTATAATACTCTCCTTTAGTTTTTTTCCCCTCTTGATGAAACCAAAAAGAACCAAACCATACCTATTGCCATCACGTCGATTCCAACTCATAGTGACCCTACAGGACAGAGTAGAACTGCCGCACAGAGTTTCCAAGGAGCGCCTGGTGGATTCAAACTGCTTGACCTTTTCGTTAGCAGCTGTAGCTCTTAACCAATGAGGATCTCTATGTAGGAGTTACATAGTTCAGCTCTTCTTCTAAAAAAAAAAAAAATTTAATTACACTTTCCCCTTTCCGATTTGCTCTTACACATGCAGGCTATCTTTCCACCCTGTGAAAAGAATTTCAAGAGTTCATATGGAAAAAAATCCATATAAATACATTTATGGGTTTTTTTCCTAGGTCAAATTTTGATTTTTCAATTTACATAATTACATCATTTTACCATGCATGTGTAATGCATGATTAATGATTCATAAAACAAGAACAAAGTTGTTATTATTATTGCAAATAGTTAAATTTGAGAGGCTTCTCTGTGGTTTCAGAAATGGAAAAGGACAGTGGCTCCCATGAAAGGAATCACTCTTGTCTCTGAGATTTTTGCATGGTTTTACAGCTTCCAGTATTAACAGTAGGTTAGGTCTTTAAGAGATGATTGACTATTAAGATTGGGTTTTGTTTGTGAGGCTATTGCAGGTACATTTTCCCATACTTTTGCATTGCAACAACCTCTTGAAAACTGTTCAAGCCTGAATGGTTACATCTGGTATCAATAGTTCTTTTAATTGCAAAACCAATAGGTGGGACAAATTTTAAATGCTATGTGCAATTTGGAGAACATTCCTGCCTTTTAATTATGTTCAATTAAAATGTTAAAAAATATTGTGTTTATTCAAAAAGTATAAAAACAATCTGACATCTCTTAAGCCATAGTAACAATATACAGCTGTAACCTATCCTGGTTCATCAAAATGAATTTGAACAAGGTATAAGATAAGATACTGCCATATGCACAGCACTGAAGGGAGACAAAGAGACAAAAGGCAGTTAATATTACACAATTATGTATCAATGCCCTGTTTGTATCTGGAGGTACTGCAGCACAGAATGAAGGTTTTTTTTCCTGCATATAAACTACGCTACTAGAAGGATTCATTGAATTACCATTTCACTAGGCGCTCCTTGGAAGCCATATGGGGCAGTTCTAATCTGTCCTCTAGGGTCGCTTATGAGTTGGAATTGACTGGATGGCAACAGGTTTGTGTGTTTGTTTTCCTAAGGTAATAGAAATAGATCTCACCTGTTTTCCAAATGATGTTCCAAATTTGACAAAGGTGGAGAGGTAAAATTAACCAAAGGAAACCACCACCACCAAGAACTTCATTTCCCAGTTGTAACTCAATTTCAAATAATATCTCAGTGGTAGAGAAATTCTTTCATTTTTTAGAGAAAAAATATTTCCCATGTGTTCTGTATTTCTTGGTAGAAATGAAGAAGATGGTTTTTAAGTTTTATATGTGCTTGAGTCTATCACACGCCTATGCAAACAAAGATTTTGGTCATTATAAATTGAATTGGACACTCAATTCAGTGTGAAAAACATCAGTTCTGCAAAATAATAGATTTGGTTTCTTTTTCTCTGAATTGACTAAATGTTTTTTTTTACACCAGTTGGCGAATTGGTCTAGCCAAAAGGATCAAAATAGTTTTATGTGTAGATGCAACTCAAGTTACATAGCACCATGGTTAGTCGTTTTTGAAAGTACAGCATTCAAGAGTAAATTATATTTTATTGTACATAATAGAGAAGTACACAAAAGCTTTTATTTTTTTTTTTTTTACCAGCTTCTGTTGAGCCAATTTTGACTCATGGTGATCCCGTGTGTGCAGAGTAGAACTACAGTAGAATTATACTCTATAGCGTTTTCAAGGCTGTGAACTTTCCAAAACAGATTCCCAGGCCTTTCTTCTGAGGTGCCTCTGGGTGGGTTTGAACCACCAACCTTTCAGTTAGTAGTTGAGCACTTAACCATTTGCATCACCCAGGGACTCCACACATTTAAAGTTCAATTTTTCAAAAATGTAAAAATTGAGTCAATCTCTTTTGAGATATAAAAGAGATTAAACAAGCAAACGAGAAGCAGAGATGGAGAGAGACACAGGTCAAGCCACATGATCACCCAGGAACAGAAGCTCAGAAGAGACAAGGACCTTCCTCCAGAGCCAACAGAGCTTTCCCCTAGAGCCAGCACCCTGAATTCGAACTTCTTGCCTCCTAATCTTTGGGAACATAAACTTGTTTGTTACAGAAAAAAAAATTGAATTTAAGAATCATTCCAGTTTAAATTGTAAATACAGTCTATCCTCATTATTTGTGGATTCTATATTTGCAAAATTGCCAACTCACTGAAATTTATTTTAATCCCCAAATCAATACCCATGGCGCTTTCATGGTCATTCATGGACATGTGCAGAGTGGCAAAAAATTTGAGTCACCTCATGTGCATGTTCCCAGCTGAGTTTGAACAAGGCAGCACTCTGCCTTTTTCTTTCAGCTCTCATACTGCAAACAAATGTCCTTTTTGCTGTCTATTTAGTGCCGTGTTTTTCACACTTTTGTACTTCATGTTGACTTCACTGTTTAAAATGTCCCCCAAGCATAGAGATAAAGTGCTGTCTAATGTTCCTAAGTGCAAGAAGACCCTGAAGTGCCCTACCAAAAAATACATGTGTTAGGTAAACTCCATTCAGGTTGTAGTTATAGTGCTGTTGGATATGAGTTCAATATGAATGAATCAACAAAACAGATTAAATAAAGTGTTTTTAAACAGAAACACACATAAAACAAGGTTATATATTGAGTGCTTGGTGAAAATGTTGTGATCTGAGAATCTCAGCTGCCTAACCCAGTATTTCCCTTAGGAGCAATGGTTTAGTATTTGTTAACTCAGTGTTCGTGGCAACTTTATAGAACACAACTACTGTGAATAACAAGAATCAAGTGTATTATGTTGTTATCAGGGATGAAAAATGCTTAGGTAGTTAACTCTCAGAGAACAAGAACCTAGCTTGGACTAAGTATAGAGAGCTGTTTTAAAAAAAATATTTTCAAATAATGCTTTCCTTTTACACCTATAAAAACCTATTTATATTTTGGATTTAGGGAATTGGGATTTCTTCAGGGGTGAACCAATGCCTCAAAATCACATTCCTATTACTTACTATCTTTCTAACCCCTAAACATGAACACAATTTGTAACAATCACACTCCAACAACACAAAATGAATGTCATCCTGTTGAGTGCTTTGCTGTTTCCTTAAACTGGGCACCATGGGAACTTTTCAAAGATTCAGAGTCCAGGGATCTAGTTACCTTTATGCTTTCATGTTCTGAGCCTTGATGCGTGCTTTCTAGCCAGCCCTAACCTCTTTTAAGTGTCCTTATGGTTTCCTTTCCTATGTAATCTGTAAAACAAACAAGTATTTATTGAGTGTCTATTTGTATGCAAGGCAAAATGGTAGCTTCTGAAGAGAAAAGAGAACAATAAGTAGGCAATAGTTCTCATCCTCAAGTAATTTAATGTCTAATTACTGATAAAAGATGCAAATAACATCATGGCAGACATATGTCAGTAGACAGTACAAGACTTTATTCCTAATGTGTGGTTCAGAAAATTTATATAGGATTTGAGAGAGGTGGAGGGTTAGTGTAGGCTGAAGTAGAAAAAAAAAATTAGTGGATCACATTGAATTAAGATAGTTCTAAAAAAATAGGTTTTGTTTACAAATGTGGGAAGAGCTGGGGAAATATTCTAGACATTTATGTTGAAGCAAAATTATAGGAATGAGAAAGTTGTATTAGTATTATGGGACAGGAAGTCAAACAGTTTAATTACAGCTGACATTTTTGTTGGGGAGTATTTGTTGATAAAGCACAAAAGGTAGGGTAAAATTACTGGATGTTCTTGAGTGCCTATTGATTTATTCCCAGGGGAAGGAATTGATTTGAAGCAAGTTAATCTGGTATAAGGGTTCAAAATGGACTAGTGTAGGGAAAAGGCCAAAACTAGGGACTCCAGTTAAGTAAACTATTGTAACTATGCAAGTATGAATTGGCTGGTATAAAAGATATTTTAAAGGAAGAATTAAGAGAACCTGTTTACAAATTAGATATAAGCGAGGCAAGGGAGAGAAAGAAGTCAAGGTGATTAGCACTTTGCAATCATTGGTAAGTGATGGTGAAAATAATAAAAATAAGAGTCAGGATGTGAAGTCATATTTGGTTGAAGCCTATGGTTGGGTGAATAGAGTTCATGATGTGATGGAATATCCCAGTGAAAATGCCCCCGTAGGAAGTTGGAAGTACAGGACTGGAGCCAAGAATAAAAGTAAGTGTTAAAAACACAGGTTAGAATAGACTGTACTTATCATTAACTATTTCTCTTTCAGAGAAAACCAAAAATGGTACTATATATTTCCTCTCTTTAATAGTGTAGACATCTTTAAGAGGTAGGGATGAGTGATTAATGATTATGAAATGTTTAAAAAGTTTCAGTGTTTTTGCAGACACATAATATAATTGGAGAAAAGAGTAGCTGGATAAGGGGTAGTGAGTGGAAGTTTTATATTTCATAATCATAACTTTACTCTTTTAGAATAATAATTGGAAACCACTAGTAAATTTTGAGAAAAGATGCTATTAAAAATAATTATTGAGATACACATGGAGAATAAACCTTTTGGGGTACAGAAAGAATGGGGATAGTGTCATTTCTATCCATCTTGAATGCTATGAGAGTATATATATATACATATATACAGTTCAAACCCTGTTGGCATAGTGGTTAAGTGCTATAGCTGCTAACCAAAAAGCTGGCAGTTCGAATCCACCAGGCGCTCCTTGGAAACTCTATGGGGGCAGTTCTACCCTGTCCTATAGAGTCAGTATGAGTCGGAATCGACTTAACGGCAATGGGTTATATACAATTTACATTCACAAAGATGAAATTTATGAGGATTGAGTAGAAGGCAACTTATAACAGTGAGGAACTTAATTCTTACTTAACCTCTAAGATTTTCTAAAAAAATTGAAATTAAAACAAAACAAATTATTCCCAAGTTTCACCTCCACACATCTTGAATTTAGAATTTTGACAGTCTTTACTTCTAATTTAAACCCTAATTTATATTGAACAATACTTAGGACATTTTTCTTCCACTCTAGCTGATTTGAATCTTACACAAACTTATATAACAAATTGAACATGTAAAATGTCATTTTATTTTTCTAAATTATAGTTGTCAAAACAAATGCCTTGTGCAGAAAGAGCAAAACCTATGCTGAAGAGGGAATTTATTTTCTGGTTTTATTTTGGAAAACGTTCTAATATTGCAAATTGGCAGCCAGTTTTTTTCATTACCGTGCGATCACACTGATTGCATTGCACTTAAATCCTTTTAAGTTTCAAGAGCAAGGCCAGTGAAAAATCAAGGAAATTAAAGGATTCTGAGCTTTGGTATACAAAAAGATCTATTCTAGCTATTAAAATTGTTTAAACAGGTGCTGTGGGAATCCATTGCCTTTATAAGGCTTTTAAGATGTTTACAACAGAACATTTCTCTCTGTGATTGAATTTTTCAAAATGCTACAATATCACAGAAAAATACGCTTCCTACTAGCTTTATGGCTCCCTGGATGCATTCTCTGCAAACCTTGTATCTGCTTGCTTGAACACAAACAGTATTGCAAAAAGATACCACGCCGTTTGAACAGGGTATACAGCTTTGAAAGAGTATCAGTGGGAATTGCAGTATCATTGTCGTAAGAGTAATATAACTTCAAAGCCACTCTTTTATTAAAGGAGACCTGAATAATTTGTTCCTGGCTTGTATCTCTATTTTATTAGGGGTATTTTCCATTCGTGGCGATACTACCACTGTCGTTTCTATACTTTTTGGCTTCGCTGGGTGGCATGGGATATGATATTTATGAAGTCTAAGGAGGTACATATATAATAGCAGAATTGTCCTTTATAAACTGCTTTAATCCATTATAAAGTAAATAAATGATTACCTGGGACCTGAAAATGCTCTATGTTCTCTAAACATTTGGAAGATTTGGCAAAGTTTAAAAAGCTATAATGTGTCAATGAAAGAATTTTGCTAACCCCAGAGCCCATTTTCTAGGCAAATGGGGAAAGATAACAAGTATTATAGGTATCTAGATAAGGAAGTATCTTCTAAGAAGATGTTGCTGAGGCAATAAAATAATATGCATCAATGTCCAAACTTGAATAACATGTTGTGTTGCCATTCACCCTCTGATGTTTCTTCTTAAATCCTACAGACTGCCTCAGGGCTGTTCTTCAGAGACAGTGGTAGGTAAGGTTAGATGGTTATTTAGGTTATTTGCAACTTTTCCCTAGAAACTGTGGTACAGATTGTATTGGCAAATCATAGGCTAACTATGACACATTTCACCACCTGCAAATACAGGTATTTTAACCGAAATTTAGATGGAATCCATTTTCAGAAACTGAAAACAGGGTAATTTTAATGTTGTGTGAGAAAAAAAAGTTTTTAGACACTCACACTGAACAAATGCCAAATAGAAATTGAATAATTGAGGGGCGTGGTGACAATGGATACAGAGACAGTGAGCAAAGTGATCTACCCTAGTGATCAAATAAAAAAAAATTAGGAAAATGACCATCTCTAAGGGAACGGGGGAGCCCTGGTGGCGCAGCGGTTAACACTGCTGACCAAAAGGTCGGCATTTCGAATCCACCAGCCGCTCCTTGGAAACCCTTTGGGGCAGTTCTACTCTGTCCTATAGGGTCACTGTTAGTAGGAATCAACTTGACGGCAATGGGTTAATTGGTTATGGTAATAAATTGAAAATAATTTCATCTGAATAAAATATTATAATGTTGATTCTTAAATCACTTTATACAAATCATAAAGATAACAATTTCATAGTGTTGGAATCTAGGATAGAAAGTTTGGATGATTTGTTCAAATGTGATAACAAGATCATATTAGAAGGTATTATATATCAGTTCTTAATTTCCTCTCTTTTTTCTTTTCTTCATATTATTACAAGGTTCTTCTGGCTATTGGAGTTCACAGCATTTAAGCATTCATAGAAATAGAAAATGCTAGAAAATGGCATATAAGATTAATTTTAGAATTTTGTAGGGATTTGTGTAAAATAAATCTTAAAAAAACAGTTTTTTCCTCTAAAGAAATATAGATGACTATGAATATGTATAAAGATAGAATCATACAGGGAAAGAAAAGAGGAGGAGATCATGGAAACGTCATGGTTTTACCTAAACTGCTACAGGAGGTTGAGAGCTGAGAAATTATGACCAGTGTGATCAGTGTTAGAGTTATTTAGACACCCCAATAATATTTCTGTTTATGTTTCAAGTTTGAACTATATATATTTTCAAGTTAGTAAAAGCATTAAACTCTCTACTGTGTCTGCATAGACCCAGCATAGACATAATCTTACAACAATTCTAAATTTGAGATTTTCCGTTCAGTCTAAAGCTCTTATGATAGAAGGTGAAAGCACAAAACAAAACAAGAACAAAAGACCTCAAGTGCTAGGGTTATTAGAGAAAGTGAGAAGTTTTTATTGTGTCTTTGCTTCAAAATCTGCCCTTCCATATTGATCCATAAATATTTGTACCAAATAGCGAGTGAAAGGATTTCAAAATTAATAAAGTAAGACGAGAATTACCCAGAACAATTTAAAATAGTTTTTTTTTCTCTTGATAGAAAACACACACCTTAAACCAGCAAGTCTCCATGGAAATAAAAATGTAATCTAAATTACATTTAAGGGGAAAAGTGTGACTCAAATAATGTGATCCTGAAATCTCTCACCTCCCTTGGAACTAATCTATGAGATGTTTTACTTACAAAATCTCAAGTTCAGTTTGTGTCTGGTTATTACCAAAACCAAAAAGCCACTGCTGTCACGTGGATTCCGACTCATAGCGACCCTACAGGACAGTGTAGAACTGCCCCGTAGAGTTTCCAAGGAGCACCTGGCGGATTCGAACTGCTGACCTTTTGGTTAGCAGCCGTAGCACTTAACCATTACACACTAGGGTTTCGGTCTGGTTATTGTTGTTAGTTGTTGTTATTAGGTGCCACCGAGTTGGTTCCGACTCATAGCGACCCTATGCACAACAGAACAAAACACTGCCCGGTCCTGCACCATCCTTACAATGGTTGTTATGCTTGAGCTCATTGTTGCAGCCACTGTGTCAATCCACCTCATTGAGGGTCTTCCTCTTTTCCGCTGACCCTGTACTCTGCCAAGCATGATGTCCTTCTCCAGGGACTGATCCCTCCTGACAACATGTCCAAAATATGCAAGAGGCAGTCTCGCCACCCTTGCTTCTAAGGAGTATTCTGGCCGCACTTCTTCCAAGACAGATTTGTTCGTTCTTTTGGCAGTCCATGGTATATTCAATATTCTTCGCCAACGCCACAATTCAAAGGCGTCAACTCTTCTTCGGTCTTCCTTTTTCATTGTGAGCTTTCACATGCATATGACGTGATTGAAAATACCATGGCTTGGGTCAGGCGCACCTTAGTCTTCAGGGTGACATCTTTGCTCTTCAACACTTTGAAGAGGTCCTTTGCAGCAGATTTGCCCAATGCAATGCGTCTTTTGATTTCTTGACTGTTGCTTCTATGGCTGTTGATTGTGGATCCAAGTAAAATGAAATCCTTGACAACTTCAATCTTTTCTCCATTTATCATGATGTTGCTCATTGGTCCAGTTGCTAGGTTTTTTGTTTTCTTTATGTTGAGGTGTAATCCATACTGAAGTCTGTGGTCTTTACTAGTAAGTGCTTCAAGTTCTCTTCACTTTCAGCAAGCAAGGTTGTGTCATCTGCATAATGCAGGTTGTTAATGAGTCTTCCTCGAATCCCAGTGCCCCGTTCTTCTTCATATAGTCCAGCTTCTCGTATTATTTGTTCAGCATACAGATTAAATAGATATGGTGAAAGAATACAACCCTGACGCACACCTTTCCTGACTTTCAACCAATCAGTATCCCCTTGTCTGTCCGAACAACTGCCTCTTGGTCTATGTAAAGGTTCCTCATGAGCACAATTAAGTGCTCTGGAATTCCCATTCTTCACAGTGTTATCCATAGTTTGTTATGATCCACACAGTCAAATGCCTTTGCATAGTCAAGAAAACACAGGTAAACATCCTTCTGGTATTCTCTGCTTTCAGCCAGGATCCATCTGACATCAGCAATGATATCCCTGGTCCCACGTCCTCTTCTGAAATCGGCCTGAATTTCTGGCAGTTCCCTGTCGATATACTGCTGCAGCCGTTTTTGAATGATCTTCAGCAAAATTTTGCTTTCATGTGATATTAATGATATTGTTCTATAATTTCCACATTCAGTTCGATCACCTTTCTTGGGAATAGGCATAAATACGAATCTCTTCCAGTCAGTTGGCCAGGAAGCTGTCTTCCATATTTTTTGGCATAGATGAGTGAGCACCTCCAGCGCTGCATCTGTTTGTTGAAACATCTCAATTGATATTCCATCAATTCCTGGAGCCTTGTTTTTCGCCAATGCCTTCAGAGCAGCTTGGACTTCTTCCTTAAGTACCATCGGTTCCTGATCATATGCCACCTCTTGAAATGGTTGAATATCGACTAATTCTTTTTGGTATAACGACTCTGTGTATTCCTTCCATCTTCTTTTGATGCTTCCTGCGTTGTTTAATATTTTCCCCCATGGAATCCTTCACTATTGCAACTCGAGGCTTGAATTTTTTCTTCAGGTCTTTCAGCTTGAGAAACGCGGAGTGTGTTTTTCCCTTTTGGTTTTCCATCTCCAGCTCTTTGCACATGTCATTATAATACTTTACTTTGTCTTCTCGAGAGGCCCTTTGAAATCTTCTGTTCAGTTCTTTTACTTCATCAATTCTTCCTTTTGCTTTAGCTGCTCGACACTCAAAAGCAAGTTTCAGAGTCTCCTCTGACATCCATCTTGGCCTTTTCTTTCTTTCCTGTCTTTTCAGTGACCTCTTGCTTTCTTCATGGATGATGTCCTTGATGTCATTCCACAACTCGTCTGGTCTTCGGTCACTAGTGTTCAATGCATCAAATCTATTCTTGAGGTGGTCTCTAAATTTGGGTGGGATATACTCAAGGTCATATTTTGGCTCTCGTGGGGTTGCTCTGATTTTCTTCAGTTTCAGCTTGAACTTGCATGTGAGAAATTGATGGTCTGTTCCACAGTCAGCCCCTGGCCTTGTTCTGACTGGAGATATTGAGCTTTTCCATCGTCTCTTTCCACAGATGTAGTCAATTTGATTTCTGTGTGTTCCATCTGGCGAGGTCCATGTGTATAAAAAAAAAGTCACTGTTTATGTTGGTGAAAGAAGGTATTTGCAGTGAAGAAATCGTTGGTCTTGGAAAATTCTATCATTTGATCTCCGGCATTGTTTCTATCACCAAGGCCATATTTTGCAACTACTGATCCTTCTTTGTTTCCAGCTTTTGCATTCCAATTGCCAGTAATTATCAGTGCGTCTTGATTGCATGTTCGATCAGTTTCAAACTGCAGCAACTGATAAAAATCTTCTACATCTTCATCTTTGGCCCTAGTGGCTGGTGCATAAATTTGAGTAATAGTCATATTAACTGGTCTTCCTTGTAGGCGTATGGATATTATCCTATCACTGACAGCGTTGTACTTCAGGATAGATCTTGAAATGTTCTTTTTGACGATGAATGCAACAGCATTCCTCTTCAAGATGTCATTCCCAGCATAGTAGACTATATGATTGTCTGGTTGTTAGGAAAATAAAATATGATACCATAAAACCTTAATTAATGGTTGGACATTAACTAATACATCAATTTACCACAGAAACTTTTTTAAGAAATTTCTTGGGCAACTCCTGGAATCAATGCACATGAAATGCAATCTTTTTTACCAGAAAAAAAGAAAAATCCACATCTAGAAAGCAAGCATAGTTTCAGTTTCAGTGAACCTTTCCAAAAAAAAAAAAACCCAGTTCCGTTGAGTCAATTCCAACTCATAGCGACCCTATAGGACAGAGTAGAAGTGTCCCAGAGAGTTTCCAAGGAGTGCCTGGCAGATTCGAACTGCTGACCATTTGGTTAGCAGCCGTAGCCTTTAACCACTACGCCACCAGGGTTTCCAGGGAACCTTTATTGAGGGCTAAGCACCATGCTAGGTATTTCAACTTTAAGTTTTCCGTTTAAATTTTCCACACACACTCTCAGGTAGTTCTTACTAATCTGCAAATAAAGACGTTGAAGTGTAAAGATGTGACATCTGAAGACATAAAGAGATTCAGTCAGGTTTATTGAGCTTCAAGTAGACTATCTGACTCATATATTTTAGAAAAAACCTATTAAAAGTTAAAACAAAGACAGAAGTGGGGAAGAGGTTTTATGATTAACTTTTGAATAGACATTCAGTTAAACTGAATGATGATATTTGTGAAAGCTTTCTTATTGATTGTGTTTTTTTGTAATTATTTCTCTTTGTTATATAGTGTTATTAATGGAAATCACTACTATGCTCTTCAACTCACAAATCTATGAACTCACTTAAATTTGCACCATAATGACTGGAATAACTGGGTACTCAATAAGTGTTTGTGATAAAAATCACAGTTAGTTGTTAATCTTAAAATAGAAGAGAGTAAAATTGAAAAAAGTCCTACAAACTAAACTAGAAATGAAAATGAGCAAAAGATAGTACTAAAACATTAAATAAAAATGGCACATTGTGTTCTACTGATGGCATTCACTCCTTCCTGCCACCTTGGCTCTATTCTTATGAATTATTTTAATATTATTTTTTTTACAGGAAAATAATTTGTTCACCAGATGGCATAAGCTCTCATGGCAACAGACAACATCTAAAAATAGAGTTTGTGCATTTGGTGAAGGTTGATGAATTGAGCATTACTAATGCCTGGAGCCCTGGTGGGCAGTGGTTAAGCACTTGGCTGCTAAACAAAAGATCTGTGGTTCAAATCCACCAGCTGCTCTGTGGGAGAAAGATGTGGCAGTCTGCTTCTGTAAAGATTATATCCTTGGAAACACTATGGGGCAG
The DNA here is from genome assembly GCF_030014295.1 of Loxodonta africana. Classification (NCBI taxonomy): domain Eukaryota; kingdom Metazoa; phylum Chordata; class Mammalia; order Proboscidea; family Elephantidae; genus Loxodonta; species Loxodonta africana. The sequence continues at coordinate 100,421,478 of NC_087369.1, forward strand.
TTCTACTCCATCCTATAAGGTCACTGTGAGTCGAAATCGACTCAATGGCAATGGGTTTGTTTTTTGGTTTAATAGATGCCTGCTTTTGTGATAAAGCTTAAGAGATTTTCAGAGGAGAAGCAAAAATTTCAATGGTCTTACTGTCCACGTTATACACGACAAAGGGGAAATTTTGGAAATTGCAACACTTTGCCCTAATAATTATAATGCATTTTAAAGAAAATCCAGCTTTGTAAAATAATTAAATCAAATGATTAGGGTCACTTTGAACTGGCTAGGTTTAGAACAATGTTTCAATTATTATTTTAAGACTTATCTATTAGGAAAACGTTGACTTATTCATTTTTTTCTATCATAATTATATGGTGCTTCAGTGCCTCAATTTCTCAGCTAAGACTGAAAAATCAGTGTATATTCTGACTCTGTGTATGTTTGGTGGCTGAGGGAAACAAAGTATATCCAATTTTATATCATTAGTACTGTGGTAGCATCAAAGAATTTTATAAATATACACAGATTTTTAATAGGAATAATTTCACAGTTTTTCATGAGAATATTGATATAATGTCAAATTTACACATTTTCCATTAAAGGCTTTATAAGAGGTAACATATTGTAAATTTTTATGTATACCGTTCTTGTCATGTTTTCCATGACAGTGTCATTCTGATTTTGAATCATCTAAAGACAACTATTTAAAAAAGACATTGCGATAATAAGCAATATAAATCATATTTTAAATGCAGCAAAATTTGAGCTACATGTAGCCCAGTAATTTCTCAAATGTGATCCCCACATGAGCAAAATCTGCATCAGATGGGAACTTATTAGGAATTCAAATTGTCAGGCACTATCATTGACTTAAGGAGCCCTGGTGGTGCAGTGGTTAAGTGTTTGACTGCTAACTGAAAGGTTGACAGTTTGAACCCACAAGCCACTCCAAAGGGCAAAGATGTGGCAGTCGGCTTCTGTAAAGATTACAGTCTTGGGAACCCTATGGGACAACTCTACTCCGTCCCATAGGGTCACTATAGGGTTGCTGTAAATTGGAATCAATTCAAAGGCAATGGATTTGGTTTGCTTTTTTTTTTTTTTTAACACATCTCTGAAAAGCATCAGCTTCCTACACAATTGACCCCCCACTTCCAATCCTGTCCCTTGTTTGCCGTTTTATGATGCAGACTGTATATTACTTCTCCCACTTTGCAGCCTTTTACACGGAAGAAGCCAGGCTGGTTTTTTGGAGAAGGAATTTGTACATGTTGTTTCTATAAGGAATTCTTGCCTTCCTTGCAGTTTTTAGATCAACTTTAGACTTTATATGAAGCTTCTTTCTATACTGGAATCTTGTTTTTTTTCTATTTCTAGGCTCTAGAAAATATAAATTTTCTTTTAAAAAGTCGGTCAGGTTTGCTTTATCCCTGACCCAATAATAGATCATCTCAGAGATGATAGGTAAGTATGTGTCTAGGTGAGAAAGATTTATGGTTTAATATTTTTTTGCTCAAAGGACTATGATATTTAGACAAGTTTAATAATTGTACACTAGTTCTACTTATGACAACTGTATAAGCCATTTTTCAAAATTATAAAATTTCAATTTGTCGAGGTATTTGGAGACTATGGTAGTCATTGATTTTAGTGGAAAGACTGAGAGTTGATCAGAAACTCTTCACCTCTATTCTTCCCACCACGTACCTATTAAAAAAAAACTTTTAAAATTATATATTAATGTATTTTTGAATATAAAGAAATAATAGAATCAATCTGATGATTGTAAGTCTTACATGGCTTTAAGTTTACCCGTCTACACATCCAAAAGTTGTTGTAAGGGTTATAGCCACAGGATAGATACTGTTCTAGACACTGGGGAGATAGCAATGAAAAAAATTAAAAAAAAAAAAAAATACAAAGGCCTCCACTGTTGTGGCAATTATACTGTACAGGTAGTCCTTGACTTATGACGAGGTTCCATTCTGACAACTTCATCATAAGTCGAATACCTCTTTTTTTGGCTTTCATTATTATTGCCTTTTATTATCAGTATCTTTATAAATTTGATCTTTGTTTTTGTGGGTTGAAAACATTGCATATAAACACCTGCAAGTGAACATCTGAGAATGGTAACATCAGCAAATTATAAGCCTCAATATTTTATGTAGTACCTATTACTAACAAAAAGATGCACACACATACACAAAGAGAGTCATAAGTGCTGCTCCTTGTAACTTGAACACTTTGTAAGTCGAGATCTACCTATATTGTTGCAGAGCTATATAGGAAAATCTCAGGAATGGACAGTTAACTAGATCTTCCTTTCTGCACCGAATTTCTACCAGAGGTTTTAATAAGCTTAAAAAGGAAATCGATAATTTAGAACTAACAAAGTACTTTACAAGGTATGTTTTAGAGTTTTGACAATTTAATTTAGTGTCTCTTCCTTCAAGTCTTTGCTCAAATGTTACTTTGAAAATAGGTAATAAAAATAATAAGTAATTTATACATTATATTAAACGATAACAAATTTTGTAGAAGAAAAGAAAGCATGTTAAGGGGGTAGAGGTAGGGATGAAGGTTGCAGTGTTAAATGGAATGGTCAGTAGAGGTTTCACTAAGAAAGTAACATTTGAGCAAAGACTTGAAGGAAGAGACACTAAATTAAATTGTCAAAACTCTAAAACATACCTTGTAAAGTACTTTGTTAGTTCTAAATTATCGATTTCCTTTTTAAGCTTATTAAAACCTCTGGTAGAAATTCGGTGCAGAAAGGAAGATCTAGTTAACTGTCCATTCCTGAGATTTTCCTATATAGCTCTGCAACAATGATTCTCAACCACTACTAACATTTGGCCACTACTCATTTTTTCATCTGTCAGTTTCTTGTACCATTGTGGTTTGTGTGTTGCTGTGATGCTGGAAGCTATGCCACTGGTATTTCAAATACCAGCACTGTTGTGCATGATGGACAGGTTTCAGCGGAGGTTCCAGACTAAGATTAGAAAGAAGGACCTGGAAGTCTACTTCTGAAAAAATTGTCCAGTGAAAACCTTATGAATAGCAGGAAAATAATTTATGATATAGTGTCAGAAGTTGAGCCCCTCAGGTTAGAAGGAACTCAAAATATGACTGGGGAAGATCTGCCTCCTAAAAGTAAAATTGACTTTAATGACATGGATGGAGTAAAGCATTCAGGACCTGCATTTGCTGCTGTGGTGTGACTCAAAATGAGAAGCAACAGCTACAAACATCCATTAATAACTGGAACATGGAAGGTACAACATATGAATCAAGGAAAAAGGTAAGTTGTCAAAAATGAAATGAAATACTTTAAGATCCATATCCTAGGCATTAGTGAGCCGAAATGGACTGGTACTAGCCATTTTGAATAGGACAATCATATGGTCTACTATGCTGGAATGACAAATTGAAATGGAATGGCATCACATTCATCTTCAAAAAGAACATTTCAAGATCTATCCTGAAATACAACACTGTCCATGATAGGATAATATCCATATACATACAAAGGAGATCAGCAAATATGGCTATTATTCAAAATTATGCACCAAGCACTAATGACAAAGATGAAGAAATTGAAGATTTTTACCAACTTCTGCAGTCTTAAATTGATCAAACACGCAATCAAAATGCATTGATAATTACTGGTGATTGGAATGCAAAAGTAGCAAACAAGAAGGATCAGTAGCTGGAAAATATGACCTTGGTAAAAGAAATGACATAGAAGAACACATGATAGAATTTTGCAAGACCAACGGCTTATTCATTAGAAATACCTTTTTTTCAACAAAGTGGGGGCTATATACATGGAACCCTCCAGATGGAATACACAAGAATCAAATTGATTACATCTGAGGAAACAGGGTGGAAAAGCTCAATAAATAAAGTCAAAACAAGACCAGCAGCTGACTGTGGAACAGACCATCAGTTGTTCATATGCAAGTTCAAGTTCAAGCTGAAGGAAATTAAAACAAGTCCACAAGAGTGAAAGTATAACCCTGATTGTTTCCCACCTGAATTTAGAAACCATCTCAAGAATAGATTTGACACATTAAACACTAATGATCAAAGATCAGAAGAGTTGTGGGATGACATTAAGGACATCTTACATGAAGAAAGCGAAAGGTCATTAAAAAGACAGAAAAAGAAAAAAAAAGAGAGAACAAAATAAATGCCAGAAGAGACTCTTAAACTTACTATTGAATTTAAAGCAGCTAAAGCAAAATGAAGAATTGATGAAGTAAAAGAGCTGAACAAAATTTTTCAAGAATAAGAAGAGAAAGTAAAGTATTAGAAAGAAATATGCCAAAGACCTAGAATTAGAAAACCAAAAGAGAAGAACACACCAGGCATTTCTCATGCTGAAAGAACAAAAGAAAAATTTTAAGTGTGGAGTTGCAATATTGAAGGATTCTATGGGCAAAAAATTAAATGATACAGGAAGCATTAAAAGAAAATGGAAGGAATATACACAGTCACTGTACAAAAAAAAAAAAAAGGTCAATGTTCAACCATTTCAGGATGTAGCATAGGATCGAGAACTGATGGTACTAAAGAAAGAAGTCCAAGCTGCACTGAAGGCATTGGTAAAAAACAAGCCTCCAGGAATTGACAGAATATCAGTTGAGATGTTTCAACAAACAGATGCAATGCTGGATGTGCTCACTTGTCTATGCCAACGGACTGAAAGAAATCCATATACATACCCATTCCAAAGAAAGGTGATCCAATGAAATGTGAAAATTACCGAACAACATCATTAATATCAAGTACAAGTAAATTTTTTTTTTCTGAAGACAACGCAAAAATGATTACAGCAATACCTCTACTGGGAACTTCTAGACATTCAAACTGGATTCACAAGAGGATGTGGAACGAAGGATATCATTGCTGATGTTGGTTGGATCATGGCTGACAGCAGAGAATACCAGAGAATGCCGGTGCTTTATCGACTATGCAAAGGCATTTGACTGTGTGGACCTTGACAAATTATGGATAATATTGCAAAGAACAGGAATTCCAGAACACTTAATTGTGCTCATGCAGAGCATTTACATAGACCAAGAGTCAGTCATTTGAACAAGACAAGGGGATACTGCGTGGTTTAAAATCAGGAAAGTTGTGTGTCAGGGTTGTATCCTTTCACATACTTATTCAATCTGTGTGCTGATCAAATAACCCGAGAACCTGGACTATAGGAAGAAGAATATGGCAACAGGATTGGATTAAGACACATTACAACTTGCAATATGCAGATGACAGAACTTTTTTTTTAATTGTGCTTTAAGTCAAAGTTTACGAATCAAGCCAGTCTCTCATACACAAACTTATACACACCTTGCTATGTACTCCTAGCTGCTCTCCCACTAATGAGACAGCACATTCCTCCTCTCCACTGTGTATTCCCTGTGTCCATTCAACCAGCTCCTGTCCCCCTCTGCCTTCTCATCTCCCCTCCAGACAGAAGTTGCCAACATAGTCTCATGTGTCTATTAGAGCCAAGAATCTCACTCTTCACAAGTATCATTTTCTGTCTTATAGTACAGTCCAATCCCTGTCTGAAGAGTTGGTTTTGGGAATGGTTCCAGTCTTGGGCTAACAAAAGATCCAAGGACAATGACCTCCGGGGTCCCTCTCATCTCAGACCATTAAGTCTGGTCCTTTTACGGGAATTTGAGGTCTGCATCTCACTGTTCTCTTGCTCCATCAGTGATTCTCTGTTGTGTTCCCTGTTAGAGCAGTCATCAGTGGTAGCTGGGCACTATTTAGTTCTTCTGGTCTCAGGCTGACATAGTCTCTGGTTTATATGGTCCTTTCTGTCTCTTGGGCTCATCTTTACCTTATGTCTTTGGTATTCTCCATTCTCCTTTGCTCCAAGTGGGTTGAGACCAATTGATGCACCTTAGATGGTTGCTTGCTAGCGTTTAAGACCCCAGATGCCACTCACCAAAGTGCGATGCAGAATGTTTTCTTAATACATTTTGTTATGCCAATTGACCTAGATTTCCCCTGAAAACATGATTCCCAAACCCCCATCCCTGCTACTCTGGCCTTCGAAGTGTTCAGTTGTATTCAGGAAACTTCTTTGCTTTTGGTTTAATCCAGTTGTGCTGACCTCTCCTGTATTGTGTGTTGTCTTTCCCTTCACCTAAAATAGTTGTCTACTATCTAATTAGTGAATACCTCTCACCCTCCCTCCCCATGCTTATAGCCATCAAAGAATATTTTCTTCTGTGTTTAAACTTTTTCTTGAGTTCTTATAATAGTGGGTAGATGACACAACTTTGCTTGCTGCAAGTGAAGAGGACTTAGAGCATTTACTGATAAAGATGAAAAACTACAGCCTTCCATATGGGTTACACCTCAACATAAGGAAAACAAAAATTCTCACAACTGGACCAATAAGCAGCATCCTGATAAAGGAGAAAATACTGAAGTTGTCAAGGATTTCATTTTACTTGGATCTTTAAAGTATTGCAAAGTAAATATGTCACTTTGAGGACTAAGGTGTGCCTGACCCAGCCATGGTGTTTTCAATCACCACATGTGCGTGCAAAATATGACAATGAATAAGGAAGACAGAAGAAGAATTGATGCCTTTGAATTATGATTTTGGTGAAGAATATCAAATATACCATGGACTGCCAGAAGAATGAACAAACCTGTCTTGGAAGAAATACAACCAGAATGCTCCTTAGAGGTGAGGATGCCAGGACTTCGTCTCACATACTTTGGACATGTGATCAGGAGGAACCAGTCTCTGGAGAAGGACATCGTGCTTGGAAAAATAGAGGGTCAGTGAAAAAGAGGAGGGCCCTCGAAGAGATGGATTGACACAGTGGCTGCAACAATGGGCTCAAAGATAGCAACGATTGTGAGGATGATGGGAACAGGCAGCTCTATGAGTCGGAACTGATTCCACGTCACCTAAAAATGACACTGATATATGGATTGGATAATTATTTGTTTACAGTGGGTTGTCTCTCCCGTGCATTATAGGGTATTTAGCAACATCCATGTCCTCTACCACTAGATGCTAGGCATCTGCCATCCAGTCTTGACAACCAAAAATGTCCCTGGAGGTGGGGGGGGGTGTGTGTGTGCAAAATTTCCTCTGATTGAGAACAACTGACCTAGACTTAATAAGTCCCTTTAGATCTTAGGTTATTGAGAAAGTAATATTGGCCTAATTGCAGGTAAAGGGAGGTGCATCCGGTTATTTCCTATAAAAGGATCTTTCCAAACATAATATTTCATGAGATGTTAAGAGATGCTTAGGTGATCAAATGTGTTATTGTATTCCTCTCTCTTACTCTTAGAAATTTCTGCTAACCAAAAGGTCGGCAGTTTGAATCCACCTGCCACCCCTTGGAAACCCTATGGGGCAGTGTTACTCTGTTCTATATGGTCACCATTAGTTGAAATTGACTCAACAACAATGGGTTTGGTTTTTTTTGGGATCAGACATTGTTCTAAGAGCTTTACAAATAGTACTTCATTAATCCTTAAACAAATGAAGTAGATATTGTTATTATTATCCTAATTTTACAGGTGAAGAAACTGAGGCACAGAAAGATTAAGGCCCAGAAGCTTGCAAATCATAGAGTGGAGATTCAAACCCAGGCAGTCAGGCTGCAGAGACTTTTGCTCTTCATCACTATGCATATCTTAACATGTAACATACTTGTTTGAATGCATATTTTATTTTAATTTATAGGCTCTGAGATCTATTTTACAAATAAAAATAGAGTGCCCACTTAAATTCAATTTCAGGTAAACAATGAATCAATTTTTACTGTAAATATGTCTCATGTAATATTTCAGATATTGGGTACATGGTTTAGTCCAGCTTTCTCAGCACTGATTTGAGCAAAGAATCTTTTCTTGTTGGCACACCTAATATCCTACGGAAGTTCCAAAGGACTGTGTTCAAAGGACAGTGGGAACACTTTTCAGCTAGACAGTGAATGATTTAGATTTGAGTGCTCACTCCAGACCTCAGAGGTCTCTAGTTTTATAAACTCCTAGAGCCACTTAACAATGTATGCCACGTGATTTCATGTTTAACGGTCTACTTCTGTAAGTTGTTTACTTTTTTTCCAAAATAATTTGTCAGCTTCTTAATGCCAGGGACTGGGTATCATACTTCTTCCAGACCCTTCACTAGATAATAGTATTTGTTATTGGCATAATATTGTGTCTGAAAGAGGATTTGTTTCTAGGTCATAGTTTATAAAAGATGCTTATAGACCAAATTACTTATCTATGGATCCGGAGCAAAACAGGGCAATAATTGGTTTTAGAAATATTCTATTTCACTTTCTCAGGCTGGTACCCCTTCATTCCTTTGCTACTAGCCTTCTATTTTTATTTATCAGAATTAATTTAATTTCATATCCCTAAAGAAATATAATAGTTTGGGTATCATGTTTTCTTTTTCCACTATTTCATTTGATGATGGTGATATTTGAGAAGTCATTGTTCAACTCAGACTGTGAACACTTCCTTATATTCATGCAGGTCAGATCATTACACAGCAGTTGGCCGTTTTGTTGTTGTTATTGTTCCTCAGTTTGGAAGAGGGAAGCAGGTGTCTTGCTTGTGTTGAATGTAATACTAATGACATTGCCAAAGGAGAGTCCCTTGGGCCAGCCATATTTAGGAGAAAGCTCTCAAATCAAATAATAAAATATAATTTACTTGTTAAAGAATAAAACTGATGGCCTGGTAGATAGCTGCATTTTTCCACTGCTGAGTGAGTCAGCTATGTTCAATTTCTATTCCAGTATCACAATCCTCAAGGCCCAGAGGAAAAAGGAAACATTTAACTCCAGGGAAAAGTAGGAGAATAAGCACTAAAGTAATATAAAGTCTCTAGCTGCCTTGACTTTAATTTTCAGGGGGGCTTTTTCCATTCTGAGCACTTACTGTATATTTAACTATTTTTCTACAAATAAAGTTCTTGTCAACTTTTACATCTATTCATCTAGGCCCCAAGCAAGAAATTAAAGAGCTTGTTCTCTAAATGGATTTCTGAGTGCTATTACAAAGTACGGCAAGTTTCACAGTTTCAATAAAAGCGGTCTTCATTTTGCTTCAATAAATGGAGAGGTTGCTCATGTCTTTGGCTAGATAACAGCTGTCCTCTCTTTGTTTGTTAATTTATAGTATTGCATTATATATTCTGATAAAGGATTTAACGTATAGATTTTGAACTCCAGCTTTTTAAATCAAAATGCTCAATCAAAACCTTTCTCCCTGAATTACAGATAGATGCTCTTATTTAACTGACAATCTGTTTGTATTACTTTCCCATTTTTAATTGCTTTACTGATTAGGATTTCTCAAGCTTACCTTATAAATTATGGCACAGAAGTTCACTTATTCAAATACGGGGAAAAATGTAGATGCCATTCAGACGTGAAGACCTATTACAAGATTGAAATAGATTTTCAATGCATTTATCATTCATCTTTGTAGCATGTGATTTCAATCAGAAGAAGAAAAAAAAAGATGAATGATTTGAGAGTCTCCACTTGTATACACTAACACATAATATGCTTCTACTAGTTTTTGGCTATTACAGACCTTAACATGCAATGTGACCTTGGTCTGCAAAACATGTTTGGTTAGCACAGAAACTTAATCATAACAAGTCGTAAGTAGAATCCTTCTTCTTTACTGCCCTTTTTCTAGCAGTAGGAAATTTATTGCTTGTGGGACAGGTAGGATATGAACAATGGGCCAAATAGAGTCCAGAGTTATCTCATCTGTGTGAAAACTGCTGCTGAAAATCGATGTGACCTCTGCTACACTGTCATCCCAGTTCCCACCCTCTGTGTCCTATTTGTCTTTTGGTAGAAGCTTAGATCTGTGTGCTGTCTCTATGTGTCTCTCTTGGGCCAGATTATCAAAATGAATCATTGCCTGCATACCTCTTATATTTCTATTTATTTTCTTGGTGTTGACTAGGTCTGATGAAATATGATTCTTTTTGCATTTGATCCTCACTGCAGCAAGCAGCACCTAATTCAGCTGTGTCTATCTCTTTAAAGAAGACTAATACTATTTTGAAACTTCAATCTACTGTACAGCAACATTAAAAACCATAGACTACGCAACCTGTCTTCATAGTCCATAGTAATTTTCCTTCCAGGCAATTTAATAGCATAACTTTTGTTTCCAAATAGAACACTTCCAGCAATTTTAATACAGTTATAATTTTGTTTTGTACATTCTAAATGTATTGCTTTCCTTTTTAGGTATTTTGCTTTGTTGAATACCCCTTAGATTCTTAACACTGAGATTGCATGTGTATGGAGAGGGATACATAGCAAGGAATCTATTAATTTTAAGAACTTTGCCCCTATATAAAATATTTAATCAGGGGAAACATTATGTTGTCTCTGAATCAGCAGGAAATCAATGTTCTAACTTTGTAACAGTTCCTTTTGTAAAAATACATCTTCCAGGCTACATAAATTTGTGCTTTAAAATGTATACACGTCAATATAAAAGTGAAGATTATTGATATTGACAGATCTTTATGAAGTCATTCAATCCACGTAATGCACCCATGTGGGGAAGACAAAATACTACCCAAACACAGACTTCATAAAATACAAAGAAAGCAGAATATTGTTGGGTTGATTTTCAGTAAATGTACTTTAGAAATATTAATGTTTGCTGCCTAAGACATGTTTTAGGATTTAATTTTGTTATGAGATAATATTTCAAATGTTAAAACCTTGTAGTTGAATTAGGTGACAGTATTTGTGATAATGTTCTGATTCCGTCTAGAATACATCTATTTCTTCCAACGTTTCTACTGACTTAAAAAATAAAAATAAAAAGGGAATGAATGTCAGGGTTAATTTTAAATATGCACCTAATATAATTAAATATTAGTCACATAAAACTATAAGGGAGTTGTAGAAAACACATGCCAGATACATAGGACCAGAGTATTTAAGTTTTACTAAAAATCAATTCCTAGGAAAATATTCATCAGAGCTTCATGCACTAAAATAAAATTAACAGGATGTTTTATGGATTTTATTGAATTCTCTAAGAACAATACACAAATACTCTTTTTGAACATTTGAATTCAAAGAAAGTGAAATTTTTGGTTCTGTAAAATAATCAATTAGCATTTTTATCCCTATAGGTTTTGGCAAAATAGAAATTGTACAGACAACCTGTATTAAGAGTATTTTATTCAGAGATAATGCTATTCCATTAGTAATCTCACTGAAGGTTCCCGCAATCGTACACCACTGCTTCCCACACAAGAAATCCCACAGCAAGCCGTGATGACTGTGAAATCAATGAAGTTCAAGACTTTGCACACTACGTATATAGGGTTCTTGCAGTTGAAAAATGAGGTCTAACTGCTTGGCAAATCCATAATTGTGCCCCTGCAGAACCAGAATCAATAGCTAGGTTTTTTAGTTTTCAAACCATATGAAAGTTGGTTATGTCTAGATTCATGCCTCATCCTTTGTTGAATGAATCTTATTAGAATATATGGGTCACTGAAAATTTTTCTGACTTGACAGATTCTTATTTTTTAAGCTTTGCTTGTGTCTTGTTACTGAAATTAAGAGACTGTAGTGAGTAAAGTAGCTTAGTTTGAGGTGCCATGATTTAACCTTATCACGCACTGCTGTTGAAGCCACAAGAGCAACTGAGTTTGTATGGCTACATCCCTGAGATGACGTATCTGTAGACATTTCTTTTTACAGATGTCAAAATAACCTCCCTCCCTAATTGCAGAGGAAACTTTGCTGTATGGTTCATACATCTCACATAAAAGATTGTCAACCAGAATTCAAGTAGATTCCCAAGTACTTAGGCTTCTCAAAGTAAGAGGAGATTCCTTCTATAATTAGATTTATCTGTCCAAAACAAATTTGAAGCTTTGTAAGAGAAAGAAATTCTTTTGATGTCTCTTTATCTGACGATAAGAAAGAATCCCATCAAACTAACGAGAATATGGGAAAAGATAATATAAAAATATTAGAAGAGAAAAGATACAACTGATGTTTTTACACCACAGGTAATATTTTTCTCATGAAGAATATTCCTAAAAATAAAAATCAACACTGGAAACAATCCAAATGTCCATCAACTGGTAGTTGAACAAAATGTAGTATATCCAAATGATGGAATATTATACAGCAATTAAAAAGAACAAGTTACTGATGCATGCCACAATATAGATAAACCACAAAAACATTATGCTAAGTGAAAGAAGCCAGACACAAAAATACCACATATTGTGTGATTCCATTTATATGAAATGTCTAGAAAAGGCGAATATATGAGACAGAAAGTAGATTGTTTCCTGGGGCTGGGATGGGAAAGAGGATTAACTGTAAATAAGCCTAAGGGCTTTTCTTGGAGAGTTGGAAAGGATTTAAAATAGATTTGTGATGATGGTTGCACAACTCTGTAAATGTACTATAAATAATTTAATTGGCACACTTAAAGCAGGTACATTTTATGGTATATAAATTATTCCTCAATAAATCCGTTAAAAAATAATGTAGATAAATAGATGATAGATAGCTAGATTTGAAGGGAAATAATAAAAATCATTTATGCTTTTTCAGGAAATGACTAGATTACTTAATTTATAAGTATTCACTAATATAAGTGTCAATTGTATATATCTTAACATTTTTATTCTAATTTCATGCCTCTTTTTTTTTTTTTTTAGCAGTAAATGTTCCAGTTTCAGTAGCTCTTCACCACACCATTTATTTAGACAAGTTAGAAGCATCTAGGGAGTAAGAATTGCTTTTTATTATGAATTTTCCATCATTTAGTTATTAGAAACAAAACCTTCATTGATACCTATTAGTGGTGAAGGCAACATAGTGAAATTTTTGAGCTTTTAATGAGTGTACTTTCTGATACTAATTTTGTTTTTTTCAGAAGAGGTACCAGTTCAAATCCCAATGATGAAGCCCCCCTTGGACAAGATCCAGCTGACTCCTGGGCAGGCATTGCCTTCAGGATTTCCTGGACCATTCATTTTTGCTGATAGTCTGTCCTCCGTGGAGACTCTGTTGACCAACATTCAGGTCAACAATATTTCTATAAACAAAATAAATGTAATACAAGACATTAGCACCTACGTAAATTATTTTATATTTGAGAAATTAAAACAGATAAGATGAACTGTATATCATTTGTTGTACTTGGACAGGGTCTACTGAAAGTGGCTTTGGATAATGCTCGCGTCCAGGAGAAGCAGATTCTGCAAGAAAAGAAAGAACTGCGAATGGAGCTCTATAGAGAAAGAGAAATTAGAGAAAACCTTGAAAGACAACTTGCAGTTGAGCTTCAAAGCAGAAGTAAGTGTAACAAGTTCAGTTACTGAGTGAATATTGTGCTGGAGGTATTTTAAATAGTAATAGAAATATTCTCAGGAATAGCTTCAAACTGCTAAAAATAAACGATCAGCTAAGAATCATATACCATGCATAAGCCTGAAGATAAGAAATTTCTACTGTCTCTTTTTGTAATAAAAGATCACGACCTAGACCTGCACTTTGGGGTAGTTGCAGATTTGGAAACACGAATATTCATAGTGCTCTCATAATTTCATAACATATACCTTAATATGGATAATGTAACAATTCCTTATATATGAAATACTCTGTGCCAGGCACAGTGCTAGACTCTGAGGTTATACAATGAATAACAGCCCTTGTCGTTGAGGATTTATATTTTGGAGGGCTAGGACAAGCAACCAGTTAATTTTAAAACAGAGTGACAAAAGCAGTGTTGTACAGTATATATATATATATATATATATATATATATATATATATATAGTGTTATATAGTGTATATGGTTATAAAGAGAGAGAGGGTAGTTAGCTCAGTTGTGGGGTTTGGTGGTTGAGGAAGGCTCCTGATGTTGACACATGAACCTGAGCCTTCAAGGATAAGGTGATTAAGAAAGGGCATCAGAGTGCCTGAGTGATCAGGGGATTCTAGACAGAGATGTTAGTTTGCAAAGGCATAGAGGCAAGAAACCTCATACATGGGTAACTATATACAGTTTATTATTACCGTGGCTTCGAATGTTAAGGAGTGAATGGTAGGAGATGATGCAGAAAGGGCGAAGGGAGAGGCTAAATTATGAAGGATGTTTTTAATCATGGGAAGGATTAGTTTGAGCTTTATCCTGTAAACCAAAAAAACCAAACCCACGGCCATCAAGTCGATCCCGACTCATAGCAGCCCCGAAGAGTTTCCAAGGCTGTAAATGTAAATCTCTGTGGAAGCATACTGCCTCATCTTTCTCCCATGGAGCCGCTGGTGGTTTTGAACCACCGATCTTTTGGTCAGCAAACAATTGCCTTTACCACTGCAACACCAGGACTCTTTATAGTTGATGGGAGATAATAAAATATAAACAGGGAAGTCATCTGGTCTGATTCCAATTAGATAAACCACTCCAGTGTTGGGAATATATCAGAGGGGGTTTGATAGAAGACCAGAAGCAAGGAGACAATGTAAAAAAATTTGCTTTCATCCAGGCAGTAGTGATAAGGACTAAATCAGAATAGTGGAAGTAGGGATGGAGACAAATGGACCCAGAAAAAAACCCAGTGCCATCGAGTCGATCCCGACTCATAGCGACCCTATAGGACAGAGTAGAACTGCCCCATAGAGTTTCCAAGGAGCACCTGGCGGATTCGAACTGCCGACCCTTTGGTTAGCAGCCATAGCATTTAACCACTACGCCACCAGGGTTTCCGACAGACAGAATGGAGAAATCCTGAATTGTCCATCTATAGAATTAACTTTCCAACTGTGGATAACCATTTGATTGTGTACAATTTATATCAAACCCCCTCACCAAAAAACAAACAAACAAAACCCTTTTGTGATCAAGTGGAATCCGACTCATAGTGATCCTATAAGACGGAGTAGAACTGCCCCATAGGGTTTCCAAGGAGCAGCTGGTGGATTCATACTGCCGACCTTTTGGTTAGCAAACGAGCTCTTAACCAATATGCCATCAGGGCTCCACTTCATATCAAAACCATGGGAAATTAAAAAGCCTTACTTTAGTCAATAATTTCCAACTCTTTACTATATTTACCATAAAATACCAAACAGCAAAAGTGAGTATTGTGATTTTCAACTTCTTTCCTTTCTCTGCTTACTCTTGTGTTTGCTCTTCTCTGCTTATTCTTATGGAGGGATCACTAAGCCTAAAATAAGTCAAAAGCTAGAGTGAAAAGGAGAGACAAAGGAAGAAAAACTCTACAATCTGGATAATGCCTCTCTGAACAAGGAAGGATGACTCAGGTTGAGAGATATACACTAATTAAAAGTAGCATATTATCCTCTGAAATTTGTTGCAAGAGATTGGAAAATTATGTACATTTTCCTTAGGACCTAGGAATCATTTGTCCAGCACACAGTGGAAATTCAGTCATTTCATTTAAAAAGAATTAAACTTGTTTTTCTTATCTTGCCCAATTCATTAAATACTACAAAGCAAAGACTAAGTTGTCTTTTAATGGTTGGAGAAATCAGTATATTTCTACTATTTGGTGTGCAAAATAGGTTATTATGATTAACACGTCCATAAAAACTCATATTTAGGGGAGAAAAATTTTATACTAAAGAACCAAATATTCGTATTTTGAATATAATAAGATTCTCAAGTTGGCTTATGAAAATGTATTATATGTAGTAAAATTGGCTTCTAACTTTTAGGGACCTACTCAACCTGACTTCTGTTTACTAACTTCTCATAGAGCCTTCAGGCCCATCTTTACCACTGCTATCATATACGTGACCTTTAAAAATTCTTAGACATAGTGGATCCAATATTGGATCTAATATAAAATTTATGATATCATTACTACTACTTTTAGTATTATTATTATTCTACTGTTGCTACTATCACTACTGCTTCTACCACCAGCACAACTAGTAGTACTAGCTAGTGCTTGTCGAGTGTCCACTATATGCTAAGCACTGTTTTTAGCATGTTACATCTAATAATTAACATAATTATAGGACATGGCTCTGTTATCATCATTGATTTATGTCAACTATCTACTTAATCTCTGTGGATTTCAGTATCCTCATCTATGACAATAGTCGAACTAGTTGATTACTTAAATTCCTTTCCACTTCCAAAATTCTATAAAATACCTAAATTTCTCATACCTAATTTTTAATATACCAGTGAGTCCCTGGGTGGTTAAAGTGCTTGGCTGCTAACTGAAAGGTTGGAGGTTCGAATCCACTCAGAGGCACCTTGGGAGACAGACCTGGTGATAATACTACTGACAAATCAGCCATGCAAAACCCTATGGAACACAGCTCTACTCTGACACACGTGGGGTTGCCATCAATCAGAATCAACTCAACAGCAACTATTTTTTTGTTTGTTTTAAAAATATACCAACATTGTTATGATAAAACCTTAACTCTCTACCTGAAGTCACATGATTGAAAGCACAGAGGGAAAAATTGTTGTTATAAATGTAAAGTAACATTTCTCTGAAACCCGTTGCTGTTCAGTTGATTCCAACTCATAGCGACCCTACAGGACAGAGTATAACTGGCCCATAGGGTTTCCAAGGAGCGCCTGGTGGATTTGAACTGCCGAGCTTTTGGTTTGAAGCCAAGCTCTTAACCACTGTGCCACCAGCGCTCCAGCATCTCTCTCCAAGGGTAGCATATATAGTTAGAATCTCTATGACTCTCTTTTTTATAGCTAAAGAAAGCCATGGTTCACACCTAAGGAAAAAGATTTTTCCACTGGATTACTTTTTTGTTGCTAGCAAAACTGTATTACTTGAATTAAACACATATTTTTTTATATACATATACAATAATTTTATATGCAGTTGAAACACTTAGAATCATTGAATGTTAGAGCTATAAGAGACCTTTGAGACCTTTCTTGGTCCCCTGACCAGTTATATGATCCCAGGCTTTGAAACCACCACCTACGTGATCTTTGGTCCTCAGACTTTAAAAACTACTAGCTGTGTGATCTTTGGTAAATTTCTTGACATCTTAAGGACTCAGTTTCCTCACGTATAAAATAAAGATAATAATACTTGCCTTGCTGAGTTGTTGTAATGCCTAAATGAGATATATTCCCAGCACAATTCCCAGCACATAGCAAGTTCTAAATAAATTATATTAATTGTTATATGTGTGTATAGTTTTAAATGCAGGATGCTTTGGCATTGTTTGAAATATATAAAGTCATAAATGTCAACTGCATGAACATAGAGACTATTTTGAACCAATAATTTTACGGAAAGCACAATTTTGTCTTATCAAGGACATTGTTACACATTATTCTGAATAAATCTAGAGTTCTGATTTAAATGATTTTTTAAATATTTTATTTGAATGATGACAATTAAGCATAATTACAATAGTAAAATGTTTTTATGTTCAATCTTTATCAAGTGTCTTTCACCAAAGACAATGGAAACCATACATCCTCAGTGTTTTGTTCCAAGATTTACATTTTGTTATTACCTTAGACCTCTTTTGTCTCAAGTGGCACTAAATTTACCTGGGTAACTGACTCTTTTCAAGTTGCTGTAGGTCATTTTTGTGAAAAGATGTTGAAATATGGGATGAATATAATTGAAACTCAAATTAGCATTATATTCGGTTCAGTCAAAATATTTTAATTATATATGAATTCATTTAACAATGTCGTATAATTTATTATTTTGCTTAATGTTCCTTGAGTGTTTTTCTTTTGCCATAACATCAATATCTTAATTTTTTTTAACTGATGTGGGAAGAATATGAAAGTCAGACTGGTTAAAATGCTGCTATGGACCAACATATTGCTGGAGCCAAATAATTCAGCAATGTTTCAAGGTTTTCGAGGTTTCAAATATTAGAAACAATCATGTATTAGGGCAGTTAAAATTTGTAGTTAAAGATAAAGCCTTAACTGTCTTTTAACTCTTCTTTACCTTTTCTGCTTACCAAAGAAGCACATTGTTGCTTTTATAGCTTCCTTATGTAATCATTACCGTAAGTTCTCTTTAATATGTTTGAACACACACACATGTGTGTGTGTATATATACATATATAGTTTGATGATATGTACATATATTTTAAAGAGGTAGATATTTGCCTTTACAACTGGTAACACCTTAGAGAAATAGACACTTGTCACCTCTAAGCTTCAAAAGAAATACTATATTTTGTTATAGTGTCACTTTTTTTTTTGCATTTGTGGAATATGAGTACAGATAACATGATGAATATTAAGAATATATTTTTTTAATTTATAAAATATTTAACGCTATCATTAAATGCATAATGAGTCAAAGTAGAAAACAATTCATCATCAATAATACCAAACCCAAACCCAAACCCCCTGTCATCGAGTCAATTCTGACTTAGAGCAATCCTGCAGGACAGAGTAGAACTGCCCCACGGTGTTTCCAAGGCTGTAAATCTTTATGGAAGCATACTGCAGCATCTTTCTCCTGAGGAGAGGCTGGTGAGTTCAAACTGCCAACCATTCGGTTAGCAGCTCAGCGCTTTAACCACTGTGCCACCAGGGCTCCTTTAAAAAATACCACTACCATATAAGTGAATATGAATATACAGCATACACACGGTAAAAGTGAAAATATAAAGAAGTCAATTGTACGATTGAACGACAGTTACAAAAAAAAAAAAAACTATGAATGATAAGATCGGGACTAAAAGAAGCTAATCATAAGTTCATTGATAAATTCATCTTTTGTGTGTATCTGTAACTACATCTATTGTTTACAATTTATCAAAACTGCCAACCCTATTTCATTGACCAAGTCTTTGCGAACTATTTACCTTTTCACATTTCAGCTGCCATGCAAAAGCGCCTGAAGAAGGAGAAAAAAGCCAAGAGAAAATTGCAGGAAGCCTTGGAATTTGAATCAAAGCGTCGAGAGCAAGTGGAGCAGGCACTTAAGCAAGCCACTACTAGTGACACTGGCCTGAGGATGTTGAAAGGTGGTATGTCATTTGGATTTCACATTCATGGTACACAAAGCAAAACCCAATTAAAACAGAGAAAGAAAAGAGAGAGAGAGAAAGGCTTTGCCCACGACTAATTAAAAAATCAAGTTGAGACCAAATGCTTTAAGTCATGAATTATAAACCTGTCAAAATAATCCCTATTCTGGAAGGTACAAATAGCCTAGGAATAACAAGAAATCTTGCTGATTTTTTTTTTTTTTTTAAATTTTTATTAAGCTTCAAGTGAACATTTACCATTCCAATCAGTCTGTCACATGTAGGTTTACATACATCTTACTCCCTTCTCCCACTTGCTCTCCCCCTATTGAGTCAGCCCTTACAGTCTCTCATTTCGTGCCAATTTTACCTTCTTCCATCTCTCTCTATCTTCCCATCCCCCCTCCAGTCAAGAGTTGCCAACACACTCTCCCGTGTCCACCTGATTTAATTAGCTCGCTCTTCATCAGTATCTCTCTCCCCCCCACTGACCAGTCCTTTTCATGCCTGATGATTTGTCTTCGGGGTTGGTTCCTGTCCTGTGCCATCAGAAGTTCTGGGGAGCATTGTCTCTGGGATTCCTCTAGTCGGAATCATACCATTAGGTGTGGTCTTTTAATGAGAATTTGGGGTCTGTATCCCATTGGTCTCCTGCTCCCTCAGGAGTTGTCTCTTGTGCTCCCTGACAGGGCAGACATCGATTGTGGCCGGGCACCAACTTGTTCTTCTGGTCTCAGGATATTGCAGGTCTCTGGTTCAAGTGGCCCTTTCTGTCTCTTGGGTTCTTAGTTGTCGTGTGACCTTGGTGTTCTTCCTTTGCCTTTGCTCCCGGTGGGTTGAGACCAATTAATGTATTTTAGATGGCTGCTTGTTGGCATTTAGGACCCCAGGTGCCACAATTCAAAGTGGGATGCAGAGTGTTTTCATAATAGAATTGTTTTGCCCATTGATTTAGAAGTCCTCTCAAACCAAGTTCCCCAGACCCCAGCCCCTGCTTCGCTATCCTTTGAAGCTTTCATTTTATCTCGGAAACCTCTTTACTTTTAATCCTGTCCAATTAGGCTGACCTTCCTTGTTTTGAGTGTTGTCTTTCCCTTCACCCAAAGCAGTTCCCATCTACAGATTGATCAATAAAAAGCCCTCTCCCTCCCTCCCTCCCTCCCTCCCCCCTTTGTAACCACAAAAGTATGTGTTCTTTTCCGTTTTTTCTATTCCTCAAGATCTTATAATAGTGGTCTTATACAATATTTGTCCTTTTGCAACTGACTCATTTCGCTCAGCATAATGCCTTCCAGATTCCTCCATGTTATGAAATGTTTCAGAGATTCGTCACTGTTCTTTATGGATGCGTAGTATTCCATTGTGTGAATATACCACAATTTATTTACCCATTCGTCCGTTGATGGACATCTTGGTTGCTTCCAGCTTTTTGCTATTGTAAACAGAGCTGCAATAAACATGGGTGTGCATATATCTGTTTGTGTGAAGGGTCTTGTATTTTTAGGGTATATTCCGAGGAGTGGGATTTCTGGTTTGTATGGTAGTTCTATTTCTAACTGTTTAAGATAACGCCAGATGGATTTCCACAGTGGTTGTACCATTTTACAATCCCACCAGCAGTGTATGAGAGTTCCAGTCTCTCCGCAGCCTCTCCAACATTTATTATTTTGTGATTTTTGAATTAATGCCAGTCTAGTTGGTGTCAGATGGAATCTCATCGTAGTTTTAATTTGCATTTCTCTAATGACTAATGATCGAGAGCATTTTCTCATGTATCTGTTGGCTGCCTGAATATCTTCTTTAGTGAAATGTGTGTTCATATCCTTTGCCCACTTCTTGATTGGGTTGTTTGTCTTTTTGTGGTTGAGTTTTGACAGAATCATGTAGATTTTAGAGATCAGGCGCTGGTCTGAGATGTCATAGCTGAATATTCTTTCCCAGTCTGTAGGTGGTCTTTTTACTCTTTTGGTGAAGTCTTTAGATGAGCATAGGTGTTTGATTTTTAGGAGCTCCCAGTTATCGGGTTTCTCTTCATCATTTTTGGTAATGTTTTGTATTCTGTTTATGCCCTGTATTAGGGCTCCTAGGGTAGATCCTATTTTTTCTTCCAAGATTTTTATCGTTTTAGTCTTTATGTTTAGGTCTTTGATCCACTTGGAGTTAATTTTTGTGCATGGTGTGAGGTATGGGTCCTGTTTCATTCTTTTGCAAATGGATATCCAGGTATGCCAGCACCATTTGTTAAAAAGACTATTATTTCCCCAATTGACTGACACTGGTCCTTTGTCAAATATCAGCTGCTCATACGTGGATGGATTTATATCTGGATTCTCAATTCTGTTCCATTGGTCTATGTGCCTGTTGTTGTACCAGTACCAGGCTGTTTTGACTACTGTAGCTATATAATAGGTTCTGAAATCAGGTAGGGTGAGGCCTCCCACTTTCTTCTTCTTTTTCAGTAATGTTTTGCTTATCCGGGGATTCTTTCCTTTCCATATGAAATTAGTGATTTGTTTCTCTATTCCCTTAAAGTATGACATTGGTATTTGGATTGGAAGTGCGTTGTATGTATAAATGGCTTTTGGTAGAACAGACATTTTTACTATGTTGAGTCTTCCTATCCATGAGCAGGGTATGTTTTTCCATTTGAGCGTGTCCTTTTGAATTTCTTGTAGCAGAGTTTTATAGTTTTCTTTGTATAGGTCTTTTACTTCCTTGGTAAGATTTATTCCTAAGTATTTTATCTTCTTGGGGGCTACTGTGAATGGTATTGATTTGGTTATTTCCTCTTCGGTGTTCTTTTTGTTGATGTAGAGGAATCCAAGTGATTTTTGTATGTTTATTTTATATCCTGAGACTCTTCCAAACTCTTCTATTAGTTTCAGTAGTTTTCTGGAGGATTTCTTAGGGTTTTCCATGTATACGATCATGTCATCTGCAAATAGTGATAGCTTTACTTCCTCCTTACCAATCTGAATACCCTTTATTTCTTTGTCTAGCCTAATTGCCCTGGCTAGGACTTCAAGTACGATGTTGAATAAGAGCGGTGATAAAGGGCATCCTTGTCTGGTTCCCGTTCTCAAGGGAAATGCTTTCAGGTTCTCTCCATTTAGAGTGATATTGGCCGTTGGCTTTGCATATATGCCCTTTATTATGTTGAGGAATTTTCCTTCAATTCCTATTTTGGTGAGAGTTTTTATCATAAATGGGTGTTGGACTTTGTCAAATGCCTTTTCTGCATCAATTGATAAGATCATGTGGTTTTTGTCTTTTGTTTTATTTATGTGATGGATTACATTAATGGTTTTTCTGATATTAAACCAGCCTTGCATACCTGGTATAAATCCCACTTGATCAGGGTGAATTATTTTTTTGATGTGTTGTTGGATTCTATTGGCTAGAATTTTATTAAGGATTTTTGCATCTATGTTCATGAGGGATATAGGTCTAAAATTTTCTTTTTTTGTAATGTCTTTACCTGGTTTTGGTATCAGGGAGATGGTGGCTTCATAGAATGAGTTGGGTAGTATTCCGTCTTTTTCTATACTTTGAAATACCTTCAATAGTAATGGTGTTAAGTCTTCTCTGAAGGTTTGGTAGAACTCTGCAGTGAAGCCATCTGGGCCAGGACTTTTTTTTGTTGGGAGTTTTTTGATTACCATTTCAATCTCTTTTTTTGTTATGGGTCTATTTAGTTGTTCTACTTCTGTATGTGTTAGTTTAGGTAAGTAGTGTTGTTCCAAGAATTTATCCATTTCTTCTAGGTTTTCAAATTTGTTAGAGTACAATTTTATGTAGTAATCTGATATGATTCTTTTGATTTCATTTGGTTCTGTTGTGATGTGGTCCTTCTCGTTTCTTATTCGGGTTATTTGTTTCCTTTCCTGTTTTTCTTTAGTCAGTCTAGCCAATGGTTTATCAATTTTGTTAATTTTTTCAAAGAACCAGCTTTTGGCTTTGTTAATTCTTTCAATTGTTTTTCTGTTCTCTAATTCATTTAGTTCAGCTCTAATTTTTATTATTTGTTTTCTTCGGGTGCCTGATGGATTCTTTTGTTGCTCACTTTCTATTTGCTCAAGTTGTCGGGACAGTTCTCTGATTTTGTCTCTTTCTTCTTTTTGTATGTGTGCATTTATCGATATAAATTGGCCTCTGAGCACTGCTTTTGCTGTGTCCCAGAGGTTTTGATAGGAAGTATTTTCATTCTCGTTGCTTTCTAAGAATTTCCTTATTCCCTCCTTGATGTCTTCTATAACCCAGTCTTTTTTCAGGAGGGTATTGTTCATTTTCCAAGTATTTGATTTCTTTTCCCTAGTTTTTCTGTTATTGATTTCTAGCTTCATTGCCTTGTGGTCTGAGAAGATGCTTTGTAATATTTCGATGTTTTGGATTCTGCAAAGATTTGTTTTATGCCCTAATATGTGGTCTATTCTAGAGAATGTTCCATGTGCGCTAGAAAAAAAAGTATATTTTGCAGCAGTTGGGTGGAGAGTTCTGTATAAGTCAATGAGGTCAAGTTGGTTGATTGTTGTAAGTAGGTCTTCCGTGTCTCTATTGAGCTTCTTACTGGATGTCCTGTCCTTCTCCGAAAGTGGTGTGTTGAAGTCTCCTACTATATATGTGGAGGTGTCTATCTCACTTTTCAATTCTGTTAAAATTTGATTTATGTATCTTGCAGCCCTGTCATTAGGTGCGTAAATATTTAATATGGTTATGTCTTCCTGATCAATTGTCCCTTTTATCATTATATAGTGTCCTTCTTTATCCTTTGTGGCGGATTTAAGTCTAAAGTCTATTTTGTCAGAAATTAATATTGCTACTCCTCTTCTTTTTTGCTTATTGTTTGCTTGATATACTTTTTTCCATCCTTTGAGTTTTAGTTTGTTTGTGTCTCTAAGTCTAAGGTGTGTCTCTTGTAGGCAGCATATAGATGGATCGTGTTTTTTTATCCAGTCCGTGACTCTCTGTCTCTTTATTGGTGCATTTAGTCCATTTACATTCAGCATAATTATAGATAAGTAAGTTTTTAGTGCTGTCATTTTGATGCCTTTTTATGTGTGTTGTTGGCCATTTCATTTTTCCACATGCTTTTTTGTGCTGAGACGTTTTTCTTAGTAGCTTGTGAGATCCTCATTTTCATAATGTTTAACTTTGTGTTTATTGAGTCGTTACGTTTTTCTTGGCTTTTTTCTTGAGTTATGGAATTGATATTCCTTTTTGTGGTTACCTTTTTATTTACCCCTATTTTTCTAAGTAAAACCCTAACTTGTATCCTTCTATTTCGCCTTGTATCACTCTCCATCTGGCAGTTCAATGCCTCCTATATTTAGTCCCTCTTTTTGATTATTTTGATCGTTTAGCTATTGATTTCCATGATTTCCTGTTGTGTGTATTATTTTGTTTATTTATTTATTTTTTAGAATTAGTCTTAATTTGTTTGTTTTTGTGCTTTCCCTGTTTGAGTTGCGTTGATATCAGGACGTTCTGTTTTGTGACCTTGTATTGTGCTGGTACCTGATATTATTGGTCATCAGGCCAAACAATCTCCTTTAGCATTTCTTGCAGTCTTGGTTTAGTTTTTGCAAATTCTCTAAACTTGTGTTTATCTGTAAATATCTTAATTTCTCCTTCATATTTCAGAGAGAGTTTTGCTGGATATATGATCCTTGGTTGGCAGTTTTTCTCGTTTAGTGCTCTGTATATGTCGTCCCATTCCCTTCTTGCCTGCATAGTTTCTGCTGAGTAGTCTGAACTTATTCTTATTGATTCTCCCTTGAAGGAAACCTTTCTTTTCTCCCTGGCTGCTTTTAAAATTTTCTGTTTGTCTTTGGTTTTGGCAAGTTTGATGATGATATGTCTTGGTGTTTTTCTTTTTGGATCAATCTTAAATGGGGTTCGATGAGCATCTTGGATAGATATCCTTTCTTCTTTCATGATGTCAGGGAAGTTTTGTGTCAGGAGTTCTTCAACTATTTTCTCTGTGTTTTCTGTCCCCCCTCCCTGTTCTGGGACTCCAATCACTCGCAAGTTATCCTTCTTGATAGAGTCCCACATGATTCTTAGGGTTTCTTCATTTTTTTTAATTCTTTTATCTGATTTTTTTCCAGCTATGTTGGTGTTGTTTCCCTGGTCCTCCAGAAGTCCCAGTCTACATTCTAATTGCTCGAGTCTGCTCCTCTGACTTTCTATTGCGTTGTCAAATTCTGTAATTTTATTGTTAATCTTTTGGATTTCTACATGCTGTCTCTCTATGGATTCTTGCAACTTGTTAATTTTTCCACTATGTTCTTGAATAATCTTTTTGAGTTCTTCAACAGTTTTATCAGTGTGTTCCTTGGCTTTTTCTGCATTTATCCTAATTTCATTCGTGATATCTTTAAGCATTTTGTAAATTAGTTTTTTATATTCTGTATCTGATAATTCCAGGATTGTATCTTCATTTGGGAAAGATTTTGATTCTTTTGTTTGGGGGGTTGGAGAAGCTGTCATGGTCTGTTTCTTTATGTGGTTTGATATGGACTGCTGTCTCCGAGCCATCACTGGGAAACTAGATTTTCCAAGTAGTCAGCTAAAAAAAAATGCAGTCAGATCCCTATCTAAATTCTCTCTCTGGCTCCGGGTATTCGGATGTTAATGGGGTCGCCTGGGGAGGGTGGGGGAGGGATCTGAGAGCTAGGAGTGTAGCACCACAGAATATAGAGCTGAACACCACGTTCACGCTCCGCCCCCGTTTGCCAAAATCCGGGCTGGACGGGTCCCTGGCTAGGACACTGCTTTCCTTGCTCGGAAACCAGTCCCTTCCTCCTGGGGACTTCCTCCGGTGCGCGGCACCGCTCGTGGGCACTGGGTGGGCGTTTCCCACACGAACGGGTGGGCCCGCCCCCAGGGTCTATTCAGGCGATTATAATTAGATCCCGCGGTCACGCCCCGCCTGTGCGCGCGCGCCCAAATCCCAGCGGGATGACTTCCGGGTTGAGACGCTGCTTTCCCTGTTCGGGAACCAGTCACTTCCTCCCCGGGACTTCTCTTTCCGGAGCGCCACACCTCTCGCGCGAACTGGGTTGGCGTCACCTGCACGGCCAGGTGGGCCCGCCCCCTGGGTCAATTCAGGGCAATAAAAATGGACTCCGTGCTCACACCCCGCTCGTGCGCGCGCCCAAGCCCCAGCAGGACGGAACCCCGTCTGGGACGCTACTTTCTGCGCTTCGGGACCAATCAGTTCCTCCGCACGGCCAGGTGGGCCCGCCCCCTGGGTCAATTCAGGGCGATAAAAATGGACTCCGCGCTCACGCCCCGCCCGCGCGCGCCCAAGCCCCAGCAGGGTGGCACTCTGTCTGGGATGCTACTTTCTGCGCTTTGGGACCAATCAGTTCCTCCACACGGCCAGGTGGGCCCGCCCCCTGGGTCAATTCAGGGCAATAAAAATGGACTCCGCGCTCACGGCCCGCTCGTGCGCGCGCCCAAGCCCCAGCAGGGCGGCACTTTGTCTGGGATGCTACTTTCTGCGCTTTGGGACCAATCAGTTCCTCCCGGGGACTTCTCCTTCCAGTGTGCCGCACCTCTCGCGCAAACTGGGAGGGCGTCACTCGCACGACCAGGTGTTCCCGCCCTCTGGGTCAATTCAGGATAATAAAAATGGACCCCGCGCTCATGCACCGCCCGCGCGCGCGCGCGTGCCCAGATCGCAGCGGAATGGCTCCCCGTCTGGGATGCTGCTTTCCCTGTTTTGAGACCAGACACCTCCGGGGATTTCTCCCTCTGGTGTGCCGTGCCACACGCGCGGACTGGGTGCGCGTCCTCCCGCACGAACGCGTGGGCCCCGCCCTGGGGTCACTCCAGGGAAACACAGCTGACCCCCCCCCCCCGCGCGCGCCCCGTCGGCTTCTCGCCTAACTCCCGGCGGACAGCAGGGCACCCCAGCTGGGACGCTGTTCTCCCCCCTCTCAGATCAGTCACTGCCTCCCGGGTGTTTCTCCCTCCGGCTGCGCCCCTACGCCGCCCGCGCCAACCTGCTAGGCTTCCTCCCGGGATGGGTTCGGGGGGGAAGGGGTGGGCCCCCTTTCTGTGCCGTCTGCCCCCCTGGGCTCTGCCCCAGATCGAGCTCCGAAGGTCACCTGCCTGGTGCGTTGGCTCCTAGTTCTGAAAACAGTCGCTGTCTGCCCATATTTGTTCGTCCTCCGTCTCTAAGTCTGTGCTTGTTGTTCAGAGTTCATAGATTGTTATGTATGTGATCGATTCCCTTGTTTTTCCGAGTCTTTGTTGCAAGAGGGATCCGCGGGAGCGTCCACCTAGTCCGCCATCTTGGCCCCCCCTCTTGCTGATTTTTTGCGGTAGAAACAGTAACGCTGATAATCTCACTGCATCTAAAATGTTAATTGCTTTATATCTTCTCATCTTAGAATCTCCGTATGTTTGGTGAACTCTGTTTTGATCAGCTGTAGATGTTTCTTTAATGCATATTTGGTCAGCGTTGAGGTGCATAAGGAGTGCCTGGTTAAAGAGGAGTGCTCTAAGTAAAGCCCTGGAGATCCCCTGGGAGGAAGTGTTTACATCATGAAATCTCTTAGTTCCAAGCTTTTCTGATCCCTTTTTTAATCCTGAAACCCCATAACATTGTTTCATTTTATAGAATATTCAGGTTCCTCTTGCATAACACATTGGCAGATGGATATTTAACAGATATGTATGTACAACAAAGATGAGCCTGAAGATTTTATGCACAGGTGTACACACAGCCCTGCACACATATGACACACACATAGAACTAAGGTGTGGTGGCTTTGATGGTCTGTTCTAACAGTGAAGAACAAATTTTGGACCAAGGTCCAATAGTATTATTTTCTTTCTGCAAGTCCCATTCTCTTTTTATTGTTGACTCTCTTGGACCATTATACTCACCACTGATAGAAATACAGTGCTAGATCATTCAGTCATGACAATCATGCCTCAAGGAGACTTAGGAGAGAGAGCACAAATAAAAACACATTAATATCTCATACAATGGGACGTCTTAGACAGTGGGAGCCAGCATCCTTGGTCACAAAAGATCTTAAAAAATAACATTTCTGACCTGCAATCTAATAAATGTTCTGTGCACGCTTGTTATGTGAGGCACTGAATTTATAATTCTGAGGAGTTATGTGGCGCAACGGTTAACTGCTTGGCCGCTAACCAAAAGAAAGTTTGGCGATTTGAACCCACCCAACCACTCCGCAGGAGAAAGACCTTGGCAATCTGCTCCCATGAAGATTACAGCCTAGAAAACCCTATGTGATAATTCTCTGTCACGTGACGTGTCTATGAGTCAAAACACCAACTCAGCAGCACTCAACAACAACTTGACTTTTTTTTTTACATATTTGAAATCCACCTTTAAGTGAACTCCACTCTAGTTTCCAATGTGCCTTATTATAAAAGAGAAGCAGCTGTTTCTACAGTATGGTGGGTACCTTGTATTCAAATCATTTCCTTCTCATGTTAATCTTCGATGGCATTGGATGATACAGTGGCATCTGTTATCACAATACCCATGGGTGGCAAGCAAATCTGTGTATACAGAAACACCCATATCAAGTTGTGCCTCATGTATGAATAGCTATTAGATAATTACATTTCATATTTAAAGTTAAATATAAAAGCCCAACTCCCTCTTTCTTTACTTTGTGCTATTTTTAAAAATTTTGTTGTTGTTGAGAATATACATAGCAAAACATACACCGATTCAACTGTTTCTACATGTACAACTCAGTGACATTGATTACAGTCTTTGAGTTGTTCCTCTCCAATTAACATAAACTCACTGCCCACTAAGGGTCTTATCTGATCTTTCAAGTTGCTGTTGTCACTTTGATCCCATATCCATCACCCTGTTTCTGTTTGTTAAGCTTTTCAGAACAATAGATGTATCCCTGTATGTAATACTTCTGATAAATTTAAAGTTGATCTAAAAGCAACGAGCTTGCTCTTGGATTCTACTTTAAAAAATATACCAGCCAGAGTGATTCAGACCCAATTTGAAATAAATGTCAAAGTAAAAATGTACACACAGAGAGACTTTTTACATCATAATTGTTAGCTTCTGAAACCTATTTGAAGAACACATTAAGTAAAAAATGTGACTCTAGGACAAATACTTAATAAGGACCACAAGCCATAACCTGTGTTTTGGTGTTCACTTGCACTTAGCATAGAGATAATCTCATCATCTATCATATTTTACAGGTGAAAAATATACCATAAGGATGGGGAACTTCCATTTACACAATTGTATTTTTCTTATTCTTCAGTCAGGAAATTAATTAGCGGTGATAATCTACAGGCACGTCATTCTCCTTAGAATTCTCTCTAGGGAATGCAATGAATAAGGAAGTATTTACTATGTACCTAAAAATGTATGCCAAATTGTAGAACTCAGCTACAGCTTATAATTCACGTTCCTACCATTAAAAAAACCCAAATAAACGACAAAAAACAAAACCGCCACCCAAGTTCTTTTGTTTTCTATGGGACTGAAGTACTGACTTACCGTGGGTTTTCCCTTTAAATGAAATCAGGGCACACGATGTTGCACCTTAATATTGAATGTCACTTTTTTCAGATACTGGAATTCCAGATATTGAAATAGAAAACAATGGGACTCCTCATGATAGTGCTGCTATGCAAGGTACAGTAAAAGAGCATATTCCTTTCTAAAACTACATATGTCTTTCTGACACCTGGGGGTGTGCGTGGGGATGAGCTCCTATGCAGATGCTTTTTATGTATGTAAAATAAATAAGTTTAACTCTTCTTCTCTTATGACAGAAGAAGCTACTTCAGTATATTTGTATTTATATCTATATTCATATTTACCTTCATATCTGTATTTATATTTGCATTCATGTGATACATTCTGTGAAATAAGAGGTTATGTGATTTGGACATTGTGCAAGCACCATACTATTTAGCAAAGTATATACACTTCCTCAGCCTCTGTACCCCTCTTCAGTCCCTCAATGCAGTGGCTTCTCCAGGGCGCCTCTGTGATCCCTCTTCTTGGGTCCTGGATCCCCCACTCCATGTCCTTTCCTAAGCCCTCCTGCTGCGCTTGCCCTTTGGTCCCTTTCCCTCGGGCTTCTGGCTTCTGAGCCCCACATCTCACTGGATCTGGCCTGTACTAACTCCATTCGGAAGAGCAGCCATTCATTGCACACCATGAGCAGGCTACGCAGGTTTCACTGAGCTTGACAGCCACTGAGCCACCCAGCCCAACCACTCGATCTGACTTGTCCAGGTTCACTGACCTCCAATAACTTGTCACCACATCTGCACTAGACTCCCTGCCTACTTCTTCCTCTTCCCTTCCTCCTCCCTCTGCCCCTTTCTTCCTTTGTCCAGAGAAGTATATATACCTAACCACATACACCATATATACTCAGCAAAGCTATATGGGACCATGAACATTTATGCAGTTTGAGGTTGCCTGGATGGACGTTAAGTGATGCATGACTGTATATATGTACATATATATATACATATATATGTATGTGTGTGTGTGTGTATATATTTAAAAATTTAGTATGCTTTGAAAGCCCAGTAACAGTACGGATACTTAAGGGCTAATAATTTTATATATACAATGTGAGCAAATCTCCTATATGTTTAGTTGCCAAAAAGAATATACATTTACATATTAGGCATATTCGAAAAATGCATGGCTGTGATTATAATATTTACCTTTCAGAAGTATACAATACCATGTTCTTTTCACCTCACTAATTTACTGTTTATAAAAGCCTCAGGTATGAGAATTGTAAGCTATCAGTATTTTAAAAGTGGCCAGACATTTTTATCAACCATTACATTCCAATGCTAATTTTAGATACTTTTAGAAACCATGTACATGTGGAAGTAGGAGCACGACTTGTGTAATCCATGATTTACAAGATTCCCATGCCTAGATGCTTTAAAAAAATACCTTAAAAAATTTAATAGTAGGAAAATATGAAACAAATCAACATCATCTCAGTGCAAAAGCACCTAAAAATAAGATATGAATTTGACCACTGAGCATTTTCCAGTGTGATTCTAATGCAGTCTAGCCCTTTGTATACATGTTACATTTACTTTCACAATTATTGTGAAAAGAATGCCTTACTGTAGTAAAAGTAAAAGGCATTTCCATGAGAAAACTATTTCCTAACTTGCAAAAAAGGAAGACAACAGTAAATAAGTTGCTTGCTGGAGGTTTAACTTGCTCCTGTGTGATAACTGGATCTGCATGAAAACAACAGAACTAGATGTGACCAAAAGAACAATTTGGGTTGATCTGAGGGTCACCGTTTTATGTGGCAGCTTCAGGAAATTTAGAAGCCCTCATTCATGTAGTTTTCAAGTTATCTTTACAAAACCGGTGACGTCCGAACTGGTGGATATTCCGGTAAAGCTAGATTCTGCTGCTGCTGAGTAGACCTAACTAATGCATGCTTAGCTCACCCCATGAAACTTTGGCTCTTTCTTATCCCACTTTTGCTTGCCTGGTTTCTTCCCTCAACTTTAAAGGCTATGCCAATATGAACAGGACTCAGTGTTTGTTCAATTAATTCACCACAGTTAATTTATTAAATAAGCCCCACTAGTTTTTTTTTTTAGTTGTTGGCCTGGTATTTGAAGTTACCACCACATACCAGAGCCATGGTAGGGATGGATAGTATAAAGCATTTGATCTCTCCTGAATTACTGGCAGACAAATATAGAACCAATCTTTACGGGGTATAGAGCTCGATTGTACCTTTACTTTGAATGGGATTTAAGATCAGCTTTGGAAATGGAGGGAGTAAACAAAATATATTACAACTGGGTAATTTATTTAATGTGTTTAGCTCACAGTAATGATATCTTTCTCAACTCTGTTAAATGCAAAATTTTGAACTGTGCTAAAGATGCTTCATTTCCTCACAACAGACAGCGATTATCTTATTCATGGGAGGTCAATTAGGTGATATAAGCAAACGATAGATTTATTCTCCATTTGGCTCCAAGTTCTGTATTTTAATAAAGTGTTGCAAAGAATGGCTTCTGTGTATTACTTAAGCTTGTGTCAAAGAAGGAGTCGTTTAATTTTTTTTTTCACTAAACATAACTGTAATAAGTTCAGCTAGGTTTTTTTCTGACCAAACAAGAGAAAACTAGTTACCCTATAAAAGGATTGAAGTGAAACTTATTTTAAAGCAAGAGAATTGACCTTTATTATTTTTTCCAATTATAAATAAAATTATTTAGTATTCATGGTCAATATTGTCCATGCATGTTAAAATACGGTAGATTAATCTGTCCTTATTGAATTAGGTATTAGATTACATGTGATAATATCTTTGATAAATGTAAAAATCGGAAAAGGACACATTGCTCTCCTAGCACAGCGTTTAAGCACTGTAAGTGACACAGCTCCCATCACCACTCTCCGGAACACTGGAGTGAATGCCTGGCATTAACGTGACAGTAGAATCACAACGTAATGCCTAAGAGAAGGATCATTTTTCAGACAATAAGCTTTTATTCTAATAGCCAGGGGAATAAGTGTTTGAAAATATTATCAGAACTAATTGTAAGTACAGTTGACCAAATCATTCAGGCTAAATAATTGCCTTAAAAAAAAATCCCAATAGTTTCACCTGTTATTTGAGATGTTCAGAATTGAAAAATTAATTTTGTATTAATCGATGAACCTTACAAAGAGCATAATGCTTGGAAAACACGTAATGCAAAGTTAACGATTATTTTCTATTCTTCCTACTAATTTTGCTCTTGTGTGATGTAGTTACTTTCTTTTGCGAGTTATTTTGATATCACTCTTATCTTTTCCTTCTCCCTTAAAATACCCATTTTTTATCTTGGGTGATTATTTCCCAGCTTTGTTTGTGAGGGTTATTTAACGTATGCCAATACAATGCCATTTCCCAAACTCATCTGCTTCACAGCAAACAATTGCAGCATCAGTGAAGTCTTTTCTCTTCCTATTGTCAATAGCTCTGCTGGATAGAAATCTATCATTCATCTAGTGCTCTCCCTTTGAAATTCAATTAGTTCCACTGTCTGCATTTCCAGAAGAGAGTTTAAAGGGGACTTAGACAAATGTTGCATGGCCACCCTTAGAAGTAAGGAAGTCATATCCATTTTTATGCTGATTTCCACAAAGATTTTAGTAAAGGCAGACTACTTTACTAGGATTCTTATATGCATCATAAGTCTCTTCAGTTCAGTTATTCCATGTCTTTTATGTTTTGAATGTTGTTTGACAGGCAATATAATACACACAGACCACCTTCCAATAAAAGGGTATCTGCATTCCGTATATTTTAACAGTCTATGAAAACAACTCCTCCTGAATGCCTTCAGGTGATCAAACAATGAGCACGTGCTCACTCTGTTGACTGTGTCCACTATAGCTAAAAAAGAGGTGAGAAATTCGGCCGAGTGTATACACTAACATCCTCCCATCCAGATTCCCATAACTCTGTTGGGGGCCCGCAAGACAGCACATCAACCATCTTACCAAACAATCTCCGTTTCACATAAAATAAACATACCGGGTGTCATTAAGTGCACCTTCAGATCAATGATTTTTGCAAATGACATTCAAGTACCATTTGCGTAGTGCATTTTTGCTGATAAAAGCATATTAAATTAGCACAACTACAAGTGCACTGATAAAAACTAAAACTGAACAGCAGTACCATTAGCTAACAAAGTAATATTTTCTCTTTACTGCGTTCTGCCATTTAGTTATTATCCTATTGGAAATCTAATTATAATCCTTTTACTCCCTAGTCAAACTTCACAGTTTTTGCAAGCTTAGCACTGACAAGTGATTTCATTACATTTGATTGCCTGTGCCCAGATTGACTTAACTTCACTTGGAGACCTAAAAGCCCTTTCAGTTTCTCAGATTCCCTGTTTGCACATTACAGCAACAGCTCCTTTAATTAATTAGCATGAACTGCAGTAACATGAACTGCTGAACAGAAAATAACATCATTTTATGATCGCAGAGAGATTTCTCCTTTTGCATGTTTATACCTTAGTTAACTTTTGTAAGACTATATTTCATCATCAGGGGCTACTGGTACAGTTGACAATGCATGTTTCTTAAATATAAAAAAATGATATCATCATCTTAATAATAATAGGTAAAATAAACCTAGAATATGAAGCTCTTAAATTTTAGAAAATAGACAACAACCTTCATGAACTGGCTTTCCAGTAATAAAATAATAATAATAAAAAAAGTTCAGGGGAGATAACACCATAAAGCACAAGGACACAATGACACATTACTCCTGCTTCTGCCACTGCAATTGTTTGGGGAAAAACAAACAAACAACAGCAGCAACAACAACAACAAAAAACTAGGAAGTACTTTTGCAAGAGAATGTCAGTCTCTGTGAATAATTTTTATATTTCTTTTTTTGCCTACATATTTTTCAAAGAGACTTGATATTTTGTCCTGGAAAGAGCTGGAGGAAATTATAGAACAAAATCCTAACTCACAGAAAAACACCAGACACAGTGGCCTGACAGAGACTGGAGACACCCCGAGAGTATGGCCCCCGGACACCCTTTTAGCTCAGTAATGAAGTCACTCCTGAAGTTCACCCTTCAGCCAAAGATTAGGCAGGCCCATAAAACAAAATGAGACTAAAGGGGCACACCAGCCCAGGGGCAAGGACTGGAAGGCAGGAGGGGACAGGAAAGCTGGTAATAGGGAACCCAGGGTCGAGAAGGGAGAGTGCTGACATGTTGTGGGATTGTTAACCAATGTCATAAAACAATATGTGTACTAACTGTTTACTGAGAAGCTAGTTTGTTTTGTAAACCTTCATCTAAAGTATAATAAAAAAAATTGAATCCCATTTTGATACAGCACAAGAGCTCAGCTTAAAAAAAAAAAGATACATGATGTTTTACACTGGAATATATTTTTCCTTGAGTTGTTTTTTCCATGAATATGATGGAATCTTAAATAATTTTTCCTTTTTTTGAGACTAACACACCAGATTCAAAAACCAAACCCAGTGCTGTCGAGTCGATTCTGACTCATAGCGACCCTGTGGGACAGAGTAGAACTGCCCCATAGAGTTTCCAAGGAGCGCCTGGTGGATTCGAACTGCTGACCCTTTGGTTAGCAGCCATAGCACTTAACCACTAAGCCACCAGGGTTTCCAACACACCAGAAGTAAATATTAAATCCAGTCTATATGCCAAAAGTAAACTGAAAGTTGATGTAAAAGATAAACCTACTTAACCTTTATTTTTTTCTCTCTGAGCCACGCTTGTTCAGAAAAAATGTGGGAGTTTATTCAGACTACAGAGTGTTCAAAAATATAAAATGCATTACCTCATCTGTACAGCACCTGATGAATACTCCACTGAAGAATTAAAAATAAAGTTGTTAAAGTGTCACCTAACTCCAAAAGCAGCAGACACAATTTTAATGTCTCTCTATATTGATAAAAAGTATACTGTAGAACATAATTTAATATACATCTATTTATAATAAAGAATAATATATATTTATAATATGAAATATATATGACATGCTGGGGTATGTATATTCTTTTCCCGTCTCTAAAATCAGTTTGGACTTTTCTTTGTCTAGCCTTCTTTGACCCATGGGACCTCCATTTTATCTTCTCTCTTAGCTACTTGCTTACTAAACTATAACATTCCTCTAAAGAGCTTAAGGTATTTATCAAAAACAACCACCATTGGGCTAAGATTGTTGTCATGAATAATCAGAAAGAATAGTAAGGAAAGTGATGCAGTAGCAAGAATCCAGGAAAAGAGAAATGCACACGATTTCTTGCCATCTATATGATATGACAAGAAAAACTAAAAGGAGAGCAGATAGGGTTTCTGTATGTTTTTCTACTGACTCCCGTAACCCAGTCTGCTACATAGATTTCTCTAGGGGTTCCAAGTACCACTTCCTTCCCTACTCTCATCAATCATTCATTTCCCTCACCTCCATGTTTTATACTGTGTTGACAGGTATACGTGGGAATTCCAATTTTCCCACTGTAAAGTGGAAGTGTTCTCTTGTAAAGTGGAAATATATAGCAACTCAGAGACTAGAGGGATTGTGGGAAGCGGGTCTTCTTAAAGATTTCCTCTTAAATGCTTCCTTTGAGAGTAGGAACCTTTTACTACCCAAAGAAATGTAACTGCAACTGTCATCATAAAAAAGGCTCTAACGCATACCCCGCAGAGAAGGTCCTGGCATCTTGATCTAAAGTAGCTGATTTTGTTGTTGTTGTTGTTATTCTGCAAGATTCATTAGATGTCCTGGGTCTTTGTGTTTCCTTGGAAGTATTTGTCTCTTAATTTACTTCACGCTCCATAGGATTTTATCTTGATCGGTGGTACCTCCCAGACTATAGCCTATCTCTCTGTTGTGAAATATCTGTCAGACCACAGCATACATTATGCTTCTAGCTCTCTCTTAGGAAAATGTGAAGAGCTCACATTACTTGATCATTTAGCACCGGTTGCCATGGGGTGGCATGCACCACTTAGCGCTGCATTGTTTGCAGAATAATGGCAATGACCAAAAGGTAGGCTGTCCCATTAATTATGATGATGATATAAAATCTCATGTAAAAAAAAAATCTAATACTTACAATTCCAGCTCTGTCTCAGTCACATAACAGATGAAATTACGGTGATAGCCGTGCACTGCTCTTGAGATTTATAATCCAAAACAGGTTGTTCTGCTAGTCAGCATTTTGGAGCCTACAGGAAGAATTCACTAATTAACAGGTCTTCTAACTATAGTATAAAAAATAGGAAAAAAAAAAAAGGGGGTTGTTTAAATTAACTCGGATAACCATTTATCCTGGGGCTCTATCTCCCATCCTCTTTACATATATAATGTGACTTTTTAAGTTGGGGATTCACCCCACCCCACCCCCAACTGAAATATACATGAAAAAAAAAAATACGTGAGGAACATGCAAAAGAAAAACCTTTCTCTGATTAAAAGTTTAGGTTTTACTTCTTCACTTTCACATTTGTTTTTAAATAAAGAAAACAAACGGCATTCTCATAGACGGCTGTAATCATATGCCATCATTGTCATACCACCTTAAAAAGGAAATTTTAGAATTACTATATTGCTGCCACAGGAATGTATAAGTATCCTGGTTCTGTGTCAAGATGTTCATCCCTCTAGGAATGAGGAATTCATCGCCTAAAACCTGGGGATGGTGAAAAAGAAAAGGCAATACCTAGCATTTGGATAGCACAAAGAACTTTGTGGCATGGTTAACACATACCTTCTCTAGCAGAATTATCCCTATGGGGTATAGTTTTAAAAGGTATAATTAGCTCCATTTTGCAAGTAGGGAAACAACCCAAGAGGTGAAGTGACTTACTAGTTAAAGTGCGGACTAAAATGCAAGAACCATAACTCCTTGACCCATTGCTCTCACCACCTATCACTAACATTCCATACCTGTAAAAAAGAGTCACAGCTATCTAAGATACTTAACTAAACTATATTACCATCCCATGCAAAACAATTCAGGGAGGTTCTCCAGTTTGTAGTTAACTAACCAAAATAGTCTAAAACTATCCTCTAATGATCTCTTATGTCTTAAAACTTTGTATAGATGGGGGTAATACCTTCATTAGACAAAACCGTACATCTCTTTTCCATCTCTTCTGCTTAAAACTGTGCAGGGCAGCTGAAATAGCAATAAGGAAATAATAAAGGAAACTTACCATTGTGACTTAGAATGGTAAGTAACTTAGAATATCCTGTCAGAAGAAGACTTCAACGCATCTGTAATTGTCTAATTTTAGGCCAGGAATCCTTACCTGTGGGACATTAACATATAGTTTTATTTGCTCTGGGGAGCTTCTTCCTGATTCCTAATAGCCATATAACATATTCATTCTGAAAATTAAGGTAAATTTAAAGAACGAAATTCTTGAGAATTTTATACAGACCTCCTTTTGTCCTGTAATCTGTTGACAATCTCCCTTGAAGTTTGTGAGTTACTTTTTTAAGGCTTTAAATTAATATTGGTAATAACCCACATACTTAAGCTGGAACCTACTTTATCTCAAAAATGCAAATGATTATTTGGGCAACATTTTTACCAATTCCTCTTGCCTTTCAAGAAGGTACCATTTTTTTTTAAACAGGCATTTCTTCCTTATTCTCCCACAGATATTTAATTGCTCTTATTTTCTTTAAAATAATACAAACAAATCAATGCCATGTTGAATTCAGCATTTGTGAGCAACCATTCAGTAATGAGTGAAGTAAAACCTGCAAAAGAGAGAGCAAATGAATGCCCAATTCAAGTCTTAAGAGCTCCTGGTAACTGCGTTTCAACTTTCTATGGGAAATGTTAGATGTTTTTAATATTATGCAAGTAAACATTTAATGCTTTTCCATTAATCCCATTTTCATTTACCTCCATATTTTGACTCATTTGAAATCATGGATTATAGTGTTTTCCTATTAGTTTAGCAGACAAAAGGAGTAGTTAATAGTTGTTAAAAGAATCACTTAATTATGCACTTAAAGGTTGCATTAAGATATTTCCAATATACACCCTATACAAAACTCAAATAAATCTGACCTTCAGTCAAATGAATTAGCATTTGTATAGCACGAAGAACTTTGTGCCATGCTTAACACACGCAATTTGTAACTTACATACTTATGGAAGGTAGATAAAGGTGAGTGATAAAACCATAGATTCTCTAGAGAAGTGGCATAGAAATATAAGCAGCTTATCATTTTTCACCACAGCATTACCTACAAGAAAATAGTGAAAGAATATGGCATTCCATATTTCTGCCACAAATGGAATGTGGCTTAGTATGGCTCCTAACATATCAGTGTTTAATAAATACTTGTTTTCATTTAGTCCCCTTTCCATTCCCTTCCTCCTCCCTCCTGATAAGTACTTCTGAAGTTCTTAATGTGGCTTAAAAGTTCAACATCTCTTTACTGGACGCGTGAGCTTTTATCAGTGTTTTATACTGGCATATGGGAATCACAGTAAACTGGTAGGAAGAGCACTGGTCTAATATTCAGGG
The DNA here is from genome assembly GCF_030014295.1 of Loxodonta africana. Classification (NCBI taxonomy): domain Eukaryota; kingdom Metazoa; phylum Chordata; class Mammalia; order Proboscidea; family Elephantidae; genus Loxodonta; species Loxodonta africana. The sequence goes on from NC_087369.1 coordinate 100,460,616, forward strand.
TTTCTCAGTTACTGATTGACTAACACTGTTATTGTCTTAGTCATCTAGTGCTGCTATAATAGAAATACCACAAGCGGATGGCTTTAACAAAGAGAAATTTATCCTCTCACGGTCTGGTAGGTTACAAGTCCAAATTCAGGGTGTCAGCTCCAGGGGACGGCTCCTCTCTCTGTTGACCTGGAGGAAGATTCCTTGTCATCAATCTTTCCCTGGTCGAGGAGCTTCTCAGGCGCAGGAATGCCAGGTCCAAAGGGTGTGCTGTGCTCCTGGTGCTGCTTTCTTGGTGGTTTGAGGTCCCCAATTCTCTGCTTATTTCCCCTTCCTTTTCATCTCTTGGGAGGTAAAAGGTAGTGCAAGCCATACCCCAGGAAAACTCACTTTGTGTTGCATCAGAGATGTGACCTGGTAAGGGTGTTACAATCCCACCCTAATACTATTTAACATAAAATTACAATCGCAAAGTGGAAGACAGCCACAGAATACTAGGAATCGTCGCCTAACCAAGTTAATACACACATTTTTTGGGAGACAAAATTCAATCCATGACACCAACCTTGAGAATTCATTCAACCTTGCTCTGCCTTAATTTTAGTAAAATGGGTATAATAGTGCTTTCTTCATCTTCCTCACCAATAATAAGTCCACGCTCTCCAATAAGTATGACAAGTGAAAGGTATTATCACTATGCCTTATAAAATACACATAAAGTTAGCCATTTGTGCTTTCAAATGTAGATTTTAGCAGGAGTGAAATATTTAGCATATATTTGATATGTATAACTTTCTTTAAACATATGCTCTTAAACATATATAGGACAGAGTAGAACTGTCCCATAGGGTTTCCAAGGAGCGGCTGGTGGATTCGAACTGCCAACCTTTTGGTTAGCAGCTAAGCTCTTAACCACCACGCCACCAGGGCTCCCTTAAACATATAGCTATGCGAAATACATTTATATATTTCATCCCCTTGTGAGAACAGAAGAATATTCCTCCTCCCTTTTTTAGGATGGGTCTTACAAGAACTAGAAATTAAATAAAACAGGGTGAGTTAAAAATGAGCAAGAGAGGTTGATACTCTCAAAGAAAAGACTGCCTTCACTGGTCTTTATTTTGATTGAATTATAATCCTGAAATTTTTTAGGACTAATAAAGGCAAGTGGTTAATATTTTCAAGGACCTTTAATTTTTAAAAAGTGCCACATTCTAAAAATAAGCATCAGACCCATCTGAAAAATGACCCCCAAACAATGCTCTTATATTCTCTGACCCATCCTGCAATGTTCTAGTTTTCCTACTCTCAAATTAGACCTCCATATTTATACTACTGTACTAATGACTAAAGGGACCCCAAACTAACCTCAGCTAATGTCACATATTTGATTTGAGAATGTCATCTTCTGAAGTGGTTTCCACAAGTGAAGTAGAGTTCATGCAATTGAGTGTATATTTAATTTGGGATGAAGCTACAACTGACGTGGACCGTTAACCAGCACATTATCTGATCTCTCTCTTAATCAGGTTAGGAAAACATGACCTCTCAGAGGTGACCTTATTTAGTGCTAAATAATAGTCCCCGTTTGAAAATTAGAAACACTTTACTAATTAAGTAACAAAGAAAACATGAAACTAACCACACAGCAGGAGGACTTATTTATAAAATATTGCCATTGGTTCCGGAACAAGTTAGCTACCCCAAAGTATGCCTGTGATGAAGCCTATTAGTTCTTAGAGAAGTCTTGTTGATTAAATAAGAGAACAAGTGGTGAAGAAACACTTGGAAGAAAGCATGAACCCTGGGTAGGAAAAATAATAAATAGAGTTTTTATTCTAGACATAAATTAATTCTTCCAAAACTTTATAAACATATTTATTGGTAGTTGTTAAAAAACAAAAATAAAAGAAGCGTGCAGTTACTTTCAAATAACCATCCTGTCAGAGAAGGAAATCTCATCCTGAGGAGAAATTGCAATCATTAACAAAGAATGTGATTCACAGAAAACAGTTTAGGTCTTTACTCATGTTTTACACTGTGGGGGCGGGTGGGGGGAACAACTTTCTAAATGCCTTGCTTATTAAGCCAGTCATGCATTTCACTGCAGGTTGTAAAGCAGTAGAAGATGCACAAGGGGCTCATAAGCATATTTTAGAGATAGAGAATATCATTTACACTATTCTTATATTGTCAATATCACCCCTAGAGAATGAGATTAAGCTTTAAACTACTGTAAACCTACAGTTTTGCTCACCTTTGTATAATTTTCTTTTTTAATAGAATGAGACTCACATAAATGAATATTTGATTAAGAGATAAACCTAATAAAAGAATACATTTATTGCGCACAGATTTATTCAAATCTTGAACGTATATAGCACAGCAAAAATGCTATAAAACAAATTGGTGGTTTTCAGTGAAATGCATTGAGTAATTTGGAGTTTTCTTTGCTGGAATGAAATTTTGACCAGGTCTTATTGTTTTTTCTGTGCAGCCTGAACACTGATGCCGGAACTCCAACTGATCATAGGCATGGATAGAGTGCTATAGCAGTTACCTGCTTATCTAGTGTTGTGATTCTTTAGAATTCATACTCAAATTCTTAAAATATGGAACCTTTAATTACTATTTGTTCATCATTGATAAATAATATGCGTACAGGAAAAATGTGCTAGAGATTGGGCTTCAAAAGTTTTTGTGGGATAATAATGATCGAAAATGATACGTTATACTTCTATCACCCCTTTTTTCCAAAAAGTTCGTAGTGCTTCATAAACATTATCACGCAAATCCACACAGCATCCTAGTGGGGTAAGTAGGTGGAAGAATTTTTAAGACAGATAGAATGATATGTCTAAATTAATCCTGTGAGAGAAATTAAAATGCAGGCACACCCACTTTTAACTGTGATTACTATGAAGTAGCTTTATGTTTGGCTGACCTGGAATTTAATAGGAATTATGACAGCAGATGATTCACTTGTGAAAATGTTCAGTATTTATTATCACTGCTTTGGAGCTCACCTTTCTAAAAGAATGCTTTGCCTGTAGTGTTCTTTAAGGGAATATAGGGAGCTCTAGTTTCTAGATTTTACCACACCTGGTTCTTTCCTTGATCTGTTTATGGTGGAGCAAGTCATTTAATCTCTCTCTACTAGCACATTCCTTATCTGTAAAGAAAGCAATGATAAAAACAGACATCCAAGCTACTAAAAATACCCCTTTTATTCTTTTCTATTCTTCCCCCCTCCCGCCCCCCGCAATCTTGCTTCCTCTTTCCTAAGCTACCAGCAAGCAAACAGAATGACAAATTTAAGACGTAAGAATGGAGAAAGGCAGATATGATGGGTTAGCCATACCATGGATATTTTCAACCGCTCACCCTCTGGTCTAGACAGGCCAGATACCTAAAAGATGTTCAAGAGACTAGGACCAAAAAGGATCATTTGGCTTGAATTGCCTAGGAAATGGCTTCGAATTTTTCAAAGTGTTTACTAGTGGAGACCTGGCTACAGGAGGGTGACAAATACCTGCCATCATCATTTTCATGCCTCCGAAGAATATAATAGAACAATATCCCAGTGTGCTAAATGGTACTTGAGTGATCAGATTTAATGCCCCTCATAATGTACCCTCCTTACGTAAAGCAAAATCTAATACATTGTGTAACGTTTACATCTGCCCTAGAATTAAGTTTTGATGCGTGACAAAAGCACTACTCATCTATGCAAAACGCCAGCTGAGTTTTTATCCATCCTCCAATCATTTGTTTCCTGTGACAGTACATGGATTTTCTGTTGAAATGCCACCCCCCACCCAACTCATATCTACCTGGCATTCTAATCTTTCCATACTCTCAAGAAATTTTTTCTATGGCACAAAAATTTGGCTTTTGGTTCTCCACAGACTATAGAAAATCTGAGTAGCTGCTTTAGCCCTAAGTGGAATAATGCTAACTTAGAAATAAGTCATAGATGAAGACTGAGGCCAATCAAGTTAAAATTTTTATTAGTGTCTGAACTCAATAATAATGAGGTGTGACTAAAAATATCACATCCAGAAAAAGTCTTATCATTTTGTAGTCAAATATAGCATATATCGAACTGCAGGGGAAATTGAACAGTATTTTCAAAATAACTAAGTCACTTAAAAACCACTAAGTGTCTTTTTACAAACAGATTTGTTTAATTGACTTTAGATGAACTATGAGAAATCCTCATATGTTTTCTTCTGGCCTATCCCCATATGTTTGCCTTCTTTATGACACATGATCTCAGCTTATTCCTTCTCATATGCTTCAGTCATGTACCATAGAAGGCAAGTCTCACAGTTACTTGAGTTTGGAACAGCCAGCTGTGGCCCTTTAAAGATAACTGATCATTAGAGGCTCATCTTCTATGTGGGGGGGGGCCAGACCAGACTCTTGTGTAATGGGATATGCTCTTGTCAGGCAGTGCTGTGCTAAAGGAAGGACTATATGGACCTTTGTTTTTATTTTTAAGACGGGCATGTTTGTACATATCAAATTCCCTCTTTTACTTATCTGATAAATCTTAAAGCAATAAACTCTATCAGTCAGCTCTCCCCAAATGTCAGTTTGTGTCACTCCTTGGAAGTTCCCAAGCTCTCTAACATTTCTCTGGAGAGGCTTTGTTCATTGCTCTTCCTGATCTTTAATCTTGTTTACATCCAGAATGCATATTAGATCATCTCTGTTTGGAACTCAAGTACAAACCCTCTTAAAAACATGAAACATTCAATTACTAATTAGCTGTTTCCTGTTCCTAATGAAGTGAGCACACTACATTTGGATTAAAATTCAGCGACTGCTCTCCTCTGTTTATGGTTCCAGATGTTTTTGTTTTATCTAGGAGTTTACTTTGACAGCCACTACTAAATGATAAATCACTCATATTATAGCTGAAATGCATTTTGAAACTGAAATGTGGCAAACTTCGAGATTGCTCCAAGGATCAGTGTCAGTTAGCAGGTCAATATCAGTTCCTTCCTATGATCACTCAGTATCGGCATATGTAAAACAGTAATAGAATATGTGTGAACGTTATACAGCATGCTACACAAGATTCCATTTTGCTACCATTTTCCAAACTGGGAGAAAAAGTTTTAATACTGTGAAATCTCAATGTATTGTATTCTGGGTAGAAAAACAGATCCAGATTAATACTGTCTTCTTGCTGGCCTAACAATTGTTTTTCTTTGAATTTTTGAGCTGCTGTGGAAACTGTTCCTGATAGGCTTTGTAAACAGGCACATCTAATTAAGGATGTGGGCAGATAGACTTGTCTCTTTGAATAAAGACAACAATTAAACAATGAAGGAGGGAGATCATTCAGAAACTACATTTTTCTAAAGGGCAAATGGTGATTTTTTTCTTTTTCTTTTTTGCCATTCCTTATTGTGTTTATGAACCTCTTATTTAGAGGATATTATTTTGTTTTGTCATTGCTTTCAAGTTTGCAATGTTCACAATTTGTATTGCATGATTTAAGCTTCTGCAATATTATATAAACTTCAGACCTGGTGGAATGACTATCTGCCATGTGATGTCGAAGAGCTGTCCTTTGACATTTAGGCTGTGTATACAGAGTATGAGGTAGACTGGAGAACTGAACAATTATCTCGTCAATTTCATCAGAATAAATACCCTCAAACTCCACAGAGGAGGCTGAGCAATTCTCCAGGGGGGACAGAATACTAGACAGTTTCCGAAGACTTAAACTTTGCTTTCCTCTGGTCCCTGGAAAAGTTCAGATGAATTCCATGGGCTCCTTGGGAAAATGTCTGGTCAGCTCTAATAAAGTCCAACCCTTCAAGTAGTTACTCTGATTAATATAGACCCAAACTCTTTTTCTTCCATTACATTACCAAAAAAAAAACTGCATTGCCGTTGAGTCAATTCCAACTCATAGCGACTGTACATGACAGAGTAGAACTGCCACCTAGGGGTTTCTAAGGAGTGGCTGTTGTAGTCGAACTGCTGACCTTTTGGTTAACAGCCAAGCTCTTAGCCACTGTGCCACCAGGGGTCCATTACATCTTTATTTTTTGTTCTGAGGTATTATCCAGAAAATTCCACTGACTCGCCACATTTTCTACATAAAATGAATACCTACTTTAAAGATATTATACACAAGGTTAAAAAAGGGTACATAAAAAGAGGTATATTTTCCTCCTGACGGTGCTAAGCTCTGGCCAGAATAAATGGATACTTTGGACTAGTCATCTCGGTCCAGCATTAATGATGTACTCCCCTTTATATGTAAGTGATGATACATTTGACTCACAAACATGGACTTTAAACAAGTGTTTCTCAAAGAAGGGTGATGGATTTATACTTATCCATTCACACTTTCCCGGTTCCTCTTTTGTGAGCAAAGGCCAATTTTTGTGAGGCAGCTAGAGAATAGGTTTGCAAGCCATGGCTATGGAAAGAAGCAATGCCAGATGCAAAGAGGTAGAATAGTTTTTACAAACAATTCAAGCTATAATTCTTAACCACACCAATAAAATATTACCTAACTCTAGGATGACATAAGGAGCCCTGGTGGTGGAGTGGTTAAGCGCTAGGCTGCTAACCAAAAGGTTGGTGGTTGGAACCCACCAGCTCCTCCACAGGAGAAGGGCATGGCAGTCTGCTTCCATGAAAATGTACAGCCTTGGAAACCCTATAGGGCAGCTCTACTCTGTCCTATAGGTTTGCTACGAGTCAGAATCAACTCAATGGCAACAGCCGGATGACATGGACTGTTTTGATTACCAGCATTTACGTGGACACTGGTTTCACAGAGTCCCTATGAGTTAGAATCGACATAACGACAATGAGTTTGGTTTTTTGGTTTTGGTTTGACCAAACACTCTGGTTAAAATGATAATCAGAACTAGTCTCCCTTCGTGCAGTGTACATAGTCTCAGGGTTAACCTGGAGAGAGGAAATTCTAAATGTGCAAAATTGTCTTAGATCATGACCAGATTCTCCTCTTCCCTTATTTTGGTAAATCATATGGATATCAAATGTACCATAATGTACAAAAGGAAAATTAACACTATAGATGTTATAGTTTATGGGAAAAAAAAAGTCTTTATCAGTCTTTGATGTCTTCAGTGCTATGGGAACAAGAACAAAAGCTATAGAATGAAACTTGAAGGGTCTTTGAAAACTCACACATTAATATATGGAAATGTTCAGAAGTATTAAATTGTACCAATACTAAATCAAGCTTGTTACATCAGATCAATTTAGGTTCCTGAAGATAGAAGTTTTAGTGTTCTTAGCACACATCAGAATTGTTCCTCAGAAGAACTAACTTGTTTTCTTTTTTTTAAAGGAGGTAACTATTACTGTTTAGCAATGGCACAACAGTTTTATTCAGCCTGAAAGGTCCTCGCTGGCTTTACATAAATGAAGATGCTTGTGATTCCAGTTTATCTCTGAAACTATTCAACATGGAGTTATTTCAATTGTGTTTATCAGCAAAGCTTTGTTTACTGAGGCAGCTATTCAATCTATATTACATTTACATTATAAAAGAAGTGTGTGTGCATTTTAAAAACAATGATGTAAACTTTGTTCTTGCATTAGATTGACCAGTTTAAGAATATGAGCTAAATCTTAATGGCTAAAGTAACTTTACCATGATTGATGATTTTCTATGTTCATTTCCGCTTGGCTTTTTGTCTTTTAAGGGAAAAAAATGCAGTAGTGTGTTAGAGACTAGAAACTTCTATGTATGGTTTCTCTGTTCTACCATATATTAAGTTAAAGTACACCTTCTTTGTTAAAATGTACTTGATAAACTTCAGTATAAATAAAAGCATTTTGCCTTTGTCAGTTATTGAGTTTTTATTTTCAAATTTCAAGCTGTAGTCATTAAAATGTACAATACAGTCATAGTGAAAACCAAAAAAAGAAGAACTAGGAAGGTATTTGCAAAGCTTCCTCTTGGTTTGGTTATCTCCAAACAAATATGACCATAAATCTTATTTCAGTTTGCCCATTTAAACAGGCTGATGTTATTGCCCTCAATCGTTCTATTAACTCACACTGGATTGCCTTTTCCTGGCTGTGTTTACTTTGTGAACCTGCTTCCAGGAAGAAAGGTTATACTGGGAAGTAGGAAAAATGCGGTGAATCAAAAATGGGAAATTTTTCTCTGAATGCCTATGATTTAAAACAAAACAAAACAAGTTTCTTCTAAAGCTACCTTCACTGGAGAACAAAAAAAATTGAAGTGCATATGTCTACTCTGGTCTAAAATTCCAGTTCTCCCTGAAAAAAATCTAAGAGTCCATCTTGGCCTAATGAAAAATCAAAGCCAGCCATAGCATTGCCCTACAGTTTACCTACTCTCTGTCTTCACCTCCTTGTCTCATTTTCAATAAAATAAGGAGCACACCAAAATTCTCCTTCACCAAAGACCTTCTCAGTTTTTATTATGCAATGTTACCACCACTCGTTGCCGTGTCTTGTAAATGGTGTGTTGTATCCCACAATACTTCCCGCTGGTCATCCAAAGAATGTGGATCTTCTAGTTTGTGACCAACTTGCTACTTGCACAGATGTTTCCTCTCATCTTCACCTCCTCATCCCCTCATTTATGGAAGTTTGAAGAGTCCTGATAAGACTACAAGCTCTCTCTTTTCTAGGGGAGAAAGATCCCCAAGGATTTTTGTTGGATAAGCAGGCCTGCTCTGGTAGTATAGTGGGGGGGGGGGTAACTCCTCTCATAACACAATAAACAGAGACTAAAATAGTCAATCATGTGACACGCAAGGTTGCGTTATTCCAAGGTTAATAAAATGACCAGAGCAAACCTACAGCATTAGCTGGCCAGCTCCCAGGGGTCCGGGTGTCCAATACTGTCTGTGGTTTGGCCTCACCTAGTAGTGGTTACCTACACTGGCTTAACACTGATGGGTGATTCTGCCTCCTGTGGATGGCTGGGACTTCTGAGAAAGTGGAAATAATTTTGGGAATTTCCTGGTTATTTGGAGCCCATTTCATTGGCTCATCTGAACAGATATAGATATGGCCATGAAAATACTGGGAGTGAGTCCCGTCCTGCACCTTCCTACTCCCTGGCACAGGATTGCTTGCCATTTCAATGCAAACCCTCTACCATCCCCACGGCACCCTCCACCCCGGTCTTCACTATTATCAACCTCCTTCAACAAAATAAGAACCTTAAACTTCAGAAGAGGAGCTGAGCAAATAGCAAGTTTTTTCATTGCAAGACACTGGTTTTACTGTATGTCAATTCTTCCCCAGGTATAAACATTCTGCTCCTATTATTGGGAGGATCAGTGTTTATATCATTTCCTGCGCACCATCTTTGGTAAACATACAGTTTATATTCATTCTGGGAGTGTGGCTGTGGGAGCTGGATCAGACTCATGCAAATTTCAGGGACTATGACCTCAAGTTCACTGCTTGTGGAATAGTGGTGGGAGGACACTGCTGTTCCCACCTCCAGACACACTCATGGTGCCTTCCTTTGTAAATACAATTCTAGTATGTGGCTGTCATCTCATTCGTTCAAATTACCTAACCTTTTCGGGGGATCTGAATACTCAGGTATCCTTAATTGTTGCCACTCTTCCCAACTGACACATGTATAAATGAACTCCAAGGGATTTGGTCATGAACTTCCACACGCATGCACACACACACACACACACCCAGCAAACACAATGTGCCGTTTTTTCCTCAGGGAAAAGTGTCTCCGTAAATTGTGTTCCGAAAATAAGAAATTATAACAATATTAGATTTAAGAGAAAGGGAAGGTTCTTAAATACCATCATTGGTCAGATCTCTTAAAGGTAGGTACACAATTACTATTTTAACCATTGTAATGCCAAGGAGCTGCTGTTCAAAAACTCTCAATATTAAAAAGTTTAAAATTGATATTCAACCGAAATTTTTGTCACTTCAATTTGACCTGGGTGGAGGAAAGCTACCCCAATCACACACAGATGCCAATAATTATATTAGCATTTATTACATGTTCTTTTCCGTTTTGATGTCTTAAAATGTTAAACTGAAACATATACTAAACAATCCCTTCATTTAAAATTAAGGAAATCTGTGAGATGTTACAGAAAATGTAAAATAAATCAGCATAGTTTTCATTCCTGTTTGCATTCGTGTCCATGTATGTATACACAGGCACACACAAATATATACACACACGAAACACTTTTGCTTCCCTTGTCAAAGAATTACTGAAATCAAACCATTGTTTCAATTTAGTGTGCATTGCAATAACCACAAATGAGTTGAATCCAATTTATGAGCTTTTTAGGCCATCACGCTTTCTCAAGAAAGCATGCCATGATAATTCATAGTGTTGTGAAAGAGGGACTCTCTTTTTTGGGTGACTTTTTAAAAGTGACTTAAACTCATAATCCTTTGTGTAAAATTTATGCTAAAAAATATGGTAGAGCTTGTGTCTTGGGTTGCCATGACGTTCATATTAGAACCATGTAAAGATCCTAGAAGTAACAGAGCAACATGAACATACCTAAAAATCTGTCTTAATTAGCCAAAGGGGATAATTAAAATTACAAGTATTTAGATGCAATTTAATGTCTAACATTGAAAAGGACCCTTTATAGCAAGAAACTTCCAACAGAGTTGAGGGAACAGGGTTTCACACTATAAACAATTAGAAGCCGCTTACAAATGCTAGATAATTAAGTGACAGTAGGAATGGTACAAAGACAAAGAGTTCAGAAGAACATGTTATATGCGAGAATAATGGGCAGGCTTTGTGAAACCTGAATAGAGCTCTAAAGACAAGTATGATTGGGGAGGATTTCACAGTGGTTAAAGCACTCGGCTGCTAACCAAAAGGTTGGTGGTTCAAACCCACCAGCTGCTCCATGGGAGAAAGATGTGACAGTCTGCTTTCGTAAATTACAGCCTAGGAAACCCCGTGGGTCAGTTCTACTCTGTACTATAAGGTCAGTAAGAGTCATAATGGACTCGATGACAGTGGGTTTTTTTTTTTTTTTTTTTTGGTTTATGTGACAGTAACAGACCTGCACCAGCTAAGCCCAAGAGTAAGAAGAATGGTGGGTACTGTGCATGGAACATCAAGGAAACTCTTTAAGGAAGCACAGAATTTTTGTCTAGCTTTAGAGTAAGATAAGATTTGATGGTTAAAATGGAACTATGTTATAGAGCACCTTGACTAGAGAGCAAGAGCCTAAAATGGGAACCCATTTGTAAGATTAATCTGAGAGCTATGTGGAACAAATTGAAAGGACAGGAAGCTTCAGGAAGAGAGACAGTTAAATGTCCTAAAATAAAACTTTCATATTTTCCTTTACATATTTCTAATTTAAAAGAGGAATTGGCGTAGCTAAAGAATGACACATATGATCAGTTTTTACAGATGCTTACCATCCTAGTTAGCTATAAGAATGTGAGGCACTCTGTGGGTCAATCAATATGAAGAAAATGTTCTTGGCAAGGCTTAATATTTGGATTTAAGCATCTATGAAATCATAAGCCATAAACTGAGTTTTATCTGAAATAAAACATTTCAGCTGAAGACTCAATTGGCCTGATTCTTCTACCTTTGCTAATACAGCAATCCCTGAATTATAAATGGCATGGCAAAGGAACATCTTTCCTCTAACAACCGTGGCTCCACCAAGGCCCCATTGCCATTCCTATGCTCCAAGGATCCCTTCATTTTATTACTTATCAGTGTGGGCTGGCTCTGCTACCTGAGAAGACAAGCTCCCACTAAGCCCTCGTCCTACTCCCTACCACTTGTACTTCCCTGTCCAGGCTAACCTTGAAGCCAGAACCCCTACAATATCCACAGTCCCTGGAATTGCCTGCTCCCGGCAGCCCGAAATGGGATACCCTATTCTGCTGTGGGGGTGGCACAAATGGTTAAGTGCTGGACAATTAACCAAAAGGTTGGTGGTAGGAACTCACCCAGAGACACCTTGAAAGAAAGGGCCCATGATCTGCTTCTGAAAGTCACAGCCTCGAAAATGCTATGGAACACAGCTGTGCTCTGAAACACACGGGGTTGCCATGAGTTGGAATTCATTGGACAGCAAATTTTTTGTTTGTTTGTTTGTTTACCCTGCTACCAAGGAAGAACTGGTTGCTGTAATCTATGAGTCCAATATGGAACCCAGAATGAGACCTTCCCCCCGCCCCACACAGACAAGATTATTAGATTTGTTAGGTAGTTGAGTATTTTAACAGATTGATGGTTCTGTAGATCATCTTATGCGTTTAATTGTATTTTGTGTGTTGGTCTAAAAAGGAAAGCATTACAAATGGTATGGAAAAAAAATGTACTTTTCATTGCAAACAACCAGCGCACCAATGAACTCTTGAACAAAATCCAGGAAGAAATCAAGAGTTGCCTAATTGTAATGCCACACTATTAGACTTTGACAGGAAACAAGGTGCACCACATAAGTGAAATTTCTTGATAATTAAAAATATGCCTTTTAAACATTAAAATATTGGAAGAGAATATTTGAGGTAAAAAATCAGCCTCATATATACCATATATGCTCTACTTCCAAAACCTCTTAAACCTAATTTATCTTTTCTTTATAATTCAGCGTCATAATTATAATTTTTTTTCCTGTGGACTGACATGCTTGGAGGTCGAGTCGGTTTCGACTCGTACCTTTAATTTCATCTGTCTTTGTCACTGCCTCTAATAATGCCTCTTCTTCCTCACCTACTTGTTTGCTATTTTCAATCTCCTGTTGGCTTGGAAATCTCTTCCTGTGAGTCCCTAACCCTCTAATATGCCCATTCATGTAGAGACTCAGACTCCCCACAAATAGACCCTTTATTTATCATTTATTCCATTCATCTATGTATTCATTTATCCAACAAATATTTATTGAGCCCTATCCTGGAGCCCTGGTGGCTCAGTGGTTAAGAGGGCGACAGTGCAAATCCACCAGCTGCTCCTTGAAAACCCTATGGGGCAGTTCTACTCTATTCTGTAGGGTCCCTGTAAGTTGGAATCAAACTGACGGCAACGTTTTTTTGTTTTGTTTTATCCTGGATGCTTAGGATATGCTTGTGGATAAGACAGAAATAGACCCTGTCTTCAGGGACCTCACAGCCCTTGTAGGTAGTTACATTGTTGTATGTGATATTACAGGGGAAATAAAGATTTCCGGTTGACACAGAGAAGGAACACCTAACTTAGGCCTGAGGGTCAAGGAAGGCTTCCGGGAGGAAATGATATATTAGTTGCAACCTGAAGGATGAACACAGTTAGGGGAACAAAAGTTGCGCCACCTTCAAACAAAGACCACAATTTTATTTCCAGAAAAATCTAACTTTATTTCCTAAAATCCTTCCTCTTTAATATATTGGTGCTCCAGTAAGAAATAAACCTAAAGTTTACTCTTATCTCAATTTCTCCTTATATTTTCCCTCCTCTGTTTTTTTTTTTTTTTAGGATTCATTATTTCTCAAGGATTAGAGGTGGCCCCAGTCAGAAGATAGTCACTCCTTAGCCTACAGGGCTTGAAGGGTTTTGAAGTCTGTGTTTACAAAGCCTCAAGGACCCAACCCATCTCTCTGAGGTTAAGCTACCCATCCTTAGTCCTTATGATATCTGCCACAGTGAGAAGGGAAAAATGTTTTTTTATCTTCTTGGTCATTGAAGATGATCAGTTTTGTCTTGAGTGACTAAAATCACAGCAGATATTTGTTAGCATTTTACATTTGACAACTTGCCTTTACATACATCATTGCATATTAATGTCAACTATTCAACAGGTTTCGAAAGTAATGTCCATTCCTTAATTTCCATATATTCCTCCATTATACATCCTTCATGCTTCTCAGAACTCAAAGAAGTGTAGCATGAGTGATAGGGATCTTGGAGTTAATAATAAGTACATAGAGTAATGTCAAAGCCTAAAGGAATATATCATATTGTTATAGTCCAGGCACTTTGCGAATACTCTTTTAGACTCTCAGGCTGATTTATATATTTCTGAAACTAAAAGTTAGTTCTGAAGCATATATGTGAACAGAAATTAGAGAGCCAGATAGTTCAAAATTGCCACCAATGTAGCAAAATGTTGTCTTACTGGAGCATAAACATTTCTGGACTCATATTTCTAAGTGCCTGCTGAACATATATGTTCAGACATAACATATTCGGGGCATGAAATATATTCAAAATATAAGCCTTGATCTTCTCTTTCAAACATGCTCCTTTTGGCATAATCTTTTCCTTAATGAAGGCATAAACATCAACAGGGTCTCTCAAGTTCAAAACCTCAGGGACATCCTGAAACTTGCCATTTCTTTGTTACCAACGCTTAACCAGTCATCCAATCCTGTCAGTTCTATCTTAAAAATATCATCTTTCAAAATGAATTTCCATCCACATTGCCACTGTCTTAATCCAAACATCTACTGTCTCCCACCTAGAGAATTTAAGAGCCTACCTGGTCTTTCAGGTACTAGTCTCTCACACCCCATTCCATCATAAACTCAGCTAAAAAAAAAAAAAAAACTCAGCTACTAGAGGGATATTTATAGGATCTAATTTGGGTTATCTTATTGTAAGACTTAATCCTTTAATACCTCCTCCCCATTAGGCATGCCATACAAGGCAGTCTTACTACCTCCTTCATCTCAATTTCTACCATGTCTCCTACCATACCAAACATGTACCCACAATCTAAGCAAAACATAATATTTCATGCCTCCATGCCCTTATATCTCAGACTCTTTCTGCCTAAAATGGATACCTCCCAGGGCCCAGCTACATAATTTGACAGGCCCAGTGCAAAATGAAATCATGGAAACACTTGTTCAAAAAGCAAGAACAAAGTATCATTAAGTGTACATAGAAAACTTCTCTTCATTGGTCTCTCTGTCTCAACATATGGTGTTTTTGATTTGCTATTTAATGTAGTAAAGAAAGATTTAAATTATACATTTTGGCATGAATTCTACCATTCATGTTTACATTGCGCAATGCCAGTTTTAAATGCAAATATCAGAGCGTTTAACTTGTATGTGGAATCTGCTATATTACACAATTTGTATTTCCTAGCTTGAGCAGGCCAAAATAAAAAAATAAAATAAAAACACATGCCAGACTCAGGAAGGCTTCTAAGAGGAAGAGAGGATGCCCTCAGGCATGAAGCTGGCTGAGGGAGAGCTCAGGAATACAGGGTTACTCATGAGGCATATGCAGAGTCTTACAGGCCCTTGGGGGCCCTGCCCTGCCATGCACTTGCTTGAGCCTCTGGATTCCCCTTCCTGTCAGCCACCAGACTGATACACTGTGCCCAGACTTGAGTACAAAGTCTGAGTAAGTTGAGCCAGGGGGTCTCCCCTACCCAAGGGCCCGCCATCTCAACTTAGAGCAATGGAGCAAACCCCAAGGATCTTTAATAAACATTCGCTCCAGTCATGTTCAGTATCTGGAACAGGGTTGGGTGAAAGGTTCACCTGTGCCAAGTTGTGGTCTCCAGTGGGCAACCCACCAGACATACCATGGTATTGTTAGCCCAAGACAGGGGCAGCTGCCACTGTGCGCTACTCTGAGACAACACGAGCACATGTGCTTGACCCTGACCTTACCGCCATCCGTACCTAGACCCCTGTCAGGGGTAGAGGGCTGCAGAATGGGGACAGGCATGGGGAGGGGGAGACTCAGAATGGTCAGGGCCCCATAGGTGGGGGAGTGAGAGGCTGAGAACCCATCCTGGGGAGGGAGGCAGTGGGAAGTGGGATGACATGTGATCTGAGGCTTCAAGCCTCTGGTGCATGTTTCATTGTTCCATTGGACTTCACTTACAAAACACGAATTCAAAGATAAAATTTTTCAGAATTTCAAGAGTTCAACTGCAGCATATTAAACCCAAACACAAGGTCCTTCTGAGTGTGGAGCTCTGTGTGATTGCCCTGGACTGCAGAATCACGAAGCCTCTTGCCAGCATTTCTTTTTCCATCTGGTGAAGTCCTATCCATCCTCTGAGACCTAGCACAGTTATTTTCCTCTCTGTGAATTCTTCCAAAGGCCCATTTTTTTCTCTGCTTTGAAACCCTTTGCACTTTTCCCTGTCAAGAATTGTAAGCTTTGGAGCTAGACAAACTTCGGTTTGAATTCCAACCCCGTCAGACAAAATATTTTATCAGCCTAAGCCTTAATTTTCTTGTCTGAAATGTAGATAATAGTACCGACTTCACAGGATTGATATGAGGCTTCTAAGAGTTAAAGTACTTAAATAATTCGAGCAGTGCCTAGCGCATAGAAGACACCCACCCCACTAAATGGTAGATTTTTATGGCCATTATTAGCAGGTCACATTTTATAGCGTGCAGCATGCTTAATAAAAATGTGATGAATGAATAAATGAATGCTTTAACTGAACACTTACCACAATAACTGGCACATGGTGTCCATTTTTTTAGTGTTTGTTGTATTATGTGTGAAGGAATGACTGAATGTTTTAACCTCTGACTTGAATTCTAGTTGAAATGGATATTGACCTCTACAAATACATAGTAAATTCCAATTGTGTCTTCTTCTGCTCAAAACAAATACTTGTTCTAGAACGCATACACATACTTAGTCATTTACCTCCTGGATTCAGGCAAAATCAGGGTTTTCGGTTGCGGTCAAAACTAGTAAGCAAGAGATGGGGTGGGGGAATCAAGAGACAGAAATTGCCCTTTGTACCCAAATTTTTTAAAAGGAAAATACATCCCCTGCTTTTCAAAAGTTTGCTTTAAGCCACTTCACTTTTCCAAAAGACCTACGTTAGTACCTGTTCTGGCTACCTGAAAGAAATTCGAAGAAGATCTTTGCTTTTATGAAAAAAGGCGAAAAGCGGAAATAGCGTTCAGTGTTTGTTTTTGCAGCTGACCGTTAAAGAGGCAGTGCACACTCAAGGCGTGAGGGTGGCGTCACCAAGCTCCTTCCCTAGGAACTACACTTGGCCTCTCGGCATCGAGCCACCATAGCTCTGAACTATGCCTGTGAGCATCTATGCTTTCTCTTGATTTATTTTGTGCACTCATTAGCAAGATGTGTCCTAATATATGAAAAAAGCCTAAGAGAGCTTGTAAGGGTTTTATGTGTTACTTGGCGTAATTTGGTAGGTTATTATTTGGGTCTGGGAACATTCAAAAATTTTTCCCATATAAATTAATAGTAATTGCTTCTTCTCTTTACACCATTTTGGCTTAGGAAAGGCTTCAGAGGAATGCTCTACTTTTGGATAGTGGGGAAAACCTGTATTGGGAAATGGGGATTCCTGTCAAACGTTTCCAGTCCTTCCTATTTTAAACCTTGAGGATGCTGAAGTTTTTTAAAAGGATTTCTGACTCTGGCCAAGGTTTTTGGTTTGTTTTTTACCAGTACCAGATGCCCTATGGAGAGCTTTGTTTTTCTTTTCTTCTTGAGGGTCTTGGCAATAAATACAGTGTAAATTATCCTCTTGCATTTCAGGTTGTCGGTATTCCTGTCTGCCCACGTAATAAAAGAAAATGTTGATGGATTGATACCTGATGTTTTTTTTTTTTTTCACAGTGCAGCCAATTTTGTGGCACACCTAGAAAGTAAGTTAAGGCCCACCTATACCATGAACCTTCTGTGGAACCATTAGCAGGAAGCCTCTGGGCACAATCCTATCAGTCTTCATAATGCTGACTGTTAGAAAGAACAGTACTATATAGTGTCACTATTAGTCGGAATCAACTCAAGGGCAACCGGTTTGGTTTTTGGTTTTGGAATTTGCACCAGAATCAAATGTAAAGGATTAAATTCACAGAGAACTTTGAGAGCCAAGTGCCTACATTTTCTTTGATGTCCTACAATTGTGATCTTAGCACTTTCCCTCAAAAACACGCTTTACATTTCTCTAAACTGCACTGATAATAGCTCGGTGAGTATGTCATTGATTTTAATTTGCCCTTCCAAGAAGAATTTTAAATGTCAAACTACTGGCAAATCAGAGTTAGAGAATTGATAAGCTTCACAGAATAAATCTGTTGTTAAGTTCTTATTAGCTCGCTACTGATATTGTCAAGTCGGGATATGAATGGCGAATATCTCAACCTTACCTAATCAAATGGCTTGTGACTAATACTTTGTTTTGTTGAGTTTTCCTATACTCTCAGTACAAGCAAATCAGAATTGTCAGTGAGCATCCACTGGTTCCTAAACATGACATTCAAATTAGTAAGAATTCAAACATTGCCGGTATGGAACTCCCATGTGAATCAGGCTGCCGGAAAACATTCCTACACAATGAATAATATTTCCATTTCAGAGATGCCAAAAAGCTCCAGAATAGTAAAATTTTTGGTGGGATTTTCTTTCAGGGTGAGCTTCCCCTATCCAAGAAAGCCTTCAGTGTTGAATACCAAGAAGGATAAAGTGAGTGTCTATGACTGCAGCCCGGTGAGATCATTTGTAGAGGCCATAAGGCACAACAACTTTCATGCCATAAAAACACAACTCCAGTGGCCATCTGCACAGCATGACTTATTATGCAATTTAATATTTAAAATATTCATTTGAAACATGGCCTGCCTCACAATCCTAATGGCAAATTGCAGCAATGGAGTGCTGCTGAATGAATTTTAGACTTATTTTTTCTAAGAGAAAGTTTTATTGGACAACGATCTGTGAAAAACTGGACAAAGTGCATTACTTTTATCAAGTACTCAGTGATTCCACTTTGAAAATTAAAATGGTTCTAGTTACCACATATAGGTTAAAACACTTAAGCATTTCCTTAATATTGGATTTTTCTAACTAAACAGCAGTCATCAGTATCATTAGTATCGTCAGGACAGGCTTACTGGAACTGCAAATTACCTGAAGTTGTTATTAAAGGAAAATTTGGTTGATAATTACTGTAGAAGGTGTATGGCAGTTCACAGGACAAGAGTAAAACCCCTTTGCCATCGAGTAGATTCCGACTCATAGCGGCCCTATAGGACAGAGTAGAACCGCCCCACAGGGTTTCCAAGGCTGTAAATCTTTATGGAAGCAGACAGCCACATCTTTCTCCCCTGGAGTGGCTGATGGGTTCAAGCTGCCAACCTTTCGACTAGCATCCAAGCGCTTTAATCTCTGTGCCACCAGGACTCCTAAGACAAGAGTACAAACCTTCAATTAGGTGGTCTATTTTTGCTGCAGTGGAACATAAAAATATACTTTAAAACATCACTCTGGTTTCACATTAACAGTCCTGAAATCTACATAAGTTGGATTAATACTATACTAAGTACAAATCCAGGAGTGTTTTTTTAAAAAAATAATAACTGTAAGATGTTTTAGGATATAGGCATGATAAAAGAGTGAAAAATTATGGTGGAAAAATCAGTTATTTCTTAAACCCACACATGATTAACATGCATGTACACATACACCTCTACAGAGAAAGTGGAGGTGCTTCTGAAGGAGGACGAAAGAATTGCTTTGCTGAAATAGACACAAATGTACATACACACCTGTATCTCTGCAGAGTCTTATATTTGTGGCTTTAGGACATTAAAAAAATATATGAATAAAATATCCTCCTTAAAATTGGCAATAATTTGCTTCATTAGAAAATATGTTTAAATGTGCCTACATGGAGCTTGCAAATGTAATGACTGTTAAATTTTGAAAGTCTAATTTTTAAAGGAAAGCACAAAAGTCATAAAGCTAATATCTATATTATGTCGGGAAGCAGAAAGTCTCTCTAAGCATAACCCCAGAGGCAGAAACCATAAAGGAAAAGAGTACTGAATTTGACTCTTAGCATCAAACATGCCTGAATATCAAACATACTATAAAACAAAAGTTAAATGAAAATACCAGGTAAAATATTTACAATACAAACTGACCAAGGGTTAGTAACTTTAATATATAAAGAGTTGCTGCCAATCAATAAGAAAAATCAAATGAAAAATGGACTGATTAGTCAATTTATTTACAAAAATTTTGAAATTTACCCAACCCCACTTAGAAAAAAAATGCAAATTAAAATGAGAAATTCTTTTTTACCGATAATGTTGACAAAAATGAAAAAGTAGTAATTGTTCCTAGCATTGATAATGATGTGTGGAAAAAGTTATTTACACCTTTGGAGAATTGTCAGTATGTTTCAAAAGCCTTAAAACTTGAATATCCTTTGACTTAGCAATTCCTCTTCTATAAATATATTCTATAAAATCTAAAAATCACACAATTGTGATCCATTTTAAATTGCACTTTCCAGTAGCCCAAATCAACACAAACCCCAAAAGCATTCTCTGTTACCTTACGAGTCCCTGGGGGGTGTAAATGATTGAAAGGTTGGAAGCTGGAATTGACCCAGAGGTGCCTTGGAAGAAAGGCCTGGCAATCAACTTCAGAAACATCAGCCATTGAAAACCCTAAGGAACACAGTTCTACCCTGATACACATGGAGTCGCCAGGAATCGGAGTCTGCTTTATAGCAACTTGATTTTTTGGTTAAATGTCCTCTCCCCTGTTTTAAGGCTTCCCAGACTCTCTTGACAAGCTAGTAGCACCTTCTTATTTTGGTGTCGATGGCATTAAACTCAACTTTTTAGCTTACCCATTGCCTCTCTAGGGATCCGATCTGGCTTATATCTCTATTTTCTCAGCCTGCTGAAATGCGTACTCAATGCTCTATATTCTTTGTCCACTCAGCCCCAAGCCTCTGCTATTTGCAATAATGTATCACGTCCTACACCTTTGCCTCTTCTAGTGCAATGCTTCTTAAAGAATGGACTGTGATCACTCCTAGAAGGTCAGTAATAAATGCAGATTCCAAGAACCCAAGCTACACTTAGTGATTCAGAATTTCTGCGGTGAGGCCCGGAAAGCTATTTATTCACAAGTTTCCCTGATGGTTCTGCGCATAATAATTTGAAAATCATGGCTCTTTAGAAAACTGATGCTGTTTGTGGTTGTTTTTTGTTTGTGTTTCTAGGGAAGAGATGTTTTATGGATTGAATTGTGTCCCCTCAAAAATGTCTTGTAAATCCTAAACCCTGGTAGTGTAGTGGTTAAGAGTTCAGCTGCTAACCAAAAGGTCGGCAGTTCGAATTCACCAGGCGCTCCTTGGAAACCCTTTGAAGCAGTTCTACTCAGTCCTATAGGGTCACTACGAGTTGGAATCCACTGGACAGAAATGGGTTTTATACCTGATTTATGTTTTCTTTTTGAGGCATGGTCCACAGACACTGTAATGTTAGTTACTAACCACTGCCGTTGCCTAGGGAAACCCTGGTGGCAGAAGGGTTAAGTGCTACGGCTGCTAATCAAAGGGTTAGCAGTTCGAATCTGTCAGGCGCTCCTTGGAAACTCTATGGGGTAGTTCTACTCTGTTCTATAGGGTCGCTATGAGTTGGAATCGACTTGACGGCACTGGGTTTGGTTTTTTTTTTGGTTTTTACCCACACCTAGAAGCTCTGGTGGTGCAGTGGTTAAGAGCTCACTGGGCTGCTAACCAAAGGGTTCAAATCCACCAGCCTCTCCTTGGAAACCCTATGGGGCAGTTTTACTGTCCTATGAGTCCGAATAGGCTCAATGGCAGTCGGTTTGGTTTGGGGCTTTTTTCCTGTGGTTATAATCCCATTTGGAAATGGGTTTCCTTTGTTATGTTAATGTGACAGTATTAGTGTAGGCTGTGTTTTAAATCAATCTCTTTTGAGATATAAAAGAGCAGATTAAGCAAACTAGCAAGCAAGCACAGAGGGGAAGATACATGCTACATGATCCTCAAGGATCCTAGGAATGGATGCTAAAAAGAGACAAGGCCCTCCTTCCCTTGAAGCCGACAGAGAGAGAGAGAGCGCCTTTTAGAGCCAGCAACCTGAATTTGGACTTCTAGCCTCCTAAACTGTGAGAAAATAAATTTCTGTTCATTAGAGCTAAAAATAAAAAAAAAAAAACTTGCCATATCTGTACCAAAATGTATTTTTAAGGTTGTTCACAATAAGATTTTCTTTTGTATTAAGAAAAAAAATTGAATTAAACTGAAATGTCTGTCTTAGTTTGCTAGTGCTGATGTAACAGAAATACCTCAAGTGGGTGACTTTAAAGAACAGAAATTTATTTTTCACAGTTTAGAGGGCTAGAAGTTCAGACTGAGGGCACCAGCTATAGGAAAATGCTCTCTCCGTTTGCTCTAGAAGATCCTTGTCTCTTTCAGCTTCTGTAACCCGGACATTCCTCGATCCCATGGTGACTTTTACGTGGCATCTGTCTTACCACCATTTGTGCTTCTTCCTCTAATAGGCTGTTTTTGTAACTCAGAAGTGATTAGGTTTATGTCATACCCTACACTGATATGGCTTCATTAACATAACCAAGAAAACTATATTCCCAAGTAGCATTACATCCACACAGGTATAAGGGTTGGGATTCCGTCACATATTTTGGGGGAACACTATTCAGTCCATAACAGGGTCTAACAATACCAAAAAAAAAAAAAAAAGACCCATTGCCATTGAGTCGATTCCAACTCATAGCGACCCTATAGGACAGAGTAGAACTGCCTCACAGAGTTTCCAAGGAGCGCCTGGTCAATTCAAACTTAGCAGCCATAGCAGGTAACCACTAGGCCATCAGGGTTTAGGTATTGGTTAAATAAAGTATGGCACCTCCATTTACAGGATTGCTCTGCGTCCATTAATATCATTTGTATATTAATGGATTGAACAGATATTCACAATATATAAATAAGGGAAAAAAACAAGTTACAAAACTATATGTAACATAATCATACACAGACAGACAGACACACACATAAGTCTGTAAGTACTACCTTGTAAGATTTTTTTTCCTTTTAGCTTTTCTACAGTGAATATAGGGTGTTATTATAGAATTTAAACTTAAAAAAAAAAAAAGAACACATATTAATAAAGCACTGTGCTAAGAAAATCCAGAACTAGAGTCACCTATATCTTAGTAGTCAACTTGGGTCCTGGTTAATTCATAGTAAATTTAGTCTATAAAGGTCAGACACCAATTGATAAAATGCGTTAACATTCCCAATTGCTTTATTTTAATAAACTTTACTCGACGGCACTGGGTACTGGGTTATTGTTCTTTTTAAATAAGAAAAATAACATTATCTCACTGGTTCTGTTGAGATTTTTTATTTCTTCTTTAATCATTTTAGGTAGTTTTTGTGCTTCTAGGAGATTGACCCTTTCATCTAAGCTGTCTAATTTGTTGGTGTGCAGTTGTTCATGGTATTGTCTTACAAGCCTTTTTGTTTCTAAAGAGTGGGTTGTAATGCCCTACTTTCATTTCTGATTTTTAGATAGTTGCATCTTCTCACTTTTTTCTTTGTCAGTCTAGCTAAAGATTTTTTATTGATCTTAAAAAAAAAAAAACTTCTGGTTTTATTGATAGTCTATTATTTTCTACTCTCTGTGTAATTTATTTCTGCTCTGATCTTTGTAATTTCCTTCCTTCTGGTAGCTTTACACTAGTTTCTTTTTCTTCTAGCTTCTTAAGATGGAAAGATGTGTTAGTGACTTTAGATTTATCTTTTTTTTTCATGATTCATCAATTTTAAGTGTACACTATGATTATTTTTTCCCCATTCCCCCATTCTCTGGTTATCACCAAGCTTCTTTTGTCCCTATGGATTTGTCTATTACAGATATTTTATGTAAGAGGAATTATGCAATATTTGTTCTTTTTTGTCTGTCTTATTTCACTTAGCATTATGTTTTAAAGCTTCATCCATGTGGTGGCATGTATCAGAACTTCATTTTTCTTTATAGTTGAATAATACTCCATTTTGTGTATATGCTACAATTCTTTTATCCATTCGTTTCACTAAGCATAGTGTTTTCAAGGTTCATGCACATCATAGCATGTGTCAGAATTTCATTTCACTTTATGGCTGAGTAATATTCTATTGTATGTATATACCACATTTTGTTTACCCATTCATCTGTTGATGAGCCCTTCAGTTTTCATCTTTTAGCTATTGTGAATAATGCTGTGATAAACATCAACGGACATTGGTGTGCATGTGTCCTTTTAATTTTGCTTTTGTTTCTTTTCAGTATATACCTAGTAGTGAAATTGCTGGGTCGTATGGTATTTCTATGTTTAACATATTTAGAATCCACCAAACTATTTTCCACAGCAACTGCACCGTTTTAGATTTCCACCAGAAATGTATGACTGTTCTGATTTTTCCACATCCTCATCAATACTTGTCATTTTCCCTTTTTTTGATAATAGCTTCCTAGTGGGTGTGAAGTGTGTTTTTAATCTGCATTGTGGTTTTGATCTGAATTTCAGTGATGACTAATGATGTTGAGCATCATTTCACGTGTTTGTTGGCCATTTGTATATCATCATTGGAAAAATATCTATTCATGTCCTTTGCCTATTTTTTAAATCTGTTAGTCTTTTTTTGTGGTTGTTTATAAATTCTAGACATTAAGCTCTCATCTGGAGCCTTGGTGGTGCAGTGGTTAAGAGCTAGGGCTGCTAACCAAAAGTTTGGCAGTTCGAATCCACCAACCACTCCTTGGGAACCCAATGGGGCAGTTCTACTCTGTCCTATAGAGTCTCTATGAGTTGGAATCAACTCAAGGGCAGAGGGTTTTACAGGAAGCCCTTAACTGGTATATGGTTTCCTAATATTCATTCCAATTCTATAGGTTTTCTCCTTCACTTTCTTGATAATATCCATTGATATTATTTTATTTTTTTATGAAGTTTATTTTATTTTTTTTTCTTTTTGCACCTGTTTTTGATGTCATATCTAAATTTCCATTGCCTAAAAGAAGGTCTTAAAGCTTTACCTTTATGTTTTATTCTAAATATTTTATGTTTTTTTTTTTTTTAGGTCATTGATTCATTTTGATTTAATTTTTGTATATGGTGTGAAGTATGAGCCTAGCTTCATTCTTTTGCATGTTGAAATCCAGTTGTTCCAGCACCATTTGTTGAAGAGACTATTTTTTCCCCATTAAATGAATTTGGTGCCCTTGTGGAAAATCAGTTGGCCATAGGTGTGCGGGATTTTTGGATTCTCAATTCCATTACACTGGTCTCTATCTTGATCCTTATAGCATTGCTATAGCTTTGTGGTACATTTTAAATATGTAAAAGTGAGTCCTTCTACATTGTTATAATTATTATTTTTCATGATTGTTTTCACTATTCAGGGACCCCTTGGATTCCATATGAGTTTAGTGATTGGCTTTTCCAATTCTAGTAGGAATTGCATTGTATTTGTAGATGGCTTTGGGGAAGAAATGACATCTTAACAATATCAAGTCTACCAATCCATAAAAACAAAATGTTTTCCCATTTATTTAGATCTCCTTTGATGTCTCTCTTTAGTGTCTTATAGATTTCAGTATAAAGGTCATTCACCTCATTGGTTAAATTTATTCCTAGGTTTTATTCTTTAAAACACTACTGTAAAATTAATGGTTCTCTTAATTTTCTTTTTGTTTGTTGATGATATATCAAAGCATAACTGATTTCTGTGTGTTGACCAAGTACCTGCAATTTTGCTGAATTCAATTACTAGATCTATTAACTTTCTTGTAAATTCTTCAGAATTTTCTTTATATAGTACCATGCCATCTGCAAATACAGATAGTTTTAGTTCTTTTCCAATTTGGATGAATTTTATTTCTTTTTCTTGTCTTATTGCTCTGGTTAGTACTGCTAGTACAATGTTGAATCCGGTGCTAAAAGGAGGAATCCTTGTCTTGTTTCTGATGTTAGCTGCAGGTTTTTCATAAATAACCATTATCATATTGAGGAATTTCCCTTCTATTCATATTTTGCTGAGGGATTTTAATCATGAAAGTGTGTGGATTTTTTAAAATGCCTTCTCTATGTTAATGGAGATGATCATGTGTTTTCCACTCTTCCTTCATTTTATTAACTTACATATTGTTGTTGTTGTTAGATGCCATCAAGTCGGTTCTGACTCATAGCAACCCTATGCACGACAGAACAAAACACTGCCCAGTCCCGCGTGATCCTTACAATTGTTGTTATGCTTGAGCTCATTGTTGCAGCCACTGTGTCAATCCACCTCATTGAGGGTCTCCCTTTCCACTGACCCTGTACTTTGCCAAGCATGATGTCTTTCTCCAGGGACTGATCCCTCATGATAACACGTCCAAAGTATGTAAGATGCAGTCTCGCCATCCTTGCTTCTAAGAAGCATTCTGGCTGTACTTCTTCTAAGACAGATTTGTTAGTTTTTTTTTTGCAGTCCATTGTATATTCAATATTCTTTGCCAACACAACAATTCGAAGGCATCAATTCTTGTTTGGTCTTCCTTATTCATTGTCCAGCTTTCACATGCATATGATGTGATTGAAAATACCATGGCTTGGGTCAGGCATCTTAGTCTTCAGG
The DNA here is from genome assembly GCF_030014295.1 of Loxodonta africana. NCBI lineage: Eukaryota > Metazoa > Chordata > Mammalia > Proboscidea > Elephantidae > Loxodonta > Loxodonta africana. The sequence goes on from NC_087369.1 coordinate 100,487,018, forward strand.
GTAACATCTTTGCTCTTCAACACTTTGAAGAGGTCCTTTGCAGAAGATTTGCCCAATGTGATGCATCTTTTGAGTTCTTGACTGCTGCTTCCATGGCTGTTGATTGTGGATCCAAGTAAAATGAAATCCTTGACAACTTCAATCTTTTCTCCATTTATCATGATGTTGCTCATTGGTCCAGTTGTAAGGATTTTTGTTTTCTTTATATTGAGGTGCAATCCATACTAAAGGCTGTGGTCTTTGATCTTTATCAGTAAGTGCATCAAGTCCTCTTCACTTTCAGCAAGCAAGGTTGTGTCATCTGTATAACACAGGTTGTTAATAAGTCTTCCTCCAATCCTGATGCCCCGATCTTCTTCATATAGTCCAGCTTCTCAGATTATTTGCTCAGCATACAGATTGAATAGGTATGGTGAAAGAATACAACCCTGATGCACACCTTTCCTCACTTTAAACCAATCAATATCCCCTTGTTCTGTCCAAACAACTGCTGTTGGTCTATGTAAAGGTTCCTCATGAGCACAATTAAGTGTTCTGGAATTCCCATTCTTCGCAATGTTATCCATAATTTGTTATGATCCACACAGTCGAATGCCTTTGCATAGTCAAGAAAACACAGGTAAACATCCTTCTGGTATTCTCTGCTTCCGGCCAGGATCCATCTGACCTCAGCAATGATATCCCTGGTTCCACGTCCTCTTCTGAAACTGGCCTGAATTTCTGGCAGTTGGCTGTCAATATACTGCTGCGGCAATTTTTGAAGGATCTTCAGCAAAATTTTGCTTGCGTGTGATATTAATGACAATGTTCTGTAATTTCCCCATTCGGTTCGATCACTTTTCTTGGGAATAGGCACAAATATAGGTCTCTTCCAGTCAGTTGGCCAGGAATCTGTCTTCCATATTTCTTGGTATAAACAAGTGAGCACCTCCGGAGCTGCATCTGTTTGTTGAAACATCTCAATTGATATTCCGTCGATTCCTGGAGCCTTGTTTTTTTCACCAATGCCTTCAGAGCAGCTTGGACTTCTTCCTTCACTCCCATCAGTTCCTGATCTTATGGTACCTCTTGAAATGGTTGAACATCAACTAATTCTTTTTGGTGTAATGACTCTGTGTATTCCTTCCATCTTCTTTTGATGTTTCCTGTGTCGTTTAATATTTTCCCCATAGAATCCTTCACTATTGCAACTCAAGGCTTGAGAATTTTTTCTTCAGTTGTTTCAGCTTGAGAAACGCCGAGTGTGTTCTTCCTTTTTGGTTTACCATCTCCAGCTCTTTGCACATATCATTATAATACTTTATTTTGTTTTCTAGAGCCTCCCTTTGAAATCTTCCGTTCAGTTCTTTTACTTCGTCAATTCTTCCTTTTGTTTTAGCTGCTCAACATGTGAGAGCAAGTTTCAGAGTCTCCTCTGACACCCATCTTGGTCCTTTCTTTCTTTCCTGTCTTTTCAATGACCTCTTGCTTTCCTCATGGATGATGTCCTTGATATCATTCCACAACTCGTCTGGTCTTCAAATCTATTCTTCAGATGGTCTATAAATTCAGGTAGGATATACTCAAGGTCGTATTTTGGCTCTCGTGAACTTGCTCTGATTTTCTTCAGTTTCAGATTGAACTTGCATATGAACAATTGATGGTCTGCTCCACCAGGCCCCTGGCCTTGTTCTGACTGATGATATTGAGCTTTTCCATTGTCTTTTTCCACAGATGTAGTCAATTTGTTTTCTGTGTGTTCCATCTGGCCAGGTCCATATGTATAGTCGCCGTTTATGTTGGTGAAAGGTGTTTGCAATGAAGAAGTCGTTGGTCTTGCAAAATTCTATCATTTGATCTCCGGCATTGTTTTTATCACCGAGGCCATATTTTCCAACTACTGATCATTCTTCGTTTCCAACTTTCGCATTCCAATCGCCAGTAGTTATCAATGCATCTTGATTGCACATTCGATCAATTTCAAACTGCAGCAGCTGATAAAAATCTTCCATTTCTTCATCTTTGGCCCTAGGGTTTGGTGTGTAAATTTGAATAATAGTCGTATGAACTGGTCTTCCTGTAGGTATATGAATATTACCCTATCACTGACAGTGTTGTACTTCAGGATAGATCCTGAAATGTTCTTTTTGACGATGAATGCAACAGCATTCCTCTTCAAGTTGTCATTCCCAGCATAGTAGACTATATGATTGTCCTGTTCAAAAAGGCCAATACCAGTCCATTTCAGCTCAGTAATGCCTAGGATATCAATGTTTATACATTCCATTTCTTTTCTGAAGATTTCCAATTTTCCTAGATTCATATTTCGTACATTCCAGGTTGCGATTATTAATGGATGTTTGTAGCTTTTTCTTTTCGTTTTGAGTCGTGCCACATCAGCAAATGAAGGTCGCGAAAGCTTTACTCCATCCACATCATTAAGGTCGACTCTGCTTTGAGGAGGCTCCTCTTTCCCAGTCATTTTCTGAGTGCCTTCCAACCTGGGGGACTCATCTTCCAGCACTATATCTGGCAACGTTCCATTGTTATTCATAAGGTTTTCACTGGCTAATGCTTTTCAGAAGCAGACTACCAAGTCCTTCTTCCTAGTCTGTCTTAGTCTGGAAGCTCAGCTGAAACCTATCATCCGTGGGTGACCCTGCTGGTATCTGAATACCAGTGGCATAGCTTCCAGCATCACAGCAACACGCAAGCCCCCCCAGTACGACAAACTGACAGACACGTGGGGGAATGTATGTATTACATTGATTCATTTCTTGTATGGAATGACCCTTGAATTCCTGGGATAATTCTCACTGAGTAATGGTGTATAATCCCTTTAATATATTGTTGAATTCATTTGATTGAATTTTGTGGAAGATTTTTCACCTATATTCATAAGTGATATTTGTCTATAGTTTTCTTTTCTTATGGTGTCTTTGTTTGGCTTTGGTATCAGACTAATGCAGGCCTCATAAAATGATTTAGGCAGTATTCCATCCTCCTCTATTTTTTGGAAGAGCTTGAGAGGAATTGGTAATAATTCCTCTTTAACTATTTGGTAGAATTCAACAATGAAGCCATCTGGTATTTGGCATTTCTTTATTAGGATGTTTTTGATTACTGTTTCAATCTCTTCCCTTGTTTTAGGTCTCTTAAGATTTTCTGTTTTTTCTTGGGCCAATTTAGGTAATTTGTATGTTTCTAAGAATGCATCCTTTTAATATATCTAGTTTGTTCGTATGTAATTGGAATAGTGTTCTCTTACAATCGTTTTAATTTCTACAAGGTCTGTAGTAATGTTGCTTTCATTTCTGATTTTTGTCACTAACGTCTTCTCTCTTTTTTTCTTTGGCAGTGTAGCTAGGGTTTGTCAATTTTGTCGATCTTTAAAAAGAAAAAAACTTTTGATCTAGTTAATTTTCTTTATTGTTCTTTTCTCTATTTCATTTATCTTTGATTTAATCTTAATTATCTCTTTCCTTTAAAATACTGTAGGCTTCATTTACTCTTCCTTTTCTAGTTTCTCAAGATGTAAAGTTGAAGTACTGATTTGAACTCTTTCTTCTATTTCAATATAGGGATTTATAGCTACAAGTCTCTCTGAGCACTGCCTTTGCTACATCTCATATGTTTTGGTATGTTGTGCTTTCATTTTCATTCATCTCTAAGTATTTTCAGATTTCCTATATGATTTATTTTTTGACCCATTTGTTCTTTAATAGTATGTTGTTTAATTTTCACATTTTTGTGGAATTTCCAGTTTTCTTTCTATTAGAGAGAAAATACTTTGTATGATTTCTATCTTTTAAAATTTAATGAAGCTTGTTTAGAGATTTAACATATGTTTCACCCTGGAGAATGATCCACATGCATTGAAGAAGACTTTACCCTGGTGGAGTAGTGGTTAAATGCTACGGCTGCTAACCAGAGAGTCAGCAGTTTTAATCCACCAGGTGCTCCTTGGAAACTCTATGGAGCAGTTCTACTCTGTCCTATAGAGTTGCTTTGAGTCGATATCGACTTGACAGCAAAAGGCTTGGTTTTGGTCTTTGGTAGTTGGGTGGGAGCCGTACTGGCACAGTGGTTAAGAGCTTTGTTGTTAACCAAAATGTCAGCAGTTCAAATCCACCAGATGCTCCTTGGAAACCCTATGGGGCAGTTCTACTCTCTCTTATAGGGTCATTATGAGTCGGAATCAACTCGATGGTAATGGGTTTGGTTTTGGTTTGGTAGTTGGGTGAAGGGTTCTACAAATGTCTGTTAGGTCTAGTTGGTTTATAATATCGTTCAGAGTCTATCTCTTTATATATATATATAATTTTATTGTGCTTTAGGTGAAAGTTTACAGCACAAGTTATTTTCCCCTTCAAACATTTATACGCAAATTGTTTTGTGACATTGGTTGCAATACCCGCAATGTGACAGAACCCCAGGTTCCCTGTGTCCATTAGTCCAATTTTCCTGTCCCTTCCTGCCTTCTCATCTTACTTTTGGACAGGAGTTGCTCATTTGGTCTCGTATATTTGATTGAACTAAGGAGCATGTTCCTAACATGTGCTATTTTTTGTTTTATGGGCCTGTCTATTCTTTGTCTTTTTTTTTTTTTTTTTGAGACAAAGATTAGACAGGCCCATAAAACAAAAACAAAATCTTTGTCTCCCCACATGTCTGTCAGTTTTTCATACTGTGGTGGCTTGCATATTGCTGTGATGTTGGAAGACCTAGTGGAGAAGTGGCTAAGAGCTCAGCTGCTAACCACAAGGTCAGCAGTTTGAATCCACTAGCTGCTCCTTGGAATTTCTATGGGGCAGTTCTACTCCATGCTACAGGGTTGCTGTGAGTCTGAATTGACTCATTGGCAATGGAATTGTTTTTTGTTTGCTTGTTTTTTTGGTTAATCTCTATCTGAAAAAATGGGCTTCGAGAGTAGCTTCAGATCTGATTTAGCAGGATGCGGGGGGACATAGTCTCAGGGGCTCCTCCAGTTACTGTCACACTGGTAAGTCTGGTCTTCTTTTGTAAATTTGAATTTTTTTTCTACATTTTCCTCCTTTCTGTCCAGGACTCTCTATTGTGATTCCTGCCAGAGCAGTCAATGGTTCTAGCCTAGTGACATCTAGTTCTTCTGGGGTCTGGCTGGTGGAGGTTGTGGTTCATGTGGTCCTTTAGTCCTTTGGGCTAATGTTTTCCTGTGTCTTTGGTTTTCTTCATTCCCTTTTGCTCCAAATGGATGGGACCAATAGATGTGTCTTAGATGGCCACTAGCAAGCTTTTAAGACCCCAGATGCTACTCACAAAAGTAGGATACAGAACATTTTCTTTATGAACTATGTTATACCAAATGACCTAGATATCCCCCGAGACTATGGTCGGTATCTCTCAGCCCCAGCATCTGAATCCCTCAAGGTGTTTGGATGTGTCTTAGAAGCTTCTGTGACTTTGCTTGGTCAAGTTGTGCTGACTTCCCCCGTATTGTGTGTTGTCTTTCTCTTCACCAAAGTTGATACTTGTCTACTATCCAGTTAGTGATTTCTCCTTCCCAACCTTCCCCTCCCTGGTAACCATCAAAGATTGTTTTTTTCCGTGTGTAAACTTTTTTTGAGTTTTAAAAATAATGATCTCATACAATACTTGTCCATTTGTGATCGACTTATTTCACTCAGCATAATGCCCTCCAGATTCATCCATGTTGTGAGATGTTTTGCAGATTCGTCATTGTTCTTTATCATTGCCTAGTATTCCATTGTGTGTATGTACCATAATTTGTTTATCGATTCATCTGTTAATGGTCACTTAAGTTGTTTCCATCTTTTTGCTATTGTGAATAATGGCACAGAGAACATGGATGTGCAAATGTCTATTCGTGTGATGACTCTTACTTCTCTGGGATATATTCCTAGGACTGGTATTGCTGGATCGTATGGCATTTCTATTTCTAGATTTTTAAGGAGACATCATATCATTTTCCATAGTGGTTGTGCCATTTTACATTCCCACCAGCAGTGCATAAGAGTTTCAATCTTCTTGAAACCCTGCCAGCATTTGATATTTTCTATTTTTTTTTTTTTTTTGGATTAGTGCCAGTAATGTCAGGGTGAGATGGTATCTCATTGTAGCATTATTTGCATTTCTCTAATGGCTAATGATAGCAAGCATTTTTCCCTGTGTCCATTAGCCACCTGTCATGGACTGAATTGTGTCCTCCAAAAATATGTGTGAACTCAGTTAGGCCATTATTCCCAGTGTTGTGTGGTTGTCCTCCATTTTGTGGCTGATGTAAATTTTCCATGTGTTGTAAATCCCAATCTCTGCCTGTAGTTAATAAGGCAAGATTAGATTATGTTAAAGAGGATTAAGGTGGAATGTAACACCCTTACTCAGATTACATACCTGATCCATGTAAAGGGATTTTCCCTGATGTATGGCCTGCATCAACTTTAATGTTACAAGAGATAAAAGGAAAGGGAAGCAAGCAGAGAGTTGGGGACCTCATACCACCAAGAAAGAAGCACTGGGAGCATAGCACATCCTTTGGACCCAGTGTCCCTGTAACGACAGGGAGAGAAAGCCTTCCTGTGGATCTGGTGCCCTGAATTTGGACTTCTAGACTACTAGACTATGAGAGAATAAACTTCTCTTTGTTAAAACCATTCACTTGTGGTATTTCTGTTAGAGCAGTACTAGATAACTAAGACATTGCCTGAATATCTTCTTTGGGGAAGTGTTTTAATTGGATTGTCTTTTTGTTGTTGAAATGTTGAAGTATTCTATAGATTTTTACAGATTAGATCCTAGTCAGATATGTCTTAGCTCAACTTTTTTCCCAGTCTGTATGTTCTCTTTTTACCTTTTGGTGAACTCTTTTAATGAGCATAAGTGTTTAATTTTTAGGAACTCCAGTTATCAAGTATATCTTGTGGTGTTTCTGCATTGTTAGTTATGGTTTGTATTGTATTTATCCCATGTATTAGAGCCCCTACTGTGGTCCATATTTTTTCTTCCATAATCTTTGTTGTTTTAGCCTTTATATTTAGGTCTTTGATCAATTTTGAGTTAGTTTTTGTGTATGGTGTGAAGTATGGATCCTGTTTCATTTTTTTACAGATGGACTTCCAGTTATGCCAGCACCATTTGTTAAAAAGAATGTCTTTTCCCCATTTAATGGGCTTTGGCCCTTTGTCAAGTATCAACTGCCTGTAGATGTATTCATTTATATCTGGGTTCTTAATCCTGTTCCATTGGTCTGTGTGTCTGTTACTGTATGAGTACTAAGCTGTTTTGACAACTGTAGCTGTATAATAAGTTCTAAGATCAGGTAGGTTGAGGCCTCCCACTTTGTTCTTTTTTTTCAATAACGCTTTCCTTATCCAGGGTCTAGTCCCTTTCCATATGAAGTTGGTGATTAGTTTTTCCATCTTGTCAAAGAATGTTGTTGTAATTTGGACGGGAATTGCATTGTATCTTTACATCAGTTTGTATAGTATTGAGATTTTCACAAAGTTGAGTCGTCTTATCCATGAGCATGGTATGTTTCCATTTATGTAGGTCTTCTTTGGTTTCCTGCAGTAGTGTTTTATAGTTTTCTTTTTATACATCTTTTACATCCTTGGTTAGATTTATTCCTAAGTATTTTATCTTTTGGGGGCTATTGTGATTTGTATTGATTTCCTGATTTACTTTTGAAGTTCTCTTTGTTTGTGTAGAGAAAACCAACTGATTTTTTTTTAATCTTGTATCCTGCTACTTTGCTGAAACCTCTATTGGTTCCAGTAGCTTTCTTGTGAATTATTTGCTGTTTTCTATTTATAGAATCATATCATCTGCAAATAGGGATACGTCTTCTTACCAATTTGGATGCCCTTTATTTCTCTTTATTGTGTTATTGCTTTAGCTAGGACTTCCAGAACAGTGTTGAATAAAAGTGGTGATAAAGGGTATCCTTGTTTGGTTCTTGTTCTCAGAGGGAATGCTTTTAGTCTCTCTCTGTTGAGAAGATGTTGGCTTTTCATTTTGTATAAAATACCCTTTATTATGTTGAGGAATTTCCCTTCTATTCTTATTTTCCTGAGAGTTTTTATTAAGAATGGGTGTTAGACTTTGTTGATTGCTTTTTCTGGGTTGATTGAGATGATCACCTGATTCTTTTGTTTTATTTATGTGGTGGATTACATTGATTAATTTTCTAATGTTGAATCATCCTTGCATACCTGGTGTGAACTCCATTTGGTTGTGATGCATTTTTTTTGATATGTTGTTGAATTCTATTGGCTAGAATTTTGTTGAGGATTTTTGCATCAATAGTCATGAAGGATATTGGTCTGTAGTTTTTCTTTTTGTGGCGTCTTTGCTTGACTTTGGTATCAGGGTTATTCTGGCTTCGTAGAATGAATTCAGGAGTATTCCTTCTTTTTCTATGCTCTGAAATACAGTAGTATTGGTGTGTGCTCTTCTCTGAAATTTTGGTAGAATTCTCCAGTGAAGCTGTCCAGGCCAGGGCTTTTTGTTGTTGTTGTTGAGAGTGTTTTTATTACCTCTTCAATCTCCTCTTTTATTATGGGTCTGTTTAGTTTTTCTACCTCAGTTTGTGTTAATTTAGGTACGTAGTGTGTTTCTAGAAATTCCTCTATGTTTTCGAATTTGTTGGAGTACAATTGTTTGTAGTGTCCTGTTATGATCTTTTTCACATCAGTTGGTTCTGTTGTGATATCACCCATCTAATTTCTTATTCAGGTTATTTGCTTCCTCTCCTATTTTTCTTTTGTCAGTTTGGCCAAAAGGTTTTTTCTATTTTGTTGATCAACTTCTGATCTTGTCGATTCTTTCTATTGTTTTTTCTGTTCTTTGTTTCATTTATTTCTGATCTAATCTTTGTTATTTCCCTTCTTCTGGTGCCCAAGAGCTTCTTTTGCTGCTCTTTTTCTATTTGTTTGACTTATAAGGTTGACGTTCTGATTTTGGCCCTTTCTTTTCTGATGTGTGTGTTTATGCCTATAAACTGACCTCCAAGAACTGCTTTTGCCGTGTCCCAAAGGCTTTGGTAAGATGAGTTTTCATTCTCATTTGATTTTAAGAATTTTCTTTATTCTGTCCTTGATTTCTTCTGTTACTTACTAGTTTTTAAGCAAGGAGTTGTTCAGTTTCCGTGTATTCGATTTTTTTTTTTGTTTTCTATTCCTGTTATTCATTGTACTTTTATGGTATGTGATCAGAGAAAATGCTTCAGAGTCTCTATTTCTTTGTTAATGTTTTTGCATGTTCTGTCTCATAAAAAATGGCGTGTTGAAGTCTTTTCATGTGCTTCCTAGCCATAGGTATTTCTTCTCTTGTGAAGTGTTTATTCAAATCCTCTGCTCATTTGTTAATTGAGTTGTTTATCTCCAACATCCTTCTTTACAAAAATGGAAAAGCCAATCCAAAAATTTATATGGAACACCAAGTGGCTCTGAACAGCCGAAGCAATCATGAAAAAGAAGAGCAAATTACGAGGACTCACACTTCCTGACATCAAAATGTGTTATAAAGCTACAGTAATCAAAACAGTCTGGTACCGATATACTGATAGCTATATAGACCAATGGAATAGAATTGAGAGTCCACAAATGAGCCAGTACTTCTATGGTCAATTTAGTTTTATCAAGGGAGCTAAGTCCTTTCACTTGGGAAAGAATATGGTCATATAAATGCAGTTGGGACAACAGATTTCCACAAGCAAAAGATGGAACCCAAATCCATACCTCATACCATATATGAAAACTTACTCAAAATTATCAAAAACCTAAATGCAAGAATTAAACCATAAAACTCATAGAAGAAAAACATAGCGGTAATATTTTGAGACCTAGTTTTTAACAATGGATTCTTAGAATTGACATTGAAAGCATGAGCAAATAAAAACAAAAGAGACAAATGCACCCTCATAAAAATAAAATGTTTTGTTCAACAAAGGACTTCACCAAGAAAGTGAAGAGAGAACCTACAGACTGGGAGAAAATTTTTGGAAACTATATTTTGAGGTTTGGATAGTGTTTCCCCCAAAATATGTTTTGGAATTTTGGCCCCTACATCTGTGTTTAATTGATTATGCAAATGGATTCAACAACATTTGTTGTGGATCATAACAAATTATGGATAACATTGTGAAAAATGGGAATTTCAGAACACTTAATAATTGTGCTCATGTGGAACCTGTTCATGGACCAAGAGGCAGTCGTTCGAATAGAACAAGGGGATACTGAGTGGTTTAGTCAGGAAAGACGTGCATCAGGGTTGTATCCTTTTACCATACTTAATCTGTATGCTGGGCAAATAATCTGAGAAGCTGGGCTATATGAAGAGGAAGAATGAGGCATCAGGATGGGCGGAAGACTCATTAACAACCTGTGATAAGTGGATGAAACCACCTTGCTTGCTAAAAGCGAAGAGGACTTGAAGCACTTACTGATGAAGATCAAAGATGACAGCATTCAGTATAGATTAGACCTCAACATAAAGGAAACAAAAAACCAAATTCTCACAATCGAACAAATAAGCAACATAATGATAAATGTAGAAAGGGTTGAAATTTTGTAAGGGTTTCCTTTTACTTGTACCTGCAATCAACACCCATGGAAGCAGAAGTCAAGAAATCAAATGACATAGAGTATTAGGTAAATCTGTTGCAGAAGGCTCTTTAACTTGTTAAAAAGCAAATATGTCACCTTGAGAACTAAGGTGCACCTGACCCAAGCCATTTTCAATCACCTCATCTGTGTAGGAAAGCTGGACAATGAATAAGGAAGACTGAAGAAGAATTGAAGTCTTTGAATTATGGCCTTGACAAAGAATATTGAATATACCATGGACTTCCAGAAGAAGGAACAAATCTGTCTTGGAAGAACTACAACCAGAATGCTTCTTAGAAGCAAGGATGGCGAAGTGTAGTATCACATGGACGTGTCATCAGGAAGGACCATTCCCTGGATAAGGACATCATGCATGGTAAAAAAGAGGGTCAGAAAAAAAGAAGTTCCTCAACGAGATGGACTGACACAGTGCTGCAACAATGGGTTTAAGCATAACAATGATTGTGGAGACAGTGCAGGACTTGGCAGTGTTTTCTTCTGTTGTACAAAGAGTCACTATGAATCAGAACTGACTTGATGACACCTAGCAACAACAACATACCTGTGGAAGTAACCCAATTTGTGAATATGGTTTTGTTATGTTAATGAGGCCATATCAGTGTGTGGTGTGACATAAGCCTAGTGATTTCTAACTTACATGGAAAGAGTATAAACATCTAAGCAAGCACAGCACAAACGGGGGTATGATAGATGCCACGTCACAATTGCTAAGGAATCATGGAGCCCCACAGTTACAGAAGCTGAAAGACAAGGATCTTCCCCCAGAGCCAACAGAGAGAGAGAGCCTTTCCCTATAGCCAATGCCTGGAATTCAGACTGCTAGTCTCCTAAACTGTGACAAAATAATTTTCTGTTTTTTATGGCCACTTGCTCTTGGTATTTCTGTTACAACATCACTAAGAAATTAAGAAAAATTTGGTATCAAGAAGTGGAGGTACTGCTCTAACAAATACCTAAAATATGGAAGTGGTTTAGGAATTGGGTAATGGATAGAGGCCAGAGGAATTTTGTTGTGTCTGATAGTAAAAACCTAAATTTCCTTGAAGAGATTTTTGGTAGAGTTATGGATATTAAGAGCAATTCTCATGAGGGCTCAGAAAGAATTGAGTGCTGTGGGGAAAGCGTCTATCATCATGAACACTATATTGCTAGACATGTGGATATTAAATGTGTTTCTGGTGAGGCTATAAAAGGAAATGAACATTTCATTGAAAACGAGAGAAAGGAAAATACAAAAATAGCAAAGAATTTGTCTGAATTATGTTTGACTGGTAGGAGGTAGAATTTGTAAGTGATGAACTTGGTATTTGGCTAAAGATATTTCTAAGTGAAGTCTTGAGGGGAAGCATGATTTCTCCTTGTCACTCCCATTAAAATATGGGAGAAAAGAGACTAAATGAAACTAGAGCTTGAGGATTTGGAAAACTCTGTTGTATAAACTAAGAAAACTTGTCGTGGAACTTTCATCAAAGATGTGGCCACTCAATCTTTTGCTAAAGAGATTGGGCCTGTGAGTGATGGATATAATCAACCAGTGTAGAAGAAATCTTGTCAGCTTAGAGTGAAAGGGGTAGAGACGATACAAATTGAAGGAAATCTGCCTGCCTACTGAAATTCTAAGGGCAGGAAACGGGCCAATAGGGCTACTACTGCAAACATCTGTTGTCCTCCAAGAAAAGAAAGGCACCATCCTGGGAGCAGTTCAGAGATCAGAAGAACTGTCAGAGGGATAATGGGGGGAAGGGATGCTTAGGTTTCAAAAGGTGGAGCCACCCCTCCTAGGTTTCAAAGAGTCCAGCCACCACCACCTTTGTTCCAAAGGGTGAGTCTGGCCTTCAAGTGTGCCAAGAAAATGGAGCCCCACCCAAATTTGAGGAGGCTGGAAAGCTGTGTCAGTGGGCCAGGAGAATGGAGCCACCCAGGGCTGAGAGGCTGGGGTCACCACTCAGGTGGACCAGGAGGGTGGGACCACTCAAAGCCGAGACAGCAGGGTTGCTGTTCCATTGTCCTGGAGGATAGGGCTGATCCCCAGGGCTGGGGGCCTCCACTCACAATTGAAATAACTTGGCCAAAGCCCAAAGTCTTGAGGGTGAAGCCACTGCCCAGATGTGCCTGGAGAACAGAGGATTATTTTTAAACCTTGAGATCTAATGAAATTGTCTCTGCTGGGTTGTGGACTTACTTGAACCTGTGATCTCTTCTTTCCCTCCTATTTCTCCCATTTAGAATAGAAATATCTACCCTGTGTCTGTTGCATTATTGTACTTGGGAAGAAGATAATTTGTATTCTAGGTTTCCCAGGTTCACAGATGGAAAGGAATTTTTCCCCATACTGGAACATGTCCAGAATCCCCGCCATACTTGATTTAGATGACTCAGAAGATGAGATTTTGAACTTAGAGTTGATGCTGCAATGGGATAAGACTTTTGGGAAAATGTGGTAGGGTGAGTGTGTTTTGCAGGTGGGAAGGATAAGATCTTTGAGGGCCAAAAGGTGGAATATTGTGGATTGAGTTTTGTTCCCCCCAAATATGTGTTGGAATCCTGTCCCCTATACCTGTAGAAGTAATCCAGTTTGGGAATAGAGTTTTATTTGTTATGTTAAAGAAGCCATACCAGTGTGGGATGTGCTCTAGAAGTGGTCACTTTTGAGTTATGTGCAGAGCAGTATGGACAACTAAAGCACAGCACAAATGGGGGTAAGATAGATGCCATGCAAAGATCACCAAGGAACACAAGGGCTACAGAGACTAAAGGAGACAAGGGTCTTCCCCCAGAGTCGACAAAGAGCCTTCCCCTATAGCCAGGTCTTGAATTCTTTTTCTTTTCTTTGTTTTAATTTAGATGAAGGTTTACAGGACAAACTAGTTTCTCATTAAACAGTTAGTACACATATTGTTTTATGACATTGGTTAACACCCCCAGCGACATGTCAGCACTCTCCCTTCTCAACCATAGGTTCCCCATTACCAGCTTTCCTGTCCCCTCCTGCCTTCTAGTCCTTCCCCCAGGGCTGGTGTGCCCCTTCAGCCTCATTTTGTTTTGTGGGCCAGTCCAATCTTTGGCTGATGGGTGAGCCTCAGGAGTGATTTCATTACTTAGCTGATAGGGTGTCCGGGGGCCATACTCTCAGGGTTTCTCCAGTCTCTGTCAGGCCAGCAAGTCTGGTCTTTCTTTTTGAGTTAGAATTTTGCTCTACATTTTTCTCCGGCTCTGTCCAGGACCCTCTATTGTGGTTCCTGTCAGTGGTGGTAGCCAGAAACCATCTAGTTGTACTGGACTCAGTCTGGTGGAGGCCGTGTTAAACGTGGCCCATTAGTCCTTTGGACTAATCTTTCCCTTGTATCTTTAGTTTTCTTCATTCTTCCTTGCCCCCAAAGGAGTGAGACCAGTGGAATATCCTAGATGGCCACTCACATAGCCAGGCCTTAAATTTGGACTTCCAGCTTTCTAAACTGTTCTTTAGAGCCACTCACTTGTATTTCATTACGGTAGTACTAAGAAACTAAGACACCATATATCAGATAAAGGGTTAACAACCAGAATATATAAAGAACTCATAACTCTAAACGCTTTTGATTCAAGCAGACTTCTCTCTTGAAGAAGATGAATCATTTCTGCATATACTTAAGTTTTACAAGTTTTACAACTTGACTTAGTCTGGGTGCCTAGAGGACCAAAACCAGTGAAATGTATATATAAGTGTATATAGAGACATGTACTTCAAGGAAATGCCAAGTACCAAATCCATGGGCCAGGCAGCAGGCTGGAGACCTCTGGTGGCTCACAGGTTTGCAGGGGCTGATTAATCCAAAATTTGCAGATCAAGCAGCAGGCTGGAGATACTGCATGCTTTATGTCTCAAGAACCAGAGCTCAAGTGATGAGAAGAGTGCAAGGTCAAGAAAGAGAGAGAAAAAGCTTTGCCAGAACATCCATTTATATGGTGGAAACAGGCTACGCCCCCAAGGAAACTCCCCTTTCAACTGATTGGCTGATCACATCAGATCACATAATGGAAAGCAATTACATTATATGTTACATTGTGAAAGAGCACCCAGTCCAGAGTCTGTCAAACAGTCCATCCCTCATCAACTTGGTAACTATAAATATCTCCTTAAACCACACATATTCTCCAAGTGAAAACAATTACGAAGTGATACTTGTGCCTAACATGATACACTAGCCCCTTTTACATCTTGTATTTTATAAGTAATGGGATAAGGATGGGGAAAAAAAAAAGACATTCAAGCAGTAAGCTGATCACATCAGATTGCATAATGATAGATGATTACTTATGTTGTAGAAGAGCACCCAGTCCATTGTGAATCAAACCACTGAGAATCATCGTCTAGTCAAGTTGACACATAACATTAACCATCTCACAACTATAAATCAGTTGTCCTCAAGTTGATCCTGACTCATGACGACTCATGTTTTCAGAGTAGAACTGTGCTCCATAGGGTTTTCGATGGCCGATTTTTCAGAAGTAGATCAACAGGCCTTTCCTTTGAGGTGCCTCTGGGTGGACTTGAACCTCAAACCCCTCGATTAGCAGCAGAGCACATTAACCATTTGCACCACCCAGGAACACCCTTGGAAACCCTGGTGGCATAGTGGTTAAGAGCTACAGCTGCTAACCAAAAAGTCAGCAGCAGTTCGAGTCCACCAGGTGCTCCTTGGAAACCGTATGGGGCAGTTCTACTCAGTCCTATAGGGTCGCTATGAGTTGGAATTGACTCGACGGCAATGGATTTTACGGATGGAAGAGGAATGGACCATATGCAGTTGGTTTTTTGTGCTCACTAACAAATTGGATACTCTGAAGGATTTTTCCAGTTTTGCTGAGTTTCAAAACACATTAAGATCTTTTACTTTCAGGAGAGAGTATTTACTGGTGATTTTCCCCCATGTCTGTGTCTTGAAAGATTAGCACTCCTGTTTAATTTTGTTTCTCCCCACTACATAGCTGCTGGTATTGTGCAGGCCATTCTGCTGTTGATGGCATGGACACACCTGCCTATATCCCAGGGTTTGTAAGAATTTTCTGTCAACTTTTTTTTTTTTTTTAAGATATGATCGGGGTTTTTGTTCTTTCCTTTCCTTGTCTTGTGTGTTGTTAATTTTTTCAGAAGATTATTATGGAGATTGAAATATTACACAGCTTTCTTAATGATAGCACCTGTTGTCTTTTTCTTATCTTTTTAGTTTCTGCCATATCTTAGATTTGTTCCTTTATTAGTTAAAAGTAATATTTATTTGTATATTCTCCCTTTTCTTTTTGCATATTCTCCCCACACATTTGTTTATTTTATTTGTCTTTTGAAACAATCGTTGACTTGATTGATTTTCTTTATGTTGTCTTTGCTTTACACCATGTGGCTGTCAGTTTGTTGTGCTATGGTGGCTTCCGTGTTGCTGTGATATTAGAAGCTTTGCCACGAGTATTTCAAATACTAGGAGGGTCACCCTTGGTGGACAGGTTTCAGCTGAGCTTCCAGGTTAAGACAGACTAGGAAGAAGGATCTGGCAGTGTAAAACCGAGAAACCTCTGGCAGTGTACTTCTGAAAACAAAATAGCCAGTGAAAACCTTATGAATAGCCGCAGAACATTGTCTGATATAGTGTCAGAAGATGAACCCCTCAGGTTGGAAGGCACTCAAAATACAGTTAAGCAAGAACTTCCTGCTGAAAATAGAGTCAACTTTAATGACATAGATGGAGTCAAGCTTTTAGGACCTTCATTTGCTGCTGTGGCATGACTCAAAATGAGAAAAAAAAAAACAGCTGCAAACATCCATTAATAATTAAAACGTGGAAAGTATGAAGTATGAATTTAGGAAATTTAAGTTGTTAAAAAATGAAATGGAACACATAAACATTGATATCCTAGGAATTAGTGAGCTGAAATGGACTGGTATTGGCTGTTTTGAATCAGACAAATATATGGTCTACTTTGCTGAGAATGACAAATTGAAGAGGAATGGCATCATGTTCGTTGTCAAAAAGAATATTTCAAGATCTATCCTGAAGTACAACACCTCCAGTGATAGGATAATATACATACTCCTAAAAGGAAGGCCAGTTAATATGACTATTATTCAAATTTACACACCAACCACTAAGGCCAAAGTTGAAGAAACTGAAGATTTTTATCAACTTCTGTAGTCTGAAATTGATCAAACATGGAATCAGGATGCATTGATAATTACTGATGATTGGAATTTGAAAGTTGGAAACAAAAAGGAAGGCTTGATAGTTGGAAAATGTGGCCTTGGTGATAGGAACAATGCCGAAGATTGCATGATTGAATTTTGCAAGACCAATGACTTCTTCATTGCAAATACCTTTTTTCAACAACATAAACGGCCACTCTACACTTGGACTTTACCAGATGGAATGCTCAGGAATCAAATCAACTACATCTGTGGAAAGAGAGACAGTGGAAAAGCTCAATATCATCAGTCAGAGCAAGACCAGGTGTCAACTGTGAAACAGACCATCAATTGTTCATATGAAGTTGAAGACGAAGAAAATTAGAATAAGTCCACAAGATCCAAAGTACAACCTTGAGTATATCCCACTTGAATTTAGAGACCATCTCAAGGACAGATCTGACGTATTAAACACTAATGATCAAAGACCAGGTGAGGTGTGGAATGACATCAAGGACATCATACAGGAAGGAAGCAAGATGTCATTAAAAAGACAGGAAAGAAAGAAAAGACCAAAATGGATGTCAGAAGAGGCTCTGAAACTTGGTCTTCAATGTAGAGTAGCTAAAGTGAAAGGAAGAAATGATGAAGTAAAAGAGCCGAACAGAAGATTTCAAAGGATGGCTTGAGAAGACAAGTATTATAATGAAATGTGCAAAGACCTAGAGATAGAAAACCAAAAGGGAAGAACACACTTGGCATTTTTCAAGCTGAAAGAACTGAAGAAAAACATCAAGCCTGAAGTTGTAATATTGAAGAATTCTATGGGGGAAAATACTGAACAATGCAGGGAGCATCAAAAGAAGATGGAAGGAATACAGTCATTGTATCAAAAAGGATTGGCCAAAGTTCAACCAGCTCAGGAGGTAGCACATGATCAAGAGCTGATGATATTGAAGGAAAAGAAGTCCAAGCTGCATTGAAGGCATTAGTGAAAAGCAAGGTTCCAGAAATCGATGGAATACCAATTGAGATGTTTCAACAAATAGGTACAGTCCTGGAAGTACTCACTTGTCTATGCCAAGAAATTTGGAAGACAGCTACCTGGTCAACTGACTGGAAAAGATCCATACTTTCATCCATTCCAGAGAATGGTGATCCAACAGGATATGGAAATTATCGAACAATGTCATTATTACTATACGCAAGTAAAATTTTGCATAAGATCTTTCAAAAGTGGTTACAGCAGTACTTAGACAGGGAACTTCCAAGAATTCAAGCTGGATTCAGAAGAGAACGAGACACCAGGGATATCATTGCTGATGTCAGATGGATCATGGCTGAAAGCAGAGAATACCAGAAAGATGTTTACCTGGGTTTTATTGACTGTGCAAAGGCATTCGACTATGTGGATCATAACAAATTATGGTAACATTGTGAAGAATGAGAATTCCAGAACACTTTTTTGTGCTCATGAGGAAACTGTACTTAGACCAACAGGCAGTCATTCTAACATAATATGGGGATACTGTGCAGTTTAAAGTCAGGAAATGTGTGCATTAGGGTTGTATCCTTTCACCATACTTATTCAATCTGTGTGCTGAGCACTAATCAGAGAAGCTGGACTTACTATATGAAGAAGAACAGGATTGGGGGAAGACTTAGTAACAACCTGCAATATGAAGATGACACAACCTTGCTTGTTGAAAATGAAGAGGACTTAAAGCACTTATTGATGAAGATCAAACACCACAGCCTTCGGTATAGATTACACCTCAACATAAAAAAAAAAAATCCTCACAACTAGACCAATAAGCAAAATCATGAGAAATGGAGAAAACACTGAAGTTGATAAAGATTTCATTTTTCTTGGATCCATGATGAACACCCATGGAAGGAGCAGTCAAACTTTTGGCTAGTGGCTGAGCACTCAACTGTTTGCTGTAGCCAGGTGTGATCATAAAGGTTGTGTGTCAACTTGGCTGGGCCATGATTCTCAGTGGTTTGGCAGCTATGATGTAGCATTATGATGAAGTGTTCACTTCCATGATGAGATTTAACATAATTTGATCACCTACATGATGGGATCTGCTGTGAGTTGCCAATCAGTTGACAAAGAGTTTCCTTGGGGTGTGGCCTGCTTCAAATATCGATGGACTCTCTGGCAAGGCTCCTGGACTTTGATTGGTCTGGATCCTATAGATGGCTCCTGTTTATCTGATCTCAGGTTCTTGGGACTTGAGCTAGCAGCTTACCTGTCATCTCGCCTGCTGATCTTGGGCTTTTTCGAACTTCCCAGCCCGTAAGAACTCTGCTGTCTTATCTGTGGATCTTGGCTTAGCCAACCCCTGCGGGTACGTGAATCAGGAGAGGCCTCTAACCTCACCCTCTGACTTCAGACTTTTCCAGCCTCTACAACCGAATGAGCCATTTCCTTGATATAAATCTCTGTCTATATATATATATATATATATTTTATATATACTCTGCTGGTTTTGCTTTTCTAGAGAACCCAGCCTAAGACTGGCTGTTATGAGTTGGAATCAACTCAACGGCCCCTAACAACAACATCTTTGATTTATTTTTCATTAATTTGTGTTCTTATGTTTATTATCAATGTCCTTCAATATGTTGATGTCTGTTTTATTTCTTTCTTTATATTTTCGATTTAGACATTTCATTTATTAACTTTCTACATTAAATTTTCTAATATAAGCATTTAAGATATAAACGTTTATCTACATTCCATTTCATGCTGCTACATATATTTTAATAGTATTATCATTTGCCCTCAGTTCTAAGAGTATGTTTGTTTACGACCTTATGGGAATTGATTGATTGATTGATTGATGCTTGTTATTTTCTTTAGACCTAATATCACTGTGAGTGGCGAATTTTTTTTGCATTATGCTAATTCTTTAAGCGCAATCTAGTACTATTTATTAGTATGTGAAGTATTTTACATAAAGTATTTCATGTGATTGCATAGACTGCTTATTCTCTATTTCTTGGGCATAAAGTTCTATGTAAGCCCATTAAACTCAAGTTTGTTAACTGTGGTTTTCAAATTCCTTGTACCTTTTCTTTTTTTTTTTTACTTTTTTGTCTTTTTGACATATATCAATGAGAGTGGTGTTTTGAAATATCCCACTGTGATTATGTATTTGTAATTTTCCCTGTAGTTCTATTATTTCATGCTTTATATAGCTTCAAGCTATTTTATGTATACCCACTGAGTCGGAATTTTATGTATATGTAAGACAATAATTACTACATTTTCCTAGTGAATGCAAACTTTTATCTTTATGCAGTGATTCTATCTTTAAAAATGCCTTTTGCTCTTAAATTCTATTTTGTCTGATGTGTATCTTCTCTAGCTTTATTTTGTTATTTGCCTGGTACTCTTTTTCTATTATTGTACTATCAGGCTTTCCATAGCCTGACATTTTAGTTGTGTCTATTTCAAACAGCATGATGCTGGCTATGTTTTCAGCCAATCTGACAATTTCTGTCATTTAATGGTTGAATTTCATCTGCACAGTTTATTAATGTACTGGAATTTTGTCTATCATAATTTTTTCTTTCTGTTTCTCCAGTATTATCTACTATCTTTTCTGTAATTTATTGACTTTTTATATTGACCTTTTGTTATTCCACATTTTTGCTTCTATTGGCTTTGAAGCTATATACACTATCTTTCTTCTTTTAGAGCTAATTCTTGAGATTTTACTACACTTAAAAATATCTAAACTTAATATCTTAACACCCTCTATAAGAATACAGGGACCTTCATATACTTTAACTTCATTCACCTCCTGATGACTTATATGCCATTGTTGTTCAGTATTTATTTTCTTTTTAAATGCACAAATTAAACAAAGTAATTATAATCATTATTATTTTATATAGAAAAGGCTTTAGATTTACTTATATGCTTATCATTTCGTTCACTTTTTTATTGCCTCTCAGAGTTTTGTTCTGTGATCATTCTTTTCTCTTAATTACATATTTTAAAAGTTATTTTAGTGAAGGACTCTTGAGGTACACTCAGTTTTTTTATTTATCTGAAAGTGGCTTTATTTCACCTTTGTTTCTAAAAAATAGTTTTGCTGAGCAATCAATTCTATGTTGACAGTTATTTTCTTGCAGCATTCTAAAATATTATTCCATTATCTTCTGGCCTTTTTATTGTTTTTGAGGATTTTTCTATAATATCATTGATCATCCTTTGCAGGTAAGATGGTTTTCTCTCTAGCTGTTTTTTAGACCTTTTTGTATTTGATATTTTGCAGCTCACCATGATATACCCAGGGACATCAAACTTTCTATGTATTTTACTAGGCATATTTTCTGGATCAACAATCAATGCCCACAGAAACAGCAGTCAGGAAATCAAATGCTGTATCAAAAACTGAGTGTACCTCAAGAGTCCTTCACTAAAATAACTTTTAAAATATGTAATTAAGAGAAAAGAATGATCACAGAACAAAACTCTGAGAGGCAATAAAAAATCAAATGCTGTATTGCATTGGGCAAATCTGCTGCAAAAGACTTTTTTTTAAAATCTTAAAAAGCAAAGCTATCATTTTGATGACTAAGGTGCGCCTGACCCAAGCCGTGGTATTGTCAATGGCATCATATGCATGCGAAAGCTGGACAATGAAAAAGGAAGACCAAAGAAGAACTGAATTATGAATTATGGTGTTGGTGAATATTGAATATACAATGGACTGCCAGAAGAATGAACAAATCTGTCTTGGAAGAGGTACAATCAGAATGCTCCTTAGAAACAAGGGTTGCAAGACTATGTCTTACATACTTTGGACATGTTATCAGGAGGAATCAGTCCCTGGAGAAGGACATCATGCTTGTAGAGTGTCACTGAAAAAGAGGAAGACCCTTAAGGAGATAGATTGACACAGTGGCTGCGACAAAGGGCTCATACATATGTCTTAGTCATCTAGTGCTGCCATAACGGATGGCTTTAACAAAGAGAAATTTATTTCCTCACAGTAAGGTAGGCTAAAAGTCCAAATTCAAGGCATCAGCTCCAGGGGAAGCCTTTCTCTCTCTGTCGGCTCTGGAGGAAGGTCGTTGTCCTCAATCTTCCCCTGGTCAAGGAGCTTTTCAGGTGCAGGGATGCCAGGTCCAAAGGATGTGCTCTGCTCTTGGTGCTTTCTTAGTGGTATGAGGTCCCCAACTCTCTGCTTGCTTCCCTTTCCTTTTATCTCTTGAGAGATAAAAGGTGGTGCAGGGTACACCCCAGGGAAACTCTCTTTACATTGGATCAGGGAGGTGACCTGAGTAAGGGTGGTGTTACAATCCCACCCTAATCCTTTTAAAATAAAATTACAATCACAAAATGGAAGACAACCACTCAATAGTGGGAAACATGGCCTAACCAAGTTGATGCACACATTTTTGGAGGGACATAATTCAACCCATGACACATACCTACATTTGTGAGGATGCCACAGGACCAGGCAGCATTTCATTCTCTAGTACATGCAGTTGCTATGAGTCGGAACTGACTCGATGATGCCTAACAACAGTGCATCTGTACATTCATGCCTTTCAAGAGTTCAGGAAAAACGTTTCCTATTACTTTTTATCAAATATTGCTTCTCCTCAATTATTTCTGTTATCTATTTCTGGAATCCTAATTATATATAGCAGGAGCCCTGGTGGCCCAATGGTTAAACACTTGGCTACGAACCATAAAGTTGGCAGTTGGAACCCACCCAATGGCTTTACAGGACAAAGATTTGACACTCCACTGCCATAAAGATTACAGCTAAGAAAACCCTATGGGACAGTTCTACTCTGTCACATGGGGTAGCTATGAGCTGGCACTCAACAATAACAACAATTATATATATATATATATATATATATATATATATATATACACTTCTTATTCTAACCTGCATTGATCTTAACGTATCTTTCATATTTTCCATCTTTTTAACACTCAGAGCTGTATTCTGGATAATTTCTTTAGTTCCAGCTTCTAGATGACTCCTCTAGTTGACACCTAATATCTTGTCTAATCCACTCAGTGAGTTTTTTAATTTTTTTTTTATTTTTTATATTGGCTTAGCATTGGTTTTGTATTTTTTTTTTTTTTTGGTCTTTTTGGATAGTCTTTCTTGGTTCACTCATTTTGAGTATTTTTTAATTCTTTAAACATTTAATACATAGTTATTTTATTTTTTTTTATATGACAATTACAATAAATGAAGCCCTGGGGGTATAAATGCGTGGCTTGTTTGCTGCTATGTTTGGTGATTTTTCTTCATAAGTGCATATTTGATTATTCTTTCTTTATTGTGGTGAAAATATACAAAACAAAGCATATACCGACTCAACAATTATTATACGTACAATTCAGTGACATTGATTACATTCTTCAAGTTGTACAACCATTCTTGCTATCTTTTTCCAAATCATTACACCACCACTTACATAAACTTAATATTGATTATTCTTAATCCGTAAGAATCCTACTTTGGCAGGGTGTGTGTGTGTTTTGTTTTTTTCTCCATTGATCTGTTGGAAGATAGAGTGTACTATAGTACTGTGACCACTTGAGCTCCCTTAGGATCCCTGGTTTTGTGGGTGTCTTATGTCCAGCTTCTCAATTTTGCCAGTTAGTCTCTTGACCACCAATAGCATTGAACTGAAAATTCTCTCTGTGGAAAACACCATTTATTTTGTTTTCTTGCTGCTCCCTGCTCTGTTTTGGGCTCAGTTTGTCAGGGAGGAGGTGCTCTGAAAATTCTTTATGAACCCAGAAAACCATTAGATATCGTTTTGTTCAATTTCTAGTATTGCAGCTGGAGGACCTTTCAGAATATCTGTTCTTCCATATTTCCAGAAACAGCTATTTTTTCTTGACTAGGTTTTTGTGTTATATTTTTCTAGAAAATTTTCCATTTCTTCCAACTTATTCCCCAAAAATTGTTCACAATATCCTGTTCTTTCAGAAATCTCTGATGTATCTGTCCCTTTCCCATTCTTAATATTTGTGCATTTTCCCTTTTTATCTACATAAAATGACATTCCACAGAACCAGCTTTTAATGTGATGATTATCTGTATTGTTTATTATTTATTGGCTTTATAGTTCATTAGATTTTGCCCTTATTTATTTCCTTTTATTTTAAGTGTATTTTATTATTCTTTTATTTCAAAATTATTATGATGTTCCTGTTGTTTTATTCTCATGTATGTGACACATATAAGGCAGTTAGCTTACATTTGCTGTATCTTATAATCATAGAGGAGGCCCAGCTTCTAAATTTGTGCTGGACAGAGCTATATTTATTGTTCTTTTTATAATGTATTGAGATAAAAGCTCGACTCACTAATTTTCTTTTTTTACTAGATGTTCCCCGAGACCATGATCCTCCCAGCCCTCAGACCAGCAATTCAGTCCCTTAGGGAATTTGGATGTGTCTATAAAGTTTCCGTGACCTTGTCTTGTACAAATTGTGCTGACTTCCCCAACATTGTGTACTGTCTTACCCTTCACCAAAGTTACCACTTATCTATTGTCTTTTTAGTGTTTTTCCATCCCCACCCCACCCCTCCCTCATAACCATCAAAGATTGTTTCTTTTTGTGTGTAAGCATTTTCCTGAGTTTTTACAATAATGGTCTCATACAATATTTGGCCTTTTGTGATTGACTTATTTCACTCAGCATAATGCCCTCCAGATTCATCCTTGTTATGAGATGCTTCACAGATTCATCATTGTTCTTTATCGTTGGGTAATACTCCATTGTGTGTATGCACCAGAGTTTGTTTATCCATTCATCTTTTGATGGGCATCTAGGTTGTTTCCATCTTTTTGCTATTGTGAACAATGCTGCAATGAACATCAGTGTACATATATCTATTCATGTGACAACTCTTATTTCTCTAGGGTGTATTCCTAGGAGTGGGATTGCTGGATCATATGGTACTTCTGTTTCTAGCTTTCTAAGGAAGCACTATATCATTTTCCAAAATGGTTGTATCATTTTGCATTCCCACCAGCAATGCATTAGAGTTCCTATCTCCCTGCAGCCTCTCCAACATTTGTTATTTCCTGTTTTTTTTTTTTGTTTGTTTTCGATTCCTGCCAGTAATGCTGCGGTGAGAAGATATCTCATTGTGTTTTGATTTGCATTTCTCTAATGGCTGGTTGGAAACCCTGTCGACGTAGTGGTTAAGAGCTACACTGCTAACCAAAAGTTCAGCAGTTCGAATCCACCAGGCACTCCTTGGAAACTCTATGGAGCAGTTCTACTCTGTTGTATAGGGTCGCTATGAGTCGGAATCAACTCAATGGCAGCAGGTTTTTTTTTTAAATGGCTACGTACCATGAGCATTTCCTCATATGTCTTCTGGCCACTTGAATGCCTTTGGTGAAGTGTCCGTTCATTTCATTTGCCCAGTTTTCAACTAGATTATTTGTCTTTTTGCTGTAGAGGGGTTGGATTTTCTTGTAAATTTTAGAGATTAGAACTTCAATTTGTAATAGCCATTTTTTTTTTCACAGTCTGTAGGTTCTCTTTTTATTCTTTTGGTGAAGGCTTTTGATGAGCATAAGTGTTTAATTTTTAGAAGATTCTAGTTATCTAGCTTATCTTCTGAGGTCTGTGTGTTGTTGGTTATGGTTTGTATTTCTGCTAATGCCATGTATTAGGGCCTCTAGCATTGATCCTATTTTTTCTTCTATGAACTGTATAGTTTTGGCTTTATATTAAGTCTTTGATCCATTTTGAATTAGTTTTGGTATATGATGTGAGGTATGCATCCTGTCTCAATTTTTGGAAAATGGCATCCAGTTTTGCAGGACCATTTGTTAAAAAGGCTGCCTTTTTCCCACTTGATGGATTTTGGGCCCTTGTTGAAGATAAGGTCACCATAGGTGGATGGATTTACATCTGGGTTTCCAATTCTGTTCCATTGTTCTATGTATCTGTTGTTGTACCTGTAAAAGGCTCTTTTGACTACCGTAGCTGTAGAGTAGGTTGTGAGGTCAGATACTGTGAGTCCTCCTACTTTATTCTTCTCTTTCTGTAAAAAGTTAATGATTAATTTTTCCATCTCTCTAAAGAGTGTAGTTGGTATTTGGATCAGGATTGCATTGTATTTGTAAATCGCTTTGGTAGAATTGTCTTTTTTGCAATGTTGAGTCTACCTATTCATGAACATGGTATATTTTTCTATTTATATAGATCTATTTGAATTCTTGCAGTAGTAGTGTTTTTTAGTTTTCTTTGCATAGGTCTTTTATGTCTCTGGTTAATTTATTCTGAATTATTTTCTTTTTATATGGGCTGTTATAAATGGTATTGTTTTCCTGATTTCCTTTTCATGATTCTCTTTATTGATATATAGGAATCCAACTGATTTTTGTATGTTTATCTTGTATCCTGCCACACTGCTGAATATTTTCTATTAGTTCCAGTAGTTGTCTCATGAAGTCTTTTGCATTTTCTGTGAATAGTAACATATCATCCACAGATAGGGACAGTTTCACTTCTTCATTACCAATTTGGATGCCCTTTATTTCTTTTTTGCCGTATTGCTCTAGCTAGGATTTCCAGCACAATGTTAAATAGAAGTGGTGATAAAGGGCATCCTTGTCTTGTTTCTCTTCTCAAGGGGAATGTTTTCAGCCTCTCTCCATTAAGAATGATGTTGGCCATTGGTTTTGCATAGATGCCCTTTATTATGTTGAGAAATTTCCCTTCTAGACCTATTTTATTGAGAGTTTTTATCAGGAATGAGTGTTGGACTTTGTCAAATGCCTTTTCTGCATCGATTGGGATGATCATGTGATTCTTTCATTTATGTGGTGGATTACGTTGATTCATTTTCTGATGTTGAACAATCCTTGCATAGCTGGTATGAATCATACTTGGTGGTGGTGAATTACTTTTTTGATGTGATGCTGAATTCTATTGGCTAGAATTTTGCATCTATATTCATGATAGATATTGGTCTGCAATTTTCTTTTTTTGTGGTGCCTTTGCCTGGTTTTGGTATCAGGATCATGCTGGCTTCATAGAATAAATTTGGAAGTGTCACTTTCTTTTCTATATTCTGAAATAATTTGAGAAGTACTAGTGTAAGCTCTTCTCTGAATGTTTGGTAGAATTCTCCAGTGAAGCCATCTGGGCCAGGGCTTTTTTTTTTGTTGGGGGTTATTTTTTACTACCTTTTAAATCAATTATCTTGTTATGGGTCTGTTCAGATTTTCAACATCATTTCGTGTTAGTTTGGGTAGGTAGTGTGTCTCTAGAAATTTGTCCATTTCCTGTAGGTTTTCAAATTTGTTGAAGTGTAGTTTTTCATAATACTCTGTTATGATCCTTTTTATTTCAATTGGGTCCGTTGTAATGTCCCTTATTTCATTTCTCATTTGGGTTATTTGCATCCTCTCCTGTTTTTCTTTTGTCAGTTTGACCAGTGGTTTGTTGATTTTTTTTTTATCCTTTCAAAGAACCAAGTTTTGGTTTAGTTGATTCTTTCTTTTTTCTATTCTCTATTTCATTTATTTCTGCTGTGATCTTTATTATTTCATTTCTTCTGGTGGCTGTGGGCTTCTTTGGATGTTTTCTTCCTATTTGTGTAGCCCAATGTTTTGATTTTGTCACTTTCTTCTTTTTATGTGAGCATCAATTGGTATAAATTGACCTCTGAGCACTTCCTTTTCTTTGTCTGAAAGGTTTTGGTATGATGTGTTTTCATTTTCCTTTAATTCTAGAAATTGTTGATTCCATCTCTGATGTCTTCTATTACACAGTGGTTTTTGAACAGTGTGTTATTCTGTTTGCATGTGACTGATTTTTTTTTTTCCTTGCTCTTTCTGTTGTTAATTTCTACCTTGATGGCATCGTGGTCAGAGAAGATCCTTTGTATTATCTCACTGTTTTGGATTTTATTGAGGATTTCTCTGTGGCCTAAGATGTGGTCTATTCTGGAGAACGTTCCAGGTGCATTTGAGAAGAATGTGTACTTTGCAGCTGTTGGGTGGAGTGTTCTATATATGTCTATGATGTAAAGCTGGCTGTTTGCACTCTTTAGCTCTTCTGTATCTTTGTTGAGTTTCTTTCTAGATGTTCTGTCTTTTACCACAAGTGGTGTGTTAAAGTCTCCTACTATTATTGCAGAATCGTCAATTTCTCTTTTCAGTGTTCTTAGAGTTTGTTTAATGAATTTTGGAGCTCTGTCATTGGGTGCATAGATGTTTATTATGGTTAAGTCTTCATGATGGATCATCCCTTTAATCGTTATATGGCACCCTTCTTTGTCTTTTATGGTGGATTTTGTTTTAAAGTCTATTTTATCTGAGATTAGTATTGCCACTCTTGCTTTTTTTGCTTAATATATTTCTTCCATCTATTGATTTTTAATAAATTTACATTTTTGTTACTAAGGTGTGTCTCTTGTAGACAGCATATTGATCGATCCTGTTTTTTTTTTTTTCTTTTCCATTCTTTCACTCTGTATCTGTTTATGGGTGCATTTAGGCTTTTTACATTCAGCGTAATTATTGACAGGTGTGAGTTTATTACTGTCATTTTGTAGTGCTTTTTTCTTTTTGTAGTGCTAATGTTTTCTTGTTCCTCTTACTCTCCTGTGCTGAATTCCTTTTGTTTGTGCATTTCTTTTATTTTCTTTTTCTTTTTAGATTTTGTTTTTACTGAGACCTTGTGTTTTTCTTCTTTATTTTGATGAATAGGTTTGTTAACTTTCTTTGTGGTCACCTTAAAATTTACCCTTATCTTAATAGCTATGAACCAGTCTATTATTACTTGGTATCACCTTGCCTTCATCTCCGTTAGAAAGTTCTATACTTACACCATTTATTCCCTCTTTTATTGTTATGACTCTGTTGTCATTTACAGATTAACCTCCCTGGTTCCTCATTGTAATTATTCTGGTTTTGGAGAGTCCTTCAGAGTTCATTTCCTAGGTTCATATCTGGCTGACATGATCTTGAGTCCTAGATTCAGCCTGTGTTTTTTTTTTTTTTCTCAAACTGAAGGACTCCCTTCAAGAATTCTTATAAGTTTGGTTTGGTTTTCGCATATTCCCTTAATTTCTGTTTATCTGGAAATTTTATAATTTCACCATTGTATTTGAAAGAGTTTTGCTGGATGTATTATTCTTGGTTGGCAGTTTTGTCTTTCAAGGTTTTCTATAAGACAACCCAATGCCTTCTTGTCTGCATGGTTTCTGCCAAATAATCAGAGCTTAGTCTTATTCTTTCCCCTCCGTATGTGACTTTTCATTTTTTTTGAGCTGCTCTCAGGATTCTTTCTTTGTCTTTGGTTTTAGCGTGTGTGATTATGAGATGCCTTGGTGTTTTTCTTTTGGGGTCTATCCTATATGGGGTTTGTTAAGCTTCTTGGATGATGAGCTTTTCATATTTCATGACATTAGGGTAGTTTTCTATCAACAATTCTTCAATGATCTTCTCTGTGTTTTCTCTTTTCTCCCCCGTTCTGAAACTCCAATCACTTGAAGATTTTTGCATTTGATTGTATCTCACATAATTCTCAGGGTTTCTTCACTTTTTTTTCATTTTTTTGTTTATGATTTTTCCTCGAACTTGTATACAAGTGTTTGTCTTCAATTTCGCTGATCCTATTTTCCGTTGTTTCAAACCTGCTCCTCGGCCCTTCTGTGACACTGTCCATTTCTGAAATCTTGTTTGTCTTTTGGATATCTATTTGTTGTTTTTGTATGATTTCTAGCTGTGGGTTTATTTTGGCATTTTGTTCCTGTATTGTTTTCCTGAATTATTCCATTTTTTTGTCCATATTTTCCATGAATTTGTCTGCCTTTTCCACGAATTTGTCTACTTTTTTTCTCATTTTTGTCTGCATTTGGCTTCAACTCTTGGATACCTCTGAATATTAGAGATTTGAATTCCCTACCAGGTAGTTTTATTGCCTTTTCTTCTACTGGACAGTTATCTGGTGTTTTATTTTGGACTCCTACTTGGAACCATCCTGTCCTATTTTTTATGTGTTTTGATACTGTCTGCTGTCTTTGGGACATCCAGTAGATATTTTTGTTTATTGATTGTAGATTTGTTTGTTTTGTCCTGCCTTTTTTGTTTTATTTGTTTATGTCTGAGCAGGCGGGCTGTGCCTTCTTTGTTTGCTTGTCTGTGGGCATGATACTTTTCAACCTCCTTGTCCAATGGGCAGGGCAAGTCCCTCAGCTATGGTGCATCAGGGCAAGTCCAGCTGAGGGGGAGGGTTGGGAAGGGGTGTTTGTAGCATGTGCCAGGGCCGACAGGGCAGGCGAAGCATCAGAGCAGGCTTCCCTGTACTGCTCAAGGGTGTGATTTTCAGTGCACAGTGCAGGTAGGCAGGAAGGAGGGGGGAAGTTGTGATGTGTGGCCAAGATGGGTAAGGGAAAGAAGAGAGAGAGGAGATAGAAACAGGAGCCAAAAGCAAACAAAAATAAACAGAAAAGAAGAAGTGCTAAGGGAGCTTGTCGTCGTAGTCGAGAGACAAGAGACCAAGAAATGGAGAAAAAAAAAAAAAAAGAAAAATTAGAAAAAAAATATAAGTGCTGAGGGATCCCATCAGTGCAGCTACGAAGACCGGTTCAGTGGCTTCCAATTCACGCAGTAAAACCTGGCTGAAAGGGGCTCCCAAGTCATGAAAAGAAGAAGAAACAAATGAAAACAAACCAAAAAAAAAAAAAAAAGGAAGTGACCTCAGGGATCCCAGTGGCTTGGCTGCGCAGGTGGGGGAAGTGGCTCCCAAGCAGGACAGTACAGCCCAGCTAGAAGGGGCTCCCTAGCCTCAAAAACAAACAAACAAAACAAAACAAAAAAATAAAAAGGACTGGGGATCCCGCAAGTGTGGCAGCACAGTCCAGGGAAATGGTTCCCTAGCCAAGCAGCACTTCACAGCCTTTCAAGAAGTGAAGCTGGTACACTGAGCTAGGTGTTTGAGAGAAAGGATGGTGAGGTGGTGAGAGGCAGGGAGGAAACCAAGAAGCCAAAAAAAAGCAAAACCAGCAACAAACAAATGGCACTGATGGAGTCGGCCCATGTGAGCAGGTGAATCCATGTGGCATAGGGCTGGAGCCAGTGCCTCCCAGCCAAGAGGCTGTGGCCAGTGGGAAGTGGTGGAGGTAGAGCAGAGGGAAGAAGGTTGGGTGGGTGGGAACATGTATATCTCTGTCTCCTGCTGGGAGCTCTGAGAAGCTGTTTTCCCATACTCCCTGTCTGCCGATCTCTGACAAGCATCCAAGATGGCAAATCCATGCTGTGTTAGCTGATGGGGACCTCTGCACGAAACTCTCCTTGCCCTCTGTTCTCTGTCAGTTTATTTCATTTAGTGCTTGGCTGAGTCCTTTACCTCTTCATTTGACGTTTAGGGTTCCAGGGTTGACTTTTGCCTCTGTTTTACTTAGTTTTTTGGTTTTTTGCTGTGGAGGGACGGCGTGGTGCTTCTGTCTGTAGTGCCATGTTGGCTCTGCCTTTGGAAATTTATTTGTATTATATATTTTAATAAATTTCCTAATGCATATGTTGAGTTCTCTATTTCAGGATCACATATATACAGAGTAGGCTATCTTTGTATTCCATATCTATTTTTTTTCTGATTATTTGGTCTTTTATAGCTGTATACACTCTAATTATCTCAAGCCATTTCCAAGTTATTAATTCAAATATTTTTTCTCTTTCTTGCTTTTTCTAGTTCATTGCTTAAAGACTTTGACCCTAAATTTATTATTGTAAGTCAACAATCTCATTTTCTCTTTCATCTTTTATTTCTTGATTTTCTTTTGACCAAGTTGTTCTAGAGCACAAAGCATTTGTGGGAACTTTTCTTGTCTTCCTTGGGTTATGTTTTCTTCTACTGTGTCTTTTTACTTTGTATTGTAAATTTCTCACATTCTTCTTTTGCTCTAAATACTGGCATATTTCCATGGCAAATCTTTTCAGCTTGTTCACATTAGAGAAGCCCTGAAGCTCTGTCCAGACCTTTTTTTTCTTTGATATAGCTTGGGTGACTTTAACTCCCTTACTAATGTTTCTGAGACAAATATTTTCTCCAAGGATCTGGAGTTTCAGCCTTATTTCATATTTTGTCCACTTTTTCAGTAGCCTGCAGTCATGGAAAGAAGAAAGGACAACTCTATTGGGCTAGTATGCTGTCTTTATTGGCAACCTGAGCTCAATTCTCTTTTCCTAGGTTATATTAAATGTGCTATACCACGATGTACTTTGCCTAGCTGTGAAGTGTATTCCAGTCCCTTAAGGTATTCTTTGACTTAAGATTCACTCCACTAATTCATCACTTTGCCTTATAACCTTTACAGTCCCTCTGTTAACTTCCTTTGCTTTTCATGTTTCTCTCCAGCATCCATTTCCCTATTCCTTCTTCAGAAAAGAGTCAAAACAAGGATACACGATTACTTTGCTTTTTCACATTTGGTGATATTACTGAGAATTCTGAGGCTTTTGTGTAATCACCAGTAAGACTTCTAAAGTCTGGTGGGTGCGGTATAGAGACCTGTCATGTCGGTCCTCTCTATCTCTGCTCTGCTTCATTATCATCTGTTTCTTTTCTTGGCTTCCACTTTTGAAGCCAATGGCATCTTATCTTGTTTGTTCTTTGCTAGTGGCAATTTTTGAAGTTTGTTCTTATTTTTATTTTTTTAGGAATTAGAAAAGAATATTCTTTTAAGTTGTTTTTTCCCTTGAATTTTAATATAAAAATCTCAGAATTTTTTTTATATAGCCCAAGTCTACAGGTATTAGGAAGTGAGAAAACATCCCTATGCTTCCATGGCTGAGTGATTTTAAGGTTTAATTAAATATAATAATTTTATACTATTTTTAAATTTATAAGTGTATAAATAACGAAAGCATGGCAATTTGATCCCTTATGAATTGTAGAACTCTATATCACACAAAACTACATGAAAAGAATAAAAATATTCACACTGAATGTGTATGATGGCTAGAGTTGTGTGTCAGCTTGGCCTGGCCATGATTCTCAGTGGTTTGGGAGTTATGATGTAGTTTGGCAGCTATGTAATGATGTAATCACCTCCATAATGAGATCTGATATAATGTAATCACTCCCATGATGACATCTGCTATGAGTAGTCAATCAGTCGAAAGGGAGTTTCCATGGGGGCATGGCCTGCATCCAATATATGTGTACTTTCTTGAAAAGCTCACTGGCTTTTGCTCACTCTGGATCCTCATCTGACCTCCAGTTCTTGGGACTTGAGCTAGCAGCTTACCTGTCAACTTGGGATTTGTCAACTTCTGCAGCCTGTGAGCCAGAGGCCTGCTGTCTAACCTGCCAGTCTTGGATTCACCAGCCCCTGCAGCTGCATGTGTCAGGAGAAGCCTCCAGCCTGACCCACATAGTCGAGACTTTCCAGCCTCTACACTAACATGAGCTCCTTCCTTGATATAAATCTGTCTCTGTCTCTCTCTATATATGTATATGTGTGTGTGTGTATGTATATATACTTCACTGGTTTTGCTTCTCTAGAAAACCCAGCCTAGGATAACATGTTTTATATGTGCAAATAATGTTAGAAGTATTATTTAATGCCACAGATCAAAAGATCTATATTGATTTCCTTGGAATCATTTATATCTATTTTTCATTATTATTTCATTTTTGTCTTATCCTCCATATTACTAATATCAAAGTATTACAATTTCTTCATGTGATATCATTTTTGATCTTTGATATAACCCAACATGGCATTAATGTGAACAAATGAAAAATATCTTATCACGTAAAGGCCTAATCATATAAAGTAAAGATGAAAAAGACATATTGGTCATCTTGTCCACCTCCAATTTTTTCTAAATATTCCTTTTATTTTAATAAGAGTCATGGTTTTGCTGTTAAACAGGAATCATATTGATTTGGTTTTATGTTGAAAGTTTAATAAAATATCAGCCCTAATAGGACAATATAAACTCCCGTTTATGATCTTCGGCTAATTTTACGGATTATTAGATTTAGTTTTCCTAGCAGCCATGTGTATGTTTCATCGTTCTCATCAGTGAGAAAACACTGTGTATGAGTTAAAAGTTTTTTAAATGTCACCTAAATCTGGACTCAGTAAAATTTCTGACAAGAAGGGACTGGGGTCTCATCTCATTTGGCACTATTCTTATAAATTGTACTTCTGTGCAATTTATGGGATACATATCCTAAGCAGTGTGTTAACTTCTCTCTCACATTATTCTTCATCAGTTACTATTTTGTTTGTACATTCCCAGAAAAATAGAAATCAGATTACATTGATCTTTCACTGAAGTAAATAGGAGGCCTTGAGATTGTGAGTACAAAATACTGAGAAAGTTGGAATTAAGAACCTAGATGTTCAAAGTTATGTGTATGTCTATCAAATTCAGAAGCAAATAGGGTCAAAAAATGATTGTTTATGTATAATATCATTTAGGCTGTTAAAATTCAGAAAAAAAAATCTCATCAAAGAAGGAATGGATGAGATTTAGAACAAATAATGTAAATATAAAGCTGGGAAAATATTGAGGGAAAGAAATAGTAGTTGGAATAAAAAGTATTACCCTATAGGACTAGATATAATCTTGTGGGGAACTGGTGTACAGGGACCTTTATCTTAAAATTGTCTGTGTTCTAATGTAATTAAAAAATTATGCTCTTGGATTATAAGTTGTTTTACTGTAAAAATTTTCATTCTTTACATAAAACAGATGCACAAAGAGGACAGAAATGTTTTATGAATTGGTCTTTTAAATAATAAATAAATTGCTTAGTTTCTCTGTTTGATAAGCCTTGATGTTTCTGCATGCTGTGCATTGGAGAAGTATGCAAACATTTTTATATAATGAAAAATTCCCATTTTTTTTTCTTAAAAATTGGCAACATTTTGAGTCAAAAACATGATAAAACATTACAGTCTATTTCTAAATGCTTTGCATTTTTAATACGGTTGAAGTTAAGGCAGTAAGTAATTTCAGAGATTTTCCCTTGAGCAGCATAGTTCTTTTCAAATGTAATTATTCTCTGAGTGCTTTAGATAATGCTATGGTTCCCACAGCTGTATACACATCTATAAATCATTAATGAGGCAGTTAACTGAAACAAAACTATAAAAGATTTGCATTACCTGGCAGAACCTTGCTTTAATTGACTTCTAGTTATTTACAATTAATTTTTCCTTTTGGAATAATGTTTGCAACTAATTTAGCATTTTGTTGTTGTTGTTGTTCAAGAATTACATGTTATCTATTCATCAAGAATTTTTTTTTAACAGAGATTGTCAGTGACCAATATGAAGCCTGAGGTAATATATTGTGTTATATGAAATTCCACCCCACTCTCCATTTCTACCATTCCTCTTTGTCTCCCTCCCCACCAAAAAGAGCAGAGGACAAATGGGAGAGTACAAAAACAAAAGGAAAACCCACTCTTTCCCACAACAGGTTAAGGAGAGCGAACCCCGTGTAACATACTTTTAGGCATATGTCAATTGATTCATTATGTTTTTTAAGGAACATATATTTCATTGTTTTTTAATTCATGAAAAGAATTGAATACTAAAGACCAAAATCAAATAAAATTTGTTTTAATATATCCAATATAAGTATACGTGAATCATAATCATGTTATAACATTATAATGAGGACTCTCTATAAAAGAATTACTTTTCAAAAATAATATAAATGCTATGAAACTTATCAACTTCTTTTATATTGCTGCTCCTGTCTTCTTATTGTAATGGTATATTCATCTGCCATACTTTCATATTATCATTTATCTGCAAATCATCTATAAAAACCACTGATGTGCAATAAACGGACTACTAATACCAAAAGTATTGTTCTATCATTCCTTCCCTTTTTTAAACCCACCCTACCCCTGCGATGATAAAAGCATCATGGAGAATTAGGAAAAGAAAGAGAATTCATTTTTGCTAAGAAACACCTGAGGAAGTTATCCAAATAATCGAAACTCTCATTGCAGTTTTATTATAAATTCTTTAAAAAATGATTTCCCTTTTTGAAGTTTGTATTTAATGACTATCACTATGAATGAAATTTGTCTCCCAGATTTCCACTCACTTGATGGTAAGTTTTAACAGCCTACCACTTCACCTAGGATATAGAGATTCCCACTTTTGTGACTCCAGCAGCTCAGAGAATTCTCCTCAGAAAGTAAAGGACAGGCTGGGCTGCCCTTTACATTAAGAATTAGTAGCCTTCATTCTACAAGTTTGACTGAAACATGGAAAGTTTTAGGGGTTAACAGGAGACTATCACCAATACAAATATATTCCTATGGTGGAGGGGGTGGAAAGGTGAATTCTTTTTCTTTGTAAATATCAGTAGTCAACTGCTGTCCTTAATGTCCGGACAGTGAGTTTTTCTATTTATCTTCCTTGGTATAATTTGCAAGTCAGTTACCAGAAGAATAAAAATTTGAAAGATTTGCAGTTTTCTTTGACTGGAAAATACAAAAATACACCTTAAACGGATGTACTCAAAAAAAGGTTGGAAAGTAAATGATCTGTCTTTATTTCTTCCAATTTTCCCATTCTATATTCTTCACTTGGACTCAGTAGCAACCCTGCTCTCATTATCTGCATGCCTAGCTTCTTGAAATCTTTCAGATTTTTTTTTTAATAAGAGTAGCAGCTAAAATTATAACACTACTTAATGGTAATATTATTTTAACAGAGACTGATGCGCTAAGCCAGAAGTTGCAAACTAGAGATCATGGGCAGAATCCAGTTCACAGGCACATTTTGTCTGGCCTACACATTATTTTTAATTGAACCAACATTATTAATATGCTTATTTCCATAAAAAATATGAATTCCTGGCTTCTTTTTAAAAGCCTGGAATCTGACAACACTGGCCCTGCACTGCAATGTGGTATTTTGGTGGAGCTGAGTAACATTTGTCCCTTTTAGACAGAACCTTAACTTTCCATTGCACCATAGTCCCGGCCACCTAATATGTATATGCATGTCCTTATTCTGCCAGTATCCTGGCTTCTATACTATTTTGAATTTGACTGTGAATATACTCAACGGCAACAGGTTTTTTAGGGAGCCATTTTTTTTTTTCTAATTTTAGTGTGTATATGACCATCTAGTGAACTTGTTATCGTGCATATTCCTAGGCCCACACTGAGATTCTGATTCGGTAGGCTTGCAATATGGCCAAAGAAGTGTATTTTTTAAACAAAATATCTTCCCATCCCCAGAGGTCCAATGAACAGCGCTGCATGAGCTCTGACTAACTTCAAGTGGATACAATCTGGCAATTCTTTTCCTCATGCCCCAGTCATGCCTCTTGCCTCCCTTTCCAAAGATTCCCTGTTAGTAATGAGGAAAAGAAACTGTGAGGAACTTATTATTTACCCACTCATTAGTAACCCAGAAGTGCAGGGGAGTCAACATTTTGAAGAGGCACACCTTTAATTCAGTGTTTCTGAAAATGTGTTCCCTGACCAATACCAACAGCATCACTTGGCGACTTGTTAGAAATACAACTTCTCAAGCTTAACCATAGACCTACTGAATCAGAAATGCTGGAGGAGGGGCCTGACAATCTGTATTTTACGAAGCTCTTTTTTTTTTCTGCAGGTAGTTCTGATGAAAGCTACAGCTTGAGAAGTACTGCTGTAACCATGAGAGACAGAAGCCTGCAGGAAAGTGTTTTCTCCTTTCTCCCCAATAAATTGTCCTGAACAGAAATGCTTTATCCAACGGCATATACAATATTTCCAGTCTATTTTGCAATTGATCTCACTTGATATCCAGTGATCCTAGTATTGTCTCTTCCTCCTTCCTTACGCTATTCATCCTTATCTCCTTTCTGCTCCTTGGGATTACACTCAAGCTCTGCCTCATGGAGAACACAAACTAAGGAAAAATTATAATAATAATATTAAAAAAATTTTTTTGATATATTTAAAATACAAAATTCTTTAAATTTTCCTTTCTTTTTAAAATTATACTTTAGATGAAGGCTTACAGAACAAACTAATTTCTCATTAAACAGTTAGTACACATATTGTTTTATGACACTGGTTAACAACCCCACAACATGTCAACACTCTCTCTTCTCAACCTTGGGTTCCCTATTACCACCTTTCCTGTTTTCCTCCTGCCCTCTAGTCCTTGCCTCTGGGCTGGTGTGCCCCTTTAGTCTTGTTTTGTTTTATGGGTCTGTTCAGTCTTTGGCTGAAGGGTGAACCTCAGGAGTGACTTCGTTACTGAGCTGAAAGTGTGTCCCGGGGCTATACTCTCAGAGTTTCTCCGGTGTCTGTCAGGCCAGCATGTCTGGTCTTTCTGAGTCAGAATTTTGTTCTACATTTTTCTCCAGCTCTGTCTGGGACCTTTATTGTGATCCCTGTCAGAGCAGTCAGTGGTGATAGCCGGGTGCCGTCTTGTTGTACCGGATTCAGTTTGGTGGAGGCCGTGGTGATCCATTAATATTTTGGACACATCTTTCCCTTGTGTCTTTAGTTTTCTTCATTATTCCTTGCTCCCAAAATGGTGAGACCAGTGGAGCATCCTAGATGGCTGCTCACACATTTTAAGACCTGAGACGCTACTCACCAAAATAGAATGTAAAACATATTCTTTATGAACAATGTTATGCCAATTGAGCTAGATGTTCCCCAAGACCATGATGCCTACAGCCCTCAACCCAGTAATTTGGTCCCTCAGGGAGTTTGGATGTGTCTATGGAGCTTCCATGACCTTGCCTTGTACAAGTAGTGCCGACTTCCCCAGTATTGTGTACTGTCTTACCCTTCACCAAAGTGACCACTTATCTATTGTCTATTTTAGCGTTTTTACATCCCCACCCCTCCCCTCCCTTGGAACCATCGAAGATTGCTTCTTTTTGGGTGTAAACCTTTTCATGAGTTTTTACAGCAGTGGTCTCATACAATATTTGTCCTATTGTGATTGATTTATTTCACTCAGCATAATGCCCCCCGGATTCATCCATGTTATGAGATGGTTCACAGATTCAACATTATTCTTTATCTTTGCGTAATACTCCATTCTGTGTATGTACCACAGTTTGTTTATCCATTCGTCTTTTGTTGGGCATCTAGGTTGTTTCCAGCGTTTTGCTATTGTGAACAATGCTGCAATGAACATGGGTGTGCATGTGTCTATTCGTGTGACAATTCTTATTTCTGTAGGATATATTCCTAGGAGTGGGAGGGCTAGATCATATGGTACTTCTGTTTCTAGCTTTCTAAGGAAGTGCCGTATCATTTTCTAAAATGGTTGTATCATTTTGCATTCCCACCAGCAGTGCATAAGAGTTCCAATCTCTCCACAGCCTCTACAACATTTGTTATTTCCTGTTTTTTTGAATCCTGCCAGTAATGCTGGGGTGAGATGGTATCTCATTGTGGTTTTGATTTGCATTTCTGTAATGGCTAGTGATCACGAGCATTTCCTCATGTGTCTGTTGGCCA
This sequence comes from Loxodonta africana, assembly GCF_030014295.1. NCBI lineage: Eukaryota > Metazoa > Chordata > Mammalia > Proboscidea > Elephantidae > Loxodonta > Loxodonta africana. Next base: position 100,526,274 of record NC_087369.1, read on the forward strand.
CTTGAATGTCTTTGGTGAAGTGTCTGTTCATTTCCTTTGTCCATTTTTTAATTGGATTATTTGTCTTTTTGTTGTAGAGGGGTTGGATTTTCTTGTAGATTTTAGAGATTAGAACTTTGTCTGATTTGTAATAGCCAAAATTTTTTTCCCAGACTGTAGGTTCTCTTTTTACTCTTTTGGTGAAGTCTTTTGATGAACATCAGTGTTTAATTTTCAGAAGATTCCAGTTATCTAGCTTATCTTCTGGAGTTTGTGTGTTGTTCTTTGTGGTTTGTATCCTGTTAATGCTGTATATTAGGGCTTGTGGGTTTTTTTACTGTTGATCCTATTTTTTCTTCTCTGAACTCCATAGTTTTTGTCTTTATATTTAGGTCTTTGATCAATTTTGAATTTGTTTTTGTGTATGGTGTGAGGTATGGGTCCTGCTTCATTTTTTTGTAAATGGACATCCAGTTTTGCCAGCACCATTCATTAAAAAGACTGTTTTCCCCACTTGATGGACTTTTGGCCCTTGTAGAAGATAATGTCATCGTAGGTGGATGGATTTACATCTGGATTCTCAGTTCTGTTCCATTGGTCAATATATCTGTCATTATAGCAGTATCAGGCTGTTTTGACTACCATAGCCGTATAGTAGGCTCTGAGGTCTGGTAGTGCGAATCCTACTACTTTATTCTTCTTCTTCAATAATGCTTTACTTATTCAGGGTTTCTTCCCTTCCATATAAAGTTAATAATGAGTTTTTCCACTTCTTTAAAAATGTTGTTGGCATTTGGAAAGGATTGCATTATATTTGTAAATTTCTTTGGGTGGAATTTTCATTTTCACAATGTTGAGTCTACCTATCCATGAGCATGGTATGTTTTTTCCATTTATGTAGATCTCTTTTGGTTTCTTGCAGTAACGTTTTTTGGTTTTCTTTGTATAAGTCTTTTACATCTCTGGTTAGATTTATTCCTAAGTATTTTTTTTTTTAGGGACTATTATAAACTATATTGTTTTCATGATCTCTGTTCATTGTTCTTTTTATTGGTGCTTAGGAATCCAGCTGATTTTTGTATGTTTATCTAGTATTATGCTATTCTGCTGAATCTTTCTATTAGTTTCAGTAGTGGTCTCGTGGAGTCTTTTGGGTTTTCCATGTATACTACCATATCATCCACAAATAGGGACAGCTTAACTTCTTCATTACCAATTTGGATGCCCTTTATTTCTTTTTCTTTCCTTATTGCCCTAGATAGAACTTCCAGCACAATGTTAAATAGGAGTGGTGATAAAGGGCATCCTTGTCTTATTTCTCTTCTCGAGGGGAATGTTTTCTGCCTCTCTCCATTAGGAATGATGTTGGCTGTTGGTTTTGCAGTGGTGGCCTTTATTACATTGATAAATTTCCCTTCTCTACCTACTTTATTGAGAGTTTTTATCAGGAATTGGTGTTGGACTTCTTCGAATGACTTTTCTGCATCGATTGAGGTAATAATGTGATTCTTTTCTTTCCTTTTATTTATGTGGTGGATTATGTTGATTGATTTTCTAATATTGAACCATCCTTGCATACCTGGTATGAATCTTACTTGGTTGTGGTGTATTATTATTATTTTTTTGTATGATGCTGAGTTCTGTTGGTTAGAATTTTGTTGAGAATTTTTGCATTTATATTCCTGAGAGATATTGGTCTGTAAGTTTCTTTTCTGTGGTGTCCTTGCCTGGTTTTGGTATCAGGGTTATGCAGGCTTCATAGAATGAATTCAGAGGTATCACTTCCTTTTCTATGTTCTGAAATATTTTGAGTAGTACTGGCGTAAGCTGTTCTCTGAGTGTTTGGCAGAATTCTCCAGTGAAGCCATCTTGTCCAGGGCTTTATTTTGTTGGGAGTTTTTTTTTTTTTTTTTTTAATTACCTTTTCAATCTCTTCCCTTATTATGGGTCTGTTTAGATTTTCAACATCATTTTGTGTTAGTTTGGGTAGGTAGTGTGTTTCTAGTAATTTGTCCACTTCCTTTAGGTTTTCAAATTTTTTGGAGTATAATTTTTCATAATACTCTGTTATGATTCTTTCTATTTCCCCCATTTCATTTCTTATTTGAGTTATTTGCATCCTCTCCTGTTTTTCTTTTGTCAGTTTGGTCAGTGGTTTGTCAATTTCGTTGATCCTTTCAAAGAACCAGTTTTTGGTTTTGTTGATTCTTTTTATTGTTTTCTCTTCTCTATTTCATTTATTTCTGCTCTGATCTTTATTATTTCCTTTCTTCTGGTGGCTGTGAGCTTCTTTTGCTATTCTCTTTCTCTTTATTCAAGTTGTGTAGCTAATGTTTAGATTTTGTCCCTTTTTTTGATGTGAGCAACTACTGCTGTAAATTGACCTCTGAGCACTGCTTTTGCTGTGTCCAAAAGGTTTTGGTATGATGTGTTTTCATTCACATTTGATTCTAGGAATTTTTTGATTCCATCTGTTATGGATTGAATTGTGTCCTCCCAAAATATCTGTCAACTTGGCTAGATCATGATTCCCTTGTGTGAGTGTATGACTGTCTACCATTTATCTTCTGATGTGATTTCTCTGTGTGTTGTAAATCCTGTCACTATGATGTAATAAGATGAATTAGTGGTAGTTATATTGATTAGGCCTACAAGATCAGATAGTGTCTTAAGCCAACCTCTTTTGAGATATAAAAAAGAGAAGTGAGCAGAGAATCAGGGGAACCTCATACCACCGGGAAAGCAGCACTAGAAGCAGAGTGTGTCCTTTGGACCTGAGGTTCCTGTGTTAAGATGCTCCCAAACCAAGAGAACACTGATGACAAGGACCTTTCTCCAAAGCCGACAGAGAGAGAAAGGCTTCCCTTGGAGGTGGCACCCTGAATTTGCACTTCTAGCCTACTGGACTGTTAGAGAAAATGTCTCTTTTTTAAAGCCATCCACTTGAGGTATTTCTGTTATAGCAGCGCTAGATGACTGAGACACCATCTCTGATTTCTTATATTACCAAGGGATTTTTAAGCAGGGTGTTATTCAGTTTCCATGTAATTTTATTTTTTCCTTCTCTTCCTGTTGTTAATTTCTACTTTGATGGCATTATGGTCAGAGAAGATACTTTGTGTTATCTTATTGTTTTGGATTTTGTCGAGGGTTGCTTTGTGGCCTAAGGTGTGGTCTATTCTGGAGAACATTCCGCGTGCATTGGAAAAGAGTGTGTACTTTGCAGCTGTTGGGTGATGTGTTTTATATGTGTCTATATGAGGTCAAGTTGGCTGATTGGGCCCTTTAGCTCTTCTGTATCTTTGTTGAGTTTATTTCTAGATGTTCTGTCCTTTACCGAGAGTGGTGTGTTGAAGTCTCCTACTATTATTATGGAACTGTCAGTTTTTCTTTTCAGTACTGTTGGAGTTTTATTTTATGTGTTTTGGAGCCCTGTCATTGCATGCAAAGATGTTTATTATGGTTAAGTCTTCATGATGGATCGTCCCTTTAAGCATTATATAGTGCCCGTCTTTGTCTTTTATGGTAGATTTTGTTTTAAAGTGTATTTTATCTGAGATTAGTATTGTCACTCCTTTTTTTGGCAGTTATTTGCTTGATATATTTTTTCCATCTGTTGATTTTTAATAAATTTACATCTTTATTTCTAAGGTATGTCTCTCATAGACAGCATATTGATGGTTCCTGTTTTTTTTATCCATTCTGTCACTCTCTGTCTCTTTGTGGGTGCATTTAGGCCATTGACATTCAGAGTAATTATTGACAGGTATGAGTTTATTGCTGTCATTTTGTAGTGCCTTTTTCTTTGTGGTGCTGACATTTTCTTTGTTCCTGTTACTCTCCTGTGCTGAATTTCTTTTATTTGTGGATTTACTTTTCATTTATTTATTTATTTTTTGAGACTTTATGTTTTTCTTCTTTATTTTGATGAGTAGGTTTGTTAACTTTCTTTTGAAATTTACCCTTATGTTCCTAGATTTGAACCAGTCTATTATTACTTGGTATTGCCTTGCCTTCCTCTCCATTAGAAAGTTCTATACCTACACCATTTATTCCCTCTTTTATTGTTCTGACCTTGTTGTCATTTATAGATTAAGCTCTCTGGTTCTCTGTTGCAATTCTTTTACTTATGGATAGTCCCTGAGAGTTCATTTCCCAGGCTGGTATCTGGCTGGCACAATCTTGCATCATAGATCCAGGCTGAGGTCTGATGTTGCTAGATCTCAGACCAAAAGACTCACTTCAATAATTCTTGTAAATTCAGTTTGGTTTTTATATATTCCCTTAATTTCTGTTTAACTGGAAATGTCTTAATTTACCATCATATCTGAATGATAGTTTTGAAGGATATATTGTTCTTGTTTGGCAATTCTTTTCTTTCAAGGTTTTATATATGTCTTCCTGTTGCCTTCTGGCTTGCATGGTTTCTGCCGAATAATCACAGTTTAGTCTTATTTTTTCTCCTCTGTATGTGACTTTTTTTCTCGAGCTGCTCACAGGATTTTTTCTGTGTCTTTGGTTTTAGCAAGTGTGATTCTGATATGCTTTGGTGATTTTCTTTTGGGGTCTATCCTACATGGGGTTCATTGAGCCTCTTGGATTGTCAGCTTTTCATCTTTCATATTAGGGAAGTTTTGGGTCAACATTTCTTCAATGATCTCTCTGTGTTTCCCATTTTCTCCCCCTGTTCTGGAACTCTGGTCACTCGCAAATTTTTGCTTTTGATTGTATCCCACTGAACTCTCAGGGTTTCTTTATTTTTCTTTATTCTTTTTTCAGATTTTTCCTCAAACAGCGTTGTATTCAAGTGTTTGTCTTCAATTTTGCTGATCCCGTTTTCCAGCATTTCAGACCTGTTCCTCAGTCCTTCTATGTCACTGTCCAATTCCTAAATCTTGTTGTTTATATTTCAGATTTCTAACTGTTGTTTTTGTATAACTTTTAGTTGTGAATGTATTTGGCAGTTTGTTCCTGTATTATTTTCCTGAATTCTTCCATTTTTTGTCTGTATTTTCCATGAATTTGACTGCCTTTTCCATGAATTTGTCTATTTTTTTCCTTATTTTTGTTTGCTTTTTGCTTCAACTCTTGGATAGCTCTGAATATTAGAGATTTGAATTCCCTATCAGGTAGCTCTAGTGCCTTTTCTTCTACTGGAAAGTCATCTGGTGTTTTATTTTGGAAGCCTAGTGGGACCATCGTGTCTTTTTGTTTGTTTGTTTTGATATCCTCTGCTGTCTTCAGGACATTCAATAGTTTTTTTTTTTTTCATTTATTGATTGTAGATCTGTTTGTTTCATCCTGCTTTTTTGCTTTATTTGGTTATGTCTGAGCAGGCAGGCTGTACATTCTTTGTTGTTCACTCGTCTATGGTCACAATATTTTCACTTCCCTGTCCATTGGACAGGGCCAGTAGCTCAGCTATGGTGCAGCAGGGCAGGTCCAGCTGAAGGGGAAGGTCTGGGCTGGGTTGTTTGTGGCACCTACTAGAGCTGACAGGGCAGGCCCAGCATCAGTGTAGGGCAGGTTCTGGTAGGCCATTCCTGTGCTACTCAGGGATGTGATGTTCAGCTCATGGTGCAGGTAGGCAGGAAGGAGGAAGGAGGTTGTGATGTGTGGAGCTAATATGTGCATAGGGAAAGAGACGACAGAGGAGAGGGAAACAGGAGCCAAAAACCAACAATAACAAAAAAAGAGTGCTAATGGAGCTTGCCATTGGAGTGGAGAGATGAGAAACCAAGAAATGGAGAAAAACATAAAGGAAAAAGAAAAAAAACTATATAAAATTTGGAAAAAAAAAAAGAAGGAAAGTGAAGAGCCCGCAGGGGCCCACCCATGTGGGTGCAAAGACCAAGGAAGTGGCTAACAGGCTGAGCAGTATAGACTGGCTGGGGGGGGTATAGATGTCACACAGCAACAGGTATTCAGGAGACAGGAAAAGAAGGTAAGTATAGAGAGATGAGAACTGAGAAATAAAGACAGACAGAAAGGAAAAAAGAGAAGAAAGAAAGAAAAAACAAATGCCCCCAGGAGCTCTACAGATGTGGCTGTGCAGATTGGAGGAGTGGCTCCTAAGCCATGCAGTGCAGCCAGTTAGAATGGGCTTCCAAGCTGCAAAAAGAAAAAGAAAACAGTCAAAGAAACAAAACAAAACATAAAGCCCTGGGGATCCCACCAGAGTAGTGTCTTGGGCTGGGGGAGTGGTTCCTGAGTCAAGTGGTGCTTCACAGCCTTTCAAGAGGAAGCAAAGATGCACATCGAGCCATGCGTTCTAGAGAAAGGAGGGGGAGGTGGTGGGAGACATGGGAGAAACCAAAAGAAATGGAAAAAAAAGCAACCCAAGCAACAGACACATGGCACTCAGGGAGCCGGCCAGTGTGGGGGAGGTAAATCCAAGTGTTCTGGGGCCGAAACAGTTGCCTTCGGGCCAAGAGACTGTGGCTGGAGGGAAGCAGAGGCAGCTGGGTTGGGGGGGAGAAGTGTGGGAGTTAGGGAAATGTATATCCCTGGTTACCGGGTGCTCTGTCTCCCGCTGGGAACTTCGTGAAGCTGCTTTCCCATGCTCCGTGTCTGCTGACCTCTGACAGGAGTCCAAGATGGCAAATCCATGCTGTGTTAGCTGATAGGGGACCTCTGCACGTATCTCTCCTCACTCTCTGTCAGTTTCTTATTCCATTCAGTGCTTGGCTGAACTCTTTACCTCTTCATTTGACACTTCAGGTTCCAGGGCTGACGATTGTATCTGTTTTGCTTAGTTTTTCAGATCTTTTCTGTGGAAGGACCGTGTGGTGCTTCTGTCTATGGTGCCATGTTGGCCAGAAGTCTAAATTTTATTTTCTTATATGAAACTGAAAGTACAAAGACAAATTAACTTGGATGAAAACCAAATTATGCCACCTAAAGACACTGTATATATCTAAGAGTTCCTGACATAGAATAGGTGGTCCATAAATATTTATGAAATAAGTGAATAAATATCAACATTTTAGGTTTAGAAAGTGTTTTTTATCTGCCTGTATAGTCATTCATTCATTCACTCCACAAAAAAAATTTGAGCCTTTAATAAGTACCAAGCACTGTTCCAGATGGTGAGGATTTAGAAGTTCACAATAACACACAATTCCTGCCCTCATGAAGCTCAAATTTTTGTAGGGTAGATAAAAAATAAATGGATATATAATGTCTGTCTGCTAGTGATAAGTTCTGTGAACCAAATAAAGCAAGGTTAGGGGATTGAAAGGGACAATGTGGTATTTTACGTAGGATAGAGAAAGTCTTTCTGATAAAGTAATATTTGAGTAATATTTGACCGGAAAAACTGATGAGTGAGATATGCAGATATCTGGGGTCAGAGAATTCTAGATAGATGGAAGAGTAAATGCAAAGGCCTTGAGAGAAAAAACTACAAGAAGACTGGTATGCTAGAGTGAGGTGAAGAGTGGTAGCAGGCAATTTCACAAAAGTAGTGAAGGTTCAGTTTGTTAGAATGTGTTAGATCACAGGAAGGACTGAGTTTTATTCTGAGCGATATGGAAAGCCTTTGGATGGCTTGGAGCAGAGAAGTGACATGATTCAATTTATACTTTTAAAAGATTACTATGGCTGTGCATACATATATTTAAAATACAATGTTGTTTAGTGGTTAAGTATGCAGAAACAGTTCAAATCCCTGCTCTGCCATTACTAAAAAAAAAAAAAAACTAGCTGTGTGATTTTGGGGAAGTCACTTAAACTTTGTGTCTCAAGTTTCTGTATCTGCAGATGATAGTAGTTATTTCAAAGCTCACTATAAGGAGTTAATATAAATAAAACATTTGAAACAATACAAGTGCAAACCTTGGTCTGGTTTGTCTAATTAACCGCATATTGTGAACACCTTTCCGTATCAGTGGGTATTCCTGTAACAGCTAATGGCCTTTTAATACTTCATTGTATTTATACATCATAATTCATTTAAACAATGGTTTATTCCTGGACATTTGGGAGTTTTCAAATTTTGGAATGCACTTACAGTGCAGAAAATACATTCTTTTGCTCACTAACTACAATCTAGTCACACTTGCCTCCTCTCTGCTCCTTAAACAAGCTATCCTTTTTCCTGCCTTGCTTAAGGTGACCATATAATATATTGTCCAAACCACGACACTAATGACAGTGAGTACTGTTAGGGAGTACTATTAGTAAATATATTAGAACAACAGATGAAGCAGGCTTTAAATTGCATGCACCGTTTAATTTTTGACAAATGTACAAAATAAATTCTTTGGTAAAAAGATTTTTTTTTTCAACAAATGCAAAAACATGAACCTTTATCTAAACTGCACATCTAATACAAAAATTAACTCAAAACAGATATAGATCTAAATGTAACACATAAAATTAAAAAAAAGAAAATTAGAATAAAAAAGTTTTAAAAAATAATCTTAAAATATTCATGACAGTAAAATCATGATCCCTAAAAGAAAATATTGATAAAGTGAACTTTGCCAATTTTTTTTTAATTTGCTCTCAAAAGATAAAGCACAGACTTACATGAAAATAATTGCAAATTATATATCCAGGAAAAGACTTCTATCCAGAATATATAAAGAACTCTAAAAATTCAACAATGAGAAAATAATCCAATTAAAAATGGATGAAGTAGTTAGGCACTTCATCAAAGAGGAAAAAAGAATGGAAAATAAGCACAAGAAATGATGTTCAACATCATTACCAAAAAACCAAACCAAACCTGTTGCCGTTGAGTCGATTCCAACTCATAGTGACCGTGCAGGACAGAGTAGAACTGCTCTACAGAGTTTCCAAGGAGAGGCTGGTAGATTCAAACTGCTGACCTTTTGATTAGAAGCCATAGCACTTAACCACTAAACCACCAGGGTTTCCTCAACATCATTAGTCGTTAATTAAAACCATGACTAGATATCTCTACCAGTTACCGGTTGCTGTTGACTTGATTCTGACTCACCGAGACCCCATGTGTGTTAGAGTAGAACTTTGCTTCATAGGGTTTTCAGTGGCTGCTTTTTTTGGAAGGGGATCATCAAGCCTTTCTTCAGAGGCACCTCTGGGTGGACTTGAACCTCCAAACTTTTGGTTAGCAGTCAAGCACTTTAACCATTTGCACTACCCAGGGACTCTGAGAGACCTTTTCACACCTATTAAAATGGCTTAAAAAAAATTACTGGCAATACCAAGTGCTGCTCAAAACATAGGGTAACTGGAATTCTCATTCAGTGTCGTGGGAATGCAAAATGGTAAAGCTCTTCTGAAAAAATGATTTGGCAGTTTCTTATAAAGTTAAACATACATATAATATGACCCAGCAATCCTTTTCCTGGATATTTACCCTAGAGAGAAATTATGCTCACACAAATCCTTGACATTAATTATTATAGTATCTCTACTTATGTTGGAAAAAAAGAAAAAAAAACTGGAAATGCCCTTCAACAGATGAATGGTTGTACATCTATATAATGGAATATTACTTAGCAATACAGGCAATAACTTGGTTGGACCTCAAAGCCTTTATGCTGAGTGAAAGAAACCATTATAAAAAGGTTACATACTGTATGAATCCAATTATATGGCATTGTTAAAAAGCAAAACTACAATGATGGAAACAGATCAGTGGTAAACAGGATTTAGGGTAGAGGGGATAGTGTGACTTTGATAGCACAAGGGAGTTTCACTGGGATAAAGAAACTTCTGTATTCTGTGCTGTTGTATTTATTAATCTATACTTGTGTCAAGATTCATAAAATTGTACAACAAAATAGTCAACTTTACTGTATGATAATGTAAAAAATAAAATAAAAAAGAAAGCAAACCTCCATTTTTATTTAAAATAAAAGCAGTATAGAATATGTTAGCGTATTTTTTCTGGGCAGACTCTTTGTTAGTCTTACCATAACATAGAAATTTGAACAGTACAATGATAGATGTTCTGACCCTAATTTTACATAATTTAGATCTAGATATAGACGTGTCAATCCATACAGTTATATGTTGATAATGCAGTCTTATTGGAGAACAGGTTGTCTGGATGAATTATTTTTTTCATTTAAACTTAATATGTTTGGTTCATTTACATTAAGGACTTTCTTTTTACAGATATTGTTCTAAAGTGGCTCACAGTATAGAACAAAAAATAAAAAGTTACACAATATAGAGTTATTTGATAGGGTTATGGAAGCCAGAGCAGAAACATTGTAGACTAGGGGAGCAGATACGTTAGAGAATACATTCTAGAGAAGGGGGTGCTGAAGTTGAAAACTGAAGGATGAGTGGGAGATAAAAAGGCAGAAAAAAAGCATAGAAGAGGAATTTAAAACAAGGAAAGAAGCATGCATAAAGATTAGTTGGTGAAAGAGTGTGGGGAGTTAGGGAGAAATCAATTAATTCAGATTAGTTGGAGCAGAGATTGTTGGTGATTGATTGGGGCTGGGAGGACAGGAGGCCAAGTGGCAAGATGAGGAGATAAGCAGAAAGCTGATCATGAAGAGATTTTCATCCCATGTTCTGAAGTTTTTGCTTTATCCTAAGGCTGCAGAGAACAACTACAGGTTTTCAAAGTGGAGAGTGACATAATATGATTTGCATTTTTAAAATATCTTACTTAGTTCCCTATGCTATGAACTCCCCTAGGAGTTGTCTTATATCATATTTTTAATTATTTAATTGTCAGTCTCCCCTGATAAGCTCCGTGAAGGCAGGGTTGTTATCTCTTTGGTTTACCGCTTTAGCCCCAGTGCCTACAAAAATGCCTAGCTAGTATATGCCTAATAATTACCTTTTAAATAAAATAAATGAATGGATCATTCAATTGTTTAATAATAATTTGAAGAATAATAAATGAAATGGAGAAAGAGACAAGAAGAAGGCAAGTTGGAAGGATCTTGCACCAGTTCAGGTGAATTATGGTGAGGACATGAATGTAAAAAAAAAAAAATTTTTTTTTTTTTTTTTTGGATGGAGAGGAGATAGTTTGAAGATATGTTTAGTAGATAAGGGCTTGTGGTTTGATTCTGTCAGTCTATTCTGGTACTGTATTTAGTTAGTGTGTAGGTTGAACTGTATTGACAAGGAGATAAAAAATGTATGGTGGCTCAAATAAGACAGGAATGTATTCTTCTCTCCTAACATTCTAAAGATGGGCAAGTGGTCTAGGCTATGTATTTCTGTTTCAGAAGGTCATCCAAGCACACAAGTTCCTTTCTTTTTGTTCCCTCTCTATTTCCTATGGTAAACCCATTGCCGTAGAGTCGATTCTGGCTCATAGTGACTCTATAGGATAGAGTAAACTGCCCCATAGGGTTTCCAAGGAGTGGCTGGTGGATTCGAACTGCTGACCTTTAGGTTTGCAGCCATAGCTCTTAAACACTATGCCACCAGGGCTCCTTCCCTATGGTAGTAGCTCTCAATATGTGGCTTCTGGGCCAATATGCACGTTGAAATTTGAGAAACACATTCTACGATGTTGTCCTTATCTGCGTCCTTAAAACTGGATGTCCTTTATATCTGCATTGCATCCCAATGAAATAGACATTAGAGGAAATGGAGGACAAGTAACTTCTTTTTAAGGACACGTCCAGGAAAATTCCAAACCACTTCTGCTTGTATCTCTTCCAGAAGAACTTAGTCGCATATCACCACCTAGGCCAAAAGAGGCTGGGAAATTGTCCAACTTACCAATTATGTGTCTAGATAAAGGTTGTGGGGTATAACTGAAAGGAAAATGAGAATTTGTATTTTAATAGCTTTAATGAATATAACTCACATACCATAAAATTCATCCATTTAAAGTGTGCAATAAGGTGTTTTCAGTATATTCACAGAGTTCTGCAGCCATCATCACAATATAGTTTTAGAATATTTTTATCAACTCAAATAGAAACCTTGTACTATTAGCCATCACTCCATATTCTCCCCTTCCCCAGCCTCTGACATCTATTTATCTACTTTATGTCTCTATGGAGTTACCTATACTGAACATTTCATATAAAAATAAACCATACGCTACATGGTCTCTTTTGTCTGGCTTTTGTCACTTAGCATAATGTTTTCAAGGTTCATGCATGTTGTAACATGTGTCAGTGCTTCATTTCTTTTCATTGCTGAATGGTGTTCCATTGTATGGCTGCTCTTTCACATCTAGCCATCTATTTTTCTACAAGACCATTGCAAAGCATAGCACATATTTGCCGTATTCCTGTTTATAGTTATTGTATACAAGTTTTTGCAAAAACAAAAAGATAAGAAGATAGAAGAGGGTAGAGGTGTCAGAGAAAAGGGGTTTGTGATGTGCAAAGCAATAGGATAATCATCTCTCCTTTAAGGGCCTTTCTGTGAAAGGGGAAATTATTAAAAGAAAGCTGAAGTTTTCTGCGAACTTATTTTCTAAAATGCTTCTATTTGTGCCAGTGGTGGTTGTGGTGATGCGCAAGGAATGGAAGAGATTCAAAATAATACCTTCTTTGAAGGGAATCTTATAATATTTTTAAAGTATGAAAATAGTCATTATAAATTATACTCATTATCATTCCAAAATAGTTAAAGTATATAGATAAACCTAAAAGTCTAGGGTTTGAACATTTTAAACATACATGGATATATTTAAATATAAAATTATACATGCATTTGAAGTAAATGCTCTTTCAAATGAGTCAGAGTTTTCATCTGAAAACAACTTTGTTTCACTCTTGGGTCATCAATAGATGAAAACAGAGATGTAGGGACGTATTTGTTTGACTTACTTTCTCTGGAACTGTCATCCAGAGGAATACAGACTGATTTTATTAAATCCTTACTTTTAAAGTAAGAAAGTGCATCCCCGTTGGATAGTACAAACCATGTGGTACAGCAAGCTATAAGAAGAGGTACCTCTTCCTCATACTTCAGAGACCTGTGGGATTAGTTTTTGCAGACTTTTGCCATCTTTTGTGCTTCAACTTCTTGGGCCTGATAATATTCATAGGGTAAAAAATTATTTCTCTAAATTTAATTTATTTTGTTGTTGTTGTTGGGAATATACACAGCATAACATACATCAATTGAACAGTTCCTATGTGTACAATTTAGTGACATAGATTACATTCTTCAAGTTGCGCAACCATTCTCACCGTCCTTTTCTGAGTTGTTCCTTCCTCATTAACATAACCTCACTGCCCCCTAAGATTCTTATCTAACCTTTTGAGCTGCTGTTGTCAATTTGCTCCCATATAGATAGCTCTTAAAAGAGCATAAAGCTCAAGGCAGGCCTCTTTACTAGTTAAGCTAAACTATTGTTAATTGCAGCACTGTTCACAACAGCCAAATGGTGGGAACAACCTAAATGCCCAACAACAGATGAATGGATAAACAAAATGTGGTAAATATATACAAGGGAATACTACTTCAGCCAGTAGGAGAAATGAAGTCTTGATACATGCTGCAGTATGGGTGGAGCTTGAAAACTTTATGCTGAATGAAATAAGTCAATCACGAAAGGACAAATATTGTATGATTTATTTATATAAAAAGACAGGAAAAGGCAAAAGCACAGAGACCAAAGTTTATTAGTGGTTACCAGGGGCCAGGGGAGGGGGGAATGGGGGTAAATGGTGATGGAAAAATCACATTGAGTAAGCATAGGGTTGCATAGCCGATTATTGTAATTGATGTCAATAAGCTGTACACCTGTAAAAAGGTGAACTGGCAAAAGTTGCGTGATAGATAACATTTACTTAAAAAAAAAAAAAAGAGTAGCTTCTGAGGCTGCTTATATACAACCAAACACTTCAGGGGATTTGGTTCCTTGGTTTAGAGATTTAGGGTCATAGTTTCATGGGACATCCCAGCTAATTGGTCTAATAACATGTTCAGTGTTTCTGTTCTACATCCTAGTTAATTGTGTAGTGCCTGGGGTCTTAAAAGCTTACAAGCACCATCCAAGACACAAAAATTGGTCTCTATTCACCTGGACTGACAGAGGAAGAAGGAGAGTCAGAAATAAGAGGAGGGTATGGAATGTGTGGCTAATTGCCTCCGTGAACAACTGCCTCCTTTGCCATGAGACCAGAAGAACTGGATGGTGCCCAGCTACCATTACTGAACATTTTTATCAAAGATTCCATAGAAGAAACGTGATCAAAAGGGGGAATATATAGAACTGGATTTAAATTTCTCATGAACTCTAGATTTTCTGGGTCCATGGAGGGTGGATGAACCCCTGAAACTATTGCTCTGAGATAATCTTTCAATCTTAAACAAAAAATTTCCCCTGAAATCAGTTGTGTTTTCAGTAGGAATGCTGACTTCTCCAAGCAATTGCTTTAGCTGAGACTTCTGATGATGCCATGGTCCCCAAGATTATGCATTTTATTGCTATGGTTATTTAGCATTTAAGTGTTTTTACTGTTTTTGTTGTTTTTAGGTGCATGGAGTCTGCTCTGACTCATAGCAATTCCATGTACAACAAAAAGAAATGCTTCCCGGTTCTGCGTCATCCTCACAATTGTTTCTATGCTTGAGCCCATTGCAGTTGCTGTGTCAATCCATCTCCTTGAGGATCTTCCACTTTTTTGCTCTCTACTTTACCAAGCATGATGTTATTCTCTAGGGACTGGTCCCTCTTGATAGTATGTCCAAAACACTTGAGATGAAGTCTCACCATCCTCGTTTCTAAGAAGCATTCTGGCTCTACTTCTTCCAAGACAGATTTGTTCATTCTGCTGGCAGTATTCTTCACTAACACCATAATTTAAATGCATCAATTCTTCTTCATTCTTCCTTATTCATTGTCTAGCTTTTGCATGCATATGAGATGATCTGAAATACCATGGCCTGGATCAAGTGCACTTTAGTCCTCAAGATAACATCTTTGCTTTTTAACATTTCAAAGAGGTCTTACGCAGCGGATTTGCCCAACTCAATATGTCCTTTGATTTCTTGACTGCTGCTTCCATGGGTGTTGATTGTGGATTCAAGTAAAATGAAATCCTTGACAACTTCAACCTTTTCTTCATTTATCATGATGTTGCTTATTGGTCCAGTTGTGAGAATTTTATTTTCTTTATGTTGAGGTGTAATCCATACTGAAAGCTGTAGACTTTGATCTTCATCAGTAAACACTTACTTGAAGCACTTACTTTTACTGTATACGTCCCCCTCCCTTTTTTTTAAGTGCCTTTAGGGCCTACAATCTTTTCATAAAAAGAAAAAAAAACAGTATGGTGATTCTTGAGGTATGACGCATCATTATATTTTAAGAAAGTCTTGAGTGGTACACTACAATGAAAGATTTCATTGAAATTATAAGCAGCTTGAAAAATAGCCATTTTGGAAGAATTCACGCCTGGTGTTGACTGGGTAGAAGCACGATAAAGGCAGAAAAATAAAAGAAGAAGGAAGCAAATAAATTTTTGGTTGCACAGTGGTTAAGAGCTACGGTTGCTAACCAGAATGTTGGCAGTTCGAATCCACCAGCCACTCCTTGGAAACCCTATGGGGCAGTTCTACTGTGTCCTATAAGGTGGCTATCAGTGAGAACCGACTTGATGGGAACGGGTTTGGTTTTAAATGTAATCAGGGGAAGACAGAGAAAAGTGAAGTGCTTAGAATTTAGGAAAATAAACTTGAAATGTATGAAACATGCAAGTAGGGTGAAGGAGCCCTGATAGTGCAGTGTTTAAGTGCTTCACTGCTAATGGAAATGTCAGTGGTTCAAACTCACCAGCTGCATGGTGGAAGAAAGATGTGACAATCTGCTTCTGTAAAGATCACAGCCATGGAAACCCTATAGTGCAGTTCTACTCTGTCTTATAGGGTAACTAGGACTCCGAATCCACCTGATGGCAACGGTTAACGTTTCAAAGAAGAAAATGATGAGGTCTGAGGTTTACAAAAGAAGAAATGCAAGAACCAGAAGAATAATGAGTTACAATAAATGAAATAGGTGACTAAAGTCTGCCAATAAACTAAGCCCAACAATGTAAAGATCTGTAGGCTTCAAGGATTCAGATCTAAAGTAGATAGCTAGCTCCCAACCACAGCAATTACAAAATGTTAACCTCCACTTACTAGCCACAAAAAGACACCAGACTTATAGCCACCTTAATATAACCTTGGCAATATATCATTTAGAGATACATACCAAAGTGTTTACTAATGAAATTATATGCTGTATGAGGCAGGGGTGAAGAGGAGAGGGAAAGTATATACAACAAGACTGGTCATGAGTTGATAATTTTTGAAGTTGAGTTATAGGTATATGTGTTTTATTATACTATTCTCTTTACTTTTGTATATGTTTAAAAATTCTCCATAATTAACCCATCTCCCCACAAAAGAAAGAAATTATGCTGTTTCTTACTATGTGTCTTTGGTCAAACAATCATCTCTGCCTGGAATTCTTAGTATCAAACTCTCATCCCAAAACTTAAACTCATTAAATACGAGTCATGGTTTAAGGCTCAGAACTACATATTCAAGAATATGTACACTATTTGCAAAATACAGTCTTTCTTGAAAAGTCCTCTGAATTTTTTTTTTTCAAAACTGTGCTGTTCTACTCAGAGTCAATTTTTCCCTTATTTGTAAATGTCTGTCTTTGTTGCTGTTATCGGTTGTCATCAAATCAATTCTGACTCATGGCATCCCCAAGTATGCTGAGTAGAACGTCACTCACTAGGATTTTCAAGGCTATGACCAGATGATCAGGCCTTACTTCCATAGAATCTCTGGGTGGTTTTGAACCAACAACCTTTTGGTTAGTAGTCCAGTGCTTAAGCCATTTGCACCATCCAGGACTCCCTATTTAATATTGAGTAGAGAGAGCCCAAGGAGAATTTTCAGGAGAAAAAAAATCAAATTGAGAAAATCATGACATGTAAAAAAAGGCATGCTATAAAAAAAAACAAGCCCATTGCGGTTGAGTCAATTCCAACTCATAAACCCTATAATACAAGACAATTCATGGCCTTAATCTTATTGTTCTTCATCAGGTGCCAGGAGGAAAAAAATTCAGATTCACTAAATGAAGATGAAGTGAATTTTCTTATGAGATTGACTGAGCACAAAGAGGGGTTCTGTACTGACAGTAGAAAATAGCAATACAAAAAAGATTGGAACTAACATTTAAGAGAAGTAAAATCCTATTTTTACCATACCCCAGATTATTTGGAGAAAGCCAAAGTCAAGAATGGGGCTGCACTTTGAAGAGTGGCATCTGGGGTCTTAAACACTAGCAAGCAGCCATCTAAGATGCATCAATTGGTCTCAATCCACCTGGATCAAAGGAGAATGAAGAACACCAAGGACACAAGGCGATTACTAGCCCGAGACAGAAGGGGCCACATGAACCAGAGACTACATCATCCTGAGACCAGAAGAACTAGATGGTGCCTGGCTACAACTAATGAGTGCCCTGACAGGGAACACAACAGAGAACCCCTGAGGGAACAGGAGAGCAGTGGGATGTAGACCCCGTTTTCTCATAAGACCAGACTGAATGGTCTGAAGGACCATTAAGACTGGAAGGACCCTGGTGGTCATAGCCCCCAGACCTTCTGTTGGCCCAGGACAGGAACCATTCCCAAAGCCAACTCTTCAGACATGGATTGGACTGGACGATGGGTTGGAGAGGGATGCTGGTGAGGAGTGAGCTTCATGGATCAGGTGGACACTTGAGACTATGTTGGCATCTCCTGCCTGGAGGGGAGATGAGAGGGTAGAGGGGGTTAGAAGCTGGCAAAATGGACAAGAAAAGAGAGAGTGGAGGGAGAGAGTGGGCTGTCTCATTAGGGGGAGAGTAATTGGGAGTGTGTATCAAGGTGTCTATGGGTTTTTGTGTGAGAGACTGACTTGATTTATAAACTTTCACTTAAAGCACAATAAAAATTATATAAAAAAAGAATGGGACTGCCTATTAAAACAAAATTTATTAAAGTAAAAATATACAAACTTCACACCCATTTACAACCCAGCTAAAAATCAAGATAATTTCTTTTGAATCACTGATATTTTTACTGCCCAATGGGCAAGTACATCTACCTTTCCCCACAACAAATTAATCAGCCATTGAGTAATCAAAGTGGCTCTGCTTTGAACACTAATGTAATAATAGTAGTTTAAAAAAAGTGAAATTATAAATTCTGGAAAAATGACAGCATAAGCAGACATAAGATTCCAACCCTCCTTACACAAACACCAAGAAAGGCAACTAGAAGCCTTTACTCAGCCCTGTGAAACCTCTGAAAAGGTGGGCAAAGGACTGCAGCAAGGAGCTGCAAATAGAATCAAGATAAGGACAAGTGCCATGTGGTGGAAAAAGCACTCCTTCCCTTGTCCTCCACCCTTCACCACCCAGCATGGGAGATGGATGGCTGTAGTGGATCCAAATCTGCAACCTCGCCAATGCAGGGGTCTCCTGTGCTTGGGGAGAAGACCAGACTTCTGGCTTTGAAGTAAATAGAACAGATCCTGTTAGTTGACTATTTTTTGTGTATATTCTGACCAGTCTGGAGGAAGGCATGAAAGACTGAAACTTTGGTCTGGCTGGCATCAGAGCCCTCACATAGTGGGAGAGGGAACAACGAACAATTAACTGAAGAGCATACCCAACTGAGTGTGGAATAATCGGTGTGTGCTTTCTGATTGCTCTGGGAGACATTAAAGGACTGATATCTTGGTCTGGTCAGAATTGGAACCTTCAAAAAGTGTGAGAGGGAATGGTAACCAAAGACTGAAGTCTGTGTCCCACTGAGGGTGGGTGATTAGTGTGTGTTTTCTGATCCGTCTGAGAGCTACTAAAGGACTAAAGCCTCGGTCTAGCTTGAACTGGAGGAGGGAGAGGAAGCATTAAACAAAAATCTGAAGCTTTGCCTGCTTGTTTCATCCAGAAATTAGTGCTATCTGAAGCACTGTGTATTCAGGGGAACCAGGAACACCCACTTGGACTCAACTGTTTAAGCATCACTTTTCTAGGAGCTTAATTCTATCTTTTCTGTAAAGGAGGCCTATTTAGTGGACATAAGAAAACCACGATATCAAGCAAATATAAAATTTGTCAATTGTGAAATCCTGCTTTCTAGTTTTTTTTTTTTGTTTTTTTTTTAGTATTTTTTGCTCTAGAATGTTATTAGATGGTTTGGCAGATGTTTGCCCAACTCTGTTGCAAGACTTGGAGTCTCTGGATGGTGCAAATAGTTAATGGCTCGACTATTTTTTTTTTTATTAACTGAATGGTTAGTGGTTCAAACCTGCTTTGGAAAGTCACAGCCTTGAAAATACTATGGATAGTTTTACTCTGCACACATGGGGTCACAATGAGTTGGAATTGGCCCAACAGCAATTAGCAACAACAGCAAGGTTTAGAACACTGAGCTCTGATGACAGAATTGTTGCTGCTACTGCTGTTGCTGCTGCTTGTAGAGGGGGTGGGATGAGGAGAATTGTTAGAAGAAAAGAGAGAAGATAAAGGGAAGGGAGAGAGAGAAATGGAAGAACATAGGGGCATAGCAATGTTAAAGATAGATATGATCTTTGAAATTCAGGGCTGTATAAAATGTAGAAATAAAAAAAAGAAA
The DNA here is from genome assembly GCF_030014295.1 of Loxodonta africana. NCBI lineage: Eukaryota > Metazoa > Chordata > Mammalia > Proboscidea > Elephantidae > Loxodonta > Loxodonta africana. The sequence continues at coordinate 100,545,815 of NC_087369.1, forward strand.
TACATACCTCAAATTCACCTAAATGTCACCATACCTCATTTTAAGAATGAAGGAGGTGATCAAACAATGTGAATTAGAGAAAGGATCAGTTGAGCTTTTTTAAAGTAGACAATTTGGTTTCTGTTTGCTTTTCTAATAGATTCACATTCCTATGTTATCTATCAAGATATGTGTAGGCAAATATATTTTTGACAAAATATAGTGTTTGTTCTAGTGTTTTTATTTTCAAGATCTTTTAATGTAGCTTGTACACTGAGGATCCTTCAACCTAGAGTAACTTAACTAAAATATGTGCCAAAAGCCACCAGTTTGCTTAAAGCATCCAAGTTCTCATAACCAAACTTTATGTCTTGAAAGTGGGGCATGAAGGGATTTTACCATACAGCCATCACTAATTTTAATGAATTGCAAACAGTCCCAGCACAGAAAAATTCGCTGAACACGATGCCCTGTGGATTTGAAAAAATTGCATTGCTAATAAATGTGCCCAAATTTAATTTATTTAGAACTAGTCACCAGCATGAGATGACTCACAAGACAAATGTACATTTTTATTTCAGGCAGAACCCATGGTTCACTGCAGTTTCAAGAAAATTAGCAACATAGGGACAGACAGTTCTACATAAAAGGTTATGAAGACAGCATTTGTTGCAGCATATATGACACCAGAGGCTTGGCATTACAAAATACATCTTTAGTTCTATTTTATGCAGATATATGCTTACTGAAGATGTAACGTAGGTGAAACTTTAAAACATGATGGACTGGCCTGACACAAACTCTCCTAACACTCAAAACCCATTGAAATGCTGAATAATATATAACAACACCAACATTGTAATACCAAGCTGAGCTTGGAGAAAAAGAAAGGAAAATCCCTAGTGATTGAAAAACAAGAGGGGATTCAAAGCCATGAAATGAAGTACATGAGCAGATGCTCCAGCAGCTCAAGAATCAACAGAAGCAAAAGCAATAATGGCTGAGAGCCTGGGTTTTAACAACCTCGAGGGGTCAGGATAAGTGGTCTTGGGCCCAAAGGAGAAGCAGATTTGGAACTGAGAACTGTGTGTAAAGATTGAAATATGGAATATCTGGACCTTCTGTGAAAGGGAGATCAGAAAAAAACTCTACTCACTGGATCAGGGAAGCAGTAAGAAATTTGTTTCCCTGGGTATAAGTGGAGAAATAATTTTCTGTGAAAAACTGAAAATTCAGACTTGTGCCACATAGAGCTATAGGGTCAAATATTAAACTACTGTATGATCTGGGAATCTTAAGCCATAAAATTAATATAAAATCTGGTTCTAGACCAGGCTAACCTCTAGAACCCTTGGCAAAAGCAAATGAAAAGCCACACTGTAAAGACTCCCACAAACCAGAGCACAGAAAATGGTCAAAGAGGGGGGGCCACTGCAGAAAAGCATATAATGAAATATTACTGTGGTCATCATTAGGAATTTTCAACATATATTTTTGTTTCTTCTTCCAGGAACATGACAGGATTTCAGTTCCTTAATACCTTGGATTAGAGTGTGCCCGTATGACTTATTTTGATCAATTAAATGCAGTAAGAATTATGAATTTTAGGTAAAATATTTAAGAATCGATGTTCAATATGCCATGCTTTATTTTTTATTTCTACCCATTTACTGTCTTCCAATAATGGACAACCTCTGAGCCTGGGTCCCAGAGTAATAACAACCAGAGAAGAGCCCCAATTCAACTGCAATGGACACATAAAGAGAGAAAGAAAGTAACCTTTGTTGTTTTAAGCCAATGAGACTGGGATTGTTCATCACTGCAATGTAACTGACTGAAATAGGAATTTTGGAGAGCATTTTAGAAAAGGCTAAAATATATGGCATTGGCTTAGTAGTTGGGCAGTAAAGCAGTTATTATCAGACTCTGGAAAGGTGATTAGTTCTTTTATGCAGTAGCAAAACATGTAAACCTGTTTCTCACAATAACATGTAAGATAAATATGTACCCGATCAAGTTGTGACCCTAGGGCAAGGGGTGGAAAAAAGAATGTTAGCATATGTTGGTTGGTGTTGGCTACATTTGTATATGTATTAGAAGAAAGAGATGAGCTCAGAAAACAATGGCCCTTTGGAAAGCTGGAATAAAAGGAATTAGAAAGAACACTAAAGGTATTTATAGGATTGGAAGGAAAAAATACTTCTCAAACCCAAAGGGTAAAAGATAAAATTGATAAACACTTTGCCCAACAAATGCTAGTTAAAAATTATCTTTGCAGTAAGGATCAAATCAACTATATGGCCTTCACTCCCATTGTTAAAAGTCCTCTGAAAGGATTATGTGTCACCCAGTGAATCCTTTATATTGGAAAATAATTCTAAGAATAATTACCATCAAAGTCTGATAGATCCTAGCTATCTTTAATTACATTAAGAAAGACAGTGATGGAGGTTAGAAAGCAAATATATATGTAGATATAGAGATAGAGACATATACAAATAATATGAGAAGTATGTTTAGAAAGGAATTGTGGATGTGAATATTATCCCATGGAGCAGATAAGTATCAAATATGAAGCCAAGTTTTTCCTCCCTTCTTTATAGAGGGTATTACTTTAAAATACCTCCTTACAATTTACAGATGCAAAGTCAGTTGGGAAAACTGTTCAGTATCCCAGGAGTGAAAATGCCTCAAAGACCACTTCAGATGTGGCTAAGCAGCATAATGGAAAAGGAAAAACTCCCCCAGAGAGTAGAGCCAGGGGCAACTGAGAAAAATGGACAAGGGAACCACTTTCAAGGAAAAGTTTTGGGGCTTAATCAAAGAATGCTTCCCATTCACAGTGTAGAAGAGCCCTCACAACACATGTTCGTAAGATTTCAGAATTACTATGGATCACTGACAAATATTACCTTCTATTCTTCCCTCCTCTGAACATGTGTGGTATATAGCTATTCTATTCCTGTTCTAATATTATACACTGGGTGTGTAGTGAGCAGATAGGCTTGTCTTCATAGTTAAAATTAAAGCCTAACCTTGTGTAAAGCATCAAATCAAGGCTATGTTTGGCATATGCCTTTTTAAAAAAACTTCTGAATGAATGAAGTTTGTATGGAAAAGGAGCCAAAAAAAATGTTAGCTCTAGAAATCATTCTAATTGTGCAGAGTGACTCATAAAAGAAGGAATGAGAGTATGGCTCAATAATCAAATCCTGATAAACCCAAGTCACTCCCAATTATATTGTGAGACAGAGACACCATAGGCTTGGATGTGAGAAAGCTAAAGCATTTATATCAGTATAATGGAATTCAGGCCTAGAAAGATGTGTTAGTATGCAAAAGCAAGGACGAGCTTGAAAACATAGTAAACATTAGAAAAATTTATATGAGCATTGATTTTAAAAATAATTGGAAGTGAAAAAAATGAAACTAAATGGTAGACCATAAAACATGGAAATTGGTGGAGAATAATCAAAGTTAGAGAGTTTTAAGGATGATTGAGTTATTTACAGACTTTGTTAAATATACATGTTAAATTTTAAAGTTTATAACTAGGAGAATAGCAATAATAATAGTAAGCCCTAATACTTGAAATGGTTCACACATAGTCATTTAATTTCTACAACAACTCTATGATGTAGATAATATAATTACCCATATTTTATGTAAGAAAACTGACATACAGAGATATTAATTTTTCCAAGTTCTTATAACCGGGAAGTAATCAATCTTGTTTCAAGCCAATGTAGTCTGACTTCATAAGTTATGCTCTTAGTCACTATTTTATACTGCCTCTCACAATGCTGTACTTTCACATCAATGAATTTCAAAAAACAAATAAAAATTATTCCACCTAAAAGAAGAATACAGTAAAATGCAAATAAGAAGCCTTATAAATAGAAAAACCAAATAATGAAGAGAAATGTGTCCAAATATATTAATAATGACAGTAAATATGATAAAATTAAACTCATGTATTAAAGATAAAGTGGATAAAGAATGAAAACATATTTATAAACTGTAAAGAAGTAAAAGAGCTACTGTAAAAAACTATTGGATACAATGATAATAGAATGAAGAAGGAAATATGAATTAAACAGGCAATGAAAGAGACAAATACTAACTCAACAAAGATGCAGAAGAGCTAAAGGGCACAATCAGCCAACTTGACCTCATAGACATATAGAACACTCCACCCAACAGCTTCGGAGTACACATTCTTTCCCAACACACATGGAATGTTCTCCAGAATAGACTACATCTTAGGCCACAGAGCAACCCTTAACAAAATTCAAAACACTGAAATAATACAAAGTATTTTCTCTGACCACAGCATCATCAAGGTAGAAATTAACAACAGAAAGAGCAAGGGAAAAAAAATCAATTACATGGAAACTGAATAACACCCTGCTTAAAAACCACTGGGTAATAGAACAAATCAGAGATGGAATCAAAACATTCCTACATCAAAGGAGAATAAAAACACATCATACCAAAACCTTTGGGACACAGCAAAGGCAGTGCTCAGAGGTCAATTTGTAGCAAGAGATGCACATGTCAAAAAAAAGAATGGGACCAAATCAAAACATTAGCTACACAACTTGAACAAATAGAAAGAGAACAGCAAAAAATCCCACACCACCAGAAGAAAGGAAATAATAAAGATCAGAGCAGAAATAAATGAAATAGAGAATACAAAAACAACAGAAAGAATCAGCAAAACCAAAAGTTGGTACTTTGAAAGGGTCAACAAAATCAACAAACCACTGGCAAGATTGACAAAAGAAAAACAGGAGAGACATAAATAATCCAAATAAGAGACAGACATTACAACAGACCCAAATGAAATAAAAAGGATCATAACAGAGTATTATGAAAAACTATACTCCAACAAATTTGAAAACCTAGAGGAAATGGACAAATTTCTACAAATATAGTACCCACCCATACTAACACAAAATGATGTTGAAAATCTGAACAGACTCATTACAAGAGAATCGATTGAAAGGTTAAAAAAAAAAAAAAAAAAACTCCCAACGAAACAAAACCCCACCCCAGAAGGCTTCACTGGAGAATTCTAACAAATATTAAGAGAAGAGTTTACGCCAGTACTACTCAAGTTACTTCAGAACACAGAGAAGGAAGCAACATTGCAAATTCATTCTATGAACTCAGTATAACCCTGATACCAAAACCAGGCAAAGACACCACAAAAAAGAAACTTACAGACCAATATCGCTCATGAATGTAGATGCAAAAATTCTCAACAAAATTCTAGCCAATATTATTCAGCATCATATAAAAAAAATAATATAGTAGGATCATCCAACCAAGTAGGATTCATATCAGGTATGCAAGGATGATTCAACATCAGAAAATCAAACAACGTAATCCACCAAATAAATAAAAAGAAAGAAAAGAATCACGTGATCATCTCAATCAACGCAAAAAAGACATTCGACAAAGTCCAACACCCGTTCCTGATAAAAAATTCTCAATAAAAGAGGTATAGAAGAGAAATTTCTCAACAAAAGAAAGCGCATATATGCAAAACCAATGACCAACATCATTCCTAATGAAGAGAGGCTGAAAATATTCCCCTTGAGAACAGGAACAAGACAAGGATGCCCTTTATCACCATTCCTATTTAACATTGTGCTGGAAGTCCTAGCTAGAGCAATTAGGCAAGAAAAAGAAATAAAGGGCATCCAAATTGGTAATGAAGAAGTTAAACTGTCCCTATATTAGGACGATATGATACTTTACATAGAAAACCCAAAAGACTCCACCAGAAAACTACTGGAAATAGTAGATTCAGCAGAATAGCAGGATAAAAGATAAACATACAAAAATCAGTTGGAGGGCGGAGCCAAGATGGCGGACTAGGCAGACGCTACCTCGGATCCCTCTTACAACAAAGACACGGAAAAACAAGTGAATCGATCACATACATAACAATCTACGAACCCTGAACAACACACACAGATTTAGAGACGGAGAACGAACTAATACGGGGAAGCAGCGATTGTTTCCAGAGCCTGGAGCCAGCGTACCAGTCAGGTACGGCACAAACACAGAGACCTGCTCCACCCCCCTGAACTAACCCCGGGAGGGGGACCTGCCGGTTCCACGGGCAGCGTGGGACGCAGCCGGTAGGAGAAGTCCCGGGGAGGCAGTGACTGATCTTGGAGCAGAAAGAGCAGCACCCGAGCCGGGGAACCGTCCCGCAGGGATTTGGACTGGACGCAGGTACGCCATAAACACGGAGAGTTGCTCCACCCCCCTGAACTAACCCCGGGAAGGGGACCAGCCGGGTCGCACGGGCAGCGTGGGACGCAGCCGGTAGGAGAAGTCCCCAGGAGGCAGCGACTGGTATTGGAGCGGGGAGAACAGCGTCCCAGCCGGGACACTCGGTCACGGCACAAGCACGGGGAGCTACTCCACCCATCTGAACTAACCCTGGGAGGAGGCCCAACTGGTTCTAGGAGGCGGCACGGCCACGTGGCTGGAGGGACAAGAAGTCCCCGGGAGGCAGCGACTGATTTTGGAGTCGAGAGTGCACCGTCCCAGTAGGGGAGCCTTGACGCTGGGCGTGGGGCTGGAAGCGGAGGATCTGACCGTGACTCCAGCGGGCCAGACCCCCCGGGGGCAATCTCCACACAGCCAGCACACATAGGCGACGCGCCCGCAGGAATCTCAGATATAATAGTCATTCCAAGCAAGACAAGCAACTCTGGCTATATTCTGAGGTGCTACTCTCCTATCTCTCTGTTCCCTCCCCCACCCTCCCCAGGCGGCTTCATTAACATCTGAATAGCCTGAGCCAGAGGGAGAACTCTGATAGGGATCTGACTGCAGTTTTTTTTTAGCGGATTTTCTGGAAAAACTAGTTTCCCAGTGATGGTTCGGAGACAACAATCCATATCAAACCACTTAAAGAAGCAGACCGTGACAGCTTCTCCAACCCCCCAAACAAAAGAATCAAAATCTTTCCCAAATGAAGATGCAATCTTGGAATTATCAGATACAGAATATAAAAAACTAATTTACAGAATGCTTAATGATATCACAAATGAAATTAGGATAACTGCAGAAAAAGCCAAGGAACACACTGATAAAACTGTTGAAGAACTCAAAAAGATTATTCAAGAACATACTGGAAAAATTAATAAGTTGCAAGAATCCATAGAGAGACAACATGTAGAAATCCAAAAGATTAACAATAAAATAACAGAATTAGACAACACACTAGGAAGTCAGAGGAGCAGACTCGAGCAATTAGAATGCAGACTGGGACATCTGGAGGACCAGCGAATCAACACCAACATAGCTGAAAAAAAATCAGATAAAAGAATTAAAAAAAATGAAGAAACCCTAAGAATTATGTGGGACTCTATCAAGAAGGATAACCTGTGGGTGATTGGAGTCCCAGAACAGGGAGGGGGGACAGAAAACACAGAGAAAATAGTTGAAGAACTCCTGACAGAAAACTTCCCTGACATCATGAAAGACGAAAGGATAGCTATCCAAGATGCTCATCGAACCTCATTTAAGATTGATCCAAAAAGAAAAACACCAAGACATATTATCATCAAACTCACCAAAACCAAAGATACACAGAAAATTTTAAAAGCAGCCAGGGAGAAAAGAAAGGTTTCCTTCAAGGGAGAATCAATAAGAATATGTTCTGACTACTCAGCAGAAACCATGCAGGCAAGAAGGGAATGGGACGACATATACAGAACACTGAAGGAGAAAAACTGCCAACCAAGGATCATATATCCAGCAAAACTTTCTCTGAAATATGAAGGCGAAATTAAGATATTTACAGACAAACACAAGTTTAGAGAATTTGCAAAAACCAAACCAAAGCTACAAGAAATACTAAAGGATATTGTTTGGTCAGAGAACCAATAATATCAGATATCAGCACAACACAAGGTCACAAAACAGATCGTCCTGATATCAACTCAAATAGGGAAATCACAAAAACAAACAAATTAAGATTAATTAAAAAAAAAATACATATAACAGGGAATCAGGGAAGTCAATAGGTAAAAGATCACAATAATCAAAAAGAAGGACTAAATACAGGAGGCATTGAACTGCCATATGGAGAGTGATACAAGGCGATATAGAACGATACAAGTTAGGTTTTTACTTAGAAAAATAGGGGTAAATAATAAGGTAACCACAAAAAGGTATAACAACTCTATAACTCAAGATAAAAACCAAGAAAAACGTAACGACTCAACTAACATAAAGTCAAGCACTATGAAAATGAGGATCTCACAATTTACTAAGAAAAACGCCTCAGCACAAAAAAGTATGTGGAAAAATGAAATTGTCAACAACACACATAAAAAGGCATCAAAATGACAGCACTAAAAACTTATTTATCTATAATTACCCTGAATGTAAATGGACTAAATGCACCAAGAAAGAGACAGAGAGTCACAGACTGGATAAAGAAACACGATCCATCTATATGCTGCCTACAAGAGACACACCTTAGACTTAGAGACACAAACAAACTAAAACTCAAAGGATGGAAAAAAGTATATCAAGCAAACAATAAGCAAAAAAGAAGAGGAGTAGCAATATTAATTTCTGACAAAATAGACTTTAGACTTAAATCCACCACAAAGGATAAAGAAGGACACTATATAATGATAAAAGGGACAATTGATCAGGAAGACATAACCATATTAAATATTTATGCACCCAATGACAGGGCTGCAAGATACATAAATCAAATTGTAACAGAATTGAAAAGCGAGATAGACACCTCCACAATTATAGTAGGAGATTTCAACACACCACTTTCGGAGAAGGACAGGACATCCAGTAAGAAGCTCAACAGAGACACGGAAGATCTAATTACAACAATCAACCAACTTGACCTCATTGCCTTATACAGAACTCTCCACCCAACTGCTGCAAAGTATACTTTTTTTTCTAGCGCACGTGGAACATTCTCTAGAATAGACCACATATTAGGTCATAAAACAAACCTTTGCAGAGTCCAAAACATCGAAATATTACAAAGCATCTTCTCAGACCACAAGGCAATAAAACTAGAGATCAATAACAGAAAAACGAGGGAAAAGAAATCAAATACTTGGAAAATGAACAATACCCTCCTGAAAAAAGACTGGGTTATAGAAGACATCAAGGAGGGAATAAGGAAATTCTTAGAAAGCAACGAGAATGAAAATACTTCCTATCAAAACCTCTGGGACACAGCAAAAGCAGTGCTCAGAGGCCAATTTATATCAATAAATGCACACATACAAAAAGAAGAAAGAGCCAAAAGCAGAGAACTGTCCCTACAACTTGAACAAATAGAAAGTGAGCAACAAAAGAATTCATCAGGCACCAGAAGAAAACAAATAATAAAAATTAGAGCTGAACTAAATGAATTAGAGAACAGAAAAACAATTGAAAGAATTAACAAAGCCAAAAGCTGGTTCTTTGAAAAAATTAACAAAATTGATAAACCATTGGCTAGACTGACTAAAGAAATACAGGAAAGGAAACAAATAACCCGAATAAGAAACGAGAAGGACCACATCACAACAGAACCAAATGAAATTAAAAGAATCATTTCAGATTATTATGAAAAATTGTACTCTAACAAATTTGAAAACCTAGAAGAAATGGATGAATTCTTGGAAAAACACTACCTACCTAAACTAACACATTCAGAAGTAGAACAACTAAATAGACCCATAACAAAAAAAGAGATTGAAACGATAATCAAAAAACTCCCAACAAAAAAAAGCCCTGGCCCGGACGGCTTCACTGCAGAGTTCTACCAAACTTTCAGAGAAGAGTTAACATCACTACTACTGAAGGTATTTCAAAGCATAGAAAAGGACGGAATACTACCCAACTCATTCTATGAAGCTACCATCTCCCTGATACCAAAACCAGGTAAAGACATTACAAAAAAAGAAAATTATAGACCTATATCCCTCATGAACATTGATGCAAAAATCCTCAACAAAATTCTGACCAATAGAATCCAACAACACATCAAAAAAATAATTCACCCTGATCAAGTGGGATTTATACCAGGTATGCAAGGCTGGTTTAATATCAGAATAAACATTAATGTAATCCATCACATAAATAAAACAAAAGACAAAAACCACATGATCTTATCAATTGATGCAGAAAAGGCATTTGACAAAGTCCAACACCCATTCATGATAAAAAGTCTTACCAAAATAGGAATTGAAGGAAAATTCCTCAACATAATAAAGGGCATCTATGCAAAGCCAACAGCCAATATCACTCTAAATGGATAGAACCTGAAAGCATTTCCCTTGAGAACAGGAACCAGACAAGGATGCCCTTTATCACCGCTCTTATTCAACATCGTGTTGGAAGTCTTAGCCAGGGCAATTAGGCTAGACAAAGAAATAAAAGGTATCCGGATTGGCAAGGAAGAAGTAAAGTTATCACTATTTGCAGATGACATGATTATATACACAGAAAACCCTAAGGAATCCTGCAGAAAACTACTGAAACTAATAGAAGAGTTTGGCAGAGTCTCAGGTTATAAAATAAACATACAAAAATCACTTGGATTCCTCTACATCAACAAAAAGAACACCGAAGAGGAAATAACCAAATCAATACCATTCACAGTAGCCCCCAAGAAGATAAGATACTTAGGAATAAATCTTACCAAGGATGTACAAGACCTATACAAAGAAAACTACAAAGCTCTACTACAAGAAATTCAAAAGAACATACTTAAGTGGAAAAACATACCTTGCTCTTGGATAGGAAGACTTAACATAGTAAAAATGTCTATTCTACCAAAAGCCATCTATACATTTAACGCACTTCCGATCCAAATTCCAATGTCATATTTTAAGGGGATAGAGAAACAAATCACCAATTTCATATGGAAGGGAAAGAAGCCCTGGATAAGCAAAGCACTACTGAAAAAGAAGAAGAAAGTGGGAGGCCTCACCTTACCTGACTTCAGAACCTATTATACCGCCACAGTAGTCAAAACAGCCTGGTATTGGTACAACAACAGACACATAGACCAATGGAACAGAATTGAGAACCCAGACATAGATCCATCCACGTATGAGCAGCTGATATTTGACAAAGGACCGGTGTCAATTAACTGGGGAAAAGATAGCCTTTTTAACAAATGGTGCTGGCATAACTGGATATCCATTTGCAAAAAAATGAAACAGGACCCATACCTCACATGATGCACAAAAACTAACTCCAAGTGGATCAAAGACCTAAACAAAAAGACTAAAACGATAAAGATCATGGAAGAAAAAATTGGGACAACCCTAGGAGCCCTAATACAAGGCATAAACAGAATACAAAACATTACCAAAAATGATGAAGAGAAACCCGATAACTGGGAGCTCCTAAAAATCAAACACCTATGCTCATCTAAAGACTTCACCAAAAGAGTAAAAAGACCACCTACAGATTGGGAAAGAATTTTCAGCTATGACATCTCCGACCAGCGCCTGATCTCTAAAATCTACATGATTCTGTCAAAACTCAACCACAAAAAGACAAACAACCCAATCAAGAAGTGGGCAAAGGATATGAACACACATTTCTCTAAAGAAGATATTCAGGCAGCCAACAGATACATGAGAAAATGCTCTTGATCATTAGCCATTAGAGAAATGCAAATTAAAACTACGATGAGATTCCATCTCACACCAGCAAGGCTGGCATTCATCCAAAAAACACAAAATAATAAATGTTGGAGAGGCTGCGGAGAGATTGGAACTCTCATACACTGCTGGTGGGAATGTAAAATGGTACAACCACTTTGGAAATCTATCTGGCGTTATCTTAAACAGTTAGAAATAGAACTACCATACAACCCGGAAATCCCACTCCTAGGAATATACCCTAGAGATACAAGAGCCTTCATACAAACAGATATATGCACACCCATGTTTATTGAAGCTCTGTTTACAATAGCAAAAAGTTGGAAGCAACCAAGGTGTCCATCAACGGATGAATGGGTAAATAAATTGTGGTATATTCACACAATGGAATACTACGCATCGATAAAGAACAGTGACGAATCTCTGAAACATTTCATAACATGGAGGAACCTGGAAGGCATTATGCTGAGCGAAATTAGTCAGAGGCAAAAGGACAAATATTGTATAAGACCACTATTATAAGATCTTGAGAAATAGTAAACCTGAGAAGAACACATACTTTTGTGGTTACGAGGCGGGGAGGGAGGGAGGGTGGGAGAGGGTTTTTTACTGATTAATTAGTAGATAAGAACTGCTTTAGGTGAAGGGAAAGACAACACTCAATACATGGAAGGTCAGCTCAATTGGACTGGACCAAAAGCAAAGAAGTTTCCGGGATAAAATGAATGCTTCAAAGGTCAGCGGAGCAGGGGCGGGGGTCTGGGGAACATGGTTTGTGGGGACTTCTAAGTCAATTGGCAAAATAATTCTATTATGAAATCATTCTGCATCCCACTTTGAAATGTGGTGTCTGGGGTCTTAAAGGCTAACAAGCGGCCATCTAAGATGCAGCAATTGGTCTCAACCCACCTGGAGCAAAGGAAAATGAAGGACACCAAGCCCACACGGCAACTAAGAGCCCAAGAGACAGAAAGGGCCACATGAACCAGAGACCTACATCATCCTGAGACCAGAAGAACTAGTTGGTGCCCGGCCACAATTGATGACTGCCCTGACAGGGAGCACAGCAGAGGACCCCTGAGGGAGCAGGAGATCAGTGGGATGCAGACCCCAAATTCTCATAAAAAGACCAAACTTAATGGTCTGACTGAGACTGGAGGAATCCCGGCGGCCATGCTCTCCAGACCTTCTGTTGACACAGGACAGGAACCATCCCCGAAGACAACTCATCAGAAATGAAAGGGACTGGTCAACGGGTGGGAGAGAGATGCTGATGAAGAGTGAGCTAATTATATCAGGTGGACACTTGAGATTGTGTTGGCAACTCTTGTCTGGAGGGGGGATGGGAGGATAGAGAGAGAGGGAAGCCGGCAAAATTGTCAAGAAAGGAGAGTCTGAAAGGGCTGACTCAAGACGGGGAGAGTAAGTGGGAGTAGGGAGTGAGATGTATGTAAACTTATATGTGACAGACTGATTGGATTTGTAAACGTTCACTTGAAGCTTAATAAAAGTTATTAAAAAAAAAATCAGTTGGATTACTATAAACCAACAAAGAGAATGATGAAAATGAAATCAGGAAAAAATTACCATTTATAATAAAAAAAAAAATTTTTTTTTATTATAGACCCTAAAAAAATAAAATACTTGGGAATAAATCTAACCAGGGATGTAAAAGGCATATACAAAGAAAGCTACAAAACACTACTGCAAGAAACCAAAAGAAATCTACATAAAGGGAAAAGCATACCATGCTAATGGATAGGTAGATTCAACATTGTGAAAATGACAATTCTACCCAAATAAATTTACAAATACAATGCAATACCTATCCAAATACCAACAGGATTCTTTAAAGAGATGGAAAAACTAATCATTAACAATATGGAAAGGAAAGAAGTCCCAGATAAGTAAAGCACTACTGAGGAAGAAGAATAAAGTAGGACTCACACTACCTGACCTCAGAACCTAGTATACAGCTATGGTAGTCAAAACAGCCTGGTACTGGTACAATGACAGGTACTTTGGCCAAGGAAACAGAATTGAGAACCCAGATGTAAATCCATCCACCTACGGTCACCTGATCTTTGACAAGGGTCCAAAGTCCATCAGTGAGGAAAAGATAGTCTTTTTAACAAATGGCGTGGGCAAAACTCGATGTCCATCTGCAAAAAAAAAAAAAAAAATGAAACAGGACTCATACCTCACATGATATACCAAAACTAACTCAAAATGGATCAAGGATCTAATATAAAGCCAAAAACTATAAAGTTCATAGAAGAAAAAATAGGATCAAAACTAGAGGCCTTCCATACAGGGCATTAACAGGATACAAACCATAACCAACAACACACAAACTCCAGAACATAAGCTAGATACCTGGAAACTTCTAAAAATTAAACACTTATGCTCATCAAAAATCTACACCAAAAGATTAAAAAGAGAACCTACAGACTGGGAAAAAAAATTGTTTTTTTAAAAATCTCTAAAATCTACAGGAAAATCCAACACCTCTACAACAAAAAGAAAAATAATTCAATGAAAAACTGGGCAAAGGAAATGAACAGACACTTCACCAAAGAAGACATTCAAGCAGCCAACAGAAACATTAGGAAATGATTGTGATCACCAGCCATTTGAGAACTGCAAATGAAAATCACAATGGGATACCATTTCACCCCAGCATTACTGGCCCGAATCAAAAAAAGCAGGAAATAACGAATGCTGGAGAGACTGCAGGGAGACCAGAACTCTTATGCACTGCTGGTGGGAATGCAAAATGATATAAGCATTTTGGAAAATGAAATGGTGTTTTGTTAGATAGCTACAAATAGAAATACCATATGATTCAACAATTCCACTCCTAGGAATATATCCTAGAGAAATAATAGCTGTCACACGAATGGACATATGCACACCCATGTTCATTGCAGCATTGTTCAAAATAGCAAAAAGCTGGAAATAACCTAGATGCCCATCAAAAGATGAATGGATAAACAAACTATGGTACATACACACAATGGAATATTAACCAATGATAAAGAACAATGATGAATCTGCAAAGCATCTCATAACGTGGATGAATCTGGAGGGCATTATGCTGAGTGAAATAAGTCAATCATAAAAGGACAAATATTGTATGAGACCACTGCTGTGAACACTCATGAAAAGGTTTACACACAAAAAGAGGGGTGGGGATGCAAAAAAGAAAAGCAAAAAAACACTGCCTTCGAGTTGATTCTGACTCATAGCGACCCTATAGGACAGAATAGAACTGCCCATAGAGCTTACAAGTAGCACCTGGTGGATTCAAACTGCGGACCTTTTGGTTAGCAGCTTTTGGTTAACCACTATGCCACCAGGGTTTGCAGAGAGTAGAGAGACATTAGATAAATGGTGACCTTGGTGAAGGGTAAGGCAGTACACAATATTGGGGAAGCCAGTACAACTTGTACAAGGCAAGGTCATGGAAACTCCATAGACACTTCCAAACTCCCTCGGGACTGAATTGCTGGGCTAAGAGCTGTGGGGACCATGGTCTCAGGGAACATCTAGCTCAACTGGCATAATGTAGTTGATAAACAAAATGTTCTACGTTCTACTTTGACGAGTAGCGTCTGGGGTCTTAAAAGCCTGTGAGTGGCCATCTAAGATACTCCACTGGTCTCACCCCTTCGGGAGCAAGGGAGAATGAAGAAAAGTAAAGATACAAGGGAAAGATTAGTACAAAGGACTAATGGACCACAGCTACCATGGCCTCCACCAGAATGAGTCCAGTACAGCTACCACCATTGACTGCTCTGATAGGGATCACAATAGAGGTTCCAGGACAGAGCTGGAGAAAAACGTAGAACAAAATTCTAACTCCAAAAAAAGACCAGACTTACTGGCCTGACAGAGACTGGAGAAACCCAAAAAGTATGGCCCTTTTAGCTCAGTAATGAAGTCACTCCTGAGGTTCATCCTTCAAGCAAAGATTAAAAATTAGACAGGCCCATAAAACAAGACAAAAGGGGTGCAACAGCCTAGAAGCAAGGACTAGAAGGCAGGAGGGGATAGGAAAGCTGGTAATGGGGAACCCAAGGTCATGAAGGGAAAGTGGAGTTGTTTATCAATGTCATAAGACAATATGTGTACTGTTTAGTGAGAAACTAGTTTGTTCTGTAAAAGTTCATCTAAAGTACAATAAAAAATAAACAAAAAAATTACAACAAAAAAATAAATTTTCATGTGATAGAGTACCAAAAAAAAAAAAAGATTCCAGGAGAAATTGACACTGATTGGTCACACTAAAACATATCTTAGGGTTAAGTTAGTGAACTTCAAAGTAAAAAAAAAAAAAAAGTTCTGAAAGAAATTGTAGCCCAAGAATATTTTACCCAGAAAAAAATGTAATTAAACATGAAGGCAACAGACTTTCTAAAATATGAAACAATTGAGGTGGTAACATTTCTGAATGTTTCTTATAAAAGCAAAACAAGCTACTTGATGGTGACATCAAGTGAATTAAGAGATGAATTAAAATAAAGAACAAATCATTGGAAACAATTTAAAAAAAACTTTTGCAAATTAGAGTAACAATAGCATGCAAATGTTATAAGTCTCGTTGTTGTTAGATGCCTTGGAGTCAGTTCCAACTCATAATGACCCTATATACAGCAGAATGTAACACTGCCTGGTCCTGGGCCATCTTCACAATCTTTGTTATGCTTGAGCCCATTGTTGCAGCCACTGTGTCAATCCATGTCTTTGAGGGTCTTACTCTTTTTCGATAACCCTATACTTTACCAAGCATGATATTCTTCTCCAGGGACTGATTCCTCCCGATAACATGTCTAAATTATGTGAGAGGTAGTCTCGCCATCCTTGCTTCTAAGGAGCATTCTGGTTGCATTTTTTCCAAGACAGATTTGTTCATTCTTTTGGCAGTCCATGGTATAGTCAATATTCTTCACCGATGCCACAATTCAAAGACATCAGTTATTCTTCAGTCTTCCTTATTTATCATCCAGCTTTCGCATACATATGAAGTGATTGAAAACACCATGGCTTGGGTCAGACATTCCTTAGTCTTCTTAAATATCTTGGACATCTTTGCTTTTCAACACTTTAAAGAGCTCCCTTGTAGCAGATTTTCTCAAGGCAATGTGACCATTGATTTCTTGACTGCTGCTTCCCTGGGTGTAGACTGTGGATCCAAGTAAAATGAAATCCTTGAAAAAAAAAACTTCAATCTCTTCTCCGTTTATCATGATGTTGCTTATTGGTCCAGTTGTGATGATTTTTGTTTTCTTTATGTTGGGGTGTAATCCATACCGAAGGCTGTAGTCTTTGATCTTCATCAGTAAATGTTTCAAGTCCTCTTCACTCTCAGTCAGCAAGGTTGTGTCATCTGCATATTGCAGGTTGTTAATGAGTCTTCCTCCAATCCTCATGCCCCATTCTTCTTCATAGTCCAGCTTCTCAGATTATTTGCTCAGCATACAGATTGAACAATTATGGTGAAAGGACACAACCCTGACGCACACCTTTCCTGACTTTAAACCAATCAGTATCCCCTTGTTCTGTCCGAACAACTGCCTCTTGATCTATGTAAAGGTTCCTCATGAGCACAATTAAGTGTTCTGGAATTCCCATTCTTCACAGTGTTATCCATAATTTGTTGTAATTCACAGTCAAATGCCTTTGCAAAGTCAATAAAACACAGGTAAACATCCTTCTGGTATTCTCTGCTTTCATCAGGATACATCTGACATCAGCAATGGTATCCCTGGTTCCAGTCTCCCTTCTTAATCTGGCTTAAATTTCTGCCAATTCCCTACTGATATACTGCTACAGCCACTTTGAATGACCTTCAGCAAAATTTTGCTTGCATGTGATATTAACGATATTGTTCAATAATTTCCACATTTGGTTGGATCACCTTTCTTGGGAATAGGCATAAATATGGATTTCTTCCAGTCAGTTGGCCAGGTAGTTGTCTTCCAAATTTCTTGGCATAGATGAGTGAGCACTTCCAGCACTGCATCCTTTTGTTAAAACATCTCAATTGATATTCCATCGATTCCTGGAGCCTTGGTTTTCACCAGTGGCTTCAGTGCAGCTTGAATGCCTTTCTTCAGTACCATTGGTTTCTGATCATATGCTACCTCCTGAAATGGTTGAACGTTGACCATTTCTTTTTGGTTAATGACTTTGTGTATTCCTTCCATCTTCTTTTGATGCTTCCTGCGTCGTTTAATATTTTCCCTGTAGAATTCTTCAATATAGCAACTCGAGGCTTGAATTTTTTGTTCAGTTCTTTCAGCTTGAGAAATGCCAAGTGTGTTCGTCCCTTTTGGTTTTCTATCTCTAGGTCTTTGCACATGTTATTATAATACTTTACTTCATCTTCTCAAGCTGCCCTTTGAAACCTTCCATTCAGCTCTTTTACTTCATCATTTCTCCCATTTACTTTAGCAACTCAATGTTCAAGAGCAAGTTTCAGAGTCTCTTCTGACATTCACCTTGGTGTTTTCTTTTTAAAGATCTCTTACTTTCTTCACGTATGATGTCCTTGATGTCATTCCACAACTTGTCAGTTCTTCAATCATTAGCATTCAACACATCAAATCCATTCTTGAGATGGTCTCTAAATTCAGGTGGGATATACTCAAGGTTGTACTTTGGCTCTCATAAAATTGTTCAGATTTTCTTCAGTTTCAATTTGAACTTGCATATGAGCAATTGATGGTGGTGTAGAATTAATGACACAAGTTACAAGTGAGAAAGGGAAAGGAAGGTAGGTAGGACAAAGTGTAAGTGTGCTAATATCTATCTTTTATAGTAGAGAGTCATCTGATATCATATAAAATTAAAACAAAGGGTAAAAATACATAATAAGCACAGCCCCTTTTATTTCAAAATTTATTGTCTTATATTTAGAGGTAAATTACAGGAAATAATTTCTTATGATGAAGCAACATTTATTTGAATGTTCAGCATTCCCTTCTGTTTCATTTCAGTTTCTTGTCCTGTTAAATTCATGTCAACTTACACTGAATACTTATGTTTTAAAATAGTGCATGCCTTAGGGTGTAATATTTATAAAATGCATCCTTTCATTCTATCTATCCATCTATCTACCAATTTATCCATTATCTATCTATATATCCATTCACTCATGTTTCTATCTTTCTAATTTATTGCCTGGAATGATATTCATTTGGTATGCATATTTCATGATGATAAAATATGGTTTGTGTTTCTTTTTTTTTACGTTCTTCCTGTACATTGTCTTTATTGCTTAATTTTATACAATATGTGTGTATTTCTTTCAAAAAGAAGTAATAAATGGATCCTTTTTTATTATAAAACAAGACTAATTTGATTAAGCATGATTAAATGCTTCCATGATTTAAACAAATCACAATCCCCCAGGCCTTCACATAAGGTACAGTACTTTTCTTTTTGGCACCAATGTTGGTAATTGATGTTCATCTACTATTTTGAGGTGAATCATACTTGATGCACAAAAGCCTTAAACAATATTACTGAAAATTGTCATCTATCATCTATTTAAACACCTTCAATGACCAAGAACTCACCATGTCACAAGTCTGCTCTTTCCATTTTAGAATACCTTTCCATTTTTACAGAAAGTGATTTTCTTTAAATTGATCTGAAATAACTCTTGATCTTAAAATTTATCTTTATTTTACGTAAGAGCACTGTGTATATTTGAAATAAGCTATATTGCTTACCGTTTCTTTTCAATTTCTCTTCTCCAATTTCTATATTTCCTTTAATTTTTCTTCATGTACAGCTGCTTTGAATGCCATCAGTATATAGTCACTCTCCTTGGCTTCATACGTTTTTAAAGCCTATCACTCATAACTGTGGTACTATCAACCTTTTTTTTTTTTCCTAGACAGCAGTATTTATTAAAGCATTCTAGGATTGGAATGAACATTTTGTCATTTTGCTCAATCTGTTGACTAACGTGAAGCTCACCATGGTCTTTTTCAGAAATATTAAGAAAACTCTTCCTTGTTTTGTATTATGTAGGTATGTAGGTCTTTTTTTTGGACGATGTATAAGGATATGTACATTTCTTATTTACATTTTTTTCTTTTTTACGTCCTTATATTTCTTCCTGTTATTTTGGACCACGTAATTCAGCCTATCAAGATTATTTAAAACTTTCTCCTGTTGAGTATATAGTTGATATAGCTCTTGTATTTATATTAGCCACAAAACGGACCAAGATGCTGTCAAGTCACCAA
The DNA here is from genome assembly GCF_030014295.1 of Loxodonta africana. Classification (NCBI taxonomy): domain Eukaryota; kingdom Metazoa; phylum Chordata; class Mammalia; order Proboscidea; family Elephantidae; genus Loxodonta; species Loxodonta africana. The sequence goes on from NC_087369.1 coordinate 100,565,724, forward strand.
TAAAAATTATAACCAAGGAGTCACAGAAGGTACAATACCCTGAGTCATATCACAACCCCTCATTTCTGATCTAGAATGATCAATTACCTTCTTTTAACCAAATGAAAGAGACATGGCGGATACATTTAAAAGATTATTTCAAACTCCCATCTAGACAAGAACTTTTGCTATAACATCCCTAAAAGTGTCTAGTTGAAAAGTAAAAATACAGACAGTAGAGACAAAAGTGCACTTTTCCACTGATCAAAGTATTAAAAAATTATTGTCTTGCATTATCATCTTTCTCTATGTAAATCAAGCTTTCATTGTTCTATCTTTGCAATCAGTAACAATGAGTCTCTTCATTATCATACATGACAACGTTCTAATATTTGAAAAGTGCAATAGTATTTATATTTAGTTTTCTTTTTCAGTTTAATGTATCAAATTTTTTAGACATTTTCAACAGGTATTTTTGTTATAAGATATTTAAATGAAAAAGTGTACAAAATATTAATACAAACAACCTTGTGCCAACTCCAACAATTTCTAGTATCAGGTCATATTTACTTCAAATAATTTTTAAAAAATGTTTCAGATGCAGTATAGTGTCATGTGTACTTCTTGCCTATCCATATATCTTCTTCCTCAGAAGTAATGGTTATATTATATTTTATTTAATTGTTACTTATCATTCATACAAATACATGTGAATATAATCTATATATATATATAGATATAAGTATGTTCAACAGACTAAAGGAAATCATGGTTAAAGGGTAAAGGAAAGTATGACGACAATGTCTCATCAAATATAGACTATCAATAAAGAGACAGAAGTTATAAAAAAGAACCAAGTAAAATTTCTAGCATTGAAAGGTACAATAACTAAAGTGAAAAATTCACTAGAAGACTCAACAGTAGGTATAAATGATAGAAGAAGGAATCAAATAACTTAAAGATATTTCGATATAGATTATGAAATCTGAAGAGCAGGAAAAAAAAGTAGAAATGTGATCTGTCTACAGGCAGAGAAATGTGGGGACACCATTAAGAACAACAAAATAATTATAATTGGAGCACCAGAAAGAGAGAGGAGGGAAAAGTATTTGAAAAAATAATGACTGAAAACTTTCCAAATTTTAAACAAAGAAGCTCAAGGAATTCCAGGGAAGATAAACATAAAAAGATCCATACCCAGAAATATCATATTAAAAAAACAAAGACAAAGAGAAAATTTTGTAGCAAGGGGAAACATCTCATGATGTACAAGGTAATCCCAGGGAAATTAATCCCAATAATGTTAACAATTGATTTCTCATTAGAAATCATGAAAGCCAGATGACAGTCATATGACATATTCGAAATGCTGAAATAAAATTAACCAAAAATCTTATATCCACAAAATTAATTTTAAAAAATGAAGGTGAATGGTTTCAAGGGACATCTAAGTCAATTGGCATAATAAAATCTCTCAAGAAAACAGTCTGCATTCCACTTTGGAGAGTGGCATCTGGGGTCTTAAATGCTATCAAGCGGCCACCTAAGACACATCAATTCGTCTCAACCCACCTGCGGCAAAGGAGAATGAAGAACACCAAGGACACAAGATAATTATGAGCCCAAGGGACAGAAAGGGGCACATAAACCAAAGGCTACATCAGCCTGAGATCATAAGAACTAGATAGTGCCTGGCTACGACCGATGACTGCCCTGATAGGGAACACAACAGAGAACCCCGGAGGGAGCAGGAGAGCAGTGGGATGCAGACCTCAAATTCTTGTGAAAAGACCAGACTTAATGGTCTGACTGAGACTAGAAGGACCCTGGAGGTCATGGTCCCCAGACCTTCTGTTATCCCAAGACAGGAACCATTCCCAAAGCCAACTCTTCAGGCAGGGATTGGACTGGACTATGGGATAGAAAATGATGCTGGTGAAGAGTGAGCTTCTTGGATCAAGTAGACACACGAGACTATGTAGGCAGCTCCTGTCTGGAGAGGAAATGAGAGGGCAGAAGGTGTCAGAAGCAGACCGAATGGACACAAAAATAGAAAGTGGAGGGAAGGACTGTACTGTCTCATTAGGGGGAGAACAACTAGGAGTATACAGCAAGATGTATATAATTTTTGTACAAGAGACTGACTTGGTTTCTAAACTTTCACTTAAAGCACAGTAAAAATTTTAAAAAATGAAGCTGAAATAGAGAAATTCCAAGATTAACATAACTGAGAAACTAACAGAGCTGCCTTACAGAAAATTCTAAAGAGAGTTTTTCAGGTTGAAAGCAAGCATCCCAGGCAGTAATTGGAATCCACAAGAGAAAACAAAAGCCCCAGTAAAGGTAACTAATTATTAAACACAGTATAAACACATATTTCTTCTCCATTCTTTCTTAGTTGACTTAAAAAACATTTTTATATAACAATCTGCATATAATTTATTATTGATAATACAGCACATAGAAATATATTTGACAATAACAACACAAAGGAAGTAAAAAAAAAGTAGGTGGGAACAAAGATGTATTGGAGTAAGGAAATGACAACTGATGGTAACTCAATGTCACGGGAACAAACAATGATAAATGTTTATAAATGACAATGAAAAAAGGTTCAATGCAGCAGGAAGACAAGTATACACACACACACACACACACACACACACACGTCTGTCAGTTTGTCATACTGTGGGGGCTTCTGTGTTGCTGTGATGCTGCAAGCTATGCTGCTGGTATTCAGATACCAGCAGGGTCACCCATGGAGGACAGGTTTCAGCTGAGTTTCCAGACTAAGACAGACTAGGAGAAGGACCTGGCAGTCTACAACTGAAAAGCATCAGCCAGTGAAATCCTTATGAATAGCAGTGGAACATTGTCTGATATACTGCTGGAAGATGAGCCCCCCAGGTTGGACGGCACTCAAAAGATGACTGGGGAAGAACTGCCTCCTCAAAGTAGAGTCAACCTTAATGACGTGGATAGAGTAAAGTTTTCAGGACCTTCATTTGCTGATGTGGCATGACTCAAAATGAGAAGAAAAAGCTGCAAACATCTATTAATAATCAGAACCTGGAATGTACAAAGTATGAACCTGGGAAAATTGGAAATCGTCAAAAATGAAATGGAACACATAAACATCGATATCCTAGGCATTAGTGAGCTGAAATGGACTGGTATTGCCCATTTTGAATTGGACAATCATATAGTCTACTATGCTGGGAATGGCAACTTGAAGAGGAATGGTGTTGCATTCATCATCAAAAAGAACATTTCAAGATCTATCCTGAAGTACAATGTTGTCAGTGATAGGATAATATCCATACGCCTACAAGGAAGACCAGTTAATATGACTATTATTCTAATTTATGCACCAATCTCTAAGGCCAAATATGAAGAAATAGAAGATATTTATCAGCTGCTGCAGTCTGAAATTGATCGAACATTCAATCAGGGTGCATTGATAATTACTGGTGATTGGAATGTGAAAGTTGGAAACAAAGAAGAAGGGTCAGTAATTGGAAAGTATGGCCATGGTGATAGAAACAATGCCGGAGATTGAATGATAGAATTTTACAAGACCAACAAATTCTTCATTGCAAATACCTTCTTTCACCAACATATATGGCAACTATACACATGGACCTGGCCAGATGGAACACACAGAAATCAAATTGACTACATCTGTGGAAAGAGATGGTGGAAAAGCTCAATATCATCAGTCAGAACAAGGCCAGGGGCCAACTGCGGAACAGACCATCAATTGCTCATATGCAAGTTCAAGCTGAAACTGAAGAAAATCAGAGCAAATTCACGAGAGCCAAAGTATGACCTTAAGTATATCCCACCTGAATTTAGAGATCATCTCAAGAATACATTTGACACATTGAACACTAGTGATCACAGACCAGACGAGTTGTGGAATGACATCAAGGACATCATCCATGAAGAAAGCAAGAGGTCACTGAAAAGACAGGAAAGAAAGAAAAGACCAAGATGGATGTCAGAGGAGACTCTGAAACTTGCTCTTGAGCGTCAAGCAGCTAAAGCAAAAGGAAGAATTGATGAAGTAAAAGAATTGAACAAAAGATTTCAAAGGGCAGCTCAAGAAGACAAAGCATTATAATGACATGCGCAAAGAGCTGGAGATGGAAAACCAAAAGGGAAGAACACGCTTGGCATTTCTCAAGCTGAAAGAATTGAAGAAAAAAATTCAAGCCTTGCGTTGCGATAGTGACGGATTCTATCGGGAAAATATTAAGAGACGCAGGAAGCATCAAAAGAAGATGGAAGGAATACACAGAGTCGTTATACCAAAAAGAATTAGTCGATGTACAACCATTTCAAGAAGTGGCATATGATCAGGAACCGATGGTATTGAAGGAAAAAGTCCAACCTGCTCTGAAGGCATTGGTGAAAAACAAGGATCCAGGAATTGATGGAATATCAATTGAAATGTTTCAACAAATGGATGCAGCGCTGGAGGCGCTCACTCGTCTATGCCAAGAAATATCGAAGACAGCTTCCTGGCCAACTGACTGGAAGAGATCCATATTTAGGCCTATTCCCAAGAAAGGTGATCCAACCGAATGTGGAAATTATAGAACAATATCATTAATATCACACCCAAGCAAAATTTTGATGAAGATCATTCAAAAATGGCTGCAGCAGTATATCGACAGGGAACTGCCAGAAACTCAGGCTGGGTTCAGAAAAGGACGTGGAATCAGGGGTATCATTGCTGATGTCAGATGGATCCTGGCTGAAAGTAGAGAATACCAGAAGGATGTTTACCTGTGTTTTATTGACTATGCAAAGGCATTCGACTGTGTGGATCGTAACAAATTATAGATAACATTGCGAAGAATGGGAATTCCAGAACACTTAATTGTGCTCATGGGGAACATTTCCATAGATCAAGTGGCAGTTGTTTGGACAGAACAAAGGGATACTGATTGGCTTAAAGTCAGGAAAGGTGTGAGGCAGGGTTGTATTCTTTCACCATATCAATCTGTATGCTGAGCAAATAATACGAGAAGCTGGACTATATGGGGAAGAACGGGGCATCAGGATTGGAGGAAGACTTATTAACAACCTGCATTATGCAGATGACACAGCCTTGCTTGGTGAAAGTAAAAAGGACTTGAAGCACTTACTAATGAAGATTAGGGACCACAGCCTTCAGTCTGGGTTGCACCTCAACATAAAGAAAACAAAAATCCTCACAACTGGACCAATGAACAACGTTATGATGAACGGAGAAAAGATTGAAGTTGTCAAGGATTTCATTTTACTTGGATCCACAATCAACAGCCATGGAGGCAGCAGTCAAGAAATCGAAGACACATTGGGTAAATCTGCTGCAAAGGGCCTCTTTAAAGTGTTGAAGAGCAAAGATGTCACCTTGAAGACTAAGGTGCACCTGACCCAAGCCACGGTATTGTCAATCTCATCATATGCATGTGAAAGCCGGACAATGAATATGGAAGGCCAAAGGATAATTGACGCCTTTGAATTGTGGTGTTGGAGAAGAATATTGAATGGACTGCCATGGACTGCCAAAAGAATGAACAAATCTGTCTTAGAAGCACAGCCAGAATGCTCCTTAGAAGCAAGGATGGCGAGACTGTGTCTTATATACTTTGGACAGGTTGTCAGGAGGGATCAGTCCCTGGAGAAGGACATCATGCTTGGCAAAGTACATGCTCAGTGGAAAAGAGGAAGACCCTCAACGAGGTAGATTGACACAGTGGCTGCAACAATGAGCTCAAGCGTAACAACGATTGTAAGGATGGCGCAGGACCGGGCAGTGTTTCGTTCTGCTGAGGGTAGGGTCGCTATGAGTCTGAACCTAACTTGATGGCACCTAACAACAACAACAACAACAACATACACACACACAAAACGGAACCCCTAAACCTGAAGGAAAATTAATAGAATTGGAGAGTGAAACAGACAATTTAAAATTAATAGCTACAGACTTTAATACCTCACTTTTAATGATGGATTGAACAGCCAAGCAGAAGACCTAGAAGAAAATAAAAATTGTGAACACTGCAAGATAACCAAACCTAACAGACATTTAGAATAGTTTGCCAAACAACAGCCAAATAAAAGTTCTTCTCAAATGCACATGGAACATTTTCCAGGATTGACCATATCAGAAGCTTCAATAAATATGTTGTTAAGTGCTGTTGAGTCTGTTCCGCCTCATAGTGATCCTGTGTACAACAAAAGGAAATGCTGCCCAGTTGTTATGCTTGAGCCCATTGTTTCAGCCACTGTGTCAGTCTATCTCATTGAGGGGCTTCCTCTTTTCCTTCGACCTTCCACTTTACCAAGCATGATGTACTTCTCCAGGGACTATTCACTCCTGATAACGTGGCCAAAGTAAATGAGATGAAATCTTTCCATCATCGCTTCCAAGGAGCATTTTGGCTGTACTTCTTCAATGAAAGATTTGTTTGTTCTTCCAGCAGTCCATGGTATATTCAACATTCTTCGCCAACACCATAATTCAAAGATGTCAATTCTTTTGGTCTTCTTTATTCATTGTCCAGCTTTCTCATGCAAATAAGGCAACTGAAAAGGCGTGGGTCAGGTGCACCTTTGTCATCAAAGTGACATCAATAAACATAAAAGAATTGACATTATACAAAATATTTTCTCAAACCATGATGGATTGAAATTAGTAATCAACAACAGAAAGAAATTTGAGAAATTCACAAGTATATAGAAATTAACGCACTCCTAAATAGCCAATGGGTCAAAGAAGAAATCATAAATAAAATTGTATAATCCTTTGAGATGGATGGCAATGAAGACGAAGCATACTAAAACATATAAGATGAAGCTAAAGCAGTGCTTCAAACCCGTTGCCATCGAGTCGATTTTGACTCCTAGAGACCTTATAGACAGAATAGAACTGCATCATAGGGTATCCAAGAAGTGCCTGGTGGATTCGAACTGCTGACCTTTTGGTTAGCAGCCTAACTCTTAAACACTACACCACCAGAGTTCCCAATGCAATGCTTAAAGGGAAATTTTTACCTGTAAATGCCTTTATTAAAAAATAAAAAAGATATCAAATCAATAACCTAATATTTCACCTTAAGACACTGAAAGAAGAGCAAATTAATCCTAAAACAAGCAGAAAGAAGGAAATAATAGAGTTCATAATGGAACTTGATGAAATAGAAAATAGCAAAATAGAGAATATCAATGAAATCAAAAGATGGTTCTTTCTGAAGTTCAGGAATATGGACAAACCTCTAACTAGGCTGTTACGGATTGAATTGTGTCTCCCAAAAATATATGTTGAATTTCTGGCCCTTGTATTTATGGGTGTGATTCTGTTTGGGAATAGTTTTTTTATGATAATAAGGTCCTATCAGCATAGGGTGGATCCTAAACCTAATGAAGCATGAGTTACAAAAAAAAAAAAAAAAAACAGAATAGGCACAGAGACACACTCAGGGGGAAGACGGATGCCAAGGAACACCAAGGAATATCAAGGAATGCCCGGGATTGCTGGCAGAAACCAGGAACTAAGCGAGAGAGTCTCACAGAAGGAATCTATATGGCCGAGAACTTGATCTTGTGAATGATACATTGTATTTTTGAATTTCGTTAGCTTTCTACGAAGAATGTTGACTTTTTTTTTTTTTTTTTGAGAGGCAGTTTCATTTCTGGTATATCACCTTAGTCCTGTGTGTTCATGTCTAATTTTAGATTTTGTTAGGGTAGTTTTATTTAGTTTTGCGTTTATTCCTTAGTCTTTAGTTCCATTTTTGGTTTTTCTCTTGTTTTCTTATGTCTTGTTACGCATAACAAAAATTCCCAATGAGATTTCAAAGGAAAGTCCTAGATGTTTTCCAAGCCCCTCTAACTTGGCAAGCCTTAAACTCCAAATTCTGCCTCCCGAGAACCATGCTGCTACTGAAATCGATGTCTCTCAATGCTACTGAGCTCCCTGAAGTCTTATACTGGACATGCACAGTTTACAAGTCAGCCACACATTCGAGGGGATTTTGTACACATATTTTGGGTCTCTTCACTCTGTGCTACCTCCTTTCCAAGATTTTTTTCCTCAATTTCTAGATGCTCTGGCAGCCACAGACTCTGAACTCTTGTTTCTTCAACCCAGCAAGACTGTTACTTTCACTTTTAGCTCTGTTTTTCCATGAATCTCCTAATATGAGAAATGTCTTTATGGGAAAAGTGTGATAAGTATAGTGCTTACCTGATTTGCTTTTGATATAATTTTTAAGAGTCTGATTTACAAACCCTCTGGAATATATTTACTGAAATTTTTCTAACTATCTGTGGGAAGGTTCTTCATAAAGCACTTTCGTAAAGACATCTCTGGACAAATACCATATTTGAACTGAAAATAGCAGTGTATATACATTTTTTATCCCCGAATGCAGTTCTTTTTCCCATGAAGCCCACGCATAGTAACTTACAGTACCCTGAACATCAGCTGCACAGCGTAAATGAAAAGAGGATGCTCTCAGCTAACTTCTTAAATATGAATTAACAAGGCTCCTCTAAAATTGTTATTAACCCCCTGATAGCTGGTTAATTAGCCAAATACTAAGTGGAGCTGAAAATAACTGAACCAGCAGAATTTCTTGAAGGGACATTTACCTGTAGAGAATCAAACATACAGTAATTATTTCTTTGTTAGCTATTATTATAATGTAACCTCAAGTTGCACAATGAAAGAAGATGAATTCTCAACAAAGCTCTTCCCTCCCATCACGTTTTATTGCCAGCAATCAAGAGCCTGCCTAGGAAAAGGCTTGGCCTGAGAGCCTCCAAAACAATTTTCAGATCTGTTAGACAAGTTTAAATAAGAAAAAGAATCTTTTGAGCGATTGAGGGTTAAAGTCAAAACGTAGAAATATGTACTTGTCTATATCTAGTGTAAAAAAAAGATTTAAATAAAAGGCATTTTAATTAATGTCATAGGAGAAATTTTTCAAAGATAAGTCTCTTCTTAGTTGGGATTCCAATAACGTGGTGAAATTATTGAGCAGCAATTGTGTTTCTATTTCTTGTCAAAGTTCCAAAATAAAATTCTTGCTTTTCCTATTAACCTATACTTTCATATTTATAATGTAATTTGCATTATTTCTATTACATGACTAATTCTAGTGTAAAATGCATTACCAGAGAAATGACATACCAAGTATATATATGACATAAATATTAAATTGATTAAAAACTTATATTTATTTAGCATCTACCATGTGAAAAGGAAGACCAAAAAATAATTCATGCATTTGAATTATGGTGTTGTTGAAAAACATTGAATATACCATGGACTGCCAGAAGAACGAACAAATCTGTCTTGGAAGAAGTAGAGCCATAACGTTCCTTAGAAAGGAGGATAGTGAAACTTTGTCTGATTTATTTTGGACACGTTATCAGGAGGGACCAGTCTCTGGAGAAGGACATCATGCTTAGTAAAGTAGAGGGTCAGCAAAAGAAGAGGGAAGACCCAACAAGATGGGTTGACACACTGACTGCAACAATGGACTCAAGCATAACAATGATTGTGAGGATGGTGCAGGATCAGGCAGTGTTTTATTCTGCTGTGCATGGGGTCACTATGAGTCGGAACCAACTTGATAACACCTAAAAACAACAACATGTGATATGTAGAGTCCCTGGGTGGTGCAAATAGTTAATGCGGTCAACTGCTGACCAAATGTTAGAGGTTTGAGTCTACCCAGAGTTGTCTTGGAAGAAAGACCTGACGATCTAAAAAAATCAGCCATTTAAAACCCTACGGAGCACAGTTCTACCCTGACATGCGTGGGGTCGCCATGACCCAGAATTGGTTTGACGGCAATTGGTTTGTTTGACAAGCACTGTGCTTTTAAAAATTTTTGTAATATCTTTATTAATATATTATTCACATATAATAAAACTCAATGATTAAATGTGTACAATTAAATGGTTTTTAATAGATTACACAGTTGTACTCCATTATCGCAATCAATTTTTGAAAATTTTCATCATTTCAAAAGAAACTGGATACCCATTAGTACTTCTCATTTTCCCCCAAAATTCCTTAGCCTTAGGCAACTGCCAATCTACTTTCTGTCTCTATAGATTCAGCTAATCTGCACGTTCTATATAAATGGGATTAAAAAATATGTGGTGTTTTGCAACTGGTTCTTTCACTTAGCATAATGCTTTTAAGGTTTATTCAAGTTGTAGATCAGGGCTCCTAGGTTGTTACATATAATTGATTCTCTTGTTTTTTTGGGTCTTTGTTGTAAGAGGGATAACAAGAAGAGTCTGACTATTCCACCATCAAGTTGTAAAAAGTATTAGTTTTTCATGTTACCAAATAAAATGTGGTATATACATAAAAAAAAATTTTTTTATATACATACAATGGAATATTATTGCTCAATAATATTCCATTGTATGTATATACCACACTTTTTAATCCATTTATCATTTGATAGACATGGGCTTTTTCCACTTTTTGTCCATTATGAAAAATGCTACTATAAACATTCATTTACAAGTTGTTTTATGGACATACCTTTAAATTTCTGCTGGCTATATACCTAAAAGTGAAATTGCAATATCATAAGGTAATTCTATGTTTAACTTTTTGATGAACTGGTAAACTGTTTTCTAAAGTGGCTGCATCATTTTATATTCCCATAGCATTGTATGAAGGTTTCAACATTCTTGTCAACATTTGCTATTATCTGTCTTTATGATTAGAGATACACTAAAAAAAAAAAATGCCTTTGAGTGGATTCCCACTAACAGTGACCCTACACTGTTGTTGTTGTTGTTAGGTGCTGTCCTATTGGTTCTAACTTATAGCGACCCTAAGTACAACAGAAGGAAACACTGCCTGCTCCTGAACCAGCCTTACAATTGTTGCTACGTTTGAGCCCATTGTTGCAGCCACTGTGTCAATTCATTTCATTGAGGGTCTTCCTCTTTTTCGCTGACACTCTACTTTACCAAGCATGATGTCCTTCTCCAGGGATTGGTCCCTTCTGATAACATGTCCAAAGCACATGAGACAAAGTTTTGTCATCTTTGCTTCCAAGAAGCATTTTTGCTGTACTTCCTCCAAGACATCTAGATCAATTGATATAACAAAGTTTGTTATGAAAACGTTCTGCATCCCACTTTCATGAGTGGCGTCTGGGATCTTAAAAGCTTGTGAGCAACCATCTGAGAAGCATCAATTGGTCCCATACCACTTGGAGCAAAGGAGAATAAAGGCAACCAAAGACACAAGGAGAACATTAGCCCAAGAGACTAGAGGTCAACATAAATCAGTCTCCACCAGCCTCAGACCAGAAGAATTAGATGGTGTCCAGCTACCACCAATGACCACCCTGGCAGAAACACAACAGAGAGTCCCAGACAGAGCAGGAGAAAAGTGTGGAGCAGAACTCAAATTCATGTAAAAAGATCAGATTTAATGGTCTGACAGAGACTGGAGGAACCCCCGAAGCCATGGCCCTTGGATTCTCTGTTAACCCAGAACTGAAACCATTCCCAAAGCTTACTCTTCAGACAAATATTAGATGGGACTATAAAACAAAAAATAACACACTTAAGGAGTGTGCTTCTCAGTTCAATCAAATACAGGAGACCAAATGGGCGGCTCCTGTCTGGAGGCAGAAAGAGAAGGCAGGTAGAGACAGGAACTGGTTGAATGGACACAGGAAAGACAGGGTGGAAAGGGGAAGTGCGTTTTCACATTGTGGGAATTGCAACTAATGTCACAAAACAATATATATATATATATATTGTTTTTAATATGAGAAATTAACTTGAGCTGTAAACTTTCACCCATAGAACAATTAAAAAAAAAATAGGGGAACAACAACAACAAAAATGGTGAGAATAATAGTACCAACCTCATAGCATTGTTGAGGATTTACATGAGTTAGAACATGGAAAGTTTTTGCAAGAGTACCTGGCATATGTCAGGTGTTAAAAAAATGTCGGTGTGATGGACAAATTTTTACATAAACTTTAGCTGTTTAAAAAAAAAAAGAGTAGATATCCTTTTCTTGTTCCTGATCTTAGAGGGAAAGCATGCAGTCTTTCACCATTAAGTATGATGGTAGTTTTTTTTTTTTTTTGTAGATGCTGTTTATCAGGGCCAAGAAATTCCCTACTATTCCTCGTTTGCTCTGAGTTTTTATCATGAAGTTGTGTTGCATTTTTTCTATGTCTCTTGAGATAGTAAAGTCTTTTCGATCATTTATTCTATTGAAATGTAGAACGTAGGTGTTAATATGTTAAACCAAGGATAAATTCCACTTGGTCTCGGTTTCTCATCTTCCACATGTGCTAGATTTGGTTTGCTAGTAAAATCAATCCTCATTATTGGTGGATAACATATTTGTAAATTCTCCTACTTGCTAAAAATAATCACAGTGCTTTTGTGGTCATATACAGACATGTGCATGTGTAGTTGTTGTTAGGTGCTGTTGAGTCAGTTCTGACTCATACAGACCCTATGTACAACAGAACGAAACACTACCCCATCCTTCACTACCCTCACAATCGTTATACTTGAGTCCATTGTTGCAGCCACTGTGTCAATTCATCTCCTTGAGGGTCTTCCTCTTTTTCACTGACCCTCTACTTTACCAAGCATGATGTCCTTCTCCAGTGTGTGGTTCCTCCGAATAACATGTCCAAACTTTGTGAGATGAAGTCTCGCCATTCTTGCTTCTAAGCAGCATTCTGGTTGTACTACTTCCAAGACAGATTTTTTTATTCTTTGGCAGTCCATGGTATATTCAATATTCTTCACCAACACCACAATTCAAAGGCATCAATTCTTCTTCAGTCTTCCTTATTCATTGTTCAGCTCTCACATGCATATGAGGTGATTGAAAACACCATGGCTTGGGTCAGGTGTACCTTAGTCCTCAAGGTGACATCAGAGGTCTTTGGCAGCAGATTTGTCCAGAGCAATCAGTCTTTTGATTTCTTGACTGCTGCTTTCATGGGTGTTGATTGCAGATCCAGGTACAATGAAATTCTTGACAGCTTCAGTCTTTTTTTCCATTTATCATGATGATGCTTATTGGCCCAGTTGTGAAGTTTTTTTTGTTTTGTTTTGTTTTATGTTGTGGTGTAATCCATAATGAAGTCTATGGTCTTTGATCTTCATCAGTAAGTGCTCCAAGTCCTCTTCACTCTCAGCAAGCAAAGTTGTGTCATCTGCATAAGGCAGATTGATAATGAGTCTTCCTCCAATCTTTATTCCATGTTCTTCATAAAGTACAGCTTCTCAGTTTATTTGCTCAGCATACAGATTTAATAAGTATGATGAAAGGATACAACCCTGACACACACATTTCCTGACTTGAAACCATGCAGTATCCTCTTTTTCTGTTCAAATGACTGCCTCTTGATTTATGTACAGGTTCTGTATGAGCACAATTAAGTGTTCTGGAATTCCCATTCTTCACAATGTTATCCACAAGTTATTTGACTAGGAAGAAGCACCCAGCAGTCTACTTCTGAAAGGAATTACCCACTGAAAACCTTATGAATAGCAGCAGAACATTGTCTGATAAAGTGTCAGAATACGAACTCCTCAGGTTGGAAGGCTCTCAAAACATGACTGGGGAAGAGCTGCCCTCTCAAAATGAAATGGATGGAGTCAATCTTTCAGGATCTTCATCCGCTGATGTGAGACGACTCATAATGAGAAGAAAATGCTGCAAATATCCATTAATGATTGGGATGTGGAATGTACAAAGTATGAATCTAGAAAAATTGGAAATCACCAAAAATGAAATGGAATGCATAAACGTGGATAACCTAGGCATGAGTTAGCTGAAATGGACTGGTATCGGCCATTTTGAATCAGACAATCATATGGTCTACTATGCTGGGAATGATAACTTGAAGAGGAATGGCATTGCACTCACTGTTAAAAAGAAAATTTCAAGATCTTTCTGAAAGTACAACACTGTTAGTGATAGGATACTATTCGTATGCCTACGAGGAAGACCAGTTAATATGACTATTATTCAAATTTAAGCACCAACCACTAAGGCCAAAGATGAAGAAATAGAAGATTTTTACCAGCTTCGACAGTCTAACATTGATCAAATATGCAATCAAGATGCACTGATAATTACTGATGATTCAAATGGGAAAGCTGGAAACAAACAAGCAGGATTGGTAGTTGGAAAATATAGCCTCGGTGATAGAAACAATACCAGAGAGTGCATGATAAAATTTTGCAAGATCAATGACCTATTCATTGCAAATGACTTTTTTCAACATAAATGGCAACTATACACATGGACCTCACCAGACATTATACACAGGAATCATATCAACTACATCTGTGAAAAGAGATAATGGAAAAGCTCAATATCATCAGTCAAAACAAGGCCAGGGGACTATTGGAATAGACCATCAATTATTCATATGCAAGTTCAAGGTGGCAATGAAAAAATTAGAACAAATCCACGAGAGCCCAAGTAGGACTTTGAGTATATCCCACCTGAATTTACAGACCATCCCAAGAATAGATTGGATGCATTGAATACTAATAACCAGAGACCAGACGAATTGTGGAATGACATCAAGGACATAATACATGAAGAAAGCAAGAGGTCATTAAAAAGACAGGAAAGAGAGGAGGCAGAGCCAAGATGGCGGAATAGACAGATGGTTCCGGCAAGCCCTCTTAAAAAAAAGACCCGAAAAAACAAGTGAAACTAGTATATTTATGACAATCTGGAAGCCCTGAATGTCAAAGGCAAGCTTAGAAAATGAACTAAGGGGCAGGGTGAGAAAGAGACAGTTCAGAAGCAGAGAGGAGTTACCGGACCTGAATCACGGGGTTGCCTCAGGAACCATTCCTGGGAGAAGTGGTGGCGGGCTGGTACTAGTGTTTGGCTGCAGTTTCCTCAGTTTGAAGCAGCCAGCCACACAGCCTACTCACACCTCTGGAACCAGAGAAGAACGGCACTCTAGGCAAAAGCTAAGTACTTGCGTATATTTTACCACTCCCCCCACCCCATGCCCAAGACAGTTTCAGCAGCTAATTTCCCTGGGACTGAGATAGGCCCTGTTGAGCTCCTTGAGCTATCCTCCCAGCCTTGGAGAAGGAATTAATTTACAATTTGGGGAAAAGATAATTTGCTGGGGAGCTCAGGACAGAACTGGCTCCTGTATAGGCATAAACAGTCTGTGCACTTTGAGTACCTTTCCCCTCTGCATGGATCTGTGTGGGTCTATTTCAGGAGAATAGGTCCCTGTTGGCAGACTCCAACTGTTTCAGCTGTGCAGCAGACAGGTGGGTGTTTGATTTTTGACGTTGCTTTGCCTATTAAACAGGGCCCTCACCTACCCACATCAGGGGCCTAAGGACTGGCGGCTCCGCTCAGGTCACCCAGCCACCTGCGAGAGGGGTCCAAGGATAACTGGTACCTCCCAGTCCTTAAAATCAAAAACATTAGATGCCATGGTCCATCTGTAGAACCCACCCGCCTGTACACTCTAGGGAAAAGGGACACTCTTTCTTCAGAGACACATGGGGTATGATTCTCAGCCCCCTGCCTTAGTTCAGAGTGTGATGCCCTGCTGCAACCAGATACTGGCACCTACACCAATTACCCCTGCCCCTCTAAGACTGTAGGACAGAGCCTGTACCACACACTTGATGATCAGCTACCTGGAAACCTGAACTGAATTCATACAAAAAAACTGAATGGACTCCTAGACTGATATACCTGATAACAGCTCTAGCCATCCGGGGACAGGAAGTCAGAACTCCAAAGGTGAAAATAATCACGCTAGCTCACTCAAGCAACCCATTTGGGCATATCAAAACAAAACAAAGCAAGAAGCTATGACACAGTAAGCAAACACAAAATAAACTAATACGATAACTTATAGATGGCTCAGAGACAACAGTAAATATCAAATCATATAAAGAAACAGGCCATGAACTCTTCAACAAGCTCTCAAAACAAAGGATCAAGGGATCTTTGGATAAAAGTGCATTCCTGGAATTACCAGAGGCAGAATACAAAAGATTAATATACAGAACCCTTCTAGAAATCAGGAAGGAAATGAAGCAATATAAAGAACAAGCCAAGGAACACACAGATAAAGCAATTGAAGAAATTAAAAAGATTATTCAGGAACATAATGAAAAATTTAATAAGCTGGAAAAATCCATACACAGACAGCAATCAGAAAGTCAGAAGATTAACAATAAAATTACAGAAGTCGACAACTCAATAGAAAGTCGGAGGAGCAGGATCAAGCAAGTGGAAGGCAGAAATGGGGACCTTGAAGATAAAGCACATGGCGCCAATATATTTGAAGAAAAATTAGATAAAAGAATTTTAAAAAATGAAGAAACCTTAAGAATCATGTGGGAATCTATCAAGAGAAATAACCTACGAGTGATTGGAGTTCCAGATGGGGAGGAATAACAGAAAATACAGAGAGAATTTTTGAAGATTTGTTGGCAGAAATCTTCCCTGACATTGTGAAAGATGAGAAGGTATCAATCCAATATCCTCATCGAACTCCATATAAGGTAGATTTTAAAAGAAAGTCACCAAGACGTATTATAATCAAACTTGCCAAAACAAGAGATAAAGAGAGAATTTTAAGAGCAGCTAGGAATAAACGAAAAGACACCTACAAAGGAGAGTGAATAAGAATAAGCATGGACTACTTGGCAGACACCGTGCAGGCAAGAAGGCAACGGGATATATATAAAAATTGAAGGCAATGGAATTTATATAAAAATCGAAGGAACAAAATTGCCAGCCAAAAATCATATAGCCAGCAAAACTGTCTCTCAAATATGAAGGTGAAATTAGTACTTTTCCATATAAACAGAAGTTTAGGGAATTCATAAAAACCAAATCAAAACTACAAGAAACACTAAAGGGAGTTCTTTGGTTAGAAGACAAATAATATCAGATATCAACCAAAGAATAGAACACTGACCAGAGCAATCAGAAGTCAAAACAGACAGGTAAATCACAAAAATAAATCCAGATTAAAAAAATGCTCAAAACAGGGAAAGAGGGATGTTATTATGTAAAAGAAGACATCTTTGAAACAATAAAGAGTGATTATGAAATGCAGTCATAGATCTTCCGTATGGAGGAGAAGAAACAAAAGTTTTAAATTTAGAAAAATAGGGGTAAATAATAAGGTAACCACAAAGGAGACAAACTATCCTACATATCAAAATAAAATAAAACAAAAAAACAGAGACTCAGCAGAAACAAAATCAGCAATGAACGTGAGGAAAGGACAATATTTAAAGACAATATACTCAGCAGGTAAAATAAAGTGGGAAAAGAAATTGTCAACAACACACAAAAAAAGGCATCAAAATGATCGCACTAAATTCATACATATCCATAATTAAGGTGAGTGTAAGTGGACTAAATTCACCAATAAAGAGACAGAGCGTCTCAGACTGGATAAAGAAACACAATCTATCTCTATGCTGCCTGCAAGAGACACACCTTAGACTTAGAGACACAAACAAACTAAAAACTCAAAGGATGGATAAAAATATATCAAGCAAACAACAATCAAAAAAGAGCAGGAGTGGCCATACTAATTTCTGACAAAATAGACTTTAAATTCAATCCATCATAAAGGATAATGAAGGACACTATCTAATGATTAAAGGGACAATATACCAAGAAGATATAACCATATTATATACTTATTAATTTTTTTTATACTTATTCACCAAATGACAGGGCTGCAAG
Organism: Loxodonta africana; assembly: GCF_030014295.1. Lineage (NCBI taxonomy): Eukaryota > Metazoa > Chordata > Mammalia > Proboscidea > Elephantidae > Loxodonta > Loxodonta africana. Next base: position 100,583,486 of record NC_087369.1, read on the forward strand.
ATACATAAAACAATCAGCATTGAAAAGTGAGATAGACAGCTCCACAATAATAGTAGGAGACTTCAACACACCACTTTTGGTGAAGGACAGGACATCCAGAAAGAAGCTCAATAAAGACATGGAAGATTTAAATGCCACAATCAACCAACTTGACCTCATAGATATACACAGAACACTCCACCCAACAGCACCCAAGTATACTTTCTTTTCTTCAGCACATTGAACATTCTCTAGAATAGACCACATATTAGGTTATAAAGCAAGCCTTAGCAGAATCCAAAACATTGAAATATTACAAACCATCTTCTCTGATCATAAGGCCATAAAACGGAAATCCATAACAGAAAAAGCAGGGGAAAGAAATCAAACACTTGGAAACTGAACAAGACCCCGCTCAAAAAAGACTGGATTATAGAAGAAATTAAGGGTAGAATAAAGAAATTCATAGAATGCAATGAGAATGAAAACATTTCCTATCAGAACCTTTGGGACACAGTGAAAGCAGTGCTCAGAGGTCAATTTATATCAGTAAATGCACACATCCAAAAAGAAGAAAAGGCAAAAATCAAAGAATTATCCCTACAATTCGAACAAATAGAAAGACAGCAACAAAAGAAACCCTCAGGAACCAGAAGAAAAGAAATAATAAAAATTAGAGCAGAACTAAATGAAACAGAACACAGAAAAACAAATGAAAGAATTAACAAGACCAAAAGCTCGTTCTTTGAAAAAATAAACAAAATTGATAAACCTTTGGTCAAACTAAAAAAAGAAAAACAGGAGAGGAAGCAAATAACCCGAATAAGAAATGAGGTGGGCGATATTATAACAGACACAACTGAAATTAAAAGAATCATACCAGGTTACTATGAAAAATTGTACTCTAACAAATTTGAAAACCTAAAGGAAATGGATGAATTTCTAGAAACACACTACCTACCTAAACTAACACAGAGGTAGAACAACTAAATAGACCCATAACGAAAGAGATTCAAAGATAATCAAAAAAATCCCAGTAAAAAAATATCCTGTCCCAGACGGCTTCACTGCAGAGTTCTACCAAACTTTCAGAGCAGAGTTAACACCACTACTACTAAAGGTATTTCAGCACATAGAAAAGGACGGAATACTCCCAAACTCATTCTATGAAGACACCATATCTCTGATACCCAAACCAGGTAAAGACACCACAGCAAAAGAAAATTACAGACCTATATCCCTCATGAACTTAGATGCAAAAATCCTCAACAAAATTCTTGCCAATAGAATTCAACAACATATCAAAAAAAATAATTCACCGTGGCCAAATGAGATTCATACCAGGTAGGCAGGGATTGTTCACCATTAGAAAAACAATTAAAGTAATCCATCATATAAATAAAACAAAAGACAAGAATCACATGATTTTATCAATTGATGCAGAAAAGGCATTTGACAAAGTTCAACACTCATTCATGATAAAAAATCTCAGCAAAATAGGAATAGAAGGACAATTCCTCAACATAAAAAAGGGCATTTATACAAAGCCAATTTTTTTAACAGCCAACATATCCTAAATGGAGAGAGCCGGAAAGCATTCCCCTTGAGATCAGGAATCACACAAGGATACCCTTTATCGCCTCTCTTATTCAACATTGTGCTGGAGGTCCTAGCCAGAGCAATTAGGCTAGATAAAGAAAGAAAGTGTATCCAGATTGGCAAGGAAGAAGTAAAAGTAACTCTATTTGCAGATGACATGATCTTAGGCACAGAAAAACCTAAGGAATCCTCAAGAAAACTACTGAAGCTAATAAAAGAGTTCAGCAGAGTATCAGGATACAAGATAAACATACAAAAATCAGTTGGATTCCTCTACACCAACAAAAAGAACATCGAAGAGGAAACCAACAAATCAATACCATTTATAGAAGCCCCCAAGAAGACAAAATACTTAGGAATAAATCTTACGACAGTTGTAAAAGACATACAAAGGAAACTACAAAACACTTCTTTAAGAAACCAAAAGAGACTTAAGTGGAAAAACATACCTTGCTCATGGATACGAGGACTTTACATTGTAAAAATGTCTATTCTACCAAAAGTGATCTATAGATTTAATGCAATTCTGACCCAAATTCCAATAACATTTTTTAATGAGATGGAGAAACAAATCACCAACTTCATATGGAAGGGAAAGAGGCCCCGGATAAGCAAAGCATTCCTGAAAAAGAAGAACAGACGGGGAGGTCTTACTCTACCTGATGTTAGAACCTATTATACCGCCACAGAAGTCAAAAGAGCCTGGTACTGGTACAACAACAGAAACATGGACCAATGGAACAGAATTGAGAATCCGGATAAAAACCCACCCATATATAAGCAGCTGATATTTGACAAAGGCCCAGTGTCAGTTAATTGGGGAAAAGATAGTCTTTCTAACAGATGGTGTTGGCATAAGTAGATATCCATCTGCAAAAAAATGAAACAAGACCCATACCTCACACCATGCACAAAAACTAACTCAAAATGGATCAAAGACCTAAATATAAAATCTAAAACAATAAAGATCATGGAAGAAAAAGTAGGGGCAATGTTAGGAGCCCTAATACATGGCATAAACAGTATACAAAATATTATAAAGAATGTAGAAGAAAAACTAGATAACTGGGAGCTCCTAAAAATCAAACACCTATGTTCACCCAAGGACTTCACCAAAAGAGTCAAAAGATTACCTACAGACTGGGAAAAAGTTTTTAGCTATGACATTTCCAGTCAGCATCTGAGTTCTAAAATCTACATGATACTGCAAAATATCAACTACAAAAAGACAAATAACCTAATTAAAAAATGGAAAACATATAAACAGACACTTCACTAAAGAAGACATTCAGGTAGCTAACAGATACATGAGGAAATGCTCACGATCATTAGCCATTAGAGAAATGCAAATCAAAACTACAGTGAGATTCCATCTCACTCCAACAAGGCTGGCATTAATCCAAAAAACACAAAATAATAAATGTTGAAGAGGCTGTGGAGTGAATGGGACACTTATTTACTACTGGTGGGAATGTAAAATGGTACAAACACTTTGGAAATTGATTTGGCGCTTCCTTAAAAGGCTAGAAATAGGACTACCATATCATCTAGCAATCCCAATCCTTGAAATATATCCTAGAGCAATAAGAGCCTTTACACGAACAGATATATGCACAACCATGTCCATTGCAGCACTCTTTACAATAGCAAAAAGATGGAAGCAACCAAGGTGCCCTTCAATGCATGAATGGATAAATAAATTATGGTATATTTACACAATGTTATACTCTGCATTGTTAAAGAACAGTGATGAATTTGTGAAACATCTCATAACATGGAGGAATCTGGAAGGCATTATGCTGAGTGAAATTCAAATTAGTCAGTTGCAAAAGGACAAATACTATGTAAGACCACTATTATAAAACTGGAGAAATAGTATAAACAGAGAAGAAAATATTCTTTGATGGTTACGAGAGCAGGGAAGGAGGGTGGGAGAGGGATATACACTAATTAGACAGTAGATAAGAACTACTTTGTGTGACGGGAAAGACAACACACAATACAGGCGAGGTCAGCACATCTGGACTAAACCAAAAGCAAAGAAGTTTCCTGAATAAACTGAATGATTCAAAGGCCAGAGTAGCAGGGGCAGGGGTCTGGGGACCATGGTTTCAGGGAACATCTAAGTCAACTGGCATAATAAAATCTATTAAGAAAACATTCTGCATCCCATTTTGGAAAGTGGCGTCTGGGGTCTGAAACACTAGCAAGTGGCTATCTAAGATGCATCAGTTGGTTTCAACTCATCTGGACCAAAGGAAAATGTAGAACACCAAGTGCACAAGGTAATTGCGAGCCCAAGAGACAGAAAGGGACACATATACCAGAGAGTACATCTTCCTGAGACCAGAAGAACTAGATAGTGTCCGGCTACAATTGATGACCTCCCTGACAGGAAGCACAGCAGAGAACCCCTGAGGGAGCAGGAGAGCAGCGGGATGTAGCTCCCATATTCTGGTAAAAAGACCAGACTTAATGATCTGACTGAGACTAGAAGGACGCTGGTGATCATGGCCCTCAGACCTTCTGTTTGTCCAGGCCAGTAACCATTCCCAAAGGCAACTCTTCAGACAGGGATTGGACTGGGATGCTGGTGAGAAGTGAGCTTCTTGGATCAGGTGGACACTTGAGACTATGTTGGCATCTCCCTTCTTGAGGGGAGATAAGAGGGTAGAGGGGGTTAGATGCTGGGGAGATGGACAAGAAAAGAGAGATTGGAGGGCAGGAGTGGGCTGTCTCATTAGGGTGAGAGCAATTGGGAGTATGTAGCAAGGTGTATATAAGTTTTTGTGTGAGAGAGTGACTTGATTTGTAAACTTTCACTTAAAAAAAACTTAAAGCACAATAAATTTTTTTTTAAAAAAGGACAGGAAAGAAAGAAAAGACCAAAATGGATGTCAGAAGAGACTCTGAAACTTGCTCTTGAACATCAAGTGGATAAAGCAAATGGAAGAATTATGAAGTAAAAGAGCTGAACAGAAGATTTCAAAAGGGGGCTCGGGAAGACAAAGTAAATTATTATAAGGACATGTGCAAAGACCTGGAGATAGAAAACCAAAAGAGAAGTACCTGCTCAGCATCTCTCAAACTGAAAGAAGTGAAGAAAAAAATTCAAGCCTCTAGTTGCTATATTGAAGGACTCTCTGGGCAAAATATTAAACAACACAGGAAGCATCAAAAGCAGATGGAAGGAATACACACAGTCACTATATCAAAAAGAATTGGTTGATGTTCAACCATTTCAGGAGGTAGCATATGATCAGGAACTGATGGTACTTAAGAAAGTGGTCCAAGCCACACTGAAGACATTGGTGAAAATCAAGGCTCCAGGAATTGATGGACTACCAATTGAGATGTTTCAACAATTGGATGCAGTGCTGGAAGTGCTCACTCGTTTATGCCAAAAATTTTGGAAGACAGCTACCTGGCCAAAGGACTGGAAGAGATCCACATTTATGCCTAATTCAAAGGCAAGAGATCCAGCAGAATGTTGAAATTATCAAACAATATCATTAATATCACATGCAAGTAAAATTTTGCTGAAGATCATCCAAAAGCGGCTGTAGCAGTACATTAACAGAGAACTGCCAGAAATTCAAGCCAGGTTCAGAAAAGAATGTGGAACCAGGGATGTCATTTCTGATGTCAGATGGATCCTGTCTGAAAGCAGAGTATACCACAAAGATGTTTATGTGTGCTTTATTGACTATGCAAAGGCATTTGACTGTGTATGTGTAGCGTGGTGACAAATTTCCAGCTGAGGTTTAGTAAGTTTGATTTTGTATTCACAATTTCAGTGTGCACAAGGACTTGATAAAAGGTAACTACTACAAATAATGAAAAATGATGGTGGTTTATTGATGATTTTTCCATCTATACTTGTATGAGATATCAGTGTGCAGCTTTGTTTCCTTACGATGTCTTTTTTCTGGTATTGGGGTAATATTGGACTCAGAGTGAATTGGGAAGTATTTCCTTCTCTTCTATTTTTTTATGAGTTTGTGAAGAATTGATATATTAATGCTTACTTTAATTGTTGGTGGAATTCATCAGGGAAGCCATTTCCACCTGGGTTTTGTTTGTTAGAGTTTTTTTTTTAAATAATCAATGCACTATCTTTTCTTGTTATAGGTATATTCAGATATCCTATGTTCTCTGAGTCAGGTTTGCTAGTTTGGGTCTTTCTAGGGTTTTAATTTATTCTAATTACATAATTATTTTTTATAGTTATTCATAGTATTTTCTTATAATAAATCTTAATTTTCTTTAAAGTTGTTAGTAATTTCCTATATTTCATTACTGATTTTAGTAATTTAAGTCTTCTCTCTTTTTTCTTGGTCATTCTATCCAAACATTTGTTAATTTTGTTGATTTTTCAAAGAACCATCTTTTAATTCCTTCATTTTCATCTTGTTTTTCTGTTCTCTCTTTCAACGATTTCTGCTCTAATTTTTATCATATTTTCCCTTCTCCCACTTAAGATTTAGCTTGTTCTTCTTTTTCAGTGTGTTACAGTGTAAGGTTAGGTTATGGATTTAAGATCTTCCATCTTAATGCAGATATTTACAGCTATAAATTTTCCACATATTGCTGCTTTAACTACGTTCCATAAATTTTTGAATGATGTTTACTCAGTTTCATACACACAAATTAATGAAAATTAAGGGAGACATAAGTAAATGGAAACACATGCCATGCTTATGGATTGGAAGATTTAATATTGTTAAGATGTCAATATTACACAATGTGATCTATAGATACAATAAAATTCTTATGAAAATTCCAACTGCCTTCTCTGTAGAAATGGAAATGCCAATCCTCAAATATATACGAAATTGCAACAGACCCTGAATAGCCAAAGCAATCTTTAAAAACAAGAACAAAGTTGGAAGACTCACACTTCCTGACTTCAAAATATACTAAAAAGTTATATTAATCAAAATACCCTCTTTCTGGCATAAGAACACACATACAGACCAATGGAATAGAATTGAAATTCCAGAAATAAAACCATACTTATTTGGTCTTTTAATTTTCAACAAGGTTGATAAGTCTATTCAATGGAGAAATAATAGTCACTTCAATAAATTTTGCTGTGAAAACTGGATTTGCCCATGCAAAATACAGAAGTTGGACTCATACATCACATCATATACAAAAATCAAATAAGAATGGACTAAGGACTTAGATGTAAGAACTAAAACCATTAAACTCTGTAAAGAAAACAGTGGTGATGCTTCAGGACCACCTAATTTTTGACAATAAATTCTTAGATATTACACCAAAAGCACAAGCAATAAAAGAAAAAAATAGATAAACTGAACTTCAGGGAAATTAAAAACTTTTGTGCATGAAAGAACTTTGTCAAAAAAGTAAAGGGACAACCTTTAGAATGGCAGAAAGTATTTGGGAACCATATACCTGATAAGGATTTAATATCCAACATATGCAAAGAACTCTAAAAATTTAACAACTAAAAGACAAACAGCGTCATCAAAAAATGGGCAAAAAGAATAGGTGGGGTCAAGATGGCATAATAGATGCTTCATGTCTTCCCTTTTACAACAAAGACCCCCCCAAAACAAGTGAATTGGATATATATGACAATCTAGGAACCCTAAGCATCAAAGACAAAGCTGAAGAATCTGACTGAGTGACAGATGGGGAGATAATTCAAATACAGCAAGAACAGAGAATTATAGATCACAGGATCACAGGCGTCCTGCTAGCTGAATCTGCACAGTGCACACAGGTGGAGGCAAGCAGCAACATTCCAAGTTGAAACCCACCCCACCTGGTGCAGCTAAGCAGCAGTGAATCTGTACACACCTCCAGAACCAAACAGGAGAGACACCAGACCTGCGAAAGTTAAGTGCAAGTTCTCAACCCACTGCATGTGCACCATAACCCTCCCCCCACCAGAGCTCCACAGTCGAGAAGCACTCCCTTCTCCTCATCCATCCTCTTCCCTGCTCTGACACCAGTCCGGTAACATTCAACATTACCACATTCCCTAAGCCAGGAACTTACGACCTGCTCTTGAGGCATTCATCCCTTTGCCCATCTACTGGTGTAGGGGGGCCACAGACTTGCAGAACCCTTCATCCTGGCTGACCACCCACACCAGTGCCTTGCTGGCTGACCTGGCACGACATACCTCATTAGGACAAGATGGGCAGGGCATTCATTTGAAGCCCATTTTCACCTGAAGTAGCCAAGTGGAAGCTGAAGATTTGTGACATTGAACATGACCCGATCCCCTAAGAAGGAGTTTCACTCACCCACACTAGAGGCCTGAGGGCCAGCAGTACCACCCACTCCATCTAGCTGCCCAAGACAGGGGCATAAAAATTAGTGGCACCTTCCCATCCCTTCAGCCAGTGACACCAGGCACCTCAAGGCTGGCTTCAGTAATCCCCCCCCACTAAGTGTTCTAGTGAACAGGTGCACACCTTCCATTTAGGCACCTGAGGACCGCTGACAACCCCCAGCCTTGCCCCCCACATCATCCCCTGCTGCAACCAGAGACCTGTACTTGCTTTGAAGACCCCCACATAGTCATGCCCACCCAGTGTTATAACTGAGTGTCTCCACAACACACAGTTGGTGACCAATGACCCAGGTACCTGTGCCCCAACCAACTAGTAAGCAGCAGAACACACACACAACAACCAACCTAACAACCAGGGAGAATACCCCCTACACCCATGGCCAGGTGACCAGCAAAAACACCACCTATATCTTCAGAATCCCAGCAAGAAGAGTGAACATGCTACCGAGCTCACACACCCAGTAACTGCTCTGACCACCTAGAGACAGGAGGTGAGAACTTCAACAAGGCTTGATTAACAATGAGAGTAGCACACATGCTTAGCCTACTTGGACACATCAAAACAAAACAAAAATTCAGGATGCAATAAGCAAAAATACAACAAATAAAAAAATATAAAATGTATTGGTGCCTCGGTGACAAAAGTCAATATCAAATCACATTAAGAAGCAGGACAACATGGCTCCAGCAAAAAAACAAAATAAAGAACCAGAAAACCTTCTGGGAAAGATAAGTCAATGGAAATACCTGAAAAAGAATTCAAAAGACTAATATACAGAGCTCTCCAAGAGGTCAAGAAGGAGATCAGGCAAAACACACACCAAACCAAGGAACACACAGAAAAGCAATAGAAGAATTCAGGAAAACAATGCAAGAACAAAATGACAGAATAAACGTGCTGCTAGAAACCATACAGAGACAACAACTAGAAATCCAAAAAAATTAACAGTAAAGTTTTGGAATTAGACAACTCAATAAAAGCTCATAGGAGAAGAATTGAGACAATGGAAATCAGAATTAGTGAGATTGAAGATAAATCCCTTGACACCAGTTTGTATGAGGAAAAATAAAAAAAAAAGAATTAAGAAAAATCAAGAAAGCCTAAGAATTATGTTGAATACTATCAAAAGGAAAAACCTTTGAGTGATAGGAGTACCGGAACAGGAAGGGATAACAGAAAACACAGACAGAATTGTTGATTTTCTGGCAGAAAACTTCCCTAATGTCATGAAAGATGAGACAATATCTATCCATGAAGCTCAATGAACCCCATACAGGATAGACGGCAAAAGAAGGTCACCAAGACATCTCATAATCAAAGTTACCAAAACCAAAGACAAAGAAAGAATATTGGCAGCAGATAAGGATAAAGGAAAAGTCACCTACAAAGAAGAACCAATAAGATTAGGCTCTGATTACTCAGCAGAAGCCATGCAGGCAAGAAGGCAATTGGAGGATATATATAAAGCCTTGAAGGAAAAGAAAAATTGCCAACAAAGAATTATATATATAACAAAATTGTCTCTCTAGTACAATGACAAAATTTGGTCATAGCCAGATAAACAGGAATTAAGGGACTATATTAAAAACCTACCAAAATTACAAGGAATACCATAGGGAGTCCTCCAGTTACAGAACCAACAACATCAGATAACAATCCAAGACTAGGACACAAGAGATATCAACCAGATACCAACCCAAAAAGGGAATTCACAAAAACAAAACAAAGCTAAAAGACTGAAAACAGGGAACCCAGAGACATCAATATGTAAATGACAACTTCCAAAAAAAAAGAGGGAATAAACAGTGTAGTCATAGAATTTCCATATAGAGAGCAAGTTAAAACAATGTCAACAAATATGACTAGTTTAAACTCATTAAAATAAAGGTAAATTCCAAGATAACCATGAATGAAGATAACAAACCTACACATCAAAATAAAAAAGAAGAAAAACACAAAGACTGAACAAACAGAAAATCAACAGTAATGAAAGAGATGAAAAGAAAATACATAAACAAGAAAAACTCAGCACAGAAAATTAAGCAGAACAAAGAAATCCTCAACACAACACACACACACACACAACACAAGGCAGCAGTAACTCATGCCTATCAATAATTACACTGAATGTAAATGGCCTAAATGCACCAGTAAAGAAATAGAAAGTGATAGAATGAATAAAAAAACATGATCCATTTATATGCTATCTACAATAGACACACCTTAGACACGAAGACATAAACTAAAAAGCAAAGGATGGAAAAAATACATCAAGGAAACAATAACTGAAAAAGAGCAAGAGTGGCAACATTAATCTCTGATAAAATAGAATTTAAAGCAAAACCCACCATAAAGGATAAAGAGGGACACTATATAATGACTGAAGTGTCAATACACCAGGCGGACATAACCATACTAAATATATATGCACCCAAAGACAGGGCTCCAAAATACACGAAAGAAGCTCTAACAGCATTGAAAAGAGACATAGTTCCACAATAATAGTATGAGACTTCAATACACCACTTTCAGTGAAGGACGGAACATCCAGAAAGAAACTGAATAATGATATGGAAGATCTAAATGCCACAATAAACCAACTCAACCTCATAGACATATATGGAACACTCCACCCAACAGCACCAAAGTATACATTCTTTTCCAATGCATATGGAACATTCTCCAGAATAGACCACATTTTAGGCCACAAAGCAAGCCTTAACAAAATCCAAAACATTGAAATAATACAAAGCATCTTCTCTATAATCATAATGCCATAAAAGTAGAAATCAATAACAAAAACAAAAAGGGGAAAAAATTAAATACATGGAAACTGAACAACACCTTGCTTAAAAACTACCAGGTAATAGAAGAAAACAAGGATGGGATAAAAAAAACAATCACAGAATCTAATGAGAATGAAAACACATCTTATCAAAAATCTTTGGGACAACAGCAAAAGCAGTGCTTAGAGGTCAGTTTATAGCAATAAGTACACACATCAATAAAGAAGGATGTGGCAAAATCAAAACATTAACCCCACAACTCAAACAAATAGAAAGAGAGCAACAAAAGCAGCCCTCAGGCACCAGAAGAAAGGAAATAATAAAGATTAGCACAAAAATAAATGAAATAGAGACCAGAAAAACAATTGAAACAATCAACCAGACCAGATGTTGATTCTTTTAAAAGAGCAACAAAATCAACAAACCATTGGTCAAACTGACAAAGAAAAACAGGAGAGGAAGTAAAAAACCTGAATAATAAATGAGTCAGGTGATATCACAACAGACCCACCTTAAATAAAAAGGATCATAACAGAATACTATGAAAAGCTGTATTCCAACAAATTTGAAAACCTAGAAGTAATGGACAAATCTCTGGAAACATACTACCTCCTAAATTAACACAAACTGATCAATAGCCAAAGAAGAGATTGAAGAGTTCATTAAAAAAAAGTCCCAGAGAGGCGGGGCCAAGACGGCGGACTAGGTGGACGCTACCATGGATCCCTCTTGCAACAAAGACTCGGAAAAACAACTGAATCGACCACATACATAACAATCTACGAACTCTGAACAACAAAAACAGACTTAGAGACGGAGAACGAACAAATACGGGCAGACAGTGATCGTTTTCAGAAGTAGGAGCCAGCGCACCAGGCAGGTGACCTTCGGAGCCCAATCTGGGGCAGTGCCCAGGGGGGCAGACGACACAGACAAGGGGCCCAGCCCTACCCCCCCCGAACCCATCCCGGGAGGGAGTCTAGCTGGTTGGTGCGGGCGGCGTAGCGGCACAGCTGGTGGGAGAAGCACCCGGGAGGCAGTGACAGATCTTGGAGCGGGGAGAGCAGCTTCCCAGCCAGAGAGCTGTCCCGCCGGGGGTTTGGGGGAAAGCGGGCGTGGCGCAAGCATGGGGATCAGCTATAATTCCCTAAAGCGACCCCGGGGGGGACGCCCAGACGTTCGTGAGGGCCACGCCCACCCGGTTCGCGTGAGCGGTGTGGTGCACCGGAGGGAGAAGTCCCCGGGAGGAAGTGACTGGTCTTGGAGCGGGGAGAGCAGCATCCCAGCCGGGGAGCCGTCCCGCTGGGATTTTGGCGAGAGCGGGTGGGGCGTGAGCGCGGGGTCCAGTTATATTTCCCTGAATTGACCCCGGGGGCGGGCCCAGCTGTTCGTGCGGGCGACGCCCACCCAGTTCGCATGAGCGGAGCGGCGCCCCAGAGGGAGAAGTCCCCGAGAGGAAGTGACCGGTTTTGGAGCGGAGAGAGTAGCGTCCCAGCCGGGGAGCCATCCCGCAGGGTTTTTGGCAGACGTGGGCGGAGCGTGAACACGGGGATCAGCTCTATATTCTGTGGTGCTACACTCCTAGCTCTCTGATCCCTCCCCCACCCTCCCCAGGCGGCTCCATTAACATCCGAATACCCGGAGCCAGAGGGAGAATTCAGATAGGGATCTGACTGCATTTTTTTTTTAGCTGATTACCTGGAAAAACTAGTTTCCCAGTGATGGCTCGGAGACAGCAGTCCATATCAAATCACATAAAGAAACAGACCATGACAGCTTCTCCAACCCCCCAAACAAAAGAATCAAAATCTTTCCCAAATGAAGATACAATCCTGGAATTATCAGATACAGAATATAAAAAACTAATTTACAGAATGCTTAAAGATATCACAAATGAAATTAGGATAACTGCAGAAAAAGCCAAGGAACACACTGATAAAACTGTTGAAGAACTCAAAAAGATTATTCAAGAACATAGTGGAAAAATTAATGAGTTGCAAGAATCCATAGAGAGACAGCATGTAGAAATCCAAAAGATTAACAATAAAATTACAGAATTGGACAACGCAATAGGAAGTCAGAGGAGCAGACTCGAGCAATTAGAATGTAGACTGGGACTTCTGGAGGACCAGGAAATCAACACCAACATAGCTGAAAAAAAATCAGATAAAAGAATTAAAGAAAATGAAGAAACCCTAAGAATCATGTGGCACTCTATCAAGAAGGATAACTTGCGAGTGATTGGAGTCCCAGAACAGGGAGGGGGGACAGAAAACACAGAGAAAATAGTTGAAGAACTCCTGACACAAAACTTCCCTGACATCACGAAAGAAGAAAGGATATCTATCCAAGATGCTCATTGAACCCCATTTAAGATTGATCCAAAAAGAAAAACACCAAGACATATTATCATCAAACTTGCCAAAACCAAAGATAAACAGAAAATTTTAAAAGCAGCCAGGGAGAAAAGAAAGGTTTCCTTCAAGGGAGAATCAATAAGAATAAGTTCAGACTACTCAGCAGAAACCATGCAGGCAAGAAGGGAATGGGACGACATATACAGAGCACTGAACGAGAAAAACTGCCAACCAAGGATCATATATCCAGCAAAACTCTCTCTGAAATATGAAGGAGAAATTAAGATATTTACAGATAAACACAAGTTTAGAGAATTTGCAAAAACTAAACCAAGACTGCAAGAAATGCTAAAGGAGATTGTTCGGCCTGATGACCAATAATATCAGGTTCCAGCACAATACAAGGTCACAAAACAGAACGTCCTAATATCAACACAACTCAAATAGGGAAAGCACAAAAACAAACAACTTAAGATTAATTCTAAAAAATAAATAAATAAACAAAATAATACACATAACAGGGAATCATGGAAATCAATAGATAAATGATCACAATAATCAAAAAGAGGGACTAAATATAGGAGACATTGAACTGCCAGATGGGGAGTGATACAAGGCGATATAGAATGACACAAGTTAGGTTTTTACTTAGAAAAATAGGGGTAAACAATAATGTAACCACAAAAAGGAATATCAATTCCATAACTCAAGAAAAAAGCCAAGAAAAACGTAACGACTCAACTAACATAAAGTTAAACATTATGAAAATGAGGATCTCACAAGCTACTAAGAAAAACGTCTGAGCACAAAAAAGTATGTGGAAAAATGAAATGGCCAACAACACACATGAAAAGGCATCAAAATGACAGCACTAATAACTTATTTATCTATAATTATGCTGACTGTAAATGGACTAAATGCACCAATAAAGAGACAGAGAGTCACGGACTGGATAAAGAAACACGATCCATCTATATGCTGCCTACAAGAGACACACCTTAGACTTAGAGACACAAACAAACTAAAACTCAAAGGATGGAAAAAAGTATATCAAGCAAATAATAAGCAAAAAAGAAGAGGAGTAGCAATATTAATTTCTGACAAAATAGACTTTAGACTTAAATCCACCACAAAGGATAAAGAAGGACACTATATAATGATAAAAGGGACAATTGATCAGGAAGACATAACCATATTAAATATTTATGCACCCAATGACAGGGCTGCAAGATACATAAATCAAATTTTAA